>NC_041408.2:17612204-18290537 GCF_900747795.2 Erpetoichthys calabaricus
GAAGAAAGAGAAAAGAAAAAATCTAAAAATAAAATTAGGCCATACTAATTAAGAAAGAATAAAGTAAAATCCTATGGCCAGGGAGGACAGAAAAAAAACTAAATGTGGAGAAAAAAAAAAAACAAAATCTGCAGGGGTTCCGAGGCTACGAGACCACCCAGCCCGCACTAGGCATTCTACCTACTGTAAGTGCTCAAGGGGCTTTGATCAGATTAAGATTTCAAACTTTGAACCAACAAAGCTTCTTTTTTTAGTTTAGTTAAGAGACAGGGCCAGAGTAAACCGATCCATGCACCAAAAGATGATAATGGATGAGAACTGAGTGACTTGGAGGATACTAGATTATTTGCTGTTTCCTTTTATTCAAATTAAGGATAATCAAATTCGTAATTCAGCAATAAAGGATTATCTTCATGGTGTACTCACAAATCCAGAAGATTTTTTTTAAATAGATCAGTGAGCTTAGCCTGTAGGACCCTTCCGATTCTCTGGAGGAAGTAAATATTGGAAAAACACCAGGGATCGATGGTCTTCCTGTTGAGTTTTATAAAGAATTCTGACATATATTGAGATAGGATATTGATAGGTTGTTTACCGAGAGTCTGAGAGCTGCAGGGGAGGACAGTGGTCACCTGGTCCAAAGACAGAAGGCCTGTGCTAAATCAAGACCTGGTGCCCTGTCACTCTTCTCTGCACTGAGAACAAAATCCTCTTCAGAATTTTGGCCAGCTGTCTCATGACTGTTATGGACTTAATTGTACATCCAGATCAAAGTTGTTGTGCACCAAATGTATCACTTTTAGATGATATTTTAATATACTACATCATTACTGCTTATTTTCCATTGATTTAGGAATTGTTTCCATTGATCAGGAAGAGGCTTTTTGATTTAGTTGATCACAGGTATATGTTTGCCACTCTAAACAATGTCGGTGTGGGTGATAGTTTTGGTAAGCTTACTATATACCAATGTATTTGCTGATTAACATGTTAACAGGTCATGAAGTGCTCCTTTATCAGTTAGGTGGGGAATTCAACAGGGGAGTGCTCTCTGTTAGCCATGTTGTACGCTTTATCCATCGAACCCTTTCCTTGTCATCTGAGATTAAAATTTCAGGCTGTATACTTTTTTCAGTGTGTCCAAACACAATTTTTAAATGTTTAGCTTACGCAGATGACCTTGCTGCTTGTGTACAATCAAAGGAGGATAGTGAATTGTTGGATTTGTGTCAACAAACTTTTGAAAAGACTTATTCTGTTAAGGTGAACTGGCTAACCTGTAGCTACACTATATGGCGAAGCTCATGACAATAATGCCTACCAAGGATGAATGCCTTTGCTGTACAGAATTGGACTTACTGCTACTGTGGCTAAACAATATAGATATGCCCATAGATGAGTCTGTTCTGTCATGTGAAACCACAAGTCCACACCCCATAGACGTACACACAACCTAAACACTAGCAGCCATAGCTTTAAAATATCAGAATTACCTGAAGAAGGTCAATGGAAATATTGATAGTATCACAGTTGTCTTTGTATCATTTTAGATGAAAAGCAACATTGTGCTAAACAGCTACAGACATGTGCTCTTCGACTCCAGGATGTTCGAATTTTACCGTGGACTCTATCATATGTGATGTAATTTACATGACAACTCCATCCCCACCAGTCACTGTCTGATTCCCCAAATATCCTTCCTTCATGAAAGACCAAGTGCCAAGAATATGTGCTGAAATGAATTACTGTCAAGGTTATTTATCATCATAAACATACCTCACAAAACCGTAAGGCAGTGGCATCACTAGGGGTGCGCAGACCGCACCGGGTGGTATCATCAGAGAGAGTAACATTCATAGTAGTGTCTAGAACATTTTTGTTCAGAGTTCCAGGGTGAAGTCATCAAGGGGAACTCGCAGAAATGATTGAGTGTCCCAGGGGTCTGATATCAACAAGGGGACCACGCTTAATGAAACGATCGCGTGTCCATGCGCCATTAATAATAGGAATTACTGCACTGCATTAAATGGTGAAGCTGGATGAGTTTAAATACTTGGGATCAACAGTACAGAATAATGGGGATTGTGGAAGAGACGTGAAAAAGAGAGTGCAGGCAGGGTGGAGTGGGTGGAGAAGAGTGTCAGGAGTGATTTGTGACAGACAGATATCAGCAAGAGTGAAAGAGAAGGTCTACAGGACGGTAGTGAGACCAGCTATGTTATATGGGTTGGAGACGGTGGCACTGACCAGATAGCAGAAGACAGAGCTGGAGGTGGCAGAGTTAAAGATGCTAAGATTTGAATTTGGTGTGATGAGGATGGGCAGGATTAGAAATGAGGACATCAGAGGGTCAGCTCAGGTTAAACAGTTGGGAGACAAAGTCAGAAAGGCGAGATTGTGTTGGTTTAGACATGTGCAGAGGAGAGATGCTGGGTATATTGGGAGAAGGATACTAAGGATAGAGCTGCCAGGTAAGAGAAAAAGAGGAAGGCCTAAGAGAAGGTTTATGGATGTGGTGAGAGAGGACATGCAGGTGGTGGGGTTAACAGAGCAAGATAACGAGGACAACAAAAGATGGAAGATGATCTGCTGTGACAACATCTAACGGGAGCAGCCGAAAGAAGAAGAATTAAATGGCTAGGTGTCCCTGCACTGCATTGTTTAAAATATGATCAACACTCTATTAGGAGCTCTGTTCATCCAGTCACCCAGGGGCCTGTTGGGGTCTTAATCGGGCCTTGACTACTGAATGAGGTGACGCCATCCCCAGTGATGTTATTGACCTAAACGAAGTATTCTAAAACTCACATATTTTGAAAACATATTAAATGGTCATAACTCAGAATTTTCTTCTTCCAGTTGAAGAATCATTAGCTGACACTACCAACTAAGAATTCCTACGGCATAGGCAGTTCCACAACGGTTGTGTGTATTGTTCACTGAAAAGAGTTTTCTCTCGTGACAGATTTATTAAGGTCCTGTAGGTCAGTATCAACCATCATCACGCCAGTCTTGTCAATAATAAGTCATTTCAGTGTTGACTCATTCCTTTGGGATCAGTTTGTCTTTTAACAACATCAAGGTTCTCCAACCATTTTAAGATCCTGTGATATTTCTCCTTTGGGGCTACTGGGAGAGAAACCCGCAGACACAGCTTGTGATTACGTTTATGTCTGATGTACTCCTGGAATATGTTCACATTCTGAGAAGAGTTCTCCAAACTCTCTCAAGATGTATTTTTTTAAGTTTTTCTCTGACTTCATCGATTATCTAATTTAATCAAACTTCATGCAAATTTATTTCCCAGATTTTGCAAATGGGATGGCACAATAACACACATGAGGGACGATCAAAAAGTTTCCGCACTTTTTTTTTAACTCTATTTATTAAGAATTTCGAAAACAAATGACATCACTTTTCTACATAGTCACCTTCGTTTGTGATGCAATTTTTCCAGCGTCTTACCAACTTTTTAATGCCCAATTACTACTCCTCCCGCCTTCTCCGTTTCCAATGAAAATAGAAAAGTGCAGAAACTTTTTGAACGTCTCTCGTATTTCAGGACTGTGTATAGGATCTTGATAATAACTCTAAGGTGCAGCCAGTTTTATAATTCCGCACAGTATCAGTGTGCGTAGTGTACTTAAATAATATGATATGTTATATACAGTATATGCTATACTATAAATACACATATATTGTCACGCATACATGTGTAGGGGCATTCTCATGACTTGTGCACTGGGTGTAATTCCACCCCAGGGAGAGAGAGGGTGCTGTCATTCACATCACATCATCCACTGTCACTTGTGAGGCTTTTGCTGTATTTTTTAATCAAAAAATTCATGATATTTGAAATAATATAGTACACCTCCCCAATACTGAACCATATAAACCCTGGTACTCCATTTTAAACAAATTAAATTCTTTCACCAGGATAGATTTACCTGATTTACATAAAATAATTTCTCAACTGAAACCCTCCAACTGCATCCTCGACCCAATACCAAGAAGTTTTTTCAAAGAAGTATCGGGCGTGCTAATTGATAATGTTCTTGACATAGTAAACTCGTCATTAGATACGGAGGTCTTCCCAGACTGTCTTAAGACTGCTGTAGTTAAACCCCTGCTGAAGAAAAATAATCTTGACTCCTCTGCTTTTGAAAATTTTAGACCCATCTCTAACCTGCCTTTCTTAAGTAAAATTCTAGAGAAGGCAGTCATTATGCAGCTAAATGAGCACCTCAATAAACCTGCTATTCTTGATAAGTTTCAGTCGGGTTTCAGAACAAATCACAGCACAGATACTGCACTCGTTAAAGTAGTAAATGACTTGCGGGTAAATGCAGACAGAGGCCGTGTATCTGTTCTCATCCTCCTAGATCTGAGTGCCGCATTTGACACCATTGATCATAATATTCTTAAGAATCGCCTTAGTGAATGGGTGGGCCTCTCTGGCAGTGTCTTAAATTGCTTTGAGTCCTACCTGGCAGGTAGAAAATTCTTTGTAAGTTGTGGTAATTATACTTCAAAGACACATGATATTCTATATGGTGTTCCACAAGGCTCTATCCTGGGTCTGCTGCTCTTCTCAATCTACATGCTTCCGTTAGGTCAGATTATCTCGGGCACAACGTGAGCTACCACAGCTATGCTGATGACACACAGCTGTATTTATCAATAGCGCCTGATGACCCTGACTCTCTTGATTCACTGACACAACGTCTTACTTGTGTTTCTGAATGGATGAGTAGTAATTTTCTCAAACTAAATAAAGAGAAAACATTAATTTTAGTGATTGGCAAAAATGGATATAATGAAGTTATTAGAAATAAACGATGCATTAGGATTAAAAGTCAAGATGGAGGTAAAGAATTTAGGGGTAACTATTGACTCTGACCTGCATTTTAAATCACATATTAATCAGATCACTAGGACAGCATTTTTCCACTTAAGAAATATAGAAAAAGTTAGACCCCTTATAACATTGTAAGATGCTGAGAAATTAATTTACGCTTTTGTTTTCAGTCGACTAGAATACTGTAACGCACTCCTCTCAGGACCACCCAGAAAAGACATCAATCGATTTCAACGAGTGCAGAATGCAGCTGCTACAGTCTTAACTAGGAAAAAAAAAATCTGAGCACATCTCTCCAGTTTTGATGTCACTACACTGGTTACCTGTGTCATTTAGAATTGACTTTAAAATCCTGCTTATAGTTTACAAAGCCTTAAATAATCTGCTCCATCCTATATCTTGGAAAAGCTTACACCTTACACTCCAAATTGTAACCTTAGATCTTCAGATGAGTGTCTGCTTAGATTTCCAAGAGCAAAACTTAAAAGAAGTGGTGAGGTGGCCTTCTGCTGTTATGCACCTCAAATCTGGAATAGCCTGCCAGTAGGAATTTGCCAGGCTGATACAGTGGAGCACTTTATAAAACACTGCTGAAAACACATTACTTTAACATGGCTTTCTCATAGCTTCATCTTAGTTTAATCCTGATGCTCTGTATATTCAATTAATTATCATTATCATTCATGGTGGCTTCAAAATCTGTACTAACCCCTACTTTCTCTTCTGTTCTTTTTCTGGTTTTCTGGGGTGGCGATCTGCACCACCACCACCTGATCAAAGCACCGTGATGTCCCTGCACTGATGATTAAAGGGCAGAAGTCCACATGACCGTTGTGAGGTCATTTATGTTAGGTAGAATGCCTTGAGGGGGCTTGGTGGTCTCGCGGCCTTGGAACCCCTGCAGATTTTATTTTTTCTCTCCAGCCGTCTGGAGTTTTTTTTTTGTTTTTTCTGTCCTCCCTGGCCATCAGACCTTACTTTTTTTCTATGTTAATTAGTGTTCCCTTATTTTAATTCTGATTTATTTTGTCTTTTTTCTCTTTCTTCATCATGTAAAGCACTTTGAGCTGCATTATTTGTATGACAATGTGCTATAGAAATAAATGTTGTTGTTGTTGTCACCTACAGACCAGAGGATTAGAACTCAGTAAGTCATGAAGATACACCTGCTTCCTCAAGATGAGCCACCCCTTCCGGAGAATTGCGGTGACTACCACCGAGCAGCAGTCACATCAATAGACTCGTGTCTGGAAAGAAGTTCCTACGTATTCTTGCATTTTTCAACTTAGGGCATGTCATTCCTGCCTCAGAGCACCAGGTTCTACATGGGGTCTGCATGTTCTCCCCGTCTATTTATGGACTGATTGGTATTAGTGAGCATCACTGACTTTACTCACTCAAAAAAGTTGTCCTCAGTTCTTTTATTACAAGATCCTCAGGAAGAGGAGAGCATTAAAAAATTCAATAATTGGTTTGTGGTACTTCAGTCTCTGACCTTTGTGGTTGGGCTCTCTAACACACTCTGCCTTGTTCATTTTCTTTTTAATCATGTATACATTTAACACTTTACAAAATATGCAATAAGCAAGTGGCTTGGCTCTTTCAAAGATCTGTCTAAAAATACAATGCAGTGTTCAATTCAGTTTTATTGTTATTTGTACAAAGCTTCTTTGTACTTTCCTTGTGTTCTTTCCACCAGGCTGCTACTTGGCGTGAATCTTACTGTTAGGCTTTGTAAAACAACACCACAAAATGTAGCAGGTGAATTCCAGAAGGAGGGTGGGCAGGCCTGCTGCAAACAGAGAAGTGAGTAAGATCAATCTGTCATCAAGTTTATTTTTTCCAGTTTACTTTCATTTTCACAAACATGCATCAGGCACCTGGTCTTAAATTTTAATTTTTGCTACTTCAGTAAGTTTGAAGGCTTTTTTTCACAATGGGACTCAGGTAATCATAAACTCCACTATAAAGTGCAAGAGTAAACTAGTTATTTTTAACAAGGTATTGATTATACTGTCTGCGGTGGGCTGGCACCCTGCCTGGGGTTTCTTTCCTGCCTTGTACCCAATGTTGGCTGGGATTGGCTCCAGCAGACCCCCGTGACCCTGTAGTTAGGATATAGCAGGCTGGATAATGGATGGATGGATGGATGATTATGCTGTGCTTTAGAATATAATTTCATGTGGCAAATTAGTGTATACTTTACCACGAACAAGTAACTTTGACTTAAAAAAATACCAAGTGTATAAGTATATACTGCACATGACAGACAAGAGCAAATGAGATTTAGAAGCATCAATATAAATTTGTATAATAGAAGTGAACTGAATTCAGAGAAGCAATTTCACATGCAAAAGAAATGAACTACAGGCAGCACACGATATACGACTTACTCCAGTCTTCTCAATATGGTAGAATGCTGCCACCAAGTGTTTGCAAGAAGCATTGCATTATACTTTAAACATCCTCAAATATGTCAGGATCTATCTATCTATCTATCTATCTATCTATCTATCTATCTATCTATCTATCTATCTATCTATCTATCTATCTATCTGTCTATCTATCTATCTATCTATCTATCTATCTATCTATCTATCTATCTATCATATAGTGCCTTTCACATATTCTATCTATCTATCTATCTTATAGTGCCTTTCACATTTCTATCTATCTATCATATAGTGCCTTTCACATATTCTATCTATCTATCTTATAGTGCCTTTCACATATTCTATCTATCTATCATATAGTGCCTTTCACATATTCTATCTATCTATCTATCTATCTATCTATCTATCTATCTATCTATCTATCATATAGTGCCTTTCACATATTCTATCTATCTATCTATCTTATAGTGCCTTTCACATATTCTATCTATCTATCTATCATATAGTGCCTTTCACATATTCTATCTATCTATCTATCTATCTATCTATCTATCTATCTATCTATCTATCTATCTATCTATCTATCTATCTATCTATCTATCATATAGTGCCTTTCACATATTCTATCTATCTATCTATCTTATAGTGCCTTTCACATTTCTATCTATCTATCATATAGTGCCTTTCACATATTCTATCTATCTATCTTATAGTGCCTTTCACATATTCTATCTATCTATCATATAGTGCCTTTCACATATTCTATCTATCTATCTATCTATCTATCTATCTATCTATCTATCTATCTATCTATCTATCTATCTATCTATCATATAGTGCCTTTCACATATTCTATCTATCTATCTATCTTATAGTGCCTTTCACATATTCTATCTATCTATCTATCATATAGTGCCTTTCACATATTCTATCTATCTATCTATCTATCTATCTATCTATCTATCTATCATATAGTGCCTTTCACATATTCTATCTATCTATCTTTCTTATAGTGCCTTTCACATTTCTATCTATCTATCTATCTATCTATCTATCTATCTATCTATCTATCTATCTGTCATATAGTGCCTTTCACATAATCTATCTATCTATCTATCTATCTATCTATCTATCTATCTATCTATCTATCTATCTATCTATCTATCTATCTATCTATCTGTCATATAGTGCCTTTCACATATTCTATCTATCTATCTATCTATCATATAGTGCCTTTCACATATTCTATCTATCTATCTATCTATCTATCTATCTATCTATCTATCTATCTATCTATCTATCTATCTATCTATCTATCTATCTATCTATCTATCTATCATATAGTGCCTTTCACATATTCTATCTATCTATCTATCTATCTATCTATCTATCTATCTATCTATCATATAGTGCCTTTCACATCTATCTATCTATCTATCTATCTATCTATCTATCTATCTATCTATCTATCTATCTATCTATCTATCATATAGTGCCTTTCACATATTCTATCTATCTATCTATCTATCTATCTATCTATCTATCTATCTATCTATCTATCTATCTATCTATCTATCTATCATATAGTGCCTTTCACATATTCTATCTATCTATCTATCTATCTGTCATATAGTGCCTTTCACATATTCTATCTATCTATCTATCTATCTATCTATCTATCTATCTATCTATCTATCTATCTATCTATCATATAGTGCCTTTCACATATTCTATCTATCTATCTATCTATCTATCTATCTATCTATCTATCTATCTATCTATCTATCTATCTATCATATAGTGCCTTTCACATATTCTATCTATCTATCTATCATATAGTGCCTTTCACATCTATCTATCTGTCTATCATATAGTACCTTTCACATCTATCTATCTATCTATCTATCTATCTATCTATCTATCTATCTATCTATCTATCTATCTATCTATCTATCTATCTGTCATATAGTGCCTTTCACATATTCTATCTATCTATCTATCTATCTATCTATCTATCTATCTATCTATCTATCTATCTATCTATCTATCTATCTATCTATCTATCTATCTGTCATATAGTGCCTTTCACATATTCTATCTATCTATCTATCTATCTATCTATCTATCTATCTATCTATCTATCTATCTATCTATCTATCTATCTATCTATCTATCATATAGTGCCTTTCACATCTATCTATCTATCTATCTATCATATAGTGCCTTTCACATATTCTATCTATCTATCTATCTATCTATCTATCTATCTACCTATCTATCTGTCTATCTATCCATTCAGCCAAAATGATAACTTAATTCACCGGTTAGACAGAAGAATAAATAATAAGATCTGCTGGCTCTAATAAGTACAGTATGATTTTTTAAAAAGTGGAGGTCAAAACAACAGATGTAGTAAATGATGTGTGTTGTGTATTGTTGTCTTATACTGTCAGTGGTCACATTATTCTTAGAAACGTCTCCTCCAAACAGCTTATCATATCATTTGGCTGCAACTCATTCAAAATGGACAAGAAGTTTAGTTGTTCTTTGACCAAACTTTGCAAAGGACAGGCTGCATGATCTAAGAGACTTTGAAAGTGGTCTACAGTCTTGAGAGTTCTCTCTATGTATGATAATTTTCAAAGCTACAAGTTCAAAATGAAATTTCTCAAAATAATAACTATTGTGAGCCAAAAGGTTTACCTTTTTCTAAAAACTCCTAAAATGTTGTGTAGGAAAAATAGAGGGACACAGATAAAGAGTTGGAGTCCATTGTAGGAACTCCGTTTAATAGTAAAACAGAAAAGAAAGTCCAGACAGACAATGTGGACTGTCGCTCATCAGGAGTGGATTGAGTGTTGAGTCTTGAGGATGCATCTCTGCCCTTATACAAGGCTGGTCTTATTCTGAATGCCGACTTCCCGTTTGGTCACGTGGGAAGAGATGGGACTTCCACTGTCAAGCTGGAAGTGACATCAGAGGTCATTGGACAGGTTCACCTCCACTCTAAGTAGAAAGAGGTAAAGACAATTGACGACTGTCACACCGATGTCCTTCTGCAACTTATATCCTGTGAAGGACTCCCTGATCGCGTGAGGCTGACAGTTCAAACTGCCTTTTCCCTCCATTGTTTATATGATTAGCAACAGCAACAACAATATTCAACTTGCATAACGTCCTACATCCACAGTGACGCTTACAGAAAAAGTTGAACTCATTATTGAAAAGCTCTCTAAAAATGTAAAAACTCTCAAATGTCTCGGATTGACAATTGGGCATAGAAACTTGAAGATGATTAGCTAACCATGAAAAAAATAATATTGTAAAGGAAGAAGCAAAATACTAATAAAGTGTGCAGTTCTGCTCTTACCATACCCTCTTAAAAATGATCTTTAGGGAAGCCAAGGATCACAACTAAAGTAGGCACCGTTTATCGGCCCAGCGTCTACTGTTCTCTCCTTCATCTACACAAAGGTGTTCTCTTTAGACTGTATGTGTAAACTTTTCTCATTAAATTACAAGACCATGTTTTGTGGTTTTTGTCATAGGCATATTTGGACCAAGAGGTTTCAATCATGAGATTTGTGAGAAAAGCAAACCATATAATAATAATAATAATAAACCAATAAATAGCTGTAATATATGGATGTAACAGCATTGTTTTTTTGTAAACTGTCTTTTATCCTTTATATACTGTATATTCCCCATTAAACTAAACATTCTGCTCTCTAATGACCCTTTTTCACATTGCTTTTCGTTTTTAGGGGCTGTGCTAAGCTTGTATTGATTTTTCCCCTCCGTTTTCATCTCCTTAAGTGTCCAAATCCAGAGAGTTCCTTTGTGCAGTTTAAAGAGACCAAAGGCACAAGATAAAGGGGTCTGGGGCACCCGAAGGCAAACCCCGTATAATAAAGTACGCCAAAGGTGGTACTACGCAAGGTTGAGATGCTCTAGATTCACAGGTCGATGTGATTTAAGATGGCGTCGTTTCCCTGTATGAGGAACTCTGGGAGGAAGAGGCGGAAGCAGGTGGTCTGATCCCCAGAAGTGATGTCAGGGTGGGAGAGGGTGTCAGTCTTCCTTTCTGCAGAGGGAGGAGGAGAAGAGAGAGTGTTATTAGACTTTGCCCCCTTGTGTCTGGGTGGTATATCACACTTACCTCAGCCCTTAGGTTGCTCCCCAAGCACACGCGTGTGACAGTAACCCTGGAAGACAGAATATATAGAATGCTGGTCTGTGAAATGGTATGCTGGGTGTTTCCATTTCAGTCTAAGGTCTATATTATTTAGTTCTCTGATATTGGACGTTGTCTTATTCATTTATATGATATTAGCATCAGGCTATGACTTTCAAATATTTTATTTTTTCAGTAATTTACATATTTTGTGAGGTTTCTGGATGCCATTTCTCTTTTCTGATTTTACTGTGTATGCCCCTTGCATCCTGCAGACGCTGTGATTAGCCATTTTTGGTAGCTTCATGATGCACTACTGCGCTCCATCTCAGCCTTACATTATAATTAATCATTATAGCGAGTATTTGGACATCCATCAATGATTTATGTTTAATAGCTATCTGCTTTTTCAAGTACTTGTATGATCACAGTGTGATATCCTGTGTAGTGGCAATGGGGCACCAGACTACACTTTAGAACTGAACCAGGCAAGCACAGAGCCTGTGAGCCCAATGTCAGCCCGATGTCATTTTCCCACCATGTGTAGTGAAATCGAATGGTCAGTGGTGTGAAACGCTGTGCTCACGTCTAACAGCATCATTGCAGAAGAATTTCCTTCATCAGAGGATATCAGATTTACAATACGCGTTTGTGCCGTTTCTGGACTATGACCAGTGCGGAAGCCAGACTTGAATTTCTCAAATAAATTGTGATGTGTGAGGTGTGACTGAAACTGATTGATGACTACTTTTCAAATATTTTCGAAAGAAAGGAAAGGGCAAATTTAAAATTATTAAGTATATGTGTGTTTAGGGCTGACTTTATAAGTAATGGTTTGATGACTGATACTTTGAATGCATCAGGTACTGTGCCATGCAATAATGAGCTATTGATAATGCTAAGAACTGGTGCTGCACGAACATCCATGGTGTTTTTCACTAGTGTTGTTGGCACGTGATCTAGAGAACAAGTACAGTAGGACCTTTGGTCACGAACATTTCCGAACACGTACAAATCAGGTTATGATCAAAACGTTTGCCAAAATTTTACATCTGTTCATCACCACATGTTCTGGTGGCGAACAAAAACACTGGCGGCCAGTTTCCCTACACGCATTTGTACGCGCCAATGATTTTCCATTCTCCGTTTCCCATTTTCTTTTGTTTGCATATTCAGGGCCTAACAAAGCAGCTGATGTTGCAAAAGGAGTTACAGTGTTAACCAAGCAGAGGCCTCAAGTGCTGGAAGAGGTGAAAAACTGTTGCTAGTGTGGTTGAACGAGAAGCAACTTGCAGGGGATAGTATAAGCAAGGTGATCATATGCGAGAAAGCCAGAAAGATTCATGGCGATTTTTTCTTTGAGTGGCGAAGGTCAGGAATTTAAAGCCAGTACAGGATGGTGTGAAAAGTTTCCCAAGAGAAGTGGCATTTAATTTTTTTCCCTGTGCTTAAAACTCATAAAAAAAGTGTTTACAGCGAGCGGTTCGTAAGGGTCTAGCGCAAACTCTTACAATGTTAGTTTTCTCTGTTGTTCAAGGGTTTCTCAGTGTTATCCAATGTTTTTACATTTAGTTAACTATTACACTGTGCATTCTATGGTATAATTAACTATTTTTGTGCTTAAAGAATATATATTTACATACAGTGTGCACAGTCTGGAACAGATTAATTGTATTTACATACAATCTTATGGGGAAATTCGGGTCGCGTCCAGAGTTTTGGAATGAATTACAGTCGTGACCAGAGGTACTACTGTAATAGGTTTCATTTTAGAAATGAAAGTTAAGACTTCTGTTCTGTTACAGGAATCAAATTTCTAAAGAGTTGAATGCCATGCGAGACAGGATCTGCCAAGCTAGTATGCAGTTTGCACTGTGATGCTGAAATCTGGGATCTTATATTTTTAGTTTTCTCTTTAAAGAAGTTCATAAAGTCTGTACTGCTAGGGTCTGTTGGTATTTTGCACTGTAGATCTGAATTCTCATTTGTTAAATTAGCCACTGTTCTAAACAGTACACGAGGATTATTATTATTATTGTTATCTAATATTTTAGAATAGTAGTTTGAGCAAGCTTTAAAAGAGAGCTTTTTTATATTTTTTAACACTCTCTGTCCATACAATTCAAAAGATTTGCGGCTTTGTTGTTCTCCATCTGCGCTTCAGCTTTTGACACTCTAATTTAAGAGCTTGAGTGCTCTCTTTAAACCAGGGTGAGTTTTGATGTGCTTTGATCACTTTTGTTTTAAGGGGAGCCACTGCGTCCAGAGCATCTCTTTAGGTCACATTATAATTTGATGTTAGCTGGTTTAAATTGTTTTCGCACGATTACACTTGACTTACTCAAAGTATCTTGAAGAATTACAATGTAGATGTTGCACTTTCTTTGTTTTACTCTGTGAATGTATTGGTAGGGGTTGAACCAAATCAGACGTAATTAAGCAGTGATCAGAAATAACTTCATTTAATGGAGTAATATTTAAATTTTGAATTTCAGCTCTAAATTTGTCTAAACTGTATACATTTTTAGAAGTGATTTGCATTTTGTCACAATTAATTATTCCAAGGCCACCTCCTCGACTTCTCAGTATCTCTAGATTTATGAAGGAATGTGTATCCATCTGGTAGCAGCATTGTCAGATTCGCTAAGCCAGGTTTCAGTGAGGAGACACAAATCTGATTTTGTTCTTAATTTGATATCATTTACCAAACCAGCTTTGCTTCCAACAGAGTGAAAGTTTAATAAGTAGCGTTTAAAACTGCATGGTTATCAAGTAATTTAAGGTTCGCATCATGACTAAATTTATAGGATACAGTAATCCCTCACTTATCGCGGGAGATAGGTTCCAAGGCCGACCGCGATAACTGATTTCCGCGAAGTAGGGACACCATATTTATTTAATTATTTAACGTGTATTTGGACATTTTTAAACCCTCCCTGTATTGTTTACAACCCACCCTTTACTCTATTAATAACAGGGACAACTGCTAAGCAATATGAAATCAGTAGATAAGTTTACACTTACTGTATAGCGAAGTACACGTAGCAGCTTGTAGGCGGTCATGACGTCGTCGACCTTGTTACAAAGATTCCTAAAGCAGATTCCATCCAGACTACTGCCTTATCACGTCCACTTGCAACTCGTTTTGCGCCCTGGTTAAAGGACACTGCGGCCGTAGATCTTATATGCTTTTAATCCTTTTTAAATAAAAATAATCGTGGACTCATTGATGCTGTAATGGTGTCCTGCAGCGGTGTAGCTGTTCCCTTCCTTCAACATATCCAAAACATTTACCTTTTCTGCAATCATGTGCATCTTCTGTTGGCGCTTGGACACGGCCCCTGAAGCAGTAACACGTTAATGCTGAATGAGTGAGATAAGACTTCCTGGTTAATGCAGCACTCCGTCGCTGAGCCAATCAGCAGCACACAGGAACTTAAATGCGTGCTCTGATTGGGTAGCTTCTCAGCCATCCGCCAATAGCATCTCTTGTATGAAATCAACTGGGCAAACCAACTGAGGAAGCAAGTACCAGAACTAAAAAGACCCATTGTCCACAGAAACCCGTGAAGCAGCGAAAAATCCGCGTTATATATTTAGATATGCTTACATATAAAGTCCGCGAAAAGTGAACCGCGAAGTAGCGAGGGATTACTGTACTCCACAACAAGGGATTATGGGTAACAGCTACAGGATAGTAACAGGCGGGATAAACAGCAGCCTGTGATTTAAGATCACAAGACTGTGGTCTGGATGGTGCTCTGATCAGTCAGCCAGGACGTTTTGCTGCCATATTTTGGGATAAAACAAAAGATCCCCTCCAGTTAGAATTAATATACCATTTCACTTGAAAAATCCAGGCCATGTTCAAAAATCACCTCAATTGTTCACAAAGGCTAAGCTTGTATTTACACACCAGGATTCTAGCCAGCAGTGATGGGAATGCAATCAGCTATAAATCATAGCCCCTCTATATGACCTTGGTAAGGGTGCAGACACAATTAAATTCTGACAAATTTCCTTTTGCTTTGGTGTATAGACATATGAAGCTCCCCTTTAATATCTCAGGTTGTTGTAGGTGAAGTAAACATCCAAGATGCTTTGCTACAAGCAGAAACTGCAGGAGCTACTTGAAATCGCGAACCGTGCATTCATCTTCCTGATGGTCTTGATGGTCTTCCCTGGTGGCAAATCAGAGCTTACGCGTTGTTGGAAAACTTTTATTCATCTTCAGCACTCAACTCAGGGTCACAAGCGTTTCGCATCTTAACCTGTGTGCTTCGCCTGAGTGGGGCAACGATGGCTAAGTTAGCCGTCTCTAGCAAAGAGGTTCTAACTACGAGCTCTTGCCAGCCTCAGCCATCTTGAGCCAGTCTCGGCTGCCATGGCTATCTTCCCTGTAGCTTTCTGTAGATTTAGGTGATAAACTGAGCTTCTGTAAGAAATAATGCACTGATGTTGCCAAGAAGCCACAGCAACCAACTTCAATGGGTAATAATATTAACACATGTTACTTGGCTCAGTCTGATCATCACTTTTATAAAATGGGATAATATTTGCTATCCTCCAGTCTGTAGGAATTTCCCCAATGGGCATTGATTTTTGAAAAATGTGTGCCAAGGGTTTATATAAGTACTCACTAAATTCCTTAAGCTTTCAAGATTAAAGGTGTTCTTAGCTAGAAAAGTGCTCTAGCTACGAGGAAATGGGTCCATGTGTGTAAGCATAACATCTTTACTTAAGACTGTCCTGTTCTGTAAATGTCTTTTTATGCCATACCATAACTAGGGATGGGAATTGATAAGATTTTCACGATTCTGATTCCATTTTCGATTCTGTTTAACAATTCGATTCTTTATCGATTCTCCTATCGATTCTTATTTTTAAAAAAGGAGAACACACAGGTCGATTAACTTAGAACTTTGTTTTATATCTTATCTTTGAACAAGATAGAAATTTAGGAGTAGCATGACCTTACAAACCCAACAGTGAGATCTTAAGAGATCCACAGCCTACGGCTCCTCGATGGGGTGCCACGGGGTCCCCAGAAAAAAATGTGTAAATGTAAAATAATAATAAAATAAATATTCTTCTGTAGCAATAACAAAGTATAACATAAATTATTCTGTGGCAATTACACAAGAATGTCCAGTAACATTTACACTTTCCTTTTTAAAAGTATATATGAGCTGAGCACTCAAAAATAAAACTACATCAGCCAGCAACAAATACAATCCACTCAAGTCCAATGGAACTGTGCACTGTGCAATTCTGCAACCATCAACTATATTTTGACAGCTACATCCATGTTGGCCGCATTATCAACAGTGGCTGCCACAACCTTGTCTTTGATACCATACTCCTCCAAGATCTCATCAGTCTCCTCTGCTACAGCTGTCCCTGTCTGTGCCTGGTACACTGGTTTGGTTTTGAGGACTTTTTCTTGAGCCTGGCCATTCCTGACATAATGCAGCGTTACTGTGAGGTAATGATCTTGACTAAAACTTGCCCATCCATCTGCAGTGACGGCTGCCTTCAACACGTTTCAGCTCAGAAATGGAAACGGATGAAACATCTGGTAAGAGGAGAACACGCAAATTTGACATTCCCTGACTTAGCCTACAATTAAACACATTCACTTACCGAAAATCGGGGGCATCTACTGTGGCAAATGGGTGCAAGCCTTTTACCACAAACTTAGTCACTGCTCGGTGACATTCGTCTATCCTGGCCTGTGTCATTTTACTTTTCCCCGCCTCTGTGAAAGGAGAAGCTACCGGTAGACTGCAGCGAGAACTGCCAGCATCTGAGACAGCCAGACTCTGTCTGTCTCTCTCGTCATGGTCCTCTAAATGCAATGCACAGCAATAGCAGGTTTTGCAATAAGACAAATCGCGCTAACAATATGCAATGTTAGTTGATTAGTTACCTGCCGTATTAACGGGAGAGGACCTGCAAACGTTACCGCTGCTGCTGGGTTGAGATTCACTAGTCCGGAGCGGATCAAAAACACGACATTCATTTAAGGTTATCGCGTGTTTTGTGAGCAAATGCTTTTGCATATTCGTAGTGTTTCCTCCCTTTGATGAAATATCTACTTTGCAAGTATTGCAAGTTGCCCTGTTGTCATCCTTTCTCGTAAAGTATAACCAAACTTTTGAGTGTTTGTGCCGCTTAGGCGCCATGTTTCCTGCTGGGTAAATGACGCTACGCAACGTGGTGATGTCATTCGAGGCGACTGGAATCGATAGGGGAATCGTTTGCAAAAATGGCAAACAATTCCAAGGAATTGAAACAGTGGGAACCGGTTCTCAACAAGAACCGGTTTTCGATTCCCATCCCTAACCATAACATAAGATTAATTTAGTGTCATGAGAGACTGTTGTTTATTGTTCCAGTAACTCAATCACAAGGCAAGGAGCAACATGGAAAGGACGCCAGACCATCCCAGGGCCCACGCAAACACACATTCCCACAGGTCAATTTAAAATCATCAGCTGACGTAACATGCACGCCTCAGGGGATGTGAGAGGGTCAGCGGGGTCAGGTTGGGGAGCATGCACTGGTACAGCACGTGGCCACACCAACCACACGATAAAACAGTTCGGGATCCCGGTTGGCAACCCCCCCAGGCAGACTGTCCAGAAATTAACTTCTATCTGCCCCAGCCAGGTGTTATGTGGGTATCCCCTTGGCCTGGTCCTCAACAATGAGTGTCCTGTGAGCCGGATCACCCTCTGGGAATCGTGCCACATGGCCGTAGTGCTGTAAGTGACGCTCCGTCACAATTCAGGTCATGTGCCTCATTCGGGACTCCGTGAGCAACACAAAGTCAAACCAGTGGTACACACGGACAATCCGAAGAGACACAGTACTGAAGGAGTCCAGTCTTTGTCACAGGTCACTGGATAGTGTCCATGTCTCGCCACCATATAGCAAGACAGAAAACCCATGCAGACACGGGGTAAACTTGCAAACTCACCTGCCACTTTGCAGCCTGTCCTAGTTTTCCTTCTTAGTGGACATTATGTATTTGCCGTAAGGAGTAAAAAAAAAAAAAAAATCCAACCTCCTTACATCCACGCTTTGATGCCTGCTTGCCTTCTCCATTTTCTTCTTCCTGAATGCATACGCGAAGCCATCAGATCTGCTGCACATCTCTGACAAAATGACGTCTTCTAGGCCTGACTCTCGTGTCATTTTGCTGTCAAAATACTGTGACCAGGGTCCAGCCGAGGAAAATGTTCACAGCCATCACAATGTCTTACACTCTACTGTGCAGTCAGATTTGATAGAAAAGGGACAATCATGCCACTGGCAAGGAAAGAAGTGCAGCTCAACAGATTCACAAATCATGCAGCATCAAAACCAACAAACCAAAAAAATACTTCAAACTATTTAGATTTAGGAACATCTTCAGCATGGTAGAATTTGACATTTAAAATGAAATGGATCTGTACAAACCTAGAGCAAGGTTTTTGCCAAGAGCTATTGTAATGAAGCAGAAGAAACGTCAAAAACAGCAGAGACGTGACAAGCAACAGAAAATACCGTTGAGGCAGAGTCTGGTTTATCAACTCGGGCACATCTGGTAAAGGAGAGAGCCGTAAAACAGCAATGACAGAAATGTTTGGAACAGCAAGGGACCTGTGGAGGGGACACCGTTATGGAAGACAGCACAGAAGGTTACAAAGAAACAACACAGTCGAGGTGTTCTGTTGATAACAGTGAGAGAAGTTCTGTGGGAAAATAATGAAAGGGTTTAGGTAAATTTATTGAAAATATTTTTTAATAATGTGCGCTATTTATAATTTGAATCGGAGAAACTGAATAGAGTCACGTTTCATACTGTATGAAAAGCTAAATTAGAGCTACAACTCTGGAACTAATCAATTTAATCAAATATAAGGACTTTGGTGATGCCGTATCACTGTAACTAGACAGCCAGCCATCTTCCAGGACATTTTAGAGCACTTCATGCTTCCCTCTGCTGACAAGCTTTATGCAGATGCTGATTTCATTTTCCAGCAGGACTTGGCACCTGCCCACAGTGCCAAAAGTAGCAATACCTGGTTTAATGACCATGGGTGTCACTGTGCTTGATTGGCCAGCAAACTCGCCTGACCTACACCCCATAGAGAGGAAGATGAGAGACACCAGAGCCAACAATGCAGACGAGCTGAAGGCCGCTACCAAAGCATCCTGGGCTTCTATAACACCTGAGCAGTGCCACAGGCTGATCAGCTCCATGCCTCACCACATTGTTGCAGCAATTCATGCAAAAGGAACCCCGACCAAGTATTGAGTGCTGTAAAAGAGGCGCAGACTCACACGGAGGCACGTGTAAAAATAAATAAACTTTTTATTTTCTTCACCTGTGGGACACGTCTTCCCCGTGAACCCCACAGGCACAACACAGTCCAAAAACACCAACACAACACTCCTCTCTGACACCACCACTCCTCCCGTCAAGCTTCGCCCCCCTCCTCCCGACTCTGCCCCCTGAGTGGTGGTGGTTGCTGGCCCCTTTTATAGCCCACCTGGAAGCGCTGTGACGATGCGGGTCTGCTCCACACTCCCATCGTCCTTACGGGGAGCCCTGAACCCGACACCGTCGGTAATGTCACCGAGATGAGCTGACAAATGAGGGCACTTCTCAAATGAAGCCAGGGCATATTTCCAAAAAGTGCCAAAGTGCTTTTATTAAAACAATAATCACAGTGTCCAAAAAAAAAGTGCAGTGCATCAGGTTCAATAAATCCATAAAAACCAAGTGTTCAGTGGGGATAAAAACAACAATAAATAAATCCGATAAAAGCTGAGGTTAAAATGCAGTCTCTCTCATCCCGATCACAGCCCACCTCCGTCTCTCATTCTCCCCGGCTCACCCATTGCTCGAGTAGCCGGCGGAGACCCAACAGCCTCGAGCTCCTTTTGGCCGACCTCCATCTTGGCTTCCATTAAGGACATCACTGCCAGACTGTCCAATGTCGGCTCTCCTCCCTTCATCCTTCATGCTCACGTAGTCGCTCCTCAGATCCTTAGGGAGGACACCTGCCTTGCTCACCACACTCACCCAAACATTCAGTGAGGTGGACTAGCCCCTAGAGCGCCACATCCTAATGTTCCTTCGTGGGGCCCCAGCTTCTCTAGTCTCCTCCTTGCAGGCAGCCAGATCATAGCTGCTAAGATGGCTCTTTCAGATCCTTTAACCTCCTTTTTCTTGTCTTTTCCTTGATCGATCTATCGATCTATTTATCTCTCCATTTATCCACCTTCCTGCTGCCGACCCATATATACAGTATAGCCCCATCTCTCCATGCACCACCGTGGGCGCAGCGCCTTAATCACACGGCGCAGGAAGCCAATGAAGCAATTGAGAATGATCGCACTCATACCCAGGTGCGACTCGCTCCAACTACCTCATTAACTCCCCATGGACGTTTTTTTTTTAAAGCCGCAGACCCGCTATACCACAAGTGCTCCAACTGTTTCTGGTTGCACTTCCGGTTGGGGCTGAAGATTCATCCAGCCAGGCTCAGGGCCCCATGCAGCGCCCCCTGGCGGCTACCCCAGATCCCAACAGGGCTGTAGAGAACTCCTTCTCCCATGGAACCCTGCAGGAGAGATAGATAGATAGATAGATAGATAGATAGATAGATAGATAGATAGATAGATACTTTATTAATCCCAAGGGGAAATTCACATACTCCAGCAGCACCATACTGATACAAAAAACAATATTAAATTAAAGATTGATAATAATGCAGGTAAAAACAGACAATAACTTTATATAATGTTAACGTTTACCCCCCCTGGGTGGAATTGAAAAATTGCATAGTTTGGGGGAAGCTGAGGCACCACCGTCAGCCAGGGAGGCTGCCACCAAGTGTCCCGGGGGAGGTATTGAGCAGCCCATGGTTGCTCTCCTGGAACATATGTTGAACGGGCAGCCATGCTGGGCATGGGACCTGGCCATCCGCCACAGTGCATATATGGACATACTTTTCAGTAGGCCAACATTTTTGCATTAAAAATCATTTTTTTATTAGTCTTATGTAATATTCTAATTTTCTGATATACAGAATTTTGAGTTTTCATTACCTGTAGGCCATGTTCAGCAAAATGAAAAGAAATACAGTAATCCCTCGCTATATCGCTCTTCGCCTTTCGCGGCTTCACTCTATCGCGGATTTTATATGTAAGCATATTTAAATATACAATATATCGCAGATTTTTTGCTGGTTTGCGGATTTCTGCGGACAATGGGTCTTTTAATTTCTGGTACATGCTTCCTCAGTTGGTTTGCCCAGTTGATTTCATACAAGGGACGCTATTGGCAGATGGCTGAGAAGCTACCCAACTTACTTTTCTGTCTCTCTCTCTTGCGCTGACTTTCTCTGATCCTGACGTAGGGGGATTGAGCAGGGGGTCTGTTCGCACACCTAGACGATACGGACGCTAGTCTAAAAATGCAAAAAAATTATCTTCACGTTGCTACCTTCTGTGCAGCTGCTTCCTGAAGCGACATGCTGCACGGTGCTTTGCATACTTAAAAGCTCGAAGGGCACGTATTGATTTTTGATGTTTGTTTTTCTCGGTCTCTCTCACTCTGCTCCTGACGGAGGGGGTGTGAGCTGCCGCCTTCAACAGCTTTGTGCCGCGGTGCTTCGCATACTTAAAAGCCAAACAGCCCTATTGATTTGTTTGCTTTTCTCTATCTCTCCGACAGTCTCTCTCTCTGACGAGCACTCCTTTGAAGATATGTTTGCATTCTTTTAATTGTGAGACAGAACTGTCATCTCTGTCTTGTCATGGAGCACAGTTTAAACTTTTGAAAAAGAGACAAATGTTTGTTTGCAGTGTTTGAATAACGTTCCTGTCTCTCTACAACCTCCTGTGTTTCTGCGCAAATCTGTGACCCAAGCATGACAATATAAAAATAACCATATAAACATATGGTTTCTACTTCGCGGATTTTCTTATTTCGTGGGTGGCTCTGGAACGCAACCCCCGCGATGGAGGAGGGATTACTGTAAACGCTTGAAGTATATCACTCTGTGTGTAATAAATCTATATAATATATGTGTTTCACTTTTTGAATTGAATTACTGAAATAAAAGAACTTTTCGATGATATTCTAATTTATTGAGATGCACCTGTATATACAGTATGTATATATATATATATATATATAATATATATATATATATATATATATATATATATATATATACAAGGGCAATCCCAAAAGTAAGGTCTCCAAAGCGGTGGGGATGTAGAGAAACTGTTCGTACGGCTGTTGGCCACACTGTTGTGATTGGTGCTTCCTCCACTCCCAAACAAGCATGTGCAGCTTCGCTGGGATGCTCAATCTTGGCTTGGCAGCCCTTGAAAATGGAGCTCCCGTTGAACGCTACCACCAAGTGCGAAGTTCGCGCAGGAGACCATCAATTTCTGACGAGACAGTCGCGAAGGTTGAGGAAAACATGCGTAAAGATCGGCGGTTGGAACTTCATCACCCACCCTATAGTCCGGACTTGGCACCCAGTGACTACCACCTGTTCCCTAAGTTGAAAGAACATTTGTCCGGAAGGCGATTCTGCTCCGACGAAGAGGTGAAAGATGAGGTTCAACGCTTCCTGAAGGACATGGTGGCGAGCTGGTATGACATGGGCATTCTAAAACTACCACAGGATCTGCAAAAATGCATCGACTGAAATGGCGATTATGTAGAAAAATAAATAAGTCTTTAATCTTTAAAATGATGTAAACATTATAGAAAATAAACAGTTGTTTGTATTTCTAAAAAAATAGGAGACCTTACTTTTTGGGATTACCCTCGTATATATATATATATATATATATATATATATTCATGACATTCATAGTCTGAATCACAATCTGATTGTATGGATGGAATTAGGGCGAAACACGTGTCACGTACTCTTTGCATTATTTGACAGTAAAACTATGCAATATATATATATATATATATATATATATATATATATATATCCTTTGTAAAAGTGACAATGACAATAAAGATCTATCTATCTATCTATCTATCTATCTATCTATCTATCTATCTATCTATCTATCTATCTATCTATCTATCTATCTATCTATCTATCTATATACAGTATATATATATATTATATATATATATATATATATAAAAATCCCACAAGAGGAAGGATGACTGTTAACTTTTGCTTTGTAAGAACAGGGCAAGTGTATGATACTTTATAAATTCAAGATTTGCATTCTGCATTTCTAAAGCACAAAGGTAGCAGCAGAGTCAGGAGGCCCCACACCCTTCGGCTCAGTGGTCAGTGACAGTGTGCTTGAGATAGTTCTGACACTTGTACTGTATCAGTATGTATCACACTACTAGCAGAGAATAATCATCAGGTCTACGTATTTTTGCATTAGTAGGAAGTCAAGTCAATTGATCAGCAGCTTGTGTGGACCAAAATGACTGTCATTGCCAGGTATTCCGTAAGATTATTGTAAATATTATTCACATCACGTCTAATGAAAAGCCTTGAAGTTCTTATACCATTACCAGTTATCATATCCCATCACCTAGAATAGATTGAATCAGAACTTTAATACTTTAGTAGTCCGTTCACCCTTTATGTTAAATCTCCTAATTGTTGCTATTCTAAATTTCGCAATGTCGGTTCATTGTAAGAGGCACTATTATCAAGGAATCCTATCTTCAGTATGGGTGGAATTAACTGAAACAAAAGGGAATATTTGGAGAGTAATGACTTTACAAGGATTAGAATAGTTAATTACATATTACAAGAATTGCATACTTAAGCATCAGGGCCTCCTTTGTTTTACTCGTTTTCCGATTTCAAAGATAATACAGAAAAGCTGGTGAAAAAAACAGTCCCTGATAATTCTGATACCTCATAGCTATTATATGCACAGGTTATTCTAATTATGTTAATAATCCCTGCTTCACCAAAGTGTACTATATAATATATCTTCAGACTGGGCAGAATGTCTAATCACAGCACGAACCACACACTAGAGCACAAGTACTATATAAGCCACATTGTGGAAAATTTAATATCAAACTTCGAGAACTTCCTCAAAGACATTGTACGTTGTCAGAGCTTAGAAGCAGCTCACATCTCACATCGACTTTCAAAGTGCATTTTAGTAACAACAATGATAATACTGAAGGATAAGTAAAGATTAAATGTGTAAGGGGATCCCTTTTCCACTATGCAGGAGGACAGTTTGAACCGATTAATTCATTATCTTGCTATACTTTAGTGTCTGTACAGGGCAGACACAATATATACAGAATATGATGTACGATTTTTTTCTTTTGCAATGGGTAAAAGTCATGTCTTTGCATTTACATGCTTTTTTCTGTCTGTAACAGTCTGTATGATGTGTGTGGATATTCATTCATTTGATGACATTCACCAATGTACAACAACAACGGTTTACTTCTGTTGAACGTTTTCATACAAGACACGTGCCTTACAAGAAAAAAATTATTATTACAAAAGGTTCAGTAATTACATAAAATGAAATGTGTCAGTTAGGCCCGGTCACATGGCGGTTTAAGTTAGTACATAACTTTGCTCCACTTCTCCAGTTCCCAGAGGCGCACTGCAATGTCACTTAGTCTCAGTCCAGAGCAGTACCGTCATTCTGAGAGGGAGCCATCACTGCAATGTCAGACTGCTTGGTCCATCCATTAAGGAATTTTTTTTTTATGAGAAAGGTTTCTCTCTTATATTTTACAAATAATCTTAAAACATATCTGTACACATGAAGTTGTGAATTTGCAAAGAATGAAAAGGTCATTTTAATTTTTCTTCTAGGAGCCATAATAACATTTTATACCCAGACTGGTCATTCATCAATGGTGGTAATTCAGCATTACTTTGGGCACGACCTTGTGTATACGTGCAGTAATGTAGATGGCTGATAATTATATGGTAGAAACCATCTTTTCCAAACATTACAGTGTAGATCAGGGATCTCAAACTCCAATCCTGGAGGGCCCCAGTGGCTGCAGGTTTTCATTCTAACCCTTTTCATTATTAGTGACCTGTTTTTGCTGCTAATTAACTCCTTTTACATTCATTATAACTGACTTGTTTTTAAGATTTATTCCCCGGAATTTCTTCATTGTTCCTCTGAATTGCTTCATTTCTTTCCTGAAACAGAAATGAAATGTGAAGTGAGTGAGTCAACAGAAGACCAGTTAAGTCAGGGCCTCAAACTCCAACCAATTTCACTCCAACCAGTTACTTAATTAGGCCCTGATTCTTGTCGTTCCTTAAACCCGTTCTTTAATTCCTGTAACTTGATAGCTGACATTTTCAAAATTGTTGACTTTTCTTTACCTTTCTAAGAGCACTGTTAAAATGTTTTCGGGACCAGATTAGCATTCCTGAGACCTCTACCCCTTTTCTCTTCAGATATTGTGTGATGGTCACAGTTTGCTGGTCACGTTTTGGTTCATTTTGTGTCTCATAATTGTTTGGCTGCCTAATTATGGAAAAAGAAACAATTATTGGGTCTGACTCTTCAAGAGCAAGTCAATTAAAATGAATGTAAAAGGAGTTAATTAGCAGCAAAAACAGATCACTAATTAAGTAAAGGGTTAGAATGAAAACCAGCAGCCACTGGGGCCCTCCAGGACTGGAGTTTGAGATCCCTGGTATAAATATTAGAAAGTGCATAAAATCACCACCACAAATTTTATTACCACAAAACTGAAAAGGACTCTGCCTCTGAATCTAACATCCCAATGAACAAGCTCACGTTGATGCCCACAGAATGAAGCTGACAATTGGTAAGAACAGTTCTTGCACTTGG
Organism: Erpetoichthys calabaricus; assembly: GCF_900747795.2. NCBI lineage: Eukaryota > Metazoa > Chordata > Cladistia > Polypteriformes > Polypteridae > Erpetoichthys > Erpetoichthys calabaricus. The sequence continues at coordinate 17,638,486 of NC_041408.2, forward strand.
AGGCACCAAGCAGTTTCAGACTAAATCACAAGTGCCAGGTTTGTTCTCAGTGGATGACATGACATGTGCCGCACCCACGGTGGTGTTTGTACTGCTCACGCTGCCTTGATGATGCTCTCATAATTATTATAGAGTGTAGCCTTCAATGAATATGCTGATGGACAGGCTGGCAGACGAGATCAGACAGGAGTCCTCCATGGACTATGATGTTTGCTGATAACATTGTGATCTGTAACAAGAGTTAGGAGCAGGGTGAGGAGACCCTTGATTTGATGTGTTGTTGATGGTTCTTCAATGTACATAATATAAAAATTTAATCATTGTCTTGTGGTTTACTCCTCAAATATCCATCCCCATATCCGAGTATACGAGAAAGTTGAGGGGAGGCCACTCCCGGTTGGTTTAGTGCTACAAACCACAGATAGGGTCGGCCAAATTAAGTAAAAATATTGATTGTTTTACACGTTGCTGAATTCACAGGGTCCAGTTTCTTGACAAATTGATCTTGAAGGCTCAGATTATTGCTTAGCGTAGCATGAGTGAGCTAAATATGTTAGGGGTTGTACTAGATAGATAGATAGATAGATAGATAGATAGATAGATAGATAGATAGATAGATAGATAGATAGATAGATAGATAGATAGATAGATAGATAGATAGATAGATAGATAGATAGATAGATAGATAGATAGATAGATACTTTATTAATCCCAAGGGGAAATCACATACTCCAGCAGCACCTTACTGATACAAAAAACAATATTATATTAATATTGTCAGTGGAGCAGGACGGTGACAGCAGTCTGTCGCTGAAGCTGCTCCTCTGTCTGGAGATGATCCTGTTCAGTGGATGCAGTGGATTCTCCATAATTGACAGGAGCCTGCTGAGCACCCATCGCTCTGCCGCAGATGCCAAACTGTCCAGCTCCATGCATACAATAGAGCCTGCCTTCCTCACCAGTTTGTCTAGGCGTGAGGCGTCTTTCTTCTTTTTAATATTTTTATTTTATTAATTTTCATTGTAATCATTCCATACAAACAGATCAATTTATAACCCAACAAATTTGAAGACAAATCAAACCCCACCCCTGAGAAGGAGAGCTTAGCTAAAGGAAAATTGCTTTAAGCTTTTTAATAAGGCAACATTAGACAAAAGAAGGGGAGAAGTAAATATCTATATAAATAAGAGATGGAGAAGGGAGTTAAATGCAATAATAGTTAATTCTCTTATTCTAAAATAATATTGATTAAATCCTGCCAAGTTTTGAAAAAATTTTGTACAGATCCTCTAACTGAAAATTTGATTTTTTCCAATTTCAAATAATATAAAACATCAGTTTCCCACTGACTTATAAGAGGAGAATTAGGATTCTTCCAATTTAACAAAATAAGTCTGCGTGCCAAGAGTGTAGTGAATGCAATCACCGTTTGTTTGTCCTTCTCCAATTCAAGTCCATCTGGAAGGACACCAAACACAGCTGTTAGTGGGTTAGGAGGGATTGTGATACTAAGGCTGTCTGAGAGGCACTTAAAAATTTTTGTCCAAAATGATGTTAGTTTGGTGCAGGCCCAGAACATGTGACCCAGTGAGGCAGGAGCTTGGTTGCAGCGCTCGCAGGTTGGATCCTGGCCTGGAAACATTTTGGACAGTTTTAAGCGAGACAGATGGGCTCGATATATGATTTTTAGTTGAATAATTCTATGCTTTGCGCATATAGAACTCGAGTGAATTCTCTGCTTTGCTACCTTCCACTCCTTTTCTGATATATTGATTAAGAGATCTTCTTCCCAATGTCCTCTTGGATCTTTGAAAGGTAGGGACTCTAATAAGATTTTATATATTGCGGAAATAGTGTTTGTTTCCTCGGAATTGAGCAGTATTTTTTCCAGCATTGTGGAGGGTGCAAGGCGGGGGAAATCGGGCAATTTCTGTTTAACAAAATTTCTAATTTGAAGATAGTAAAAGAAATGTGTAGCTGGGAGGTTAAATTTTGAACGTAATTGTTCAAAAGATGTAAATATGTTGTCTATATAAAGATCTCTGAGCATTTTAATCCCAAAACTTTTCCAGGTATTAAAAACTGGATATACTTGCGAAGGTTGAAAGAGGTGGTTCCCTTGCAGAGGTGCCACTGATAAAAGATTTTCCATCTTAAAATGCTTCCTAATTTGGTTCCATATTCTGAGTGAGTAAAGCACAATTGGGTTATTAGTATATTTGCGATAACTTTCATTTATTGGAGAGCAGAGCAGGGAATATAAAGAAGTACTACAGGATTTTACTTCTATTGCAGACCAAGCCTGTGTATGTGCATTTATTTGTGTCCAGGTTTTTATGGCTTGTATGTTTGCTGCCCAGTAATAAAACTGAAAATTAGGTAAAGCCATGCCACCTTCTGCCTGAGGTCTTTGTAGGGTCGCTCTTCGGATACGTGGGTGTTTTGAGTTCCAAATGAATGAGGTTATTATTGAATCTAACTGTTTAAAAAACGATTTATTGATATATATTGAAATGTTTTGAAATAAAAAGAGAAGTTTAGGAAGGATATTCATCTTAACGATGTTAATTCTTCCGGCTAGAGTGAGATGAAGGGTTGACCATCTATGCAAGTCTTGCTTAATTTTTTCCATACAGACGCCAAAATTTTGTTGATAAAGAGCTTTATGTTTACTTGTGATATTTACCCCTAGGTATTTAAACTGATCTGCTATGGTAAAAGGTAGGGTGTCTAATTTATTATTATATGCTTGTGAGTTCACTGGAAAGAGTATACTTTTTATTCAGATTAATTCTAAGACCAGATATCTTTTGAAATTCTGTTAGTGCTGTTAAAACAGCAGGGACAGTGTTTTCTGGGTCCGATATATATAAGACCATATCATCTGCATATAAAGAAATTTTCTGTTCCAGTCCTTCTCTGACAATCCCCTTTATCTGATGAGAATTTCGGCAGTGAACCGCCAGTGGTTCAGTAGCGATTGCAAACAACAGTGGCGACAAGGGACATCCTTGTCTGGTACCATGTTCTAGTTTAAAGTAGTCTGAGCAAATTTTATTAATACAAACTGAAGCTTCTGGACTGGTATACAGTAGTTTAATCCAAGCACAAATATTCGGGCCAAACCCAAATTTCTCCAATGCAGTGAAAAGGTAATTCCATTCGATCATGTCAAATGCCTTTTCTGCGTCTAATGATAGTAATATCTCTGGGGTGTTTGATTTTGCTGGTGAATATATAACATTAAACAAGCGTCGGAGATTTGAAGATAGATGTCGGCCTTTAATAAATCCAGTTTGATCTTGTGATATTACCGAGGGCAGCACTTTCTCCATCCTTCTAGCTAGGATTTTTGAGAGAATCTTAACATCATTATTCAGGAGTGAAATTGGTCTATATGATGCACATTGTAACAAGTCCTTATTTTGTTTAGGAAAGACGGTGATTAATGCTTGTCGAAATGTTTGAGGTAGTATTTGGTGGTCTTTAGCTTCTGTAAATGTTACCAATAAGAGTGGAGCTAGCTGAGTGGAGAATTTCTTATAAAACTCTACGGGGTAACCATCAGGGCCTGATGATTTCCCGCTTTGTAGTGACTTTATAGCGTCTAGTAATTCTGTTAGCGTTAGAGGTTTATCTAGTTCCTCAGCACTTAAAGCATCTATTTGTGGTATTTGTGAATTATCCAGAAATGCATTAGATTGCGTGTTGTCTTCTTTGGGCTCAGTGGAATATAAAGACTTATAGTAATCTCTAAATGTGTGCATTATTTTATTATGGTCGATGATTTCTTCTCCATTCTTGTTGGTGATTACTGGTATTGCATTGTGAACTTCTTGTTTATGAATTTGTTGAGCTAAAAGCTTATTAGCTTTTTCTCCGTGTTCATAGTAATGCTGTCTAGACTTATAAAAAAGTTGTTCAGTTTCTTTAGTTGTTAAGATGTTAAGTTCTGTATGCAGGGCCTGCCTTTTCCTGTGAAGAGCTTCACTTGGACGCCTGGCTTGTTCTTCATCTATTCTAGTAATTTCATTTCTTAGCTCTGACACTTTCTTGGTTTCTAATTTATTTCTATGGGAAAGATATGAAATAATCTGGCCTCTTAGGAAGGCCTTTAGAGTTTCCCAGAGTGTTCCTGCAGAAACCTCTGTAGACGTGTTTGTCTCTAGGAAGAAGCTGATTTGTTTGGATATAAATTCTGTGCAGTTCTCGTCTGCCAATAAAAGAGGGTTAAGACGCCATCTGCGAGGTGAGTACGAGGGGCTTATTGATTTTAGCTCCAAGACTAGAGGGGCATGGTCAGAGATAACAATTGTGTCATATTTGCATGATTTAATTGTAGGCAGGAAATTATTATCTATAAAAAAATAATCAATTCTTGAGTAGCTATAATGCACTGGTGAGTAGAACGAATATGTTCTTGAGTTTGGGTTAAGAAACCTCCAGGGGTCTGATAAGTTGTGATCATTTAAAAACTGTGTAATTATCTTTGCAGTATTAGATGTCATCCCCCCTGTCACGGGAGTCCTATCTAAGAGTGGATTTAAAACACAATTAAAGTCCCCAGCCATTATAATTTTATGAGTGTTCACATTCGGAATGGATGCAAATAGATTTTGCATGAATTCCTTATCATCAACATTGGGTGCATAAACATTTATCAAAATCATTTTACTGTTATATAAGTTGCCCATGACCATCACATATCTCCCTTCAGGGTCCGACACTACCTCTGATGCTACAAATGGAACTGTTCTATGTATGAGAATTCCCACCCCTCTAGTTTTCTTTATAAAGCTAGAATGGAACATTTGGCCAGTCCAGTCTTTTTGTAATCTGAACTGATCCTTGGTTAGTAAGTGGGTCTCCTGTAAAAATACTATTTTAGCGTTTAAGCCTGTTAGGTGAGAGCATACTTTCTTTCTCTTTAATTCGTGATTCAGGCCCTTTAACATTCCAGCTCACAAAGTTAACTGTCCCATCATGGAGACATTGATTCTGAGTTTTTAATGTCATTTTATAGTTTTAATTGGTAATATGGCAGTTTTAATCTTAGTTTCAAGATTCCCCTGGAGTTGTTGCATGTTAGCCTGTTGCTGCATTGATATTTATAATTATAAGGATTATAAGAATAGATTAAATATAACCTGCTCTCCTTCTCTCCCCCCCTTTTTCCCCCCCCCCCCCCATTTTGCCTCCCCACATGAGGCTAGACCCCACTTCGCGATGTTCCAGTCCTCTGACATACGAAGAGACAGAGCACGTCCAAAACAAAACAAACCCCACCCTGCAGCGGCGTTACAGAATTAAAACAGAGATATCTTTTACAGTTAAATCCTTAATACTATCTGCCGAAAATGTTCTCATTAACAATATTTAAGCTTGAAATAATCTTCAGCGCTTTTAAGTTAAGATATTAAGATTAAAAAAAAAAAAAAAAAAAAAAAACAACCCTGGGAGTGATTTTAAAAACTAGTCTAGGATAAACCTGGTAATTCATACTGTAATAGTATAATGGTAATTGTATAAATAGTAGAACAAGCATTAAACCAAGGGTATGAAGTTAAACAGTCTACTTTAAGGTATAGTAAAATAAAAAAAAAAAAAAAAAAAAAAAAAAAAAGGAATAAAAAAATAAATAAATAAATAAATAAAACGAATCCTACTTTAATCACTTCCACTTTTTCACACTCACGTCTATAACTCTATAACTCTGATTAAAACATAAACATATAACATATAAAGTCCAGCTAAAAACAAAAAAAAAAAAAAAAAAAAAAAGAAAATAAGATGTATAATTATAATACCAGTCTCTTTAAACATGGATCCAGCGATCAGATCATAGGTCTTTCCCGTGCCTTGATAGAATACGGCTCTTTAATTTTAATTAACTTTCAAAAAAGTGTCGGAAACAGCTTCTTTAATTCTTTTTCAGCTTCTTCTTTGCTGAAGAAGATATAATGTCCATCTTGAACTTCCACTTTCAGTTTGGCAGGATACAAGAGGCTGTATTTGATATCGGCTTCCCGTAGCATCCTTTTAATGTCGTTGTAGGATCTGCGTTTTGCAGCTGTTGATGGTGAGAAGTCGGGAAAAATACGAATAAGATTATTTTCGAATATAATCTCTTGCTTGTGTCTGAGAAGTGCCATCACATCAAGCTTACATCTTAGTCGTTCGAAGCGGACAATAAAAGACCTAGATTTAAAGGCGCTTGGTATCTTTGTGCGATAAGCCGTGGCTATCTCATTGTCGAGTTTAAAGTCATCTCCAATTATTTTAGACAGTAATTCTACTGCAAATTTCACTGGGCTTGAGCTTTCTCGTTTCTCAGGTATACCCTCAATTCTTATATTATTTCTTCTGCACCCATCCTCCAGGGCTGCAAGTCTGTCTCCAAGTTTTTTGTATTCCGAGTTCGCAGCTGTGGCTTTTTCATCGGTGTTAGATGCCATTTGTTCCGCTGTTTCCACTCGAGCCGTGAGTCCCTGCTTAACGTCTTCCAGCTGATCTGAAACGTCATTAATATGATCATCAAGCCTTTTCAGTTTGGAGTTAGTTTCTTCAATGTGTTCCACTAATTTCTCCAACATGCCTTTAAAGTTCACGTCGAAACGTTCAAATAGACGCGTTTCCTTATCTTTGTTATCCTTCTTGAGCTCAGTGGCCACCTTCTTAAGATCATTTGTGTTATCTTTCTTAAGCTCCTTCATGGCCGTAACTATGGCAGTGGACTGTGTAGCGATCATCTCTTTCAGTTCGGACAGTTCGCTTCTGCTTTCGTGCTCCGCAAGTGAAAATGCAGCTCCTGTTACAGGCTCGCGATGAGTAGATGAGAGCACGTCCTGCAGAGCCCTTTCTAGTCTCGAATGATCCTCAGAAATCGGCGATCCCTCGCGACCTGTATCACTTGCGCCTTCGCTCCCATTTTCACTCTCGACTGGAGACGATACAATAGAGCGGGGTCCCAGGAATTCTGCGCGCTCTTCTGCCTGTTCTAGGTCAGTCTCCGTGATGCCATACCTTACACTTGCACTCAGGCCGGAAGTCTGTCCGGACTTCGATGCAGCTTTAAGTTTCTTTTCCGGTTCTTTCTGACTTTTCTTCTTGTTACTCATGCTTCTATATTGTAGTGGAAGTTCCTTGGTCGGGTTAAATACAGGATACCTCTAAATAATATGAAATACGTGGGAAAATAAAGCCGCTGCTAGCGGAGCTCTGCTTCAGACGTCCATCTCCTATAAACAGACGAAACCAACGTCTTTCTTCTTAATGCTGCCTCCCCAGCACACCACCACGTAGAAGAGGGCGCTCGCCACAACCATCTCACAGAACATCTGCAGCATCTTATTGCAGATGTTGAAGGACGCCAGCCTTCTAAGGAAGTATAGTCGGCTCTGTCCTTTCTTGCACAGAGCATCAGTATTGGCAGTCCAGTCTAATTTATCATCCAGCTGCACTCCCAGGTATTTATAGATCTGCACCCTCTGCACACAGTCACCTCTGATGATCACGGGGTCCATGAGGGGTCTGGGCCTCCTAAAATCCACCACCAGCTCCTTCCTTTTGCTGGTGTTCAGGTGTAGGTGGTTTGAGTCGCACCATTTAACAAAGTCCTTGATTAGGTTCCTATACTCCTCCTCCTGCCCACTCCTGATGCAGCCCACGATAGCAGTGTCGTCAGCGAACTTTTGCACATGGCAGGACTCCGAGTTGTACTGGAAGTCCGATGTATATAGGCTGAACAGGACCGGAGAAAGTACAGTCCCTTGTGGCGCTCCTGTGTTGCTGACCACAATGTCAGACCTGCAGTTCCCAAGACGCACATACTGAGGTCTGTCTTTAAGATAGTCCACGATCCATGCCACTATGTATGAATCTAATCCCATCTCGGTCAGCTTGTCCCTAAGGAGCAGAGGTTGGATTGTGTTGAAGGCGCTAGAGAAGTCTAGAAACATAATTCTTACAGCACCACTGCCTCTGTCCAAGTGGGAGAGGGATCGGTGTAGCATATAGATGATGGCATCCTCCGCTCCCACCTTCTCCTGATATGCAAACTGCAGAGGGTCGAGGGCGTGTTGAACCTGTGGCCTCAGGTGGTGAAGCAGCAGCCTCTCCATGGTCTTCATCACATGTGATGTCAGAGCAACAGGCCGGAAGTCATTCAGCTCACTAGGACATGATACCTTTGGGGTAATGCAAGATGTTTTCCAAAGCCTCGGGACTCTCCCCTGTTCCAGGCTCAGGTTGAAGATGCACTGTAGAGGACCCCCCAGCTCCGATGCACAGACCTTCAGCAGTCGTGGCGATACTCCATTTGTAACATGGCACTATAGGATGTTCATGAGCAAATGTGAATATTTTGTGAAGAGTATCACCAAGAAATGTTTGTCAAGGCTGGAGCTAAGAAAAAAAAACCAAATCTTATATTAGTATGAATGTGGTTGGACTATTTACTGCATCCGAAGAGCACCCTGTAGATCCTCACTCACACCACGCTGGAGACAGAAATGGCAGATTTACATTTGCCTGAGACCCTCCTTTTTATGACCAGACTTTGAAACAAAACCCACTGCCAAAGGAGACTTCTGTATGCCTGAAAAGACCCCCTTTCTAAGCAGAAAACCCTCTGCTAGTATGCATTTGCAGTTCATTTCACTTTGAATGAATGATGAATATATATTTACTAGCCATGTGTGCCCAACTACGTTGCGCGTGTTAAAGTTGTCTGTTAAGGGCTCCCTGTTTAAACACGGCTATCAGTCATGAACTGGGCCCTTCGTCGCACATCCTTTGTAGACGTCAGTTTTCGCTTTCTCTGGCAACATTTCGCTGACTTATTTCACGTCGCCTGGCCAGCCTTAGTTCACGGTGACTCTCGGTCTCCTCTGCCAACTGTTGTCGACGTCTTTCACCTTGCTTTGAGAGTCTCTGACTCCATTCGCAGTCCGTCTCGTTTTCACGACGCTGTCGTTTCCTCTCACGATCTCTTCTCAACCTTTCTTCTCTCTCCTCATCAAGTTCGTTTCTTTTCATTTTAGTTTTTTTGTACTCGAGGTATGATTGCTACTCAAGGTAGTCTTTGTTTGCCACTCAAGGTGGACTTTGAATTTTTTGTTGCCCTGAGAAGGGCAGTTGGGTTGTTTGCACTGAAAAGTGCAGTTCCTTTTAGAATTGGTGTCGCCAGTGATTTGAACACAAATGCTGGTGTCGACAGTAGTTCCACCACACATTGTCCAATCTCGCAGGTTGCTTTGTGGTAATCCAAAGAGTAAGGAAGAACCAAAAGCTTCTTTCTTGAACTCCAAAGGCCGACTGATGGAAAATCACAGAAGTGTGTCCGACTTATATGTTCTATTCAATAAGGGCACGCACAAAAAGGCGAGCTTCAAAAGGGCGACCTCAATTGGGCGCGGCGAATAAAGGCGTTCGTAGATAATTTAGTTCAAATGGCTCTGGAATATGTGAAGAGCAACAAAGGTGCAGATCTACTCGTAGTCGAAGGCTACACATTCAGAAAGGAGAAAACTATCAACAGGAAACACGTCTGGAAATGCACTGAATATAGGATTGGAAAATTTTCATCTCGCTTAGAAGTTCATGCATTAATTAATTGGATGTTTTGATATTCTTGCTTTCACCTTTTTATACGTTCAATCATTGCCTTTGGCTAATATATTTTCTGTAATAATGTTGTTCCGTTTGCCTTTATTCGATGTGCCCAATTGAGGTCGCCCTTTTGAAGCTCGCCTTTTTGTGCGCCCCCTTATTGAAGGATACCGTGTCGATTGAACATGAATTCGCGGACAAACAAAGATCAAGATCCAAATGAAGATTATATATAAAGATTAGTTAATTTAAAGCACAACAATTTGTTTAGTTTGAATGTCTGTGTTTTGAGGTGTGACTGCAGTACTACAGTCTTCAGTAGTATAAGCCTGGAGGAGATTCTTAATGCAATGCCTATGTTTTAGCTGTCTCTCTACTGCCATCTAGTGCTCATCTTCTAATTAATTCGCGGACAAACAAAGATCAAGATCCAAATGAAGATTACATATAGAGATTTAATGTGTTTCTTCAATAATGCAATCAGCGAATATGACGACAAACCTTTAAGTCAATAAAGTTGGTACATTATAGAAAAAACAGTTACATTTTTTAATATTTTTTTAAAAAAAGGAATTAATAATAGTTAAAAGAATGTTGTTATATATTGATATGATGCCACAGTTCAGTCGTCATCAACAGTCAAGTCAAATTGGGAAAAGATGGAAGGCAGTGTCGTAGCCAGCTTGCTGAAGGCCCCCTGTGCAGCACCCTGAGGTGGGCTCCTCCTGTCTAGCATAACTCTTAGTAATTTATTTGTGACTAGATCCTAGGGGCCGGCTGGGCAGGGGCGTCCGCGACCGCGTCACTGTCAGATCACACACTGGTGACCAACAAATCAGCTCTCTAAATCCATCCATCCATCCATTATCCAACCCGCTATATCCTAACTACAGGGTCACAGGGGTCTGCTGGAGCCAATCCCAGCCAACACAGGGCGCAAGACAGGAAACAAACCCCAGGCAGGGTGCCAGCCCACCACAGAGCTCTCTAAATGGAATTTGTAATAACTTTTTAAATTCATTTATCACAGCTGCTGTAAGTTAGCTAAAATAAAATAAATTGTGGGACTGGAATATGGGAGGTGTGCGCAGTACATACAGTACATCTATGTGAAATGTGGACACGCTAATTTTCCCAAGATGATTAAAATATAATGTAAGCTAGAAAGTAGAAACTGTTCTGTGCTATAAAATGAAGCCATTTCAATTTGTAAAAAAATAAAACGACAATACCGGCTGACAGGATACGACTACACAATCGACCTGTTTTACACACGTTCTGAGAAAATGGACATCAGAAGATGGTCACGCTCACAAATCCTCACAGTAGTGACACTAATGCACAGTACGCCATACTAAGGTACACAATAAAACAGATTACAGTTGAAAACATGCATGAAATGACAAGAATTGAGTGGAAGACGGAGGTGAAATGTCGCTGCTATTGCGTTCAATGAGTAGATCGGCAGCAACGTACAATTTGCCATCAGCCATCGAGGTCAGAGTTGATGGTAAGAAGAAGCCACTGCATCGAGACTGTGAAACCGCTGTTTTAATTATTAAAAGTGGGTCCCCCAAGCTCGTAGGCCCTTGTGCTTTGCACAATCTACAGAATCCATTGCTACACCAGTGATGGAAAGAATTATTCAAAAGGAGAATAGAAACTTGAGGAGACTACAAGCCCGTCAGTTTGTGTGCCATTCCCATTCGGCACGGATATGTCTGTGAAGGAAGCAGATCTAGAACTGGAAAAGGTTGATGCCCAGCCTGGTTACATGACCCCAAAGAAGACTAAAGAGGATGGGAATGACGAAAGCTGTGGACGTCACCGAGGACACCATTGTGCTCGAGTGAAGGTTCCAGGCTCTATGAAGTATTCATGATATGAGGATTAAGAGTGGACTCGTAGTATTTAGTTTGTCTGAGAGGCATTTATTTATTCAAGATGTCCCAAAACTTTGTTAACTAGAAAGTAGAAATCTACATTAATTTGTGTGGCGTTGATCGACATTGCCTGCAGTTATAAATATAATAAAGTGCGAGGTCTCGTTTCCCCCTAACGGACACAGTTCATGACAACTTTCTACATGAAGTGAGCATTAGAAACACCACTGGAGAGGGTGACGGTCAGAAAAAATGACAGACAATACAGTAAATAAAGATACGTAAATGAAGAGCCATCGTTCAAGTGAAAGTCAGGATGGATGTCCTTTTATTACACCTGGCCGGTGGAGCCATGACACGTGAACAGGTGAGTTCTCTACAGCAAGACTCGTGAGTCTTAACAGAACGGTTCCTGTTATCATTTATGTTCATTTGCATAACATTTGAATATATTTTAATTTGCAGCAATCAGCACACGGGTAAATGTTATATTCTAGTAACATCGCTATGCCAATAACCACCATCTAAAGTCCTAAATTAGTTCAAAGTATTTGACACTCACACGTATCTCTAACGACAAGCTTCTTATTTATAAACTCTAAAAATATGAAAAATTGCTAAGCACAGGAAGGGCACACCTGTAACATTCATGAATTACATAGAAATAATAAAATGGACACATCAATATACTTTTGTTTTTTATTATTTTCTTCTACAGGCACTGAGAAGACACGGAGCCTCCTCTGCTGTCACATGAAGGAGGACCAGACGTCTCAGGCTCAGGATAAGGGCAGCGCAGGGACCCAAATAACTGGGTTCAAGTCTCAGCCCTACCTTCGATATGAGAGTCGTGTTCTCCTTGCGTTTTTCATGGCTACTCCTGCCTTTCTCACATCCCAAAAGATATGCATGATAGCTTAGCTGGTAATCCCAAATGAACCCAGCATGAGGTGGCAGTGTCCAGAGATGACCTCTTCCTTGTACCCAGCGCTACACTCTGGCCCAGCCATAACCCTGAATAGGATCAAGCAGAGTTCAGAATTCTGTGTTTTCTTGATAGTATTTCACCTCCTCTTTCTAAACGTGATGGGAACCATTAAAAAGTCGGCATGCCCCAGAGCCTGTCCTTCTCACCAGTGAGACCAGACCTGCAGGTGAGCCCACCCAAATCAGGAAGACTGAAGAAGAGGCAAGATGACAGCTAACAAGCCCACGAAAGAATATGAGAGGAGTGCACGCTGGAGGGAATAGCCTAACACATCTTAAAAATAAAAATGTGAGAACATCTCGCCCAGTGAGAACACAAGGGTTGCTCATATTGCTGATTCTCATCGAAAAAGAAAAGACAGCAATAATTTAGCCCACAAAATGAGTACAGTACTGCTATATTCTATCCTGAAATATCTCAGTCAATTATGTGCCCCCTTTACAGGAAGGCTGCATGCCATGTGAATGAATATAACACACAACTCTACCATCCCAGGGCACACACCTGTAGTTTAGAAGTTGTAAGGAGTTTACATCACCAGGGGGCGCTTTAGTGTAACTTTCTCATTAAGGAGCAACAATATGGCTGATGTCACTCATCCAATAAAACTACCAGCTTAATGGATCAAAGATGAAGTTCTATCTATCTATCTATCTATCTATCTATCTATCTATCTATCTATCTATCTATCTATCTATCTATCTATCTATCATATAGTGCCTTACATAAATATGCAAATTGAAATTTGATTTTTTTTTTGAAAGTTTGAAGTATTTTTTCAGCAAACAATTTAATGTGTAGTTTAGAAGAAAACCTCAAAGTCTCTCAAATCTACTTGTAAACACACCAATACTGTGCATTCATTCTTAAGCCAATAATTTGGAAACCAGTTACTGCGTTTCAGCCAAAACTTTATTATCATGAAAAATATATTAATTTGCAGCTTTGTGTTACTACTTCTTTGCAGCCATACCAGATGAGCATTTGTCACTTTTTTGTTTAAATCTTTAAGACCCAAGCTCTGGTTTTCTTATGCCCGGCTGTTTCAAGGTCCCAGTGAGAACTTTTAATATTGAAATTTTCAGTACTTCCGGAACTTTCTGCAATTAAATACATGATCACATTAATTTAGTCTTTAAATACATGTCCTCTATCTATCTATCTATCTATCATATAGTGCCTTTCATATCTATCTATCCATCTCTCTATCTATCTAGTGCATTTTTCCACCTTACCTGCAAATCTTTTGGATGTGAGAGAAAACCAGAATGTCCATAGAAAACCTCATATAAACACTAAGAGAACATGCATACTCTGCACAGGCCAGGATTTGAACCCAGGTCCCTGGAGCTGTGAGGCACCTGTTCTAAGTGCAGTGCTCCCTGTATTAGATCCATCCATCCATTTTCCAACCTGCTGAACCCAAACACAGGGTCACGGGGATCTGCTGGAGCCAATCTCAGCCAACACAGGGCACAAGGCAGGAACCAATCCCGGGCAGGGTGCCAACCCACCGCAGGACACACACCCACACACCAAGCACACACTAGGGCCAATTTAGAATCGCCAATCCACCTAACCTGCATGTCTTTGGGCTGTGGGCGGAAACTGGAGCGCCCGGAGGAAACCCATGCAGACACGGGGAGAACATGCAAAATCCACGCAGGGAGGACCCGGGAAGCGAACCTGGGTCTCCTAACTGCAGCGCTACCACTGCGCCACCGTACCGCCCCTGTATTAAATTATTTTTTAAAATAAATGTAGGGATATCATTACATAACTTCCTTCTTATATTAAGATAGCTGACATGCACTTAAAAATATTTCACAAAGAAGGTCCTTTTCAAGGGCGGCACGGTGGCGCAGTGGTAGCGCTGCCGCCTCGCAGTAAGGAGACCTGGGTTCGCTTCCCAGGTCCTCCCTGCGTGGAGTTTGCATGTTCTCCCCGTGTCTGCGTGGGTTTCCTCCCACAGTCCAAAGACATGCTGGTTAGGTGGATTGGCGATTCTAAATTGGCCCTAGTGTGTGCTTGGTGTGTGGGTGTGTGTCTGTGTGTGTCCTGTGGTGGGTTGGCACCCTGCCCGGGATTGTTTCCTGCCTTGTGTTGGCTGGGATTGGCTCCAGCAGACCCCCGTGACCCTGTGTTTGGATTCAGCGGGTTAGAAAATGGATGAATGAATGGATCCTTTTCAAAATGTTTGACATTTTTTTTTAAATTATGCATCTCACATGTATCAGGAAAAAAATGGAGATATTTTGACAGATGAAAAGAGGCAGCAAGTCCTTTCAGTGAGCCTCAAACCAGCCATGTAATAGCCAAGTAGTAGCCTGAAGCTACCAGGAGTAGGCACTGGCTCTTTACATGCCTATAGCTGGATGAAATGGTTCACTATTTACAATATATAGGAATTTAAACTGCTATTAGTAATATCTGGAAATTTTAATATGGCTGTATAGACAACCTTACCACCAGAAAAGGCCAAACATTGAGACAAACATCAGCTTATATCTATTATATGTGTAGAAAAAGCTGTGCACTCAGTGACCCAAGCTATGAGCCTAACAATGAAATGGAAGAGAGAGCAACTTAATGACTGGAATGTTTTATAAAAGTAAGAAAGTATATTGAGATATACACTAGAAACTGACCTTCAGAAATAAGCATTAAAAATAAAAATATGTAAACTTATAACCAGATGAGAATACAATTACCCCTGAAGTTATCTGTTTTCATGGAAAAATAAGACCTACCATATTTTAGATTGAAATAACCTGGTCAGTTTATTATGCCTTCTAGGAAATAAAGTGTATTGGAGAACACCATTACAGTGGTGCTGTTTGTCTTGTGAATGTACTTGTGCAGCTCCACCATTTACTTGAGCACAGGTTTAGAGGTTGTAAGGTGTTTTCATCACCAGGGGGCACTAAAGTATCACTTTCTTATTGAGGAGCAGGAATAGAACTAATGTCATGTCTGAGACTTGAGACTGCAGGCTTAATGGAGCAATGATCTATCTATCTATCTATCTATATAGTGCCTTTCATTTTTATCTATCTACCTATCTATGTCATATAGTGCCTTTCATTTTTATCTATCTACCTATCTATGTCATATAGTGCCTTTCATTTTTATCTATCTATCTATCTATCTAGTGCCTTTCATTTTTATCTATCTATCTATCTATCATAAAGCGCCTTTCACATCTATCTATCTATATAGTGCCTTTCATTTTTATCTATCTATGTCATATAGTGCCTTTCATTTTTATCTATGTCATATAGTGCCTTTCATTTTTATCTATCTATCTATCTGTCATATAGTGCCTTTCATTTTTATCTATCTATGTCATATAGTGCCTTTCATTTTTATCTATGTCATATAGTGCCTTTCATTTTTATCTATCTATCTCTCTATCTATCAAGTGCCTTTCATTTTTATCTATCTATCTATCTATCTATCTATCTATCTATCTATCTATCTATCTATCTATCTATCTATCTATCTATCTGTCATATAGTGCCTTTCATTTTTATCTATCTATCTCTCTCTCTATCTATCTAGTGCCTTTCATTTTTATCTGTCTATCTATATAGTGCCTTTCATTTTTATCTATCTATGTCATATAGTGCCTTTCATTTTTATCTATCTATCTATGTCATATAGTGCCTTTCATTTTTATCTATCTATCTATCTAGTGCCTTTCATTTTTATCTATCTATCAATCTATCTGTCTATGTCATATAGTGCCTTTCATTTTTATCTGTCTATCTATCTATATAGTGCCTTTCATTTTTATCTATCTATCTATGTCATATAGTGCCTTTCATTTTTATCTATCTATCTCAGATGATGTTCTGAATGCCTGATGTCACTAGTGATTCTTAGAGACATTATGCTTGTACTCATTTATTCACAAAGTTGCTTTACTATTCATACCGATTACATATATTTTATTCAATATCTGTACTTTTTTAAAATACTGACATTTTAAAACTGGGATTATTTGTTTTTTTCCATCCTTGATTCATTTTTTAATATGCGGTCATTTTATCCAAATGATGCTGATGACATCCTGGAGTTGCTCTTGCTTGAAGACACATGTCCTGCCCCAGATAATGATGGCTGCATTCTTTGATGATTTTCTTTTGCAATTCAGGTTTGAATTTCATTTTCCTCGTGTGTCTTGATTTGTGCCCATTAGTGTCACGGTTGGGTGACATGGATTAAGTTAACTACATGCTTGTTATTGATGTACACAGTCACTTAATGCCAAGACTCTGTCAATACCCTGCCGAGCTTGTATTTGTATAGATTATTCATTACTGTCATATTTTTACAGTTCATACCTGCAATTATTTTTACCCCAATCTTTCAAATTCCAAATCTCGCAGATGCACTTTTAGAACACAGGATGGCCAGACATGCTTCCTGTCCTTCTTTAAGTTTAAGGTAAGAAGCAGCCTTGTGCTGTACACAGTTAAAATGCAAAAGAAGATTAAGAGGAGACATGATTCAAGTGTTAAAAATTATGACGGGAATTAGTCCAGAGGATCGAGAGTGTTATTTTAATATGAGTTCATCAACAACACAGGGACACAGTTGGAAACTTGTTAAGGGTAAATTTCGCACAAACATTAGGAAGTTTTTCTTAACCACAGACATGTAGAATAAGCTGCCAGGCAGGGTGGTGGACAGGAAGACTTTAGGGACTTTCAAAACTTGACTTGGTGTTGTTTTTAGAAGAATTAGGTGGATAGAACTGGCGAAATCCCTCAATTCTGTTTTTGTGTTAAACTCTCGCAGTATTTCAGTGTGGATCTTCTCATCAATCCATCTGTCTATTCATCCATTCAGTTACCAACAGATGCTTTATCTAATGTTAAAGGTGATCTTCCATTAATAACACTGAACAACAGTGATTTCCCTTCCTGAACCCTGGCTGTATCTTCTGGATTATGGCCGTCTAATCACAAAAATCACCTATTTGTGATTTCTCGTGTTTTTGTCCTCTCGCCTATTTTTGTGATTTCCTCTGATATTCTAAGTATACGTCTACAGTACAACAACTACAACTGGAACATCTGTGGTGATCTAAAAGTAGTGGCGCTGCTACTAGGAATGCAGCTTAGACATACCAAGTGCTATTGTGTCATTAGCAAATGGGCCAGCCATGTTAAAGGGTCTCATTACACTCAAATACACTGACCATCAGTTAGAATTTGGTTCCAGGGTAGACGACTATGCCACATAAGTTACTTGTCAAGCCAACAAAAATATTTTTATTACCGGTTTCTCATATAAAACTTGAGAGATGAGAGAGAAGTTAGGAGCAGACGCTGACACAGCGCATTGCCGCACCCACCACATGATAAACCAACTCAGGATCCCAGATTAGGACCCAAGTGCAGCCCTGCGACGGGTGACACCTCAGCACCACACCAGTTCAGATGGAGTGGAACAGCGGGAGGTTTTTAATGGTGGCTGGAATGCCAGTTCTGCCACCAACCCCCAGGTCTTTCCCTGCAGGTTGGAGGGCCTACATGCAGGGCTGGCTGCAGATTAACGTCATACCCCGGACGGAGCAATTGCATGTTTAAAGCTTTGGGGCCCAACGTAGTAGAGTCACTTTTTGACGTTTACGGGATTTGAACCGGCAACTTGGACTGATGAAAAATTTCAGGTAAACGAAGAGTAAGGAAGGTGAAGAATTTTGATATCTGATTAAGTCATGCTAAGATTATGGGAGGCAATTTTGTTGTTCTGCAAATCAGACATGTTATCAATGACAAGCAGTTTGCAGATCGTCTGGTGGGGCTGGAGGAAATCACATGGATGGCACTCAAGAATCTTGAGGAGAATTTTCTTGTAAGCTGCAGAGCACCCAACTGATTGGTGAAATTGTGTCCGGAAGTGAATGGTATGAAGGCACCAAGGCTGAATTTAGAAAAAAGGTTAGATTGTCAAACATCAGTGCAGTAATATAACTATCAAAACTGTCCAATTTCAATACGGTTGGAAATATTAGGATCATCTGAGATAAAATGGTGGCAGTTTGGAGACTATACAAGTGAACTGATCAGAGTCATATATGCTGGTGAAAAGGACGCTCAGAGAGGACTGGTTATACATCCAAAGGGCTCAGGTGAGAAGGTTGGCGTCTGCCGTTGTCGTCATGACAGTTATACAGTGTGAACAATACAGAGAAGGAAATAGAGTTAGGTCCATAAATATTGGGACAGAGACAACTTTTTTCTAATTTGGTTCTGTACATTACCACAATGAATTTTAAATGAAACAACTCAGATGCAGTTGAAGTGCAGACTTTCAGCTTTAATTCAGTGGGGTGAACAAAACGATTGCATAAAAATGTGAGGCAAGTAAAGCATTTTTTAACACAATTCCTTCATTTCAGGGGCTCAAAAGTAATTGGACAAATTAAATAACTGGAAATAAAATGTTCATTTCTAATACTTGGTTGAAAACCCTTTGCTGGCAATGACAGCCTGAAGTCTTGAACTCATGGACATCACCAGATGTTGGGTTTCCTCCTTTTTAATGCTCTGCTAGGCCTTTACTGCAGCGGCTTTCAGTTGCTGTTTGTTTGTGGGCCTTTCTGTCTGAAGTTTAGTCTTCAACAAGTGAAATGCCTGCTCAATTGGGTTAAGATCAGGTGACTGACTTGGCCATTCGAGAATTTTCCACTTCTTTGCTTTAATAAACTCCTGGGTTGCTTTTCTGTATGTTTTGGGTCATTGTCCATCTGTATCATGAATCAATTTGACTGCTGTATTTAGCTGGATTTGAGCAGACAGTATGTCTCTGAACACCTCGGAATTCATTCGGCTGCTTCTGTCCTGTGTCACATCATCAATAAACACTAGTGTCCCAGTGCCACTGGCAGCCATGCACGCCCAAGCCATCACACTGCCTCCCTCCACCGTGTTTTACAGATGATGTGCTATGCTTTGGATAATGAGCTGTTCCACGCCTTCTCATACTTTTTTCTTGCCATCATTCTGGTAAGGTTGATCTTGGTTTCATCTGTCCAAAGAATGTTTTTCCAGAACTGTGCTGGCTTTTTTAGATGTTCTTTAGCAAAGTCCAATCTAGCCTTTCTATTCTTGAGGCTTATGAGTGGCTTGCACCTTGCAGTGCACCCTCTGTATTTACTTTCATGCAGTCTTCTCTTTATGGTAGACTTGGATATCAATACGCCTACCCCTGGAGAGTGTTGTTCACTTGGTTGGCTGTTGTGAAGGGGTTTCTCTTCACCATGGAAATGATTCTGCGATCATCCACCACTGTTGTCTTCCGTGGACGTCCAGGTCTTTTTGCATTGCTGAGTTCACCAGTGCTTGCTTTCATTCTCAGGATGTACCAAACTGTAGATTTTGCCACTCGTAATATTGTAGCAATTTCTCGGATGGGTTTTTTCTGTTTTCGCAGCTTAAGGATGGCTTCTTTCACCTGCATGGAGAGCTCCTTTGACCGCATGTTGTCTGTTCACAGCAAAATCTTCCACATGCAAGCACCGCACCTCAAATCAACTCCAGGCCTTTTATCTGCTTAATTGATAATGACATAACGACAGACTTGAACACACCTGCCCATGAAATAGCCTTTGAGTCGATTGTCCAATTACTTTTGAGCCCCTGAAATGAAGGGATTGTGTTTAAAAAATGCTTTAGTTGCGTCACATTTTTATGCAATCGTTTTGTTCAACCCACTGAATTAAAGCTAAAAGTCTGCACTTCAACTGCATCTGAGTTGTTTCATTTAAATTTCATTGTGGTAATGTACAGAACCAAAATTAGAAAAAAGTGGCCTCTGTCCAAATATTTATGGACCTACCTGTAATTATGAAGATTTGGGTATATTATAAGCACCACCAACAAATGTGCAGAGTAGCCTTAAACGACTGAGTCACGACAGAACTGGCTAGGAGAGGGAAGGCTTGGGTTTTATAGGTGAAGGACAGGAAGGGGTGGGATCTCAGGCGGAAGTGAGGTCTGCAGGAGTGCGTGTTGTAGCAGCGGAAGTGGGCGGAGTCTTAGGTAGGCTTTCCTTCTGGTGTTCTGTGGAAGAGAGAGGAAAGGCATTAGTACCGTTCATCAACCCCTGGCTCTGCATCTTACTAACAGTTAAGCTCTTAGACTACCTCTCATGCGCACATGTGTGACAACAGATATGCAACTTAAACGGGGAAGACAAGGTTAGTCATATCTACAGTAAAGTTGAAGAATACAGTCGACCCTTGATATACGACCGGCTTGACATGCGAACAACTTGATTTACGACCAAAATTTTTATTTTGATTTACGACCAACATCTTGCGTTACGACCTGAATGCCGTCACGTGTATCCGCTTGCGCCGATTGTGAACAAACAAACATTCCTATTAATGCTGCACTCATTCAATTAAATGTCAGGTTTGTAAACTCTCTTGGGACCGCCCTCAACTAGAAGACATGCCAAAGTCCAAACTCCGTATGGAAGACTGTTTATCTGTTGCTGGGGCAACAGCCGGCTTAAAGCTGTGCTGAGTCTCTCAGCCAAAGCAAACAGAAAAGATATCGATGGGTGATATGCATGTGATATCCCTGCCCGGCAATGGACAAGCAAGGTTCCACAGTCGCGGCAATCGCGCTTCAGGACGCACTTCAGCATGTCGTTCCCATTGAGGGTTTGGGAAGGGGTCTCAGAAGAGTTCAGAAACAGTTCCTTGTATCATCGCAAGGAAATGCTGAGAAAAATTCTCGTCAGAATAACTTGTAGGCAGGAGGAGATTAAAATTAACACAAAAGAAGCTATTGAAATGATTGCAAATGCCTGAGCGCAAGTTAAAGAAAGCCTTTAAAAAGCCTTCAGTTTCATCATCATCCTCCTCCCTTCCTGAAGCCCAAAGATGTCAAATTAAATGGTGAGTACAGTATGAAATTGTTGTTTCTGGTAGGCTAGGCACTTTTTTATTACTTTTTGGTTAGTACATTAGAAAAATTATTGGTGTTTTGGCAAATTATGCATGTTATACAACCCTTTTTTATTATGAAAAGGTTAAGTAAGTGTTGCAGTGGGAGGTTCGGAATGCATTATGGGTATTTCCATTATTTCTTATGGGAAAAATAGTCTTGACTTACAACCAACTTGAGTTACAACCAGCCCTGGCGAACGAATCGAGTTCGTAAGTCAAGGGTCCACTGTACTTACAAATTAAGCAAACATTATATATTGTATTTTATATTATATTTACATTATATTTAGCACTAGTGGGCTTGCCCCGTGCTCGCTTAGCTTGCCAACCCCCCCTGGCCTGTGCTACACGCCAGCCACTTTGCATCTCTGCCACTCGTGTTGTGAACGCACCCTAAGGAGACGCGGTCGCTCCTCTGAAACCCCCTCTTAAACGGTGATACAATGGGAGACAAAAAGCTTTTTTTTTTTTTTTACCTCCTCTTTGCTCGATCAGCTGCTGGCTTGCTGCTGCTGCCGTGTCGCATGATCTGCATCTCGCACGGCGCTTCGAACATTTAAAAGCCCGTACAGCAGCTGTCCTACTCTTTGACTTATTTCCGGCCCCGGGTGTGGTTAAATCTCTTGGCACAAAGTCTCATCTCACGGAATGCGAGTTCTTGATATATTTTTAGTTTAAATTTGAAAACGGAATAAGAATCTAAAAATCTAACAACATCACATTAAACTTTGATAAATTCTGAAAAGAATGATACCAAACATATACAGTTATATGAAATAGATTGGGAACCCCTCTTAATTCTTTGGATTTTTGTTTATCATTTGCTGAGCTTTCAAAGTAGCAACTTCCTTTTAATATCTGACATGCCTTATGGACACGGTAGTATTTCAGCAGTGACATTAAGTTTATTGGATTAACAGAAAATATGCAATATGCATCATAACAAAATTAGACCGGTGCATAAATGTGGGCACCCCAACAGAGATATGACATCAATACTTAGTTGAGCCTCCTTTTCAAATCTAACAGCCTCTAGATGCTGTCCTCCTATAGCCTGTGATGAGTGCCTGGATTCTGGATGGAGGTATTGTTGATCATTCTTCATACAAAATCTCTCCAGTTCAGTTCAATTTGATGACTGCCAAGCATGAACAGCCTGCTTCAAATCATCCCATAGATTTCCGATGATATTCAAGTCAGGGGACTGTGACGTCCATTCCAGAAAATTGTACTTCTCCCTCTGCATGAATGCCTTTGTAGATTTCGAACTGTGTTTTGTGTCATTGTCTTGTTGGAATATCCAACCCCCTGCGTAACTTCAACTTTGTGACTGATGCTTGAACATTATCCTGAAGAATTTGTTGATATTGGATTGAATTAATCCGACCCTCGACTTTAACAAGGGCCCCAGTCCCTGAACTAGACACACAGCCCCACAGCATGATGGAACCTCCACCAAATTTGACAGTAGGTAGCAGGTGTTTTTCTTGGAATGCAGTGTTCTTTTCCGCCATGCAAAGTGCTTTTTGTTCTGACCAGATAACTCAATTTGTGTCTCATCAGTCCAAAGCACTTTGTTCCAAAATGAATCTGGCTTGTCTAAATGAGCATTTGCATACAACAAGCGACTGTTTGTGGCGCAAGTGCAGAAAGGGCTTCTTTCTCATCACCCTGCCATACAGATGTTCTACAATTCAGCGCAATTTGCACAAAGAATGATGTACAGATACACCATCTGCAGCAAGATGTTCTTGCAGGTCTTTGGAGGTGATCTGTGGGTTGTCTGTCACCATTCTCACAATCCTGCCCATATGCCGCTCCTGTATTTTTCTTGGCCTGCCAGACCTGCTGGGTTTAACAGCAACTGTGCCTGGCCTTCCATTTCCTGATTACATTCCTTACAGTTGAAACTGACAGTTTAAACCTCTGAGATAGCTTTTTGTAGCCTTTCCCTAAACCAGGAGACTCAACAATCTTTGACAGCATGGGATCCTCAAAGCAACTCTCAAAAGATCTGAAAACACTCTTCACAGGACAGTCAAAGGGAAGCACAACTTATGGCAAGATATACTGTAAGTACATGAAGCCCAAAAATGACAAGAGCAGAAATGAAGGAACTGATTAGAATTTATGAGGTTACTTACACCACTGTAGAGTGGCGAGGGGACTGCAAACGTCAGACTCCATTCACTTGTGCTACATGCATAGCAAGTAAGGAACTGTCGGCTTACTGAAGCACATGTCGCATCTCATCTCATTTTCTGAAACAGCTTTTCCTGGTGATGGTCGCAGGGGGAGCAGGCCAAGCAGGTCAGCCAAAACTTCCAGCTCTTGCTGGAGAATTCTCAGGCATTCCCAAGCAGACCAAGAGATATAATCCCTCTGGTGTATCCTGAGTGTGCTGCAGGGTCTTCAGCCAGTGGGACGTGCCCAGAGCAACTCTAGAGGGAGAAGCTCAGACTACCTCAGCTGGCTTCTCTCCATCTGTAGGAGCAGCGACTCTACTGTGAAGCTCTCCTGAGTCACTGAGCTTCTCACCTTATCACAGAGAGTCAGCCCAGCCACCCCTGTGCTCATGACCTAATTTTTTTCCATCATTACTCATAACTCGGGAACTGCAGATCCGACATTGTGGTCAGCAACACAGAAGCGCCGCATGGGACTGTACTTTCTCTGGTCCTGTTCAGCCTATATACATTGGACTTCCAATACAACTTGGAGTCCTGCCACATGCAAAAGTTCGCTTCATGGGCTGCATCAGGAGTGGGCAGAAGGAGGAGTATAGGAACCTCATCAAGGACTTTGTTAAATGGCGCGACTCAAACCACCTACACCTGAACACCAGCAAAACCAAGGAGCTGGTGGTGGATTTTAGGATGCCCAGGCCCCTCATGGACCCCGTGATCATCATAGGTGACTGTGTGCAGACCTATAAATATCTGGGAGTGCAGCTTGATGATAAATTGGACTGGATTGCCAATACTGATGCTCTGTGTAAGAAAGCACAGAGCCGACTATACTTCCTTAGAAGGCTGGCATCCTTCAACATCTGCAATAAGATGCTGCAGATGTTCTATCAGACGGTTGTGGCGAGTGCCCTCTTCTACGCGGTGGTGTGCTGGGGAGGCAGCATTAAGAAGAAAGACGCCTCACGCTTGGACAAACTGGTAAGGAAGGCAGGGTCTATTGTTGGCATGGAGCTGGACAGTTTAACATCCGTGGCAGAGCGATGGGCGCAGAGCAGACTCCTGTCAATCATGGAGAATCCACTGCATCCACTGAACAGGATCATCTCCAGACAGAGGAGCAGCTTCAGCGACAGACTGCTGTCACCATCCTGCTCCACTGACAGATTGAGGAGATCGTTCCTCCCTCACACTATGCGACTCTTCAATTCCACCTGGGGGGTAAACGTTAACATTATTCAAAGTTATTGTCCGTTTTTACCGCATTTTTATTACTCTTGTTTTTTGTATCAGTATGCTGCTGCTGGAGTATGTGAATTTCCCCTTGTGATTAATAAAGTATCTACCTCATGACCACAGATGAGGAAAGTCAGTTTTGTCTTTAAGCTCAGCTCCCACTTGACCACCATCGATCGGTACAGCTCTTGCAGAACACCTATTGCCGTTCCTATCATCTTGTTGATCTCACATTTCCGTTTTCCATCACTTCCCAACAAGATCCGGAGATACATGAACTCCCCATCCCTAAGAACATTTGGTTTCCTCTCACCTGGAGAGAGCAAGCTGCTGTTTTCTAAGAAAGAACCATGACCTCAGAGTTAGAGGTGCTTGTCCTCATCCCAGCCGCTTTGCACGGGGCAGCAAATCACTCAATTGTGTGTTGAAGTTCACAGTCAGGAAAGGCAAAAAGGTCAAGATCGTTTGAGCAAAACAACAATGCTACCCCTAACTACCCCAACTGAACACCCACCTTGATATCCTGTCCATGAAAACCACAAACAGGAGTGACAGAGCCTCGGTGGAGTCCGACACCCTTAGTGAACAAATTCTACTCAATGGAATGTACTTGGACACGGTTCTCACTGCATTTACATAGGGAAAGAGTAGCATGCATGAGTAGCCCTGTTACCCATATTTCTGCAGTACCTCCCATGATACTCGTGTAAAGCACAGCACGCATGGGCTGGTGTCCCGGCCAGGATTACTTCCAGTCCCTTAACCGGCCGGGAGGCCAATGTAACAAAGAGATTGGGGAAGGCTCTGTTTCAAAGCTGTATGTTCCCCTGACCCTCTAGATGACAGCATCCCTGGGCTTCACTACTCATTCAGATACCCACAGGGAATGCTGGGAACTGTAGTGCAGAAGGGTAGCCCTGCTGGAGTCAGTGGGTGCTGCCAGAAGGTTTTACGCTTCCTACTTTGTGGGACTTCTGAAGTGTTACCATTGGGTTGTGTCCTGGCACCAGAAATATTCCCAGGTCAAAGATAAAAGGACCTCATCCAGGCAAGTTGGAGTTGGGTGTTAAAGATGGACAAAGGTGTGGGGGAGAAGAAAACAGAGAAAGTGAGAGAGAAGAATTGTTTGCTTTATTCCACTTTTTAAGCCTTTCTGTAAAGGTATTATATATTATTAAACCTTTTATTTATATTGAGACTTGTGTCCGTGAGTTCGTGTCTGGGGTTTGTGGTGCTACAACACCCTCTAGTGGTCACACATGCTGAGGGACATGGTCATATGCTTTTTCCAAATCTACAAAACACATTTTGTGACACTGGATATCAGTTTCCAAAGGTGGCTGTATGTTTTACCTACCCATGATGCCTACAACATGTCAATACATATGGTGTTGCATGTTTAGTCAAACAAACAAAATCTAATTCAGGGTTGTGGTGTGTCATGGTCTGTCCCAGAACATCTGGTCATAAAGTGGGAAACAAACCTGGACGAGCCAGCAGTCTACTGGAAGACGTGATCTGTGCATCCAACAGCCGAGCTTTCCAGTGCTAACTAAGACCATTAAACATGGCCACCTCACCCCAGTCCAGCTAAGCCTCTCTTTAAGGTTTACCCAAATATTTTCAGAAAATGGAGAGTGAATATATTTCTAGGAGGAAGAGTATAACTGGTGGCGCAGTGGGTAGAGCTGCTGCCTCGCAGTAAGGAGACCTGAGTTTGTTTCCAGAGTCCTCCCTGTGTGGAGTTTGCATGTTCTCCCCGTGTCTGCGTGGGTTTCCTTCCACAGTCCAAAGACATGCAGGTTAGGTGCATTGGCAATCCTAAATAGTCCCTGGTGTGTGCGTGTGTGGGTGCCCTGCCCAGGGTTTGTTCCTGCCTGGCGCCCTGTGTTGGCTGGGATTGGCTCCGGCAGACCTCCTGTGACCCCGTAGTTAGGATATAGCGGGTTGGATAATGGATGGATGGATGATGTTTGTACTTTGTGATAAATTTGTTAATTGTTCATGTAACAGAAGAAACCTTTTGATGTGAAGATTTCATTCAGTGCAAGGCAGATTATCAACTCCTATTTGCCTGCTGAGTTTCAAATTTCAAATTGACATCTGAAGGCCTAAAAGCGTCCCTTTCATATATGCTTCTCTGCAATTTGATCCGGGTATATCTGCCTAGCTCTCTGCATAAAAATCGCTCCATCACTGGTTTGAGTTTTACTCTTACCCATTGTCCATATTTGTCCATGTAGTCTTGGGGATGGATAAAGTGACAGCTTCCGTCCATCTTACTTGTTCTTTCAGATAATTTCTATCTGCCCTCATTCTTAATCTTTGCTTTGCTTAGCTGGACACTGTTGCTGTTCTACACAGACCACCTAAGAGAATTAAACCCCTTCAGTCCTGAGCAGAGAAGGCTGTGTGGGGACCCAATTTAGTTATTCAACATTCTTACACACCTGAATAATGTTCTTCTTCTTCTTGTTTTGGCTGCTCCCATTAGGGGTTGCCACAGCGGAAAATCTTTTTCCAAATCATTTTTTGTCCTCTGCAATTTGCTCTGTTACCCTCATCACCTGAACGTCCATCTTTTGCCTTGCCCTTTTCCTCTTGCTCCATCCCTAGCATCCAATGTACCCATCATGCCTCCTCTGCATACATCCAAACCAACGCAATCTCGCCTCTTTGACTTTGTCTCCCAACCATCCAACTTGAGCTGACCCTCTAATGTCCTCATTTCTAATCCTGTCCATCCTCGTCACACCCAATGCAAATCTTAGCATCTTTAACTCTGCCACCTCCAACTCTGTCTCCTGCTTTCTGGTCAGTGCCACCGTCTCCAACCCATAACACATAGCTGGTCTCACTACGTCCTGTAGACCTTCCTTTTCACTCTTGCCGATATCCATCTGTCACAAATCACTCCTGACACTCTTCTCCACCCTACCTGCACTCTCTTTTTCACCTCTCTTCCACAGTCCCCATTACTCTGTACTGTTGATCCCAAGTATTTAAACTCCTCCACCTTCGCCAACTCTACTCCCCTCATCCTCACCATTCCACTAACCTCCCTCTCATTTACACACATGTATTCTGTCTTCTTCCTACTGACCTTCATTCCTCTCCTCTCTAGAGCATATCTCCACCTCTCCAGGGTCTCCTCAACCTGCTCCCTACTATCACTACAGATCACAATGTCATCAGCAAACATCACAGTCCACGGGGACTCCTGTCTAATCTCGTCTGTCAACCTGTCCATCACCATTGCAAATAAGAAAGGGCTCAGAGCTGATCCCTGATGTAATCCCACCTCCAACTTGAATGCATCTGTCACTCCTACCGCAGACCTCACCACAGTCACACTTCCCTCGTACATATCCTGTACAATTCCTACGTACTTCTCTGCCACTCCCGACTTCCTCATACAAAATTCTTTGAATTGAACAGTAAATAACACCACTGGAAAAATCAGAGAAGTGAACTGAAAACTGAATCCAGGAAGCTCCTCTTAGTCATAGGAATCTGGGACAAATGACCAAGTCTTGCAGTTGAAGTGGAAACATTCACAACTTGTGAAAAGTATCAAGGTGCGATACTGAGAGAACTTAGATAACCAAATGGGTATGATGGATGAAATGGCCTCCTTTCATTTGTCAAACTTTTTTGGTTCTCAGAGTCCTCTTAATCTTCTAAACTGTTTTGATAGGACAAAGTGGCCATTGCTTGGCTTTAGTGGCACACTGTGATGGTCTCTTGTCAGTTCCCGGAGCATCTTCAACCCAAAACAATCGATAGTTTGAGATGAGACGGGCAAATGAGGACACACATATTCAGCAAGGGGTTGATGCAAAAAGTGTCAGTGCTTTTATTTAAAATTAATCCAGAATAAAGTAAAAATGTGATTCAAACCCATCCATTTTCCAACCCGCTGAACCCGAACACAGGGTCACGGGGGTCTGCTGGAGCCAATCCCAGCCAACACAGACCACAAGGCAGGAACCAATCCTGGGCAGGGTGCCAACCCACCGCAGGACACACACAAACACACCCACACACCAAGCACACACTAGGGCCAATTTAGAATCGCCAATCCACCTAACCTGCATGTGTTTGGACTGTGGGAGGAAACCGGAGCGCCCGGAGGAAACCCACGCAGACACGGGGAGAACATGCAAACTTCACGCAGGGAGGACCCGGGAATCGAACCCAGGTCCCCAGATCTCCCAACTGCGAGGCAGCAGCGCTACCCACTGCGCCACCGTGCCGCGTGATTCAAACCAAAAATAAATAATCCATAAAACAAATACTGATTTCCTTTGCTACTACTACCGTGTTTCCCCGAAAATAAGACAGGGTCTTATTATTTTTTTCTCCAAAAGACTCGCTTGGGCTTATTTTCAGGGGATGTCTTGTTTTTTCGTGAACAAAAATCTACATTTCTCTCTATTATAAAAAAAAAAAAAAAATCTTGGAAGGCTTGGAAGGAGACGATACGTGATTTTCTCAGAGACGCTTTAACGACCCACAAGACAAGGCAGTGAGACAAAAAGGACGGCTGCTGTACAGGCTTTCAAATGATCGACACGCAGCACAACAGCAGTAAGACAGCGGCTGATCTGACCGCGTCTCCTTAGCGTGCATTCAGCCCCCCTTCATAACGCGAGCAGCAGAGACGTGAAGTGGCTGGCGCACAGTGCGCCCCTGGGGGGTGGGCGAGTGAAGAGAGTATTCTTGAACAAAAATCTACATTTATTCAAATACAGTCATGTCATCATCTTCTAGATCATCATCAGAACTCTCCAAACCCCGAATTCCATTATGAATTTCTTGCGACTGCATTTCCTTTAGAACAATTGGCCCCAATCTCTCATATCTAGCAATAGAGCTTTCCTTAAATGAGCACCTCTTGTCCATGTAGCCTGCTTGTAGTGCATTCGGATATCCAACGTCTTCTCTTTGCAGAAAGCAGTAAGATTTTTGCCCCGGGACTCCTCCACAATTCCTTTCTTGTACTCGACAGAATAGCTCTTTCTTTTTGCATTCATCTTGTCAGGGGGTCAAAATACCGGGATTATTTCCTGTTCATCTGTGTACATACGGTAGCAGTAAGCGTTTATCGCTCATCCAAAGGCGCCTGCGCAGGATCTTATCAAGGCCAATTTTAGAAGTAGTGCTTATATTACGAGCATCCTGAAAAATCATGTTGGGGCTTATTTTTGGGGTAGGTCTTATTTTCGGGGAAACATGGTATTTTACTATTGTTATTATCTCGTGTCACACACGTGTGTTTAGCAGACAACTAAAGGGCTTGAATACATGTGATTCCATGCCAGACCAGGGGGTGGCGAAGTGCACTAATTTTCCCTCTCAATCTTTTGCAGGGGCGGCACGGTGGTGCAGTGGGTAGCGCTGCTGTCTCGCAGTTGGGAGACCTGGGGACCTGGGTTTGCTTCCCGGGTCCTCCCTGCGTGGAGTTTGCATGTTCTCCCCGTGTCTGCGTGGGTTTCCTCCCACAGTCCAAAGACATGCAGGTTAGGTGGATTGGCGATTCTAAATTGGCCCTAGTGTGTGCTGGGTGTGTGGGTGTGTTTGTGTGTGTCCTGCGGTGGGTCGGCACCCTGCCCAGGATTGGTTCTTGCCTTGTGCCCTGTGTTGGCTGGGATTGGCTCCAGCAGACCCCCCCGTGACCCTGTGTTCGGATTCAGCGGGTTGGAAAATGGATGGATGGATCTTTTGCAGACCATTCTAAGGAAATCCTGCCCGGCCTCTGGGGCAGCCAATGACGTCACTTCCGGTTCTGGTATTGATGACATCACTTCCTCCACTGGCCTTTAAAGCTGCCATCTTGTCTCAGGAGAATCAGTTCTGTTTTGAGCATGTCTTTCATTTTGAATCAGTTTTGCAGCCGGAAACAAATATAATACGGGTGGCTGCCCCAAACCTTCTCAACATCTTATGGTCGTTTTTTTGTGACACTCGTTAATACCTTCATGTAAGTTTTGTTCTCCTAAATCATCTACGGTTCTGTCAGTTTTAAAAAGCACCACATAACACGTGTAGTTTCACTTCCCAATGCACGTTCCCAATCTCACTTGCGACTTCCCGCACAAACCACCTGTCAAAATTTGCCTTTCAATCCATTCATCCTCCTATTTTTCTGAACTAATCCCGTCTAGTTCATGATCACATTTGTCACAGTTGTTTTGTCCAATAAACTATTTTATAATGTTATTCACTGTAAAAAGGCCTAAAATTTTTTAAATTTTAATTGAAAAATTGCTGGGGCAGAGCAGTAGTGTAGTTTGTAGTGCTACTTCTTCACGTCCAATTGTAGAGATTTCGATTTATCTCCTGGTCTGGTTACTGTCTGTATGAAGCTGGTAGACCTCCTTCATGTCTAAGGATTTCCTTCCACCTCCCAAAAGATGTCCACATTACTTTAACCGGAGACTGAAAATCAGCTTTTGCACTACCAATGACTTGACCCTGCCTAGAACAGGCTGTGGCTAAGGAATGAATGAGAAACGTCCGATGGATGGATGGATGAGTTTTCCACTAAAGCGCTGAATCCTTTGCTCTATTGCTTTGTAGAAATGCGTTGCGCTTTAAACAGTACACCCTACGTACAAAGCGAGGCCTGCTGCAGTGGTGCTTTCACTCTGATAATGTTGCCGAGATCAGTAACAGTTTGCTGTTCTGTCTTTGATGTGAGACACTTGTAGCAAGGAGTTCAGTTCTCAGATGTCGCTTGCACGCCCCATTAATCCTCACCCTTGACACCAGCCCTGGAAGTCTGCTTCCTTGCAATCATATTGTGCAGGCTGCCGATTCCCCCCACCCCTATTTCTTCAACTCAGCGTCGACACAAAGGATCTTAGGTTTCTGAAGAGGGCCTCCAAAGTACATCTGCGGTATATGACATGAAGATCACAAGCGTAGGCTTTAAAACCCGGTCATACTTGTTTTGCTTTGAATGGCAACAAATGAAAGTTTACGTGTTGGAAGGCCACGGCGTCCCTTTGTTGTGCGGCACTGGTAACGTTAGAGCCCAGGCGAGGGGGGTCCTCCAGTGCGTGACTCACAGGTGACCTGATATTTCTGGGAAAAGCCAGACTTCAATTGGGGCGCCAGAAACATCCGTCAAAAGGGGAGACCACAAACAAAATTTCAGAGGTGGAGCCGAAGCTCAACAAAAGTCCACTTCTGACTTGTGCTCGGCAAATCTGACGATCAGGCAGAGTCATTCAGCTGGGAACAAGAACGATTGTTCTAAGAAGTTGACACTTTTCAAAACATGCGTTATATTTCATTCAATTTTAATGCATGTTTATAGAAAAGATGAATGACCTTATGGCCTGCAGGGGGTGTTCCAGCTCCCTAACCCCGACACAGACACGAGGTCAGCACAACACACAGGCTTTATTCTGTGGGAAACACTTCCCAAATCATTTCCCACAACACCAATGCATGATACAGCAAAGCACAAATGATAGCACTTTGTCTTCTTTCTCCTTCTGTTTTTATCTCTCTCTCTCTCTCTCTCTCTCTGTCTGTCTGTGGCTTCTCTTCTCCTCTTCCAGCAAGTGTTGTCCTCCATCTCCCAACTCTGGCTTCTGGAACTACAGCAGTGGGCTTCTTTTATGCGACACCCAGGAGTACTTCCAGTGGTCCATTAATGTGGTCCAGAAACACTTCCGGGTGAGGTGGGAGCCCGATAAAGTAGGGCTCCCCAGTCCCTGCAGCAACCCCCTGGCGACACCCATGGAACCCAACAAGGCCGAGCACCAGGACTCTCCTATGAAGCACCACAGCAACCCAGGGGAGATAGCGTGAATGGGGCACTATCTCCCCTGATCCTTCTATTACACAGGTGTCTACCACAACCTAAACCACAAAAACTGAATCTTAACAGCACCATTCTGGGTTTGTGGACACCATTGTCCACACTGTTTATACTGCCCACTGATATTTTTTAATCCGTCTTTTTGTTGCTCTGTTTTCCCATTTTAGGGTGGCTAACTATTCCTCATATTCCATTCTCCATTTTGATCATAAACCTTAATCTCAATAAGAACGGAAGTAGAGTTCAACCGTGAATTATTTTAGTAATATCTGGGCCTGATTTACTGTGGAAGGTTAAAGTGTTAGGATGAAGCTAAAGGTGCAAGAATTGTTTACCTGTCATCGAAACATTGTGCTTGATGACCAGAAATCATTAACTCAACATTAAGAGTTAGGTTATTAATATTTTTTCTAAGATATCCATAGAGATGGGTGCTTTGTCTTGCCCAGATGTGCCTAAAGTGTCTTATATAATGCATCACAGATGATCCAGTCAGGAGCATCAACCTGGCATTATGGTGGTAAGGACACAGGGCGCCAGTATCAGGAAATTGCAATCGCTGACAGCCTCTCTTCGTTGCCCCACAGTTTGGAGTATGAAGCCCACCGATGTCTCTTATGGCTTGGCCCCAAAGGTCCTGCCTCTTCCATTTAGTGGGCTATTTAAAGAATCGTGCGTTTCCAGAATTTGACATTCATTGCAACATTCATGGAGAACACTGAGCTCCGCAACAAAGAAGTAACCATAGAAGCTTGAAGGCACTCAAGAGACGAGAAAATGTCTGCTTGTCACAGGAGGCTGGGGGTGATACCCAGGCGGGACGCCCAGGAGGACCGGAGGAGGGCTTACGCCTCCCCAAGACCACGTGGGGGCGACCACCCTGGTGGCTTTGGGGACCATGGGAACAGAGCTTTGACGCTCAACCCTATAGGGACCTGTGGTCACCGCAAGGGGGTGCACCAATGCCTGAGGAGCCCTGGCCCTCAGCACTTCCGCCACACCCGGAGTGCTTCTGGGTGTGCAGCCGGTATTTCTGTCACACCGGGGAGTGCCGGCAGAGGCTAATTGGGAGGCACCTGGTGCACATCTGGATGTGTATGAAAGGGGCCACCTCCCTCCATTCAGTGGCTGGAGTCGGGTGGAAGAGGACGGACCTCGGAGGAATGGAGACGGACCAGAGATAAAGAGAAGAGGCATTGTGAGGCCTGGACTTTGGGGTGATTGGTGGTGCGGCACTGGGTTGTGTGTGTGTTCCACTTGTAAATATTGTGTAAATAAACGTGTGGTGGTGCTTAAATCATGTCTACCCGTCTGTGTCCGGGCTGTTACCCACATGCTGTAACTCACTTGGAACTTTTCGGTTTCCAAATCTGCTGTAGCATTATTAAATAATTTGTTGAACAAGCGTGGACTATCAAATGCCAGAAGGAGAGTTCCTAGCTAAGACATTGAAGCCCTTTCCGATTTAGAGGTGGCCACCGCCAAGAGTTTCTCTGCACGGCTATTCTTGGGCTGGGCACATCAAGAAGTGAAGGCACAGTTTGGTGGATCAAGATTGGGTGAAGCGTATAAATGCTTTTTATACTGGGATAGCCCATCTGGAGACTGTCACTTAAGTGTAATTAGGCTTTTTTCCCAATACCTTGTAGTGGTCCCACATAGGGGGCTTCATTTGTTTATATGTATGTCCTGCTTGGTGATTGTTAAATGTTAATAGCAACACTGGTCGAGCAGATTCCCATTTGTAAATGTACAGTCTGTCTTTAAACAGGCGTGAACGACTGCGGAAGGGCTTGTGGGATTTGTAGTTTGGGGATTGTAGGCATTGTACACATACAACTGGAAGAGAAGGATGTGGCGGGACTTTTTGATTTGTTCATTTTTCGACTGACTTAATGTTCAGCAGCACTTAAACCCCTTTATCAACTGGATGTTTGCAGTGGAGAAAAGATTGTGGATGGCCACCAGATTTACTGGTCCTGTTTTTCCCCCACTCCAGTACATCGATACTCTTTATGAAGAGGCGCACCTCAGAAGACCATTTACCTTCTGGACTTTGGCGGTAGGACTGTGTTCTCTATCCATGCTCCAGGATGTAGTTTACTGAAGGGTAGCATTCCACCACATATTTCCGTCCATTATCCAGTGACTGCACTTCAGGATCCACTTTTAGCATTATCACCTACTGTAAAGACTTTTCCAGGACTGTAAATATCATCAGGAAGTTTGTTCGTGACATCGGATTTGTAATTTTGTCATACCGGTCTTTGCTTTGTTTGTAAATAGTTGTATATATGAGTTTGCATGTTCTCCCCGTGTCTGTGTAGGTTTCCTCCAGGTGCTCTGGTTTCCTCCCACAGTCCAAAGACATGCAGGTTGGGTGCATTGGCGATCCTAAATTGTCCCTAGTGTGTCCTTGGTGTGTGGGTGTGTTTGTGTGTGTCCTGCGGTGGGATGGCACCCTGCCCAGGGTTTGTTTCTGCCTTGCGCCCTGTGCTGGCTGGGATTGGCTCCATCAGACCCTTGTGACTCTGTGTTAGGATAATGACTGACATTATATAGTGATAAGCTGCCCGGACACAGACAGACGGACACCGTATTAAAGTCCACCACACGTTTATTATACATAAATTAATGCAGTAAATTGCACAAACCCAGTGCCGAAGCACCAATCACCCCTTCAAGTCCTGGCCACAACACAATGCCTCTCTCTCTCTCTCTGGTCCGCCTCCACTCCTCTCCAACACGATTCGTCTTCTTCCTCCCGACACTCGCCCTGACTGGAGGGAGGCGGCCCCTTTTATATGCCCCGGATGGGCTCCAGGTGCATCCTCAGGGCTTCCGTAGCCACACCCGTGTGGCGGAAGTACTGAGGGCCAA
Source organism: Erpetoichthys calabaricus (assembly GCF_900747795.2). Classification (NCBI taxonomy): domain Eukaryota; kingdom Metazoa; phylum Chordata; class Cladistia; order Polypteriformes; family Polypteridae; genus Erpetoichthys; species Erpetoichthys calabaricus. The sequence continues at coordinate 17,674,073 of NC_041408.2, forward strand.
CACTCCCAAGGCATTGGGGCACCCTCTGGCGGTGACCACGGGCCCCTACAGGGTTGAGCTTCCAAGCTCCGTGCCCGTGGTCCCCAAAGCCCCCAGGGAGGATGCCCCCTCATGTCCTGGAGGAGGCACAAGCCCTCCTCCACTCCTCCAGGGTGTCCCGGCCGGGCATGGACGCCCTCCGGGCACCACAATAATATATATATATATATATATATATATATATATGGCGGCACGCTGGCGCAGTGGGTAGCGCTGCTGCCTCGCAGTTGGGAGACCTGGGGACCTGGGTTCACTTCCTGGGTCCTCCCTGCGTGGAGTTTGCATGTTCTCCCCCGTGTCTGCGTGGGTTTCCTCCGGGCGCTCCGGTTTCCTCCCACAGTCCAAAGACATGCTGGTTAGGTGGATTGGCGATTCTAAATTGGCCCTAGTGTGTGCTTGGTGTGTGGGTGTGTTTGTGTGTGTCCTGCGGTGGGTTGGCACCCTGCCCGGGTTTGGTTCGTGCCCTGTGTTGGCTGGGATTGGCTCCAGCAGACCCCCCCCCCAGTGACCCTATGTTCGGATTCAGCGGGTTGGATAATGGATGGATATAAATATATATATATATATATATATATATTTTTTTTTAATATAATAATTACACACACAGTCGACCCTTGATATACAACCAGCCTGACACGTGAACAACTTGATTTATGACCAAAATTTTTGTTTTGGCATTTATTTCCCTTCTCCATTTACCTATATATTTCTTCCTTTCTTTTGTTTATTGTTGCCTTATTAAAAAGCCCTAAGCAATTCTCCTTTGGCTAAGCCTTCCTTCTCAAGGGTTGGGTTTGATTTGTCTTCAATTCTTTGTTATAAATTAATCTAATCTATTTTTATGGAATTACAATAAAATGAAATAAAATTAAAAAAAAAAAAAAAAAAAAATTTACGACCCGAATGCGGTCACGTGTATCCGCTTGTGCGAATGTAAACAAACAGCCGATAGCGTTCGTAAGCATCAGTTGGAGCCCAGACACATGCGTTTGTGGATGTAATTTCAGTCAGTGCAGTGATTTATATAATTTATTTCGATAATTGCCAAGGAAGGAAGAGAAGGTAACGAAGGTAAAGAAAGTGATCACAATTGAAACAAAGAAGGAAATTGTGCGATGAGATTGGTGAGATGAGAGTGGTGTTCGTGTGACCGATCTCGCTAATATGTACAGCATGTCGAAATCCACCATCTTGATAATTTTACAAAGAAAAGATTTGTATAAGGAGGCTCCTTCCAAACAATAACCACCTTCCATTTCATTCTCCTCCTCCTCCCTTCCTGCAGCCCAAAGATGTCAAATTAAATGGTGAGTACAGTATGAAATTGTTGTTTCTGGTAGGCTAGGCACTTTTAACTTTTTGGTTAGTACATTAGAAAAATTATTAGTGTTTTGGTAAATTATGCACATTATACAACCCTTTTTTATTATGAAAAGGTTACGTAAGTGTTGCTGTGGGAGGTTCGGAACGCATTATGGGTATTTCCATTATTTCTTATGGGAAAATAGTCTTGACTTACAACCAACTTGAGTTACAACCAGCCCTCGCGAACAAATTAAGTTTGTAAGTCAAGGGTCCACTGTGTATATGTATATTATATACAGTGGTGTGAAAAACTATTTGCCCCCTTCCTGATTTCTTATTCTTTTGCATGTTTGTCACACAAAATGTTTCTGATCATCAAACACATTTAACCATTAGTCAAATATAACACAAGTAAACACAAAATGCAGTTTTAAATGATGGTTTTTATTATTTAGGGAGAAAAAAAATCCAAACCTACATGGCCCTGTGTGAAAAAGTAATTGCCCCCTTGTTAAAAAATAACCTAACTGTGGTGTATCACACCTGAGTTCAATTTCCGTAGCCACCCCCAGGCCTGATTACTGCCACACCTGTTTCAGTCAAGAAATCACTTAATAGGAGCTGCCTGACACAGAGAAGTAGACCAAAAGCACCTCAAAAGCTAGACATCATGCCAAGATCCAAAGAAATTCAGGAACAAATGAGAACAGAAGTAATTGAGATCTATCAGTCTGGTAAAGGTTATAAAGCCATTTCTAAAGCTTTGGGACTCCAGCGAACCACAGTGAGAGCCATTATCCACAAATGGCAAAAACATGGAACAGTGGTGAACCTTCCCAGGAGTGGCCGCCGACCAAAATTACCCCAGAGCGCAGAGACGACTCATCCGAGAGGTCACAAAAGACCCCAGGACAACGTCTAAAGAACTGCAGGCCTCACTTGCCTCAATTAAGGTCAGTGTTCACGACTCCACCATAAGAAAGAGACTGGGCAAAAACGGCCTGCATGCAGATTTCCAAGACGCAAACCACTGTTAAGCAAAAAGAACATTAGGGCTCGTCTCAATTTTGCTAAGAAACATATCAATGATTGCCAAGACTTTTGGGAAAATACCTTGTGGACTGATGAGACAAAAGTTGAACTTTTTGGAAAGGCAAATGTCCCGTTACATCTGGCGTAAAAGGAACACAGCATTTCAGAAAAAGAACATCATACCAACAGTAAAATAGGTGGTGGTAGTGTGATGGTCTGGGGTTGTTTTGCTGCTTCAGGACCTGGAAGGCTTGCTGTGATAGATGGAAACCATGAATTCTACTGTCTACCAAAAAATCCTGAAGGAGAATGTCCGGCCATCTGTTCGTCAACTCAAGCTGAAGCGATCTTGGGTGCTGCAACAGGGACAATGACCCAAAACACACCAGCAAATCCACCTCTGAATGGCTGAAGAAAAACAAAATGAAGACTTTGGAGTGGCCTAGTCAAAGTCCTGACCTGAATCCAATTGAGATGCTATGGCATGACCTAAAAAGGCGGTTCATGCTAGAAAACCCTCAAATAAAGCTGAATTACAACAATTTTTGCAAAGATGAGTGGGCCAAAATTCCTCCAGAGCGCTGTAATAGACTCATTGCAAGTTATCGCAAACGCTTGATTGCAGTTATTTGCTGCTAAGGGTGGCCCCAACCAGTTATTAGGTTCAGGGGCAATTACTTTTTCACACAGGGGCCATGTAGGTTTGGATATTTTTTTTCTCCCTAAATAATAAAAACCACCATTTACAAACTGCATTTTGTGTTTACTTGTGTTATATTTGACTAATGGTTAAATGTGTTTGATGATCAGAAACATTTTGTGTGAAAAACATGCAAAAGAATAAGAAATCAGGAAGGGGGCAAATAGTTTTTCACACCACTGTATACACACACACACACACACACACACCCCCATTTTCCAACCCGCTGAATCTGAACACAGGGTCGCGGGGGTATATATCATATAGAGTCAACCCTTGATATACGACCGGACATGTGAACAACTTGGTTTATGACCAAAATTTTTGTTTTGAATTACGACCAACATCTTGAGTTACGACCCGAATGTGATCACATGTATCCGCTTGTGCGATTTTAAACAAACAGCCGAGAGCGTTCGTAAGCGTCAGTCGGAGCCCAGATACATGTGTTTGTGGATGTAATTTTGGTCAGTGAAGTGATTTATATAATTTATTTTGATAATTGCTATCAAAATGGCCCCAAAAAAAGCTAGAAAAGAAGCTAAAGGAGGAAGAGAAGGTAACGAAGGCAAAGAAAGCAATCACAATCGAAACGAAGAAGGAAATTGTGCGGAAATATGAGAGTGGCTTTCGTGTGACCGATCTCGCTAATATGTACAGCATGTTGAAATCCACCATCTTGACAATTTTACATAGAAAAGTTTTGTATAAGGAAGCTACTGTTGCTAAAGATGTTACTCAAATTAGGAAGTCACGATCAACAGTGTTAGACGAGGTAGAAGAGCTATTATTAGTGTGGATAAGCCAAAGGCAGATGGCAGGTGATAGCCGGAGTCTATAATTTGTGAAAAAGCTAAGGCTATAAAATGTAGATCTGTTAAAGGATAAGCCATCCAACAAGTGATAGTGGTGAAACATTTCTTGCCAATAAAGGGGTGGTTTCACAATTTTAAAGCAAGAAACTGGGGATTCATAGCGTAGGTAGGCATGGTGAAGCAGCCAGTGCTGATAAAAGGGCTGCTGAAAATGACATACACCACTTAAATAGTGAGTACAGTATGAAACCTGTTGTTTATGGTAGGCTAGGCACTTTTTTATAACTTTTTGGTTAGTACATTAGAAAAATTATTCGTGTTTTTGGTAAATTATGCACATTACACAACCCTTTTTTATTATGAAAAAGGTTAAGTAAGTGTTGCTGTGGGAGGTTCGGAATGCATTATGCATATTTCCGTTATTTCTTATGGGAAAAATAGTCTTGACTTGCAACCAACTTGAGTTACAAATTTAATTCATTCGCGAGGACTGGTTGTAAGTCAAGGATCCACTGTGTGTGTGTATATAATTTGTTGCTGAATATATTTAAATCTATTTGGACATTTTTCTGGTGTGTCATTAATATTCGAGTGTCAGGGTGGGAATACCATATGGCATAGGTGTTGGCCTGGTTCTATCTGTCCCTCATTTTTAAAGTGTAGCAGGTTCATCACTACGCAAATCTGGTGGTAACCTCCATGCGCTCCTAGAAGATGGGAAAAGTTCGCTACAACTTTGTCAACATTGTGAGTGGCCTATCGTCTAAGATCTTTCATATTTTCTTTACATACTGTTTGTGTTGGGGGTGTGGGGCTACAGATCTGATTGTTGCCATCTCTTTTTTTGTGACTTTAACATACTTTTTATTACATTTTGTTCTCTGCTCTATTTCACTGAGTCTTTATCTTCATATTTTTTTATTGTATTTATACTGTTGGTATTGCAGGAAGGGGTCCAAACGCAGCTTAGGGTTGACTCGTGATCCGAATCAAATACATCACCTAACCTCTGGTGAATTATAGCAGCATCTTCCAGGAAAAATTCAAGCGTTATACTGTTGTTTGGATTAGGTGGGGTATCAGCAGGTCCTCAACATTTTATTCTCTCCTTCTTGGCTTTTCTCCTTACAAATGTCCTAGTTTACCATGGCATTCCCCAGAGGTCAACACTGATTAGTATGAACAAGTCACCGATGGCTCAGACTGTTATTTATTAAACTTCAGCATCACAATGTGGCCCCCTTATCCTCAGAAAATGTCCTAGAAATCAGCAACAAGAGTGTGACTGCTGGCTGGAGAAACTAACAAGTATGGTGGAATGCCTTACCTGCAATGAGGACAGGTCAAGACAGAGGATGCTGATGAGCCTGATCTTAATCTTAAACTTACTGTTATTCAAACATAACACAATTGTACTAATGTTCTCATAACATAACTTAAAGTGTAATATTCTCAGACCTGCTTCATCTAACTCCTTCCCCAGTTGGTTTGGGTGCAAGGTAGGAAATAACCCTGGGATTGACAGGCCTCAGGGTCCTGCCTAGCACTTCGTGTACTAATTTGATGATTTTCCTGGTTGCACATTCAGGGAAAACCCAGAACATTTCACTTACTTTTGGAGATCTACCAACAAAGATCCTGTGTCTGGAGGTTTCCCTGCAACCACATCCATTATACCTCCACTTACCTGTGTTAATACATTACCCAGTCATCTGTTATTTTGCTTTGGAACTTCTTCTGTTCTTTGTTGATCATCCAAGGCAGGGGTTAAACTTAACATATAAACAAGGGAAGGAGCCCTCAACTAGAAGGAGGCCCCCTGAAAGACCGAAATGCCAATGAAAGCTACACATCAACTGATGAGTATTATTTAGATGTTCTAGATTTATTTAAAGAAAATTAAGCAAAAGTGCATTTACCTCAAGGTGGGTCTAACTGTAGCCTGTGATGCAAGTCAGGTAATACCCACAGCAGCAGTCTCGAAACACCCTTTGAGTCAGATAACCCTCGCACAACCCTAATCTTAATGATGGTGTGTAGCCGGGCATGCAATGGACGTTTTGGGATGTTGGGGTGTTGCGTGACGGACCTCAAAACCACTGTGAATATTCTATTGTTCTTCCTTGTAGGAAAAATGAACTGTTTCATTATCTCTGAATTCCGCGCAGGAAGCCGGTTAGAACAACCGTAAGGAATTTGCAAGAGCTGGAGAAGCAACCATATCAAACAAGAGGATAATAGCATAGGCTTGCAACAACAAAATGGAAGTAGCTATCCCTCCATGTCAGACAAACAGAAGAAAAAAGAGGAAATGAAGAAATTGGTGGAGCAACTTCTAAAACGTACCTCTTTCTTCCATGCTCTTCCTTAGTCTACCCCACAATATGGTAGCACAAGTGCAGTCCCAGCATCCTCCCATCCTGGAGCCTCAGAGGAACGTGAAGATGCGGAGATTGTGGCTCAGCTCGCCACACATGTGAAGCTTTTGCACAGCACTAGCTGTGTGGTCGACTGTCATTGGCTGGTAGGTGAAGGGCTGAGAATGCAATGCTATGAAAATGCAAAATTGTACCAGAAAGTCATCACTGAGTCACGTAACCTGGAAGTCCTTCGATTTCTAGTTGTGTAATCCGACAAGCTCAAGCAATGAAGTTATCAAGATTGACATGGCCTTGACTAGAAGTTGTGTAATGTGACATTGACTTAAGGCAGATATGCCCCGATTAAAGCCCAGGCCATGCCATGAGAATGAATAACGGTACACCTGAAGCATCCATTTTACAATTCTCACTACATAAGCCTTTAGATTAATTTACAGTTTTCATTACAAATTTAACGGATGTGAAGCCATTTTATAATCCTGGATGTTTGGAGCTCAGTCTAGAAGACAGAACTAAAGGTGTTGTGGTAAATGTCTGAAAAGGATCCAAGTATAGCCAAAGCAGATCTCACATTGTGTGTCTAGGTAGCGGGCTTAAAGCTTTGGATTGTAAAGGAAAATCCAGTTGGAACTCAGTAAGCAACCCCAAATAAAAATCACATTATCGGTCTGTACTTCAACCATAGAAATTAAAAGTCAACCATATTTCCACACATCTTCCTTGAGAAAGGCACTAAAAAAAAATAATTCTGGAGGTGTTCATGACATAATCCATCCAACTCTCCTCAGTTCCTGTGGAGCCAACAACTTCCAAATTCTTTTATTTCCCTCAAGATCCCTTCACTGCTAACCTGCATAACATGTCGCTTAACACAGGATTGTAAACCTGGGCCAACATCATGCGTTTTGCACTTCTTAAGGTGTGCCCTTTATGTGCCAGCCAAGAATGAGCACATTTATGGAGTTCTTTGTTGGCTGCTGCTAATCCTCACATTTTATTCCTCATTGCTATATTTCAACTATTAAATAACAAAACAAGTCCAAACCTCACTTCTCCAGAATGAGAAAAATGAAACACTTCCTCCTTCACCTCTCCACTCTTCTACTAGGCTAGCGAGTGTTCAATGAATATGAGCTATAATGTCTGTCACGTATGCTCCCCAAGGCATATTTGTTTAAAGTGAAAATACCGTAATATCCAAAGACAGGACCTGGGAGAGATCTTCCTAAGGTGTCCTCAGACAATCTGAAGAGACAGAGCCTTGAGTAGATGCCAGCCATAGAAGAAGTCTGTGAAACAAGTGGAAAGAAAGAGAGAACTTGCTTGTTCAGACACAAGCACCTATGAGGTGCTCCTCCATTGAAATCCATTGGCCTCTGCTCGTTTTTCTTGAAGAGTCCCAGGAAGGACCTTGGCATGGATTGGTTGATGGAGTTGGGGAGTGAGAGACCCCCGTTGCCTCAGACCCCATGCGAATAGAGTGAGACTCCACATTTGCAAGGGAGGTGAACACAGAAGAGGAGAATGAAGTTGGGTTGGAGAGACAAGAGCAGAGCAAGTCCGAGTGGCAACGTTGGGGCCTAGCCAAGAATGATTGAGGTCTATCAAATGGTCCTTTTAAGGGCCACCAAACCTGTGTGTTGTGTAAGTGCTAGTCCATTCCTCTGTTGATGCCTCTCCAACAGAATGTTACAATACTTTTATTAGATTTGTAATCATGAATTTATTCTGCTGCTGACCCTTCTTATTCCTTGCATGTAAAGATGCTGCTGCTGCTGATGATAATTTCCCCTCGTGGATTAAATAAGTTATCTTTTTGCATGACCTATGGGGGGTCAAAGTGTAGGGTCAGCCATTTACCACAGTAACAGGATTTGAACCAGCAACTTTCCAGACACCAGTACAGATCCTTAGCCACAGAAATGCTGCCTTCCCTTTGTTCAAAATTTCTCCTTGACCAACTTCTGTCTGTGCCCATATGTTGTTGTTGAAGGATTAATGTTACAGTAAAAGTGGCATCCATCATACTAAGTACCCTTCAGACTTTCCTCGCAGCTCATAACCCCAACAGTCATGGGCCCGTCTAGCGATTATGTGGAGTTTCGTTAGAACTAGTATGTCTTTTTGTAATATGGAGAACTGAACTGCATACAGTGTTCCACATAAGTGTGTCTACCATGACCCTCCTTGGGGTGACTTAGCACATCATGCTGTACATGAGTGCGTATGCTTAGTTTTCTTTTATATGCTTTCTGGTTACGGGTAGTCATGGCTCCTATGTTTTCCTCATATGGTCTACTTTCAACCATCTGAACTGCGACATCTATAATTATATATATAGTGATGGACGGCAGGCATTTCAGCCTGGCCTGGATGTCCCTCATCAGAGGAAAAGAAGAAAAGCAGCATGTTCAGGACACTACATCCCCCAGGACGCTAGATGGCAGCTCCCCTGGACGGAAATGGTTCCTCGGATTCCTGAAGGGCAGCATGGGACATGGAGTCCATCTCTTCAGCCCTGTTGGGTGCCGCCAGGGGGAGCACACCAAGAACCCGGGGACTATTATGGTTACGTCAACCCGGAAGTACCTCGGGGTCACGTGGACGGAAGCCCGCAGTACTTCTGGGATACTTTAAGTATTCCTTCTCCGGGTCAAATGCCTTCTTCCGGGTCATGGACTTTAAAAGGACTCTGGGAAACCCCAGCAGATGGAGCCGGAGTTGGGAGGGTGTGTAACGGAGCTGCTGGGAGTGTAATTGATTTGTATTATTGATTGGAGAATTGTGGAGAGTACAGTGCTATGTGCACTTTAAGAAGATATTATTCTTGGCGATTTTAAACATGTGTCCTGGACGTCTGTCTGGTGGGTTCAACGGGGCGCTAGAGTGCTTTATTCCACAATACAAGTCCAAATGTTGTCTGTATGTCTGTCCACTTTTCATGAAAGAACTACTTCACTGATTTAGATCGGGTTTTTTTTCTATAATTTGCTTGAACATTGTTTGATTTTGCGACTTCTCTCATCGCGCTAAGAATCATAGTTCGCTTGTGGTACTGATTTGCACGAATCCGAGAGAGAGGCTTGGGGGCCAAGGTGAAGAGGGCCCCGTCCCCCTCCCTCACACACCAGCCTCCATTTGAGTCGCTCTACCTTTCACGACATGTTGGAGAGCACCTTGCCTCTGCTTAGCTAGCTGTACCCGTTTGTTCAGCAAACATTTTCACCTAGAGATTTAAGGAGTAACGTTTGATGTTTTTGAGAGAGAAATCAGAGTTACGTCCGTTTTAGAAGATAGCTGCTGATTGGCAGAGATATTATGGCCATGTGCTTCTCTCCCCACGTGGGGGACGCTCTCCTGTCAGAGCTGAACACGATCAGATGCAGTGTCAATGTTTGACATTGGAGCGTACCTACCTTCTGCTTGACTAGAATTATTTTTTTTAAATTTTTGTATTGATTTTAAGTTTGCCCCGTTTTACTACTACATGGGCAGAGCTGTGAGGGACAGCTAGAGATAAAATGTTCTCTTTTTAGGAGTAATAGTTCATGTTTATAACATTATACTTTATCTGCCACATTTCTCTCCAGCTCTGTATTCCGACAACTTTGCAGACCGTAGGGGTTCCCCCCCCCACCCCAAGTCTACCCAATTTAGTATTGTCTGCAGACTTAACCAGCACATCAGTAACATTTTGCTTTAGATTATTAATCTCAATATAAAATGAGGAGTGACCTCTGAATATCCCCCACGCTTTAACGTCACCTTATTCAGGACATTTCCACGCACCGTAACGCTGTGCTGTCTGCTTCTGAGCCTACCTTACAGCCTGAACTCCCAGTCCTTTTAAATTGTTATCACTACCCTCCATGCACAATATTATTAAAATCATTTTTAAAAACAAGATAAACATTATTTTTATATGATCAAGTACTCTTTTTTTTTTTTTTATAAAATGTTGATCTCCACTTACTGAATTCATGCTCAGTGTCCACTAGTGCTCCCATACTGGATGTCTTTTTAATATCCGTTTCCATCTATAAATGCCCGATACATGTTGCTCAAACTGTCCGACAGTTACGGGGATAAGTCCATTTTTTTCCTATAAAAGATGCAAAATTTGATATCTTCCAGTCAGTAGATCTGTGGTTTGCAGTGATGCCTCAAAAGTCCATGCAGGTACAGTGGATATCAAAAATCTATCAAAAATCTACACCAGGCTTTATGTAAAGGCGGAAACCAGAAATTGTTTCATTGTTCTTTAATAAGATCTCATAACCAACAATATTTTAGTGAACATCAAATGATCATCTTGAACAAAAAATAGTGAAAAAAAAAAAAAAACACGAATTACATACTGTACATTTGCCCACTTTAAATGAATACTTCATGGAAGCTTGTTTTGCTCCAACTACAGCCGTACGCCATTTTGGACAGGTGAAACTGACTCCAACACATCCCTTCTCCCTTAGGAGTCTGCATTCCTTTAATGTGGGAAGTGACATCCTGCACGTTGTCTATAAATCTGCGAGATTCTCTACGCTGTGGTGGGCCGGGCTGGTAACATCACTTCAAGAGAGGCCCACCGAATCAAGAGCGATTTAAAATCCAATGCTACCCAAAAGACATTCGTATTTTTGCCCCAAAATGTGACTTTTTAATGCAGGCGCTTGAAGAAATCCCTCGCAAGTTTCGTTGTACTTGGGTACGTTTTTAGACAATTTCAGACAAAATGTGCGCAATTGTGGCGTAGTGGGTCCACAGCTCAAGTCAACAGGGCCACTTTTTAAATAATCGCCACACTCGCGGCTTAGAGGGTGCGTGGTAGTGTGGCTGGAAGCGGTTCCCAGGGGGAATTTGTGCTGCGGGTGGTCCTCGCTTAAGTGCACAGGTAAGGAGTCACCCACATCCATAATTGGTGCTGGGAGCTGCTAATTGCCACATTTGATCCACATCCCCGTAATAAATAGAAACACGAGGTGGCTAGTAGGGGGAAGAAAAAAAAAAGTGAACCGAGGTTGCAGGAGAAGGCGGCAGGAAGCGGGGAGAGGAAAGCTGGTGCAAGAACAGGCTCACGGACAGCTGAGCCTTAGCAGGGTGTTTGGCCAACACCTAGGGCAGTCGGTAGTGGTCGCTCCTGCTGAGCATGTAGTTGAGGAGCAGGAGTGACTGTAAGAAGGATGGCTCGCTGCGGAAGACAGCGGGAGTCGGATGCCCCAGCGTGAGCGTCCTGGTCGCTGGGGAACCCACGTCTCCGTCTGGAGAGAGCAGAACCGAAGCCAGAGATCGGGAAGCCTCCAGACCAGCAGGCAGAGCAGGTCAGCTGCAGGTAGGGCGACTCCCTTGGTGCATTGTCTGGATGGGAGAAGCAGGGGAGTCACCAGAAGAAAGGCACCGGGCTTTATTTTTAAAAGGACAGCTCCCAGCCATTGTTTTAACCTCTTTTTTTTTTTTTTTTTTTTTTTTTTTTTAAAAAGATTTTTTCTATTGTGTTAACCTCCACGATTTCCCCTTTTTATTGGATCATTTAAAGATTTGAGATACACTGCACTTATTTATCTGAACACTTTGATTGTTGTTTTAATAAAAGCACTTGGCACTTTTGCACCATCCCCTTGCTTTGTTGTGCCTCACTGTCTAGCTCATCTGTGACATTACCGACGGTGTCAGGTTCAAGGGCTTCCAGAAGCAAGATGGGAGCATGGAGTATAACCCGCATTGTCACAACAATCCCAATTCATCTTGTTCACGTTACATGTTGCCTTTAGAACACAGGATCCCAAAATATAACTTTACTTTGTTTACCGAGGATACTCATATGTTTTATCAGTTAAACCAAATGGCACTTTAAATCATAAAGCATTAGTGAGGTAAAACAGGGAATGAAAATATTGTTTAAAATTAAAAAAAAAAATCAAGTTAATTTTTCAAATAATAAACCAATACTGACAGCTATTAACCCCTTCACCGCCCTCTGCCGGATATATCCGGCACCGCTGTTTTAATGCTAACGCCATACTGCCGGAATTATCCGGCACATTTGCCTGTGGTTATATGAATGCCTGGCAAGTAGTATAACTGACGGTTTGGCGTGGGTATTATTACTACGTTGTATTTCGACAAGTCTGTGGTTGTTTTGGCCGGTCATGTGACGTGATTCGCATGTAACAGCTGTGAATATGGCGAAACGTAAACTGACTTCAAGTGAGGCTTTGCAGGCGATTTTGGACAGTTCTGATCATGATTGTAGCAGTTCTGAAGAAGATTTTAGTGACAGTGATGAGCAGCAACGTGCGCTGCATGATATTGTGAATGAAGACGCATCGGATGACGGCGCTGAGTGGGTGTATCCCCAGCATCTCAGCTGGGCTGCTGCCCGTGGTGAACTACCTTTTCTGCATTCGTTTGAGGGAACGTGTGGCTTTATTGTTGATGTAAACAATTACACTGCTGAGCAGTTTTATGAGCTGTTTGTGTCACCTGATTTGATCAGACATTTTGTTCATCAGACAAATCTGTATGCAGCACAGTTTATTGAGAAAAATCCCAATTTACCTCCACATTCCCGTGTTCGTGCTTGGTTTGACACTGATGAAAACGAAATGAAAAAATTCATTGGGATTTTGATGTTGATGGGAATAATCAGAAAACCAGATATTGAGATGTACTGTCTACAGATCCTATGTATGCAACACCTATTTTTGCAGCTGTCATGACACGTAACCGATTCTCTTTGCTGCTGAAATTCTTTCATTTGAATGACAACAGAAACGAGCCAGATAAGAAAGATCCAAACTGCGACCACTTGTTCAAGCTACGTCCTTTGATTGATCATTTATTTGAAGCATTTCAGTGCCCTACATGCCAGGACCGTCAGTTGCAGTTGATGAAAGTTTATTGTCGTGGAAGGGCCGCTTACAGTTTCGATAGTATCTACCATTGAAAAGGGCACGGTTTGGTATCAAGATGTTTTGCTTAGCTGAGAATTCAGGTTACATTTATAGATTTCGTGTATACACTGGCAACTTGCACAACATTTAGTGGTCAATACTGCTTGAATAAATGTAAAAAATGTAAAAAAAAATGTAAAAAAGTAAAAAAACAAAAATTGTTCAGATTTCGCCTGGCTTGGGGAATATTTAGGGAGTTGGCGGTTAAAGGGTTAAAGGGAATGAGTTTGTGTGGCTGAATTCACACAAGTTTAGAGATTACTTCTTTCATTTCTCTGTCGTCAGTGTGAGGACAGCCTCACATCATGCATCATGTTTTACCCGACCCGTTTGTTACAACACTCACAGTGGGGCCGGATGGCCGGTTGGATGACCCTGAAATTCTGCTTTCAGGTACCACACCATGAGGCAGCCTTTACAGTGTAACGGCCGACCCCTTACCCAGCCGGCAACTACACCTCCAAGACCTGTGGCTTGGATAATTTACGGAGATGAATCTAACTATCAAGCCGTACCTCTTAACAAATTACACTCCCCCCCCCACCCAATCGACAGTGTAAATATAAGCACGCAAAAAGCAGATGTAAAATTAAACTGATTAAATGTATTAAATAAAACCACAAGACAAATGCAAGAATAGAAACAAATATAAATATCCCTCCACCACATCAACAATGAGACACCACCATATATAAATACAACAAAACCCTCCCTTGCCCCTGTAACATATAACACACAACACGAATAACAAAAATGAATGATATACTGAATGATTGTGAACTTGAGTCCGGTTATAAAAACTGTCCTGAATACAGATGACTGAACTAATGATAAATGAGTCGTTTGATTTTCCCAGCAAATGGAGCAACCTCACCGTGATTCCTCGGCGTATGGTGGATGGCGAATCGATCCCGGGGTCTCAGCAGATGAAGGATGAAAGACAGTCCGGCAAAATGAAAAACAAACTGGTGCAAAGGCGCGATGTGGAAAAACAGCAAGTAAGTTGATACATGGTTGAAATCGAATGATCTTCTTTCTTCTCTCCTTTCTAATTACTTAAATAGTCCTTGTGACGGCTGTAATTGATTAATTAAGAACAGGTGTTTTCCAGGTTAGAGACTGTGGTCTTCTTCCATCATCCGTCCCCCTTTACGGGGACGGCATTTCCTGATACACACACACAAACAGCAAACGGGACAATGGAAACAAGACGCACTCAGAACTGACATTTGCAACACTAACTATGTAGCCCCGCTACAACAGAAGCCTTTCTCCTGCCTTATTTCTTTTAGAATTATTAATGTTTAAATGTAATTGGTTAATGTTATTAATTAGTCCTGTTAAGATTTGACCTCTGGCTTGTTACCATATATTTGAGAATGAATTTTCAAACCAAACTGGAGAGATGCTGCTGTCAAAGCAGACCCGTGCACTGGGCTACCTCAACTGTCTCTCAGACGAGCTGCGAATCTGAGAAACATCACATGGTGAGCGTAAAAGATCTGATGGCTGCCTATGTCTATAACATCTGAGAACAGGAGAGGCTGTCAGGACTGCGAAGTTGGATATATTAAACATTCCCGTATTCACCTGGTAGTACTGTGATCATCGCCACCTAATGAGACCACATTAGACCTGGAAGAACTGCTCATTATAATGCTCATAATACTGATTCTCTGTGCAAGAGAGGACAGAGCCAACTATACTTCCTTAGAAGACTGGCGTCCTTCAACATCTGCAATAAGATGCTGCAGATATTCTATCAGACGGTTGTCGCGAGCGCCCTGTTCTACGCAGTGGTGTGCTGGGGATGCCTCACCCCTGGACAGACTGGTGAGGAAAGCAGGCTCTATTGTAGGCATGGAGCTGGACAGTTTGACATCTGTGGCAGAGTGACGGGCGCTGAGCAGACTCCTGTCAATCATGGAGAATCCACTGCATCCACTGAACAGGATCATCTCCAGACAGAGGAGCAGCTTCAGAGACAGACTGCTGTCACCGTCCTGCTCACTGACAGACTGAGGAGATCGTTCCTCCCTCAAACTATGCGACTATGCGCGGGTTTGGGTGGGTAAACGTTAACATCATACAAAGTTATTGTCTGTTTTTACCTGCATTTTTATTACTCTTTAATTTAATATTGTTTTTTGTATCAGTATGCTGCTGCTGGAATATGTGAATTTCCCCTTGGGATTAATAAAGTATCTATCTATCTATCTATCTATCTATCTATCTATCTATCTATCTATCTATCTATCTATCTATCTATCTATCTATCTATCTATCTATCTATCTATCTATCTATCTATCTATCTATCTATCTATCTTCCGAAAATAAAAAGGGTGAATATCCGGAGCAAGGATAAAAGTGGAAAAGATTCTGACCTGGCCTGACTTAAGAGGAAATTTTCTTTTTCTTTCGTGCAAGTTATTTGAGTTAGGGCAAGTTCAGGTACTGTGACATTTTAGGTATTGTGGACAACCAGCTGACGTGTCTTATTTCAGACACTGTTTTAAAGCTGGACGGGTTTCATTAGACTGAGTGGAAAGAGCAGGAGGGGGACTGGAGAATTTTGTGAATGTGCAATGGTGAATAAGGGAGCAGAGTGTTATATATGTGCACTGTGTCATAATTGAATTACAGGGTTTGATTCTGCAGCCTTGTGCTGTAGGTCTGCATTTGTGAGATGAGTTTGATTTCTTTGGTTTTGAGGGGTTCTGGAGTGAAAATAAAAAAAGGAGTTTTGGTGTGGCATTTGCAGGCTGTCAGCATCTCTCTCTTTCAGACATAATACAGAGTACAATTAAAAGTAAAATGTGTGATCTAGACATTGAAATGTACACCGAATCTGTCCCTGTCACTGCCCAAGGAAATAATTTGCATCATCCTGGCTGACTTGATGATAGAAATAATTTTCTCTATACCTAGTATTGTAATGATGAATCATTCTGAATGTGGTGACTTCAAACAAAGAAACTAATGTCTTATCAGCAGGTTCCGTTTGTGGACCCTCTCTATCCAAAAGTTAATGCCTTTAAATATAAGCCTGTGGCATGACTGACCTCCTCTTACTGCCACCTACAGGCCTGTTATTGACAGCAACAGCTCTCTGTTATCCAAGCCTGAGGTTTGTATTTGTGTTTGGGGGATTGTTGTTGTTTGTTTTTGTTATATTTATCAATTTATTTTGGAGCTTATGTAAAATTTTAGTTCTTGCTTGGGGTCAGATAAAGTAATATCTATCTATTATATAGTGTCTTTCACATCTATCTATCTATCTATTGTCAAGCACGTGAGAGTAGGAGGACATTGTATGGACCAAGCTAAGGTAATTCCATGCCATGCCAGGGGGTGGCAGCGTGCACTAAACCTTCTCCTGTTATCTCTGCAGACCAGCCGCAGGAAAACCTGTCTGACTCATCGCTGAAGACATCACTTCCGGTTCTGGCACCCAGGCTGACGTCACTTCCGGTTCCAATGCCCAGGCTGACTTCACTTCTGGTTTCAGTGCCTACAATGATATCAGAAGAAGGTCACTTCTGGTTCCCCTACGTCACTTCCGGTTTTATCAGTTAAAACCGCCATCTTTCCAGACCTCAAACAGTTCATGTCTGGACTCCAACAGAGTCACTTCTGTCTACAAAACCAAACCAGCCAGGGATAATATATGGATGGCTGCCTCAAACGTTTTTAAGTGTGTCGAGTCTGATCCTTTCACAGCATCTATCTATCTAGACATGACACATGACCATCCTACTACTATGACATCTACTTTACTTTATCTACTTTCCCTGCAGAAGATTAAGGTTCAGATTGCTGGGGTCTTTAATGAGAAAGAAGTCAACATCTTTCTGGACTTTCTATTCTCTAAGTCAAAGGTCGGCCTTCATGTTTCCTCTTTCCCTGTTGTGGTGGTTAGCCCAGTGCTAGTGCCTGGCCATTTACAACTCCTTAAATGGGCACATCAAACCCCACAATGGTGGGAGCAGCTATTTTGTCAACAAAACACCTGGACAATCCAGCTCACCACCCAAGTGTGGACATTCTGACTGTCCTTGTCTCTTCTTGTCCTTTTCTTGTGACACACACCTGAAGGATGTAACACACTAGAGGCTGAAGGTAAGAGTCTAGTCGCTAGCTCCTCTAAACCATCACAGGCTCCATTTTTACTGCTGCTCTTTTGGCCTTGGGATATCAATCTGTTCTCCTCCTTGGACTCACTTGACTTCTCAACACTCTCCTATCATTTTTCTCCTTCAAATTGTTCAACTTCAGCTCTGTTCTGGGCTTTGCTGCTTACCTTCCTCCTTAAGACCATGCATTGAAGAAGTCATTTTAACTAATTCCCAATGTCACTTTAAGCAGGGCCGGATTTATATGAAAAGAGGCCCTAGGCTATTCCACTTATGAGGCCCTTTCACCTTCCATTTTTAAGTTTGTAAATTACATGAGAGATAATAAAATTTTGCTAACAATTTGAATGTAGGCCCCTCTTGATCTTGAGGCCCTAGGCTGAAGCCTAGTTAGCCTATAGGAAAATCCGGCCCTGACTTTAAGGCACTGGATTAAAGTACCAGCTCTGTGCTGCAGAGCTAAAAAGCAGTTGGTCTGGGAAAGATAGTGCCAGGTGACACAAAAATGCCAACTGCAGAATGTGTTGCTCAAGAACTGAGAAAATATTCCAGAAAAGCAACATTGAAACTGTGTTATTGTCGGCTTTGTCTGGTGAGGCCTACGTGATTATGCCGTATGTTTGTGTCCGGGCCAGCCCAGACTGCATTCTGTTTACTTTACCTTGACTGATCAGAGTGAATCCGGGTGCCAACAGGAACACACCATGTAGTCAAACTTTTCAGTTATATTTTCATTTGAAAGGTTTCAGACCAAACAACTTCCAGTGTTCCAGCTTTAAAAGTTAAACATATAAAAACATCTGGAATCAAATGACAAATGAAAATGAACTGAAAGAGGAACCTGAAGTAAATTAAGCATTTGAAACTTTAGATTTGTTGCAAATATGTTTAGGAAACACAGAATCCTCGTAGTCTTGATGCTGAATATGAGAAAGAAAAGGGCAATTACCAAAGCGCTCAAGATGTATAAAGACCCAAGATGAGAATCCAGCAGAAGAGAAAAGAGGCCGCCAGCAGAACTACAGACAGCCAGGTCGAATCTTCTCTGGCACTGGTGAAGAATGGCTGGAATTACTGGCCGATGAGATTTGGTCCAACTGGCCCAGTGAGTTGTGTTTTCACCAGCATCTGTCATGAACAATCTGGGTGAATCTTCTACCAGTTAAGTGTAGGCTTCCACCGAGAACCTGTCAGGTCAAACAGCAACTGTAAATTGTCTTTTCCGTCCGTGGGTGACCTGTGAAGAAAACGTAACCCTTCTCTTATGAATTCCCAGGATTTGCTCTGGTTGCTTATTTAGACCCCTGTAAAAACGCAGGTACAGAAAATGTCCAAATGGAAATCTGACCCTTTCGATGGATGCTTACTCTATCAATGGGAAACTTCAAGCTTGCATCAGGTTCAGTCAAGATGAGTGTCAGACGTTACTCAATTAGTAAACTGATGTTCTGTTACCTGCCACTAACGGAGAGCAAACAGATCACATGTGTGCTTCTTGTCCTTGCAGCCACAGTACAGCAGTAAACAGTTCTTCTGGCCAACAAGAAACGATAGACGATTTAACAAGCACAACTAATAGGTGACATGATGGTACAGACTCCCAGCTCAAGGAATCCCACTTTGTCTTGTGTCTTGGTGGGTTCTGTCGGGGTACTCTGGTTTTAACCCTACAACCCAAAGACCTGCAGGGTAGTTGGTGGAAACTGGCCTGGTGAAACTGAGTGTACTCAGTGCTGGTGTCCTAGGCCAAGCTTATTAGTGTGCCAACTGACTGTTCGGCAGCTAACCCATGTGGCTGGGTCCCCCCCCTCCACCCTTATGATCTGTGCCCTAGGTGAATGCCTAATTCGCCTTAATGGTGGGGTGTACATGAGTCTGCCTTGCAGCGGAGTGTCCTCCTGGGTGGTCTTAATGCTGCTAGCTTTACAAAATGTAAAGAGAAGATGAGTGGATAGATTAGGATCCAGGAAAGGCTTCTTTAATCGGTAAGAAAGCGCTGAATTTCATCAGCCTGTCAGAGTTGGACATACAGTATCCTCCAATCCATGGACAGCTCCTGTCCTTTTGGTGGAGCCTCATCTTTTTATCAGTGTGACTTATGACTATTCATTGTAGAGTCTGAGCACAGCTTGCCTTGTTTTTTTTTTTTTTGCTCGATATCCAATTTAGGTCAAGAGTACGCTACACTTCACTCCCATGCACAACTTTCCCTTTGGAGTGTCTGCTTATGTCGATTGACTTACCTACAGTCACATCAGGAGTCACCGTCAAGCATTGGGGCCTAGCTTTATGGATTTGGTCCTCGGCTCAGTCTCCACCCTTGATTCACTTTATGACCCTGTGTGAGTCACTGAACTCTGAGGGCTATAAATTTGCATATCCATTGTAAAATGTGCTGTGAAGCAATTTGGGATGGTGTTTACAATGAAAACCTATCCAGCCGTCTATTATCTCAACCCTGAATTTCTGCTGCTTGATCACGGGCAGCCTGAGGCCATCCTAGTAGCATTGGACACAAGTCAAGAGCCTACCTTGGAAGGGACGCCTATTCATACCAGAACACACACGGTTTAGAGCTGCCAATGAACCCAAATTCCATGTCTTTGAGATGTTGGAGCAAATAAGAGAATATGGTCATAACTTATGTGGACAAGGGAAGAGGGTGAGTAAGCACTCTATGGAGTGCTGAGGCCCCAAAATAAAAATCTCCATTTTAGTTTACCATGTCATTTGTCTTCCACTTACAATCATTTTTGAGAACAGTGTCCATTGATGGTAGCGCAAACTCCATGTATCCTATATAAACCTTCTCCAGATTCCAGGCAAGTGACTGAAAGTATAATGGAAGATGACACCCAGCTCTGCATTGATGGCAACATGTTGATAGGACAATGCCATGTGGGCTTTAGGCACTTTCCAGCTTACTTTACTTTGAAACTGGCACCGAGGTTAGCAGAGTTATACGAGGGTAAATTTGAAAATAATGTGGTAGCTGCAATGTGTAGAATCTGCCCCAATACAACACGCTTCTGATGGCTTATGGGTAGTTCAAACACGCACAGCGCAGCGCTCTGATGTTAGTCTAGTTCAGAGGTGGGCAATGTCGGTCCTGGAGAGCTGCAGTGGCTGCAGGTTTTCATTCCAACCCAATTGCTTAATTAGAAACCAATCCTTGCAAATCTCAGACCTTATTTAATTTTATGGCTTGTTAGTCTGCGTAATGTAAGGTTCTTAAATCGTAGGATATCATCCAAATGATTTGAAGCTTAAAAAGGATCATTTTCAGTCTGTCAAATTTTCTATTAAGTGTTTTATTAAATCAAACAGTGCATGATGAATACACACAGATACAAATGGAAACAAGCTAGATGGAGAATGGCTTGGATGTTTTGTCAATTACATCTTAATGTTAATAAGGAGCCATTAAAACACTGAATGCAGCAGTTTACGATTGAAATAAGCAATTAAGGGTGGGGAACCTTAACAAGCGAGACCACTAAAATGAAGCATCAGAATGTCACTTGAGCAATTAAGGGCTTCATCAGCAATAATTGACTTCTCATTAAGAAACGGGGTCGGAACAAACACCTGCAGCACCGACATTGGCCACCCCTGGTCTAGTTGGACCCGAGGTCAAATGAACATGGATGCTCCGCTGCAGGATTCCACCACTGTTGAACAAAGCTCTGTAGTGAGATTCCTTTGGGCAGAAAGAGTGGAACCTGCTGAAATTCACCAAAGGATGCTGGCCTGTGCAAACGTGTAAGCTGTTTGGGTACCCATCTTGAGCAAACTTTACGGTACCCCAAGTCATCACGCACTATGGCACGTGCAGATCCATAGCTGATATACAAATGTGCAGCAACAGTGGACAACGTAATCGATTGGTCTTCTCCGATCAAGGCATTCGCTATGTCACTGTGGGCTCGTGTGTGCCAAGTTGATGGTCAACCAGATCGAGCTTGGATGATTTAACCCTTTCCACCCACTCATTAGCTCCTCATTGAGTTCTGTTGTTTTCAGCTCCATACTGAGCCAACATCCCCTTTAGTGACGTTCAGCAGATTTTGCTCCCTCGGCCTACAGAAATCTCACTACGATGCATTGTTCAGCAATGGTGCAATCCTGGTGAAGAGTGTCCATGTTCACTTGACCTTGGCTTGAACTAGACTAACAGCAGAGTGCTGAGCTGGGTGTGTGTTCAAACTACCCATAAGCCATCATCAAAATGTCGCCTTGCGTCAGCTTCTATCCGTTGAAGTTAATTTTCTAATTTCCTTTATGTTTTGATTTATCCTTGAATGTTTGTGGAGAGACAGAGAGAGATAGGGGGGGGGGTTGTTAGCATGCAGTGATACAGCGCATTGACGCACCCACCCAATCATCTTAAAGCACATTGCCTGAGCAGTGCAGCACGATCTACATGGGGTGAGCGGCACTGACAACACGAGACACTGGCGGAACTCAGTGAGCGGAGGTTGTGGTTTCAAGCCCAGCTCCTTGGCCTCCAGAATCCACTTCAGTTATTGCTGAGTGAAAAAAAGAAGCTTTAGGAGACAGGATAACAGGAAACAAGCAGAGACTGACAAGCGGAATATTCTGTGTGCTTCGTGCCTACCGTGCCAACCTCAGCTTGCATGTACAACTGAGACAGGAAAATGAGCCAAATGTGAAAAGCGAAATGACTTCACGGAAAAAAACAAACTCTGTCCTGAACCTTCTAGCCAATAAACTTCTCAACATACTCTGCAGGAACTGGAAAACTCTGAAAAAAAAAAACATTATGCACAAGGCACCCTGCAAAGGTCATGTGCATGAAGAAGATATCTGATTTCTCCGCTGATATTGTGCATTACAAGAGTAATTAAATAATAAAAATCAGTCACAGAAAGACAAGTTTGACTGGTTTCAGGAATATGTGTATGCTTCTCATGGACTGCTGTTAAATATGATATGCTGAAGATCACTTCCATGTTGGTGTGTTAAAGCTGTCACACAAGACAGCGTTTCACATGGCGGCCAGCGGTCTACACGTACAGCTCTGGTGGCATCAGGTGCAAGTCAGGAACCAGCCATGAACTTGAAAACCCAGCACCGGTACTAACTGCTGTCTACAAGAAAATCCAGCCATCCGTCTTTCAAACCCACTTATTCAGGGCAGCTGGAGCCTATGCCAGGGAGCATTGGGCGCAAGGTGGGCACAATCCCAGGACAGGGTGCCAGAGCAGCACAGAATGAAAACACACACACACACACAGAGGCCAGTTTAGTCTCTTCGGACTGTGGGAGGAAACTGGGGCACTCGGGGGACACAAACGCCAGTGTCCTCATTGCAAGGCAGGAGTGCCACCACTGTGCCTGTATTATATTATATTTTATATTATATTTATCTTGAGATTTACATTTCAGATTTAGTGTCTTTTGTCATAAAGTAAAATAATTGTTATAATATTCAATCAATATAATTGTAAATTTTATTAGGAATCCAATGTGGCGCTGAGGTGTCACTTGCTGCATTCGGGTCCCAATCGTTCTGTGGTGGATACGGCAACGCGCAATCTGCGCATGCTCCAAACCTTAATTTGGCTAAAGACTAACAGAAAATAGTATATAAACCATCACATACAAATATTTCTCTTTAATTGAATATATAATATTTATAGATATTATTTTTCAATTAAATATACTGTATATAAATATATATGACATAACATTGAGCGATAAACTAAGCAAAACCATTACACGTTTTATTTGTATACTATACATTTTCTTTGCTTTTTTACTCTTGTATTTGCCCACTTTAATTCAAAATTTCAATGTAGTTTTACTTCTGCCTTTTTAAAGAGCCCAGCATATAAAACTAAGAGCGATAACGTACTTTTTTGACCGCAGGCCCATTTGCTTTATGTTCTGTCCCGGCACTCCGTACTGAATATGGCGCGTTCAGAACAGTTATGTTCCTGACTTTAACATTTCACTGTACACCTCAGTTTATATTAGAACAAACACACCGTGACCGGCTCTTGGCAACTTTTTAACTTAAAGGCACATATATTTGTATTAGAATTTATTATACCGAGTTTGATTTTTTTTCCTTTTATAATTAATAGTTCTTCCGCAGTAGGCGCCTCTGACACATTCACAAATATGATTTAAGTGTTAATAAATGTGCAGTAAGACAATGCGCCTCTGACACCAGTCTCTGCTCAGTCAGGTAGTTATCTAAACCAGACATGTGTTTTTTTTTATTTTTTTGCACCACATGATGTATTTTTCATGCGATCTGAACAACTGTAAATATAGTCGATTTCTTAATAAATAACTTTCAAACTGTAATGTGCATTGATTGACTTAATTTCGTGTCATTTTCATTCTCCATGTTTCCTTTCTGAGAGCCAACCACAAATTGTGTGCTAGTCCGTCATCCGCCGCTATTATTATTATTATTATTATTTTAAAAAAACATAATATACTAATACTGCACTAATTTATATTACGGATGAGTAGTACATCTGCCCCTTGACGCTGAATTAGAATGTCAACCGTAATTTATCTAAAGAAATAGATAAAAGTGAAATAATAAGTCGGCTACTGTTTGTTGGTTACACTGGTCTGTCGTTTGTGTCTTTGCAGGTTACATTTTCTTTTCTGATTGTCTGTTTGTCTGCTGTTTGTCAGGATGGATCCTAAACGAGGACAGAAATTGGAATTTCACGGCTACCACGGCCGTTTTGTCCTCCTTGATGAAAACAGAGATGGCTCGTTACAGAACAAAGCGTGCTAGAAAATGTCAGCTGTAAAAAGGACACAGTAAAGAATTAGTTTGAGATTATTAAGTGAAATATTTGCTTTTAAGTTGTCTGTGAACTTACAAGGCAGATGCCAAAATGCATGCGACGAGATGGACACACCGGGGATTCGTTTCTATTTGCTGGCTGTGAAGTCCGAAGCGCTCTCCTCTGCCGAAATGGAGACATTAAACATTAAACCCTCTGGCCAGTTTTAGGTTTGCTACTGTGAACAAAGACACGCTCTACTAACTAAATCAAAAATCATCTGAGATTACGTTATCGCAAGTTATTTAACGTTATTTAAAAAAAAAAAAAAAAACACTGGCCAAACCATGGGGTACTAGGATTGGATCAGGTGTGGTGGGCTCGGGACATCTCCGAGTAAATGGCGTAGATTTCCGGGAGATGTCCGTCCGTACACCCTGAAGCGTCTGCCGGTTGTCTGCCTTGCATTATCTGAAAGCGAACGGCTGGGCATTTTGATTCTTATTTAAAAGTAAGTAATTATGACTTGAACTTTTAGAACGGCAGATATTTTCGAATTAAACAATTCTTTATTTATTATTATACAATTATTAATTATTATTATACTACATGGGACTGCCTCGTATTGATCAAAGGGCACTTGTGCATAGAAATAGCGCTTGGACATTTAGTTAAGTCGGCGACTTCTTATATATTTATTCCAAAGGTAAACAAATCCAAATCGTATTATGTAATATCATTTACTGTTGAATTCTGCTCAGTACTTGTAATATTTCTATTGCACTATTATATTGTATTAAGGATTACTTTTGTTCTGTTCTGTGTATTGTATGGTATTTATTATTTTTGACGCCCATTGCACGCCCAACCTACCTGAAAAGGGGTCTCTCTCTGAACTGCCTTTTCCAGGGTTTCTTCCATTTTTTCCCTAGGGTTTATTTGGGAGTTTTTCCTTGTCTTCTTGGAGAGTCAAGGCTGGGGGGCTGTCAAAAGGCAGGGCCTGTTAATGTCCATTACGGCACTTCCAGTGTGATTTTGGGCTACACAATAATAAATTGTATTGTATTGTATTGTATTGTATAAAAACGTGGGCAAAATACGGATTGCGGTTGAGGAAAGCATGTCGGCAGCTTTAAATCGGCAAGAAATGATTATTCGAGCCCTACAGTCTTCTCTAGCGCTTTTTAAAAATCTTCATAAGCACAGAGCAGCCTGAAAAAATAGGAAATATAATGCAGCATAACCCAAAGGATAAGGTCCTTAAGAGGAGCAAACTATAGAGAAACAACAGTATAGATAGATAGATAGATAGATAGATAGATAGATAGATAGATAGATAGATAGATAGATAGATAGATAGGATAGTCTAAATTACCCGCAGTTAAAATTATTATGCATTGCGCTGTATTAATAATAATAATCAGTACCGCCGCTCCCTATACGCAGAGTACGCAGTCTGCGTAGGGCACCAACTCCCAGGGGGGCACCATCCCAGCTGCTCAAAAAAATCGTTTTTATATATTATAATAATAAATTAATATTAATAATATACATCCATCCATCCATCCATCCATTTTCCAACCCGCTGAATCCGAATACAGGGTCACGGGGGTCTGCTGGAGCCAATCCCAGCCAACACAGGGCACGAGGCAGGAACCAATCCCGGGCAGGGTGAATATACATATACAAATAAACAAAAATATAAACGTATATATTGCATTTTACGGTGAACGCAGAGTAGGCTAAGCACACGTGATGACGCGCGCGCCCTCACCTCAGTTACGGCTGCCTAACTAATATTTGGGGGAGGGGGCACAAAAGTAAATTTCTGCGTAGGGCACCCATTTGGCCAGCAGCGGCCCTGATAATAATGTCCTGCTCCACTGATAGACTGAGAAGATCGTTCCTCCCCCAAACTATGCGACTCTTCAATTCCACCCGGGGGGGTAAACGTTAACATTATATAAAGTTATTGTCTGTTTTTACCTGCCTTATTATCAATCTTTAATTTAATATTGTTTTTTTGTATCAGTATGCTGCTGCTGGAGAATGTGAATTTCCCCTTGGGATTAATAAAGTATCTATCTATCTATCTATCTATCTAATAATAATAATGTATTTATGCTCGTCAATGGACTGGTGCCCAGGATAGGCTCCGCCCCCCGAGTCCCTGACCTGAATCAAGCGCCTTTCAAACTCTCATTCTAAATCCCGATCGTCGGCCGTGAGTTCGCCGGCCCTCCTCCCACACCCTCCACGGTCCATCGGTGACTCGCGGGCAGCTCTGACCGGCCTGCTTGCTCTGAGTGATTGTAGATTTGTGCCCAGGTGTGTAGTGCGGGCCTGTTCAGCACCATTTTGTCGCAGGCCAACAACAACCCAGAGATTAAACCGGGCGAGTTAATTCAGAGGCGGCCTGCGACACACGATTTCCTTCATTTACTGTTTAGAAAGCCGTGAACCTCTGACGTTTCATTTTTTTCCCCCATTTAAATGATTTCTCCGCGACTAAAAACAACAACGAAAACCGTTGATTTCGATCTCATGGCCTGTTTGGCGTCTTTGTTTCGTTTTGATCCGTTGTTGTTTTCCATAATCAATATGCTTGAGTCTGAACGTTTTCATATTGGACTCAATCATTTCTGATTGTCGTCCCATATTATTACCACATGTTAATGAAATATGTCTAATAAAAACTATACTAAAGGAAATAAAAATTAATTTTATTTTTCTTGCATAATCCTTCAGGTGGATGCAACAGATTTCCTGAACGAATAAAATCTTTATAAAGAAATTCCAGTTCTCGGTCAGTAGGTGAGGGCACAAGTTTGGGTCTTGAGTTTCACTCGGTAACATGGCACTGCTCATTACATTTCCTAGAGAAAAAAAGTTTTTTAATAATTCATTACATTTATATAGCGCTTTTCTCAGTACTCAAAGCAATTTTGAGGGGTAAAAAAGCCCTTAACATTCGAGGATAAAGGGGGTCTAAACAGGAGGTGCTCTCCTGCAGGACATGGCTGTCCAGTGGCGCCGTGCACATGAGAACTCCTCACGGTGGCCTCTTGATAACTTCTTTCAAGGTCTTGTTTCAACTTGTCTTTCCACATTAGCGGCTTAATGGGGGGCTTGGGTGGTAGTGCACTTCATTCACAAGTCTGGATGTTTGTCACACACCTTCATTGTTGCTCCCTTTTGACAGAGCGCTACCTCCACCAAGGCAAGACAGACCCCCAAGCACATACTGCCATAGTGAGGGGGGTCCGGTGACGGCATACTGATGGCAGCTGTCTACAGTCCCCCTTAGTGTATTTTAGGTCCCTTAGAGCCTCACACAACCACCGTAACTTCTCGTCACCCGTGAATTCTTTTTATTTTAAGCTGAAGACGACAGCCTGCTAGTAACCCAAACTGTGCAGTCCCCCTTTGAGTAGTTTGTCACAATTTGATTGTCATGATATATAAGACCACTGAACACGCACTGCGGAGATAAGAACACGAAAATAATTCTGAGCCTGCTTGTTTGCCAAAGCCATTGTACACACTTTAACACAAAGGCACCAGAGCGGCTCTTCAGAGCAACACCAAAGGGGGAACCATTTTTAGTTCTCGAAAGAGCCATCCACATGGAGGTTCCAGAAAGAGCCTTTTACTTATTTGATGAGATCTGTAACAGACTCCATGCAGTAAATAACCATGATGGTAACAGATTGGTGAAATACCAATAGATGAGGAGTTTAGAAGGATTCTTCCTGCAGGCACAAAGTCCAAGTTTGTTAAATGTGTGTGATCAACAGAATATTAAAATATACCAACTGCATGCCACCTAGAAGGCACCGCGGGTGAGACACAACTCACAGGGTAGAACAGGCGGCACTGACAGATCACCCGGACACTTCTACATGACGTCAGGGTGAAATACGTCACCTGCGCTCACTCTTTTAACGTGTGACTTGTGTTTTCACGATTCTTCATATTTGAATCATTTAGTCCTCTTCACAAACAAAATCCAGCCACAGGGGATGCACAAACCAGTGTCCCAAGCCCGTATAAATGGGGAGGGTTACGTCAGGGAGGGTATCCGGTGTAAAATTTTGCCAAATCAATATGTGGACAACAATTTTGGATGATCTACTGTGGTAACCCCTAATGGGAGCAGTCAAAAGAAGAAGAAGAAGAAGAAGTCCTCTTCACAAACAAAAAAATGGGCATGTATTAAGATCAACACCATAATCCCTTTGCCCCGGCAATTCATTATAATCTATTGTTTCAGGTTAGGCAGGAAGGAAAATTCCCATCTTATATATAATTCGCCAGCCTCCTCACTCACTCACTCATTCACTCACGTCCGTCCGAAGCCGAATGCGCAGTCGCTTTCTGCACAGCTGCCCAAAAAACCTTACGAGATATCGCAACAGGCGGCGGATTTACGGCCGTGAAAATTCAAAGAGAAAGGCGACTACAATACACCTATATTGGGTTTGTGGTGCTTATACTTATTACTATTCCACTCGTGCCCGTTTCATCTTACGTTGTCGAAACAGACTCTTTGTCTAGTCTTAAAATAAATATTAGTCAAAAAATAATGTCCATAAATCTTAAACGCAGTGGCAATCCAGACAGTCTGATACGTGAAGAGTGACACTGCTACCGTAACAGTCCGACACAGCAGCGCTGCTCAAAGATTGTCTCGTGTCGTTTTCACCGACTTTTAATCAGATGGCCGTTAACCGAACTCTTTGCCTAATTTAATGCCTTTATTTTCTGAGAGCTAATTGACAGAACGAAAAGTGCATTGCAGTGCGGCCTAATAAGCCAGGAGACAGCAGGCAACATGGCTGCCCGTTCAATTCTCACCGCTCACTCGTGGGAAAGTCACTATATCTGCATGTGTGCCAAACATTTCTCTACATTACATTTATGAACAATTGCACTTTTGTTCTGTACTTGTAAAGTATCACCAAACAGTTCTTAATATTTTAGAATGTGGTATAAAAAGTAAAATAATGGTAACAGATTGGTGAAATACCAATACATGAGGAGTTTAGAAGGTTTCTTGCTGCAGGCACAAAGTCCAAGTTTTCTTAATCTGTTAGGCTACCATACATTCAAAACTTCAGGTTTTTCTTTTTTCTACATATTAGGAAGTTTTACAAAGCACTTCATATACAATAAATGAAAATGTTGCTTGGTCAAGCTAATGGTTCAACGATGAACCACACTACCCAATAAAGAACCATGAAGTGCCGTTCAAGAGCCAGCAATTTTATGAGTGTACAGGGACGTTCACGGATAGTGATGGGCGTTCAAACCTAATAAACTGAAATTGACTTTATTACATTCTTCACCAGAGTAAAACATTCCTTCCTTAGAATCAGAATGTTTTAGCAGTTTTATAATCCTGAAAAAAAATCTGCGATAAACGCTGACATAGCACTGCAAGCTGTGAAAATAAAATAAAGTGCTATGGCATACGAAGCAGGGCATCACACTAATAAATACATAAATCGCTAAAATTAATCTGTGTTATTATAAATTAATCAATTCAATAATAACCTGTTAACTATCATAAACGTTCCAGTTGTTTTCAGGGCCTGCTTTGTCGGGGTCCCGATTGCATGTGGGCAAAAAGGCAGCAGGCATCGTGATGAACATAGAAAGAAAATACATTGAAAAATGGTACTGCGCGTCTTCAGCATGGCGCTCAACGCAAATGCAAGTGTTAATTAGAAAAGCTCATTGGCGAAGGCTCCTTTTCTTACAGCTTTGTCCGTGCCGTGTACTTAGTGATTGTCTAATGTGATCCTCCAGGATGGGCCTTTTTATCTTTCTCAGTGATTTGCTAAAGAGCAGTATAACTATTACAAAAAACATCAATTAGACGTGGGTGAAAGTCGTCAAGTCATCTGCCGCGTAAGTGATACAGGTTTTACAAGCAACCTTTCCTTCCTGATATCATATTCCTCCCAAATGTTAACAATAGTATCGGTACATTATGTACACAAAGATAAAATGCTCATTATGGCTACGAGTATCAACTGCTATGGCCTCTGGTGCCTCAGATTGAATTCCCATCTCAGCTCGGTGTTCCCACACCTTTAATGGAGCAAACGCAAACACGTAGCATTGTGTTAAAGCAGAAGAGCAAACAAGCAAAAAGGTTTGCCCCAGACCTCCATGACACGTTCGGCCAGAAAAAGCATTTTGGAGTCACTGCAGCCTGCAGCCAGAAGTCATGTTTAAATCTAAATGCTTAAAAAAAAAGGCGAGTGAAATGAAAATAAAGAAAAGGACAAGCAACAACGGGATGAACTCGGCAGACAAACAGGCCCCGTGTGTCCTCCATGAGGCCGTGAGATCATGTCACTGAGCTGGGCTTTGTGGACTTGATGAAGCAGCGGCTATTAGGTGAAGGAAGAATTTCAACAGCCCCGTCATGACTGGAACAGCCTCCTTGACACATTTGCTCTCTGGACGCTCCTCCGTCTCAACTGAGCAGATAATCGCTCCGCTCGCAATCGGTTTCATGGTGAATTGGTGAACTTTTGAAGGGCCTTCTTCCTTACACTTTTATCTTGGGAGTGTTTCTTGTCTCGTCAATCCCCATATCGTGCACGGCATTTAATTACCGTGGTGACAACCTCATTCTTTTAGAGCAGGGGTTCTTAACCTGAGGTCCGTGGACCCCTAGGGGGGGGTCCATGGATGGGTTTCAGGGGGTCCGTGAGGGTCAGATAAAAATTAACATTTATATTCACTATACAGCCCAGTACTGTTGATTTAGAGTAGATGTAGTAGTAGTAATGGTAGTAGTAGATGTGTTTTAATTTGCACAAGAGGATTGTATTTCAAAAATTATTATGAGTGGCCATAACTTTTTGCATTGTTTTTAGATTGCTTACTTTAAAGTTTAATAATACTTTGTGTAGGTCATATATGTATAAGACAATCAAATCTCGATAAAGTAAATTATATTCATTGTATGGGCAGCACGGTGGCGCAGTGGGTAGCGCTGCTGCCTCGCAGTTGGGAGATCTGGGGACCTGGGTTCGATCCCCGGGTCCTCCCTGCGTGGAGTTTGCATGTTCTCCCCGTGTCTGCGTGGGTTTCCTCCGGGCACTCCGGTTTCCTCCCACAGTCCAAAGACATGCAGGTTAGGTGGATTGGTGATTCTAAATTGGCCCTAGTGTGTGCTTGGTGTGTGGATGTGTTTGTGTGTGTCCTGCGGTGGGTTGGCACCCTGCCCAGGATTGGTTCCTGCCTTGTGCCCTGTGTTGGCTGGGATTGGCTCCAGCAGACCCCCGTGACCCTGTGTTCGGATTCAGCGGGTTGGAAAATGGATGGATGGATGGATATTCATTGTATGCAAAGTTGTGTTTATGCGAATATTTCAGGGCAAGGGGGTCCATAGCTTTCATCAGATTCTTTAAGGGGTCCGTGCCTCAAAAAAAGGTTAAGAATCACTGCTCTAGAGGGTAAAATAGGCTTAAGCTTGGAAAATGAAGTCAAGTAAGTCTTAGGAAGCCTTTCCCTCAAAAATACCACCTCTGCTTCATTACTCAAACAACGATTCATTCCTATTATGATTATGATATTATTTTATTTCTATAACTATAATGTGAAATTGAATTCTCAGACCAGTTTAGTCAAAGTCATGGTCATCAGGACCTAAGAGTTCCATGCAGTCCATCACAAGGCCTACTCACACACAGCTGCATTCACGTGGGGTCCGTCTGAAGCTGCCAACTAACTCAACACACACACACGTCGTTGGGGATGAGGACAATGTGGGGACTTGAGAGGACATGCAAATTCCACAGTGATAATAACTGGGCCTGGGATTCATATTCTAAACATAAAGGTGCTTCTTCTTCAGAGTGACGCCATTGGGGAACCATTTTGCTTATCAGAAGACCCTTCCACATGAAGGTTCCAGAAATTTATTTCAGTCTGTAACAGACTTCATATTGTGAACAGCCACAAAGAGATGGTAACTGATTTGTGAAATACCAGTTGGTCCTGATTTTAGAAGGACTCTAAACGATAACACCGGCTGGTACAGTTTGTTTGAGCGTCCCACTAGGTAGCCTACCATACATTAAAGATTTCAATTTGTTTCTGCATATTCCAAGTACAAAGAACCGACTTCACATGCAAAGAACCCATCCCAGCATGAAATGCTGCTTTTTTAAGCAATGGTTCAACGAGAAAAACCACACAAACCAGTAAAGAACCACAAAGTGCCGTTAAAGAACCAGCATTTATAAGAGTGTATGTGCCTAATCTGCAGCACTGATCACTCATTTGGCCCCTAGCATTGTAATAATATGCACTATAATATCCTGAATTCTATTTTAAACATGAAATATATAACCATTGTAGCAGAGTGCACTGAAATTCAACACGCAGCACGCTGGCCCGGTCCTGTGTCACCATTTAGACAGAAAGGTGCTGCTGCCGTCAGCTTTATCCAGAAAGACACGTCACGTACTTTTACTCGCTTAAAGGTAATTTGTGTGGTTTGCAAGTGCAAGGCCCACAGCACCCGGAGCTTGAGATCAATCCACACGTCTCAAAAACCGCACATTACATTAATTGCTGACCTCATATTGGCAAAATATAAATGGGTGTAGTCCTATAAATTTGAGTGCCTCGCCATAGCCTCACGTCGTACCTGATGGAGTTGACTCATTCCCTGTGCTTCTGTACATCACATTCCTGTAAAAGGATCAAGTGGAGTTTATGAAATAGACAAGTGGATGAATTATGGGACCAATGTGTGTGATCAACAGAATATTAAAATATACCAACTGCGTGCCACCGCGGGTGAGACGCAACTCATAGGGCAGAACAGATGGCACTGACAGATCACCCGGACACTTCTACATGACGTCAGGGTGAAATACATCACCTGCGCTCACTCTTTTAACGTGTGACATTGCATTTTCATGATTCTTCATATTTGAATCATTAAGTCCTCTTCACAAACAAAGAAAATGGACATTTATTACGATCTACA
Organism: Erpetoichthys calabaricus; assembly: GCF_900747795.2. Classification (NCBI taxonomy): domain Eukaryota; kingdom Metazoa; phylum Chordata; class Cladistia; order Polypteriformes; family Polypteridae; genus Erpetoichthys; species Erpetoichthys calabaricus. The sequence goes on from NC_041408.2 coordinate 17,707,224, forward strand.
CCATACTTCCTTTGCCCGGGTATTTCATTATAAAGCTATTGTTTCAGGTTGGGCAGAAAGAAAAACATGCATCTTAAAATAAATTTTAGTGAAAAAATAATGTTGATAAATCTTAAACGCCGTGGCATTCCAGACAGTCTGATACATGAAGAGTGACACTGCTACCATAACAGTCCGACACAGCAGCACTGCTCAAAGATCGTCCGGCATGTTGTTTTCACTGATTTTTAACCAGATGGTCATTAACTGAACACTTTGCCTAATTTAATGCCTTTATTTTCTGAGAGCTAATTGACAGAACGAAAAGTGCATTACAGTGCGGCCTAATAAGCCAGGAGACAGCAGGCAACATGGCTGCGCGTTCAATTCCCACCACTCACTCGTGGGCAAGTCACCATATCTGCATGTGTGCCAGACATTAATCTACATTACATTTATGAACAATTTCACTTTTGTTCTGTACAGTACTTGTAAAGTATCACCGAACAGTTCTGAATATTTTAGAATGTGTTCTAAAAAGTAAAAGCTGCCATGGACTATACAGGCCTGTCTAGGGGGGTCCTTTGTGCTGAGAGCGGCTCAGGGCCCGTCAACCCGGAAACGAATTAAGCAAATTTCAGAATGTGGTGTATGTGTATAAAGCAAAGGGGGCCTGTTTGTGCCTGTGACTTGAGTGCAAGTTTTTGCTGAGCATTTTGTTTTTTGTTTCTTTTTGGCTCATTTTAAGTTTCATCTTTATTTATTTAATGTATGCGCATATTTTATGTGTTTCCTTAATTTATATTGTCTTATGTCAGTTCCTGATTCTTCCTCGTGATAAAGCAGTAGACATGACTCCAAATAAAAAGGCATGGAACTTCAGTTCATTTCAGGTTATTTCAATATATCTGATCCTCCTGGAGAACACATTTGAATAAAATTTCTAATGAGACGAATTACGAACAGAGTTAAGTTCAAATATGAAAACACCTGCTTTCTCTTTTTCATTTTTAACCCAAGCATCTTTAAATATGCCGGTTCTTTAACGGCACTTCATGGTTCTGCACTGGGCTGTGTGGTTCCTTATAGAACTATTGCTTGACAAAGCACCATTTCATTCTGGAACGGGTTCTTCGCATATGAAGTTGGTTCTCTGTGCTTTGAAAAACTTCCTAATATGTAGAAACAAAATGAAATCTTGAATGTACGGTGTGCTACTGAGCGGGACACTAAGAAATTACAAAAACCTGGACTTGGCCTGAGTGACTGTAAGCAGCGAGAGTCCTTTAAATGTCACGACCCATTGGCATTTCACAAATCTGTTACCATCTAGATGTGGTTATTTACTGTATGGTGCCTGTTATGGATCTAAATACATAAAAGTTCTTTCTGGAACCTTCATGTAGATGGCTCTAATGGGAACCAAAAATGGTTCCCCTATGGTATTGCTCTGAAAAACGGCAATGAAGAAAGCAGTTTGAAGTAGTAGTAGTAGTAACAATGTCGTCCATACAATGAAATTGTTACTTGCATGTAAGCAACACATAACACGTGGCCAGCCTCCAATGTCATGGTAAACAAGAATGCATTAAACACATAATTTCATTTGGTCCTTTTGACTGGACAGACTATGCAAACAGCCAAATTGCTATCTAATTAAAAATCCCAAATAAATGCAGAAATAGCAATCTGACTACCAAATCGACTAGTCCCAGGGTTATAAAACATCGAATAATAGCATGTTGGCCTGCCTGAGTGCATGCGGTGCCCTTCTGGATAAAGCAGAAAGAATTATATTTATGTGCAAATTGCAACACAGTCAGTCGTCACATTGGTTACAGCCTGGAGCACACTAACCTAACCTAACCTAACCTAAGATAACATAACCTAACCTAACATAACCTAACCTAACCTAACCTAACCTAAGATAACATAACCTAACCTAACATAACATCACCTAACCTAACATAACCTAACAGCCCATTCTCACACTCGTTTAGTCAATTCACACTCATGGATGTTGAGCCTTTCCTGGCAGCATTGGGCGTAAGGCAAGAAGCAACCCTGGCTGGGACGCTGGTCCACCATAAGTGCTCCTCATGCCACACAGAAGCAACCCTGGCTGGGACGCTGGTCCACCATAAGTGCTCCTCATGCCACACCATCCCTCACTTATGTCTTCAGCTAACATGAATGTCTTGGCACGTGGGTAGAAAAGCAAAATGCCCACTAGAATGGCCACCTACATTCTTAAAAATCCTGGTTCTAAAATGGCACTTTACTGGGTTGTGTGGTTCTTCATAGAGCCATTGATTGACAAAGAACCATTCTGTTTTGATAAAGTTTTTTTTTTTTGCATATGAAATTTGCACTTTGGGCTTTGAAATTTTTCCTAATAGGTGGACAAGACAGAAATCTGTATCTAGCAGGCTACAAACAGATCAAGAAAACCTAACTTATTATTGCAGGCAGCAAGAGACTTCTTCAAATTGGGAACCTGGTAGTATTTCACAAATCTGTTATCTACTGTACTCCTAGTTATCCATGAAGCCTGTTACAGATCTAAATAAACAAATGTTCTGTCTAGAGCCTTCATGTGGATATGTCTTTTGGGAAGCAAAAATGGTACCCCTACGGAATTGCTCTGAAGAACCTCCTCCTTGGCACCTTTATATTTAAGAGTATATACTGATTTACTTAATGGCATGAAGATTATTCAACTCCTAACGCCTTTGATGAAAGCCACACTTTCTTTAGACATATAAAGACCTCAAACAGAACGCGATTCTAGGATAGTAACACGTCGTTTTGTGTCTAAGCAAACTGCAGACAACTCCAGAATGTATACTCCTAGATAACGGCACAGATTTTTCATGTTGTTAAGCTTTTCTAGCGTCACCACCCGGAGTTAAAACTTCGACTCCGATGCAACAAGAGGGACTCGATTCTCGATTACGGAATTGGATTACATTTGTCGTTGATATTTGCTAACTTTTTTGGTTTTAGTCAGTTAGACGAAGTTACAAATATGCTTTTTCTTGTTTACTCCCTAAATGGCTAATCTGCGACGTTTGTTCCTTTGGTAAAACGTGCCGAGAGACGGCCGTCCCAAGTGCGGCGAGCGGCTAAGCCGAGTCCCAACGCAGCGCGTGTCTGAATAGAAGCGGCGCCGAGCTCAGGCAGACAGGGAAGGATCGAGAGCGGGCGGGCCAAAGGCGAAGCCCGCGGCTGTGTGCTCGTCCCTGTGCTCGTCTCCCGTGTGATCGCCGTCTCTTTCAAACAAAAGTATATGCGATCACGCGCTCAAAAGTTAACTGTGACGTCCTATAAAAATGCGATTGAACTCCGGTCGACACGAGTCAAGGTGGCATCAAATGAAATTAGAAAGCCTCCCATCATTAGAACGGTTGCGTTATTACCCGTCCTGAGCATTCAGAGAATTCCCTTGATCGGTTTTAAAGGGTTACTATTATCGTCGTGCGTGTTTCATTTTTTTTTCATTGCAGCTAGTGGTACTCAGCACTAGTAGCTTTTGGGAGAAGATTCACAATGGTTCAACCTATAATTGGATTGAGGAGATTTAAAATTGGGTGGGTGATTGGTTTATTCCTAAAAAGTCAATTTACGATCGCGCCTTTTGACATAAGGCCACTAAAACAATAAAGCATAGCATAACTTTTATAAGTAGATTGCACACAACTCACAGCACAATCGAGAGTGTTAAACGAACACTCCGTGAAGAAGAGCCCTTACATGGAGCGAGTGTTTCATACTTATATGTACAATAACGCAATTGTCGTTTATAAATGTAACAAATATTGAATGTGCATCATCAGTGCATTTTCTCGCCTCTTTGATTACTGCCAATTTGAAAGGAGAAGCTTACACTTTAAATAACACGTCCTTCCATTTTACCTTACTTTCAGAGTCTTTTTTTTTTTGGTAAGGATTTCTTAGGGCTCACTGATGCTGAAAACTTTTGTCACCATATTTACAGTTTCTCTCAACCCTTTTTATACCTTGCAGAAATATTATTTATTTTTTCTCAGACTATTGGGAATTTTGCGCCAAATACACAGGACGTTAAACGTGATGACTTACCCATAGTGTGTGAAATGGCCGTTATATTTTCTACCAGGTGCCTCATATTTAGCCCTCTTTTAACTGACGCCCCGGCCTGTGGAGTTCGCGTGGGTTTTTCTCTCACAGCTCGCATTTCCACCCCCGTCCGAAAGAAGGAAGCGTTGCGATAATTGAAACTCTAAGTGGGCACTTGAGTGGGTATGCAGTTGGCGTTCATGTTTAAGCTCCACGATAGACCTTCACCCCATCGGGGTCTGATCCTTCAGCTCTGCGCAACTGCATTGGATTAACCGGTAAATGCGGAGGGCGTTCAGTACCCACGCATAAAACGTTAATTGTAGAATTAGACCAAATGACCTCTGATTTATCATTTAATGAGCCAATAATAATATATGGAGCGTACTAGAACATGTGATCCAGATGAAAAGCAAGACACCAGTCTAAATGAACTTATAATTCACGTCTGTCAATCACATCGAGTTTTTTAAATGTCGATGGTCTGGCACTGAAAACCACAAGGCTGCAGGTCCAGTGCTCAACGCTGGCTTACCTTGTGACCCCGTTCTACCTGCCAGATTCCAAAATTAAATGAAATATTGTAAAGCGCCTTGACGGTGTCTGATATAAAAGGCGCTGCATAACGTATGTTTAACATTTTAAAACGTTTCTTCTGCACACGACAACATTCAAGCGACCAGAAAGCTAAAACGGCATCAGCATGCGGGACCACCACCTCACCGCTGAGTCATTCGATACGACCCCTTCTGAATGAATACTACGACCTGATAACGAATCACTGAGTACGCTGATTAGAGTCAGATGGAGGCGAGTCGTTGGAAGACCCCAGAGATCGCCGACTGCATCCGCCTAGAAGGCTCGATTTAGGCACTACCCCCCCGTTACCCCCGAGGTTTAAAGACATACGTGCGACCCTTTACTCGATGCTACGCATTAACAACTGCACAAGGAGACCACGAAGTGTCGGGCAGAACGAAACGGCGTTCCGATTGACGCCTGATTTAATAATGTTATAACGCATGCGTACTTACATTCAAAAATTAGATAAGCGTTGGAGCTAAGACGCGTTATTCTCACATTTAAAAAAAGGAAATTTGTTTTGAATCTGAAAAAAGCAAACTATTCTGTTGATTGTTTAATAAGCTGAATGTCACCGTAAAGTTTTTGGATGCGTATCTGGTGCTGGTGAAATTTAACAAAATCAATGAATGCCACAATATTGATAATAGTGTATTTGATTAAGGTCATCGCATTTAGTCTTTATTATTTATGCTCGTGTCCGCATTATTGCCGTCAGAATGTCCATTGACATTCTATTCGAAATGTTTGCTTATCACATTCAAAGCTCGCGCTTCACAGCATAACAAATAACGAATGTGTGTGTGCTCACGAAATGTAACGCGCATTGTCAGTTGTGTTAAGGTTAATTAATGATGGATGTACGGTCAGTAAAGTGTATATTCATTATATTCCAAACCTATTTTTTTTATCATAATTTCATTTTTAGCACCGTGTTGAACAATAACAAAAGTCACCGATTACTGTTGACATTCCTTTACCCGTCATTTTTAGTGATTTTCGGGCATTTCGGTCAATTCACATTCGCGAACTTTCCAAATACAATATTACGGTTCACTTTTAAATATAACGGTACAAGTAAAGGAAAAACGAAACATTACAACGTGGCTCTTGATGAAATTAAAAATATAGTATAATTGTATGTGAAATTTTACACAACTGCGTAACGGCACGACAGGACGTGGTGGTGTGTGAAACACTTGAATGAGCAGCCGCGGACTTTTTATTACTTTTGTAAATTTCCGAACCTTAAACTGCTGCAAGTTTTAACACATTATTTCCCCCTAAACAGTTAATAATTTACATTTTTGCCGTAACACCACCAGTTGCCCGGAATCTGCTGTGGTGTACCTCATAAAAATAAAACATCAATACAGATGTATAACATGAGCAGAGCCGTATGCTTCATTCTCCTGTGAAATCTGATTGATGGCTGAGCCATTTCTGTAAACGGCGCTACATGAAGTAGAGACTGGCCGGTTGATTCAGAGTGGAACTTTAGTCAGAAATCAACGTTAACAAATCAACATCTTGTTTGCATATAATTAACGTTTTCCCTGATCTGTTATTATCATGCAGCAATAATAATGAAAGGCGAATAAACTGCATTGTAACATTTAGTACAGAACACCCAGTGGCTTCTCAATCTATTCAATATAAAAATATGAACAGCCACAATCATCCACTGAAAATAACAGCCTGTTATTTTCAAGTTCTTATCTTCTCACGACTTAAAGAATTAATAATAATCCATGGAATTTGGGAGTGAATTGCATGTTTTTACAGCCTATGGCAAATCACTCTAAAAAGAAAAGGATTGGCATCGACATCAGTAAAGCACAGTAGTCACCCTGTGGATATATTGTAATGTGTTTGATCCTAATTCATTAAAAATGATAGTTTCAAAAGACACTTCATCCTGATTGTGCCAACATTTTATTCTAAACTATCAAAAGTGTACATCAAGTAACTCTTCATTTACTCCTGTACAGCAGTCGGAAGTCTGTGCCGCCGTTAATCTTCAGCACTCCTTTGGCTCTCCCACGATCTACCGATTCCTAAAAATCTGAATTTGGACGTGCTTATTATTATATGCGCTGAGGCTGACGTTTAATTAATAACAATAATAATAATAATAATAATAATAATAATAATAATAAACGACACTTGGGATGTTATCAGGGATTAGCTTTCTTCTCCTAGCAGTTTTTAAAAGTGCTAATACAACGACGATCAGCAGCAAGTCACAGTCCATGTGCGTTGTGTCTACTGTGATGACCGCCTGTTGCATTCTGGACGGACATTATGAATTTAACGGCAGATTAAAACATTTCTGGTAAAATGCTTGAAAAAATGATGTGATTACGTACAAAAATACATATATGCACACAGATATTAAAACTGGAATAACCGCGTTAATGTTAGTTTGTCAACAGCCTTAAAAGTTGTCCCAGAGGCATCCAGAGCACAATTAGATGCTGACAGCTGGTTGTATAAAGATAACAGGACAGGTGTTGGCATTTGTAAAGTTAGACGGGTCCGTAAAAGTGCCCGGTGACGTTTGCGTGCACTACACACCACGCACGACTTGCTAACCGTTCAGTTTTTCATGTGTGCGCCTGTGTATTTGCATTAATTGGCCTCGTTTATCTATGGCTGGTTGAACTGCTGTTTCAATTGCACCTTTTGTAAGGACATCGGTGAAGTCTGAACAAAGAGTGTGCAGGCTGAGGTGTCAGGAACATTAAACCAAAAAATGGGAGAGGAGACTCGCTTGCCGAGAGCCCGCACAGCAGAGGCCGAGCGACTGTGGCTGTCCATGCATCATTAATGACTTCCGATTAAGCGCGGCAATCACGCGATATCTTAAACAAATCAATGCTCACTGGCTTCAGTGTCAAAGGGGCAGAGAAGCGCGGTTTTGATCAATTATTTAGTATTTGTAAGGTGATATATTTTTTATTAATTTATTTTAACCATAATCATTTGGATTGCCTTGTGTTATTTACTATAATCACGTCTGTACAAAACGAAAGGCGTCACATAAAACAAGAAGGCACTTCGTCTATAGATTCACATCTTGAATTCATACGGGGTTCTGGCACAATCTGTGCAGTTTTGGGTAACTTTAAGGCGGCTCCTATAGCTCAGTCTGGTGAGTTAAGTGATCACGACCATCGTTTTGGAAGAAGGATTAATACACGCGGCTTCTTTTCACAATCGTTTATTGTTATTTGGGAAGATGGAAAAGGCCTGCCGCTTGAAGGAACATCTAAAGACAAGAAACGGCGATAACGAAGCATGAAAATAAAGACTCGTCGGAAACATGAAGTCCATTATGAAAACACCATATAGTAAGGGTTTACATTTTAACGTTTAATTAATTAATTAATTCCCAGGATTTTTTTCTGTTAATGTACCTACAGGCTCACATTAAGGTTATGTCACTATTGTAAAATCATGTGCATATGTATTATAGTTTTCCTTATTTTAGGCAATTTAAAATATTTCAGCTGATATCTAGGAACAACGCAAATATCGAGTGCAGCCTACAAAACAAGCTGATTACTCCAACAGGCCACAATGACATTATTTGGTTTCTAAAATAACAAGATTAGCCTCTATTTAAATCTGCCTGGTGTACATACTAATATACATATACATGTATTTTGCATCTAAATAAACTTCAGATTGTACGTGTGTTGTTCATTTAAAGTCTTCCTAGATAAAATAACAATTACAGCAGCAAAGTGTCCCAGTGATTACGCGGCGGACCGCCGAGTCTGCAAGTTTTCCCGTCTTGGTGGAATGAGAATCGGAGTGGCTGTGAATTAAGACTTTCGGACTGTCAGGTGTCCTATAGGCACACTTTATTTTATTCAATTCTACATACTACTGACTTTATTGAAATTTGATAGTGCAGATCTTAATAATTACATGTGAGGAGTGCGGCCCAGAAAACACGAATTGATTCAAAATGTAGGCCGACTGTAAGAACAAATTTGGTCAACAAAGTCGAATTCCATTTGATAAATGTTTATTTTCAATATTGTTCTATTTTGGTAAAATGTGCTATAGTAAGCTTTTTTTTTTTTTTTTTTTTTTGCTCACGTGTTTACACAACAAATAAAAATACAACGAAAAGTGCCTTCGTCTCAAGGCGGTGCATTTCAACAACATTGTATTTAATGTTAACATGTAACAGAACAGAACTCGTTATGGCCTTTTATATCCAGCATGTAAACATATTAAAGGGAGAGAGTGCGCTACATGAAAACTGATCTGTCTCAGTCCGAGCTATTAATAAAACGTTAAGACTTATAGTTTACATCATACCTTCTCGCGGTTATTCTCAGTCTATACGGTACCTTTCAAACCAGCTATCCATCACGCTTGTCCATTGGTTGACAAATATCCACTAATGATTTTGTACATCACATACTTGTCAGAAGAAAATTAAAAGTTGCCTTTCTGGAACTGTTCCTGAAAAAGTACAGGCGTCTCATTTTAGGAGCCCAAGTCGACTAAGTTGGACGACATCGGGTTAAGGATGGCCTCGTGCAAAGTGTGGGGGTGCATGGGATCTGAGGTGGGAACCGGGATGGCACTAGGACCTTGGGGGGGCGCTAGGCCGTGCAGAGTCTGTAGTCCAGAGTTCGTCGTCAGGAGCAAAGCCGGACTTGGCGAGGTGTGATCCGGAGTTCCCGAAGGAGTCTTCTCGTCGTCCGAGCTCCCCAAAACAGTTTTATTTCCATTCATGGAAGAAGTCAATGGGTTGTGACTGTTGGAGTTTGAGTTCTCGTTATTTTCCCTTAGGGGTGGAAGAGAGAGAGAGAGAGAAAAAAAAAAGAAATGAGAATCGTATAACTTAACTTTGACCTGCAAGGTTTTAAATTACAAATAACCCGAGTGAAGAAAACTGCTGATTGACTGTCACGCTGGCTATGATTTGTGCGGGAAATCAATGTGGCAGGAAAAAGCAGCTCCATACGCAGCCATGCAAAGAGCCTCGTCACAGTCACTTGAATAATACGCGCATTTATCACTGGCAGAAATGGAGTAGCTAGGTACTGTAATGTACAATTACTAACTACCACATAGTCGTACTTGTGTACAGTTTATTTAAAGTCATTGTTATCAAAACTCACAGCGACCTGTATATACATTAGACGTGTGTGTATGTAAATGCATATTAGAATTAATTCGACATTTTGACAATCTGTCAGATAACCTACTCTATATTCATCTATACAGTAACCAACCCACTTTGTCAATTGACTTAAGTACTCAGCACTGTTTGAGGTGGGCTAGTGTCCTGTTCAGTGGTACAGTCAGCAGCCCCTCCCCACAGCTTTGAATTGGATCAGCAGGTAAGAAACTCGGTGGGCAGATAACGCACCTGTGCCTTAATAAAATGGACGGACTGTCGTTATGTTCTTTTTTGTAACGTATGCTAGAACTGACAGAGGAAAACGCTCGAGAGAGAGAGAGAGAGAGAGTGTGTGTGTGTGTGTGTGTGTTCTTAAATCTGACCCTGAAATTACAAGCGACAACTGGCAACCCTGATATTCAGTAAAAAAAAAAAAAGTTTCAGCTCTGACCAAAGATAGTTTAGAGATAGATCTCTCACTAATAGTTGTTAATAAATATTGAAGAGGTTTAGGCAATGTTAATGAAACCATCGTTACTTGAGCCTTAAGCGTTTTCTTATTTAACCCGTCTGTAGAATTCCCAGGTGAATGGTGAAAGTCGTTGCTTTATTGCAGAGCACACACGGATTACTTATAAACGGTAATTAGTAAAATGCTAAAATCCAGAAACAAAACACAGCACGTAAATATCTATCTATCTATCTATCTATCTATCTATCTATCTATCTATCTATCTATCTATCTATCTATCTATCTATCTATCTATCTATCTATCCACACACACACATATATTTATATATTATATATGTATAATATATAAAATATATCATATAAACACAAAAAACTCACACTATATATATACATATATATATTTATATTGAATATAAATCTATCTATCTATCCACACACACACACACACATATTTATATATTATACATGTATAATATATAAAATAAATCATATAAACACAAAAAAACTCACACTAAATATATATATATATATACACACACACACATATATATATATATATATATATATATTTAAATAAATATATATATAAACACACAAACAAACTCACACTGTATATATATTATTTTTGGAGGACCTAGAAATTGCTGTGGTATAAAAACAGAACGATAGATGTTATAATTTGCACTGTTCCGGGTTTTAGGCATGAGCTGGATGCCTTTGGCAATTTCCGCAACGTGATACCCTTAGTTTTTAAAGAGCACCTGACTGCTGCACTCTATACTTTTCATCTTTTCAATTATAATTTACAAAATGCAGCGTTTATACTTTTAAAACCACGCTTAAATACAAACTTGCGAAGAAGTATGTTTGCTTCATGTGGTGCTCAGCTCAAATCACTGCCTTTGCAGTTCAAGTTCAAGAGCGCCTACTCATTTCATAAAGTCTTTGTAGTTAAACTCAAGAGAAAAAAAAAAACGGAGTCCCCCCAGCCCCCCCCCCCCCCCCCCCCCCCCCCCATCCAGCCATTACACGGACTCACACACAAAGGGCCCATGTGTCAAAATATAACTGTGCAGCGCTGACCTTAATATAAGAGAATACTTTTAGCTAGATGACCGCACTCGTGATGAATCTGAACTATTTCAACAGAGAAACAGAATGAGTTGCACTTGTTGACAACACAAAAGAATTATAAAGTAGTCCCTCTTAAGTTAACAAAATTCTGAAAAATTCATTTTCAAATTCCCAATTAATACAAGTCCATAAAGTCAATACAGATCATGTTATTTTTTTAGATTTTCTACAATCTTTTGGATCTTCTTTCCCGAGGTCTCTGGCTCCTAGTTTTGAAGGGTTGCCTTTTGGGCAAATGCTGGCACACGAAACTGGATGGAGGTCCATATCATTGCTAACCTATTTTTAGAACCAGTGGACAGTCACTTTATATATATATATATATATATATATATATATATATATATATATATATATATATATATATATATATATATATATATATATATATATATATACCCCACCACCACCGCCAGTATACCGAGAATAAGAGCAGCTCGGCGAAATTCGGGATGCTGAGTTTGAAAAGATTTTACTTACTCGTACCTTTCCTTGGCTTCGGCTGCCCGGTCTCTCTGCCGCCTGTTCTTGAACCAGTTGCTGACCTGGGTGGTGGTGAGGCCAGTGGCCTCGGCTAGCTCTCTTTTCTCGCGCGGGGACGGATAGGGGTTATGGGTGTACCATTCTCTCAGGACGCTGCGGCTTTTCTCCTTAAAACAGTAGCTGGTCTCCTCGCCGTCCCATATGGACCGGGGTAAAGGGAACTTTCTTCGCACCCTGTACTTGCCTACAGCCCCCAAAGGGCGACCGCGTAGTTTCTCTGCTTCGATGTAATGTGCCTTTAACCAGAGTTGCTGAAGCTTTGGGTGATTGTGCGGGGAGAACTGGTGGCTTTCCAGTATCTTGTACAACTCGCGGAAATTGCCTCTGTGAAAGGCTACTACTGCTTTTGCTTTAAGGACACTCTCGTTTTTGTGAAGATGTTCGCAAGCAGGCAGTGACCAAAGGAAACGGCCGAGGCGTTCAATGTTCCCCCCTTGCTGTAGTACCTCACAGACGCAAGCAACTTGCTCCTGCGTAAAGCCAAACGTAGGAAGCATAGACATGATCACCTTTCTTCTGACTTCTTATAAACTAAGGCATCCACCCGTCAGTGAAAAAGGACCGAATTTTCCTCGGACGTCTGCTTTGCCTGGAGACAACGAAAGCAAAACTCGTTTTAGACCCCGACTAAGTCCACGGGAGACGCTTCAGACTTTCGAAATGTCCTCCTGGAAACGACTTTGCAGATAAGTCACTCCCTTCTAGTTGTTTCGGGACTAACTTCTCAAATAAATCTTCGCTTGCGGCGAACTCCTTTTTCTTAGCAGATTCAACATAACTTACTCTCCTTACACTAGTCCCCTCGCTTGTTTTAATAATATTATTCTAAGCTGGCAAGAAAGCGATCGTGCGGGCTGTGATTGGTTGGTTATCTGACCCAGGGATGGTGAGGATAAGACAATAGTTTTAGTCAAATTATTTGCCATGGTTACGCTGTCATTCAAAGTAACCCGATACGCTTTGAGGTGGCTCCCTGGCAGAGCTGACAGATTGCTCTCCTCCACTAAGAAAACGCCTACCGCTTGAAATATCACTGGGAGAAATGTGCAGCTTAATCGCCGCCCAGAATATCCACAGAGGGCGGTGATGCTGTTTGGGGTCTTTCCACTTCGGGTAGAGTGGCGCTACATCTCAGATCGCTGCAATGTTGCCATTCAAACCCGTACGGTGTAAAAGCAGCGGGGCGAAACCGTGAAAAACACATACTACGCTGTCACGTGCTGCTGATCTAACACAGAAAATGCCATCAGAATAAAACTTAAAGAGTGAAATATTGGTTGCAGTAAACTGCAAGTACCAAAATGGCCGCTTCGGATTGGTCAGTCTGTTCATCACAAATCTTTTTGCAATGTGTATCAGTTTATGGCGGGGCGGTTTGGTGTAATATCAGGTAACTGTGACATGGGACATGTCATCAACTGGTTCAATATTTACATTTTCTTATCTATAGCAACAACCGATGTACTATAAGAGAGTGAAATGTGATAATTGAATCCACAATCATATTTCGGAACTTTGCCGTTTCGCTCTTGTTACACCTAACCAACCCAAACTTTTAAAATGTATTGCAGACCCCTTTAATAAGCGTGGCAAGAGCAAAGAACAGCCGTAACCCAAAGATTCAAGTCAGTTCTTTCGTTCATTCACCCAATTTGTGAGCCATCTTTTCCAATACGATTCGTCGGCGCTCTACGCCTATCCTGACAGCATCGATCGTAAGGCAGGAACTCATCTTAGATAGGACGCCGCCATTCATAACAAGACATAATGACAACGAAAGGTAAATTTCAGGTGAAGATTCTCCTTTTGCGCATGCCTTTGTTGTATTCAGCATTCAAAATACACAGGCAGATAAATTGTACGTGATTATAAGCGGTGATATTTCAATTGACCGTTAGTGAATAATTACTTAATGCAGCTGGAGAGCCAGAAGTGCAGTTGAACTCACGGGGCTTATCTGAAGAACGCGCAGAGTAGGTGCGACACCTTGAACCGTCTTTCTTTCTTTCTTTCTTTCTTTCTTTCTTTCTTTCTTTCTTTCTTTCTTTCTTTCTTTGTCTGATATTTGAGAATTATAAGCTATCAACAACAATTGATATTAACGTTATCTTTCCGAAGGCACGTACTGTAGATTTGCATTCGTATACATGACGCGGGGCGTGCACACGTTTGTGCTTGTCCTAGGTCTGGCTTCCCGTGCAGGTTCGATTTCTCCCCTCAGTCCAAAATGCTTCGTCTGCCTTGCTATTTGTAATGTAAAACAGGCCAACTGAGGAGCATTTAGGATTGTATTCCTTGAGTAGAATTTTGGTACGTTGAGATATCGTATATGCTAATAAACCCATCATAATTTATTGCCTCTTGTTCGGATATTAATCGCATTTGTGAAAGAAGATATTTTTTCCATCATTTGAAACATCTTAATTGGAATCACTGACGAAAGTTCTAAATGTCCGTACTGAATGTTATGCGATATAGCACTGAAACAGAAAGAATAAAATGTGTGTGCAAAGTGAAAAAGCATAAACACTCATTCTGGAATACAACATCACCTTGAAATGTCTCTGACTTTCTTTGCCTTTCATGGACAATTTGTGTCTTACTTTGTTTCGTGTGATCCTTACAGCGCAGCGTAATTATACCTGATTATAGACTTTCATCTTCCTTTGGCACTTCAGATCTCGAGCTTAATGACACTGTAGTACACCGCAAAAAAAAAAGATTAACAGTGTTGTGGATAAAGGGAAGTTTAGAAATGCTTGCATCTCTTTAAAACGAGGACGTCAGGTGGCGACGAGAGATAAAAAGGTGTCTGCGTGCTTGATCTTTTGGAGTCACTGTCTCCGTTTCTGATTTCTGCAGCAACCTCGAAGAAATGAGTGACTTTTGGAAGCGGGGGAATTCGTTTAGAGCAACGTCGGATCTGAAATCTCTGGACATCGACATATGGCAGGTTCAACTAGGTAAGTAGATATTTCATTTTTTAAAAATATGTTAGACATGAGGACGCTGCATAGCTTGACAATATCGAGACGTAACTAACTGCCTACCGATTAACCAACGGGATCATAACCTTTAACCTGTCATGTGGTCGGCGGTTTGCTGCTGCCTTAACTTCCCTTTCATTAAAAATTTAAAAAAATAAACAAATAAAAAAGTATTCCACCGACAGACACAAATGCCGTCTTAAGTGAGGTATATCAAAAGTCAATTTTGTTTTGTAAAAGTACTCAAATTTATAGTCATTTTTGTTCCGTAAAAGTAAATTCCCAAACATTAAAATCACATATGCGTTTATCCTTCTCGAATATCTTCACACAAATGTAACAGAATTCCACGAAATAACTTTTTATTTTCAGGTTCGTTTCTTTCAGAGGCGATCTGAATAATTAAGAAAATAAACGTGAAGATTTCTATCGACTTATTCCATATGCATTCATTCTCGGGTAACAAACTTTCTGCGCTTTTGTACTAAAAAATGTTATTTCTAGTGAAGTGGTGTAAATACTTTAGACATTTACGGAATTGATACCAACTCCTGAATTATTTATGTACGAATGGATTTTCTTTGGCTTAGTAGTCGTGTACGGATAATTAATTATAGGTGTGCAAATAGGCTTACATGAAAGGTGAACTGAGTTTGACATCCTGTAGGATTTACTGCGGACGTGTTCGGAGAATTGCACGGCCCTTGATGGCTATCAGATCATGAAATTTGGCATTAAGCTCCACACTTTACACACTGAATGTTAAAAAAGCGGGTGCTGGGACTGATTTGGCACATTTAAGGATAGACAAGTAGTTGCAACTTCTCTTTCTGAATGTCCCTTATTACACCGAGCAAAAACGAGGCATTATTGTGCCATAATTGTCTATTTTTTTATTACTGTACTTTCGGCAGAACATTTCAGCATTCTTAACGAACATTTACGGGCGTATAAGAACCGAGTAGTTCGGTGCGGAGGTGTCACCCGTTGCACGGCTGCTCTCGGGTCCTAATTTGGGATCCTGAGGTGGTTCGTTGTGAGGTGGGTGCGGCAACGCGAGGTACCAGTGCATACCGCCACCCTCCTCTTCCTCCTCCTGAGTAGCAATTTAATATAGTAAATATTCCTATTCAGCCTCTCGTAAAATTTCGAGCTAGACTATTGTAAATAACAAAAACACATTGAAATAATAGCACATTTTAAAACCAAGATGTTAGGGACAATGTAACACTTATTAGGATAACAGAGTAGTAAGACATTATTTTTAGTTAGGAAATCCCTGGGTCCGATTTATTTTCCAGAATAAATGAATAGAGAGTGGCGTAACATGAAACATGTGCCCATAAAGTGCTTTCCAAACGGATCGCCACTCCCTGCTCTCATATTCGGTTATCTCCGTTCAATCTGAGGGAAAAGCAACCCAATCCAATCTGAACTGGATTCGCACCATGCAGCTGCGCTGGGGTTATAAACCATTTCAAGAGAAACCGAAGAAAGCAGCCCGCTGAGTGCTGGCAAGTGCTGCTCTGCGCACTGGTGTGCATTACGCCAGGCTTTGCTAGGAAGGAAATACATTTTTCAATTTCTATAACGAAACTGCACTATTTCAGACAAAATGAAGGGACAAAGTGCAAACGTCTCTGTGTCACCTGGCACCTCAAGAGTCTTGTAACTTATTTAGCAGTCCTAGAATTGGACTTAACGGAGAAATCCCCCAAGTGGTAATTCCGTAACACGCTTTTATGAACTTAATGATGTATAATAAAGATAAACATCCAATCAGCGCCTCGTTCATCTGGAGCATGTAAAACTGATTAAACACGATTTTGTCTGCAATGTGCCGCAGGTGACCGTGAAGAGTTCCATCAGACTTTGAGGCCGTTTTCTGGGAGTCCCCGGAGGGACGGGATAAATAGTGATATGTGCCTCACTCTGACAGTATTTGTAAACGTCTTGTTTCCCCAAATAGCATTGACGAGAGTTTCGCCAGGCCCGCGTAACCAGTCCGAGCGGTGATTATGGCACTTCTGATGAATGGGGATCACGTTTCCCTTAATAGCTGCCCCCTGTTTTTACAGCCTCCCACGGCCTCACCCGAGAGCTGGCCGGCTCGACCTGCACTAATTAGGCAGATTGTTCCAAGATGTCGTGGACGGAGGGCAGGCAATGTCTGGGACCTCAGCCGAGTCCAAACCAAAAGGGTCTGCCCATGAATACACCTGTTATGTGCTATCACAAAGATTATGTGCCTCCAGACCGAGCTGGTGTTAATACCTGCTATGTTTTAAAGTAATATTTCTTTCCTAATTCCCCCGTGGATATTCTAATGGGAACTATATGGTGCAGCGCACACTAGAGCGCTAATTATCTAGTAGTGTCTATCAAAGGTCCGTCAATCGAGCAGCACGTAATTAGTTCAGCGAACTGTTGATTTTTCATTTACTGGATGAATTACTCTCTAACTTCTTATCAAGGACGTCAGTTACAGACGATCCTTCTTGACCAGTTGAATATCTAAACGACCGCATTATGGAATTAGACGCTGTGAAAAAAAATAAGTTTGAAGAGACCGTGACGAGTCTTTGCAGAAAATTAACCCTTCTTCGTAATATAATATTCGCTCGCTTCTGATACGACGCGAGAACTGACAGTCTAGCAAAGGACAGGCAGGGGAAACCCCGGACGGGATGTCAGTCCACCACAGGGCACGGTCTCCTGCACATGCGCACTCTGCAGCGCAGCTAAAAATTAAGCTGTCAGAGTGGATCATCAGTGAGATGCCATAGGGGAACCTTTTTTTTTTTGTTACCGCAAGAACCGTCTACTTGAAGGTTTAGGAAAGAACCCTGATTCATTTAGATCCATAGCACGATCCATAAATATCCGTGAATAGATTACCAGTTTGTGAGATTCCAATGGAATCCTGGTTCCATAGGAATTCTTGCTGCATTCGGTAACTCAGGCTGAGTTCAGGCGTTCTTGTTCCGACAGTCAGTGTCCTGCTGTATACATTCAGGATTTTTGTTTTGAATTGGTTTATCCGTGGAACTCCAATAATGAGATCAGAGTTCATTGCCCAGGTCCCACCCCCCCCCCCCCCCCCCCCCGCGTGGAGTTTGCACGCTCTCCTCACGTCAAAGTGGGGATCGTTTCACAATCCCAAGACCTGAAAGTTAAGTGCGCTGGCGATGCCGAACTGACCCGAGTGCATCCTCCATTGTTCCAGCCTTGTGTTCCTATGCTTGCCGGGACGGGTCCAAGCCCCCAGCGATTCTGCTCTGGATCAAGTGAGCTTAGAAAATGGTATAGTCTACATATTATCAACCTTTTTCAAAAGCCGAAGAACAAATTTTATATAAAAGGAACCCTGCCCAGAGTTATTTATCACCCATTTCTTCTTAAAGTGCCATTTTGGAACCACTGTTCTTTTAAGAGTGTGGGTCAATGTAGAGTTACCAGTCAGCCTTTTTGAGCTGAAAAGCTACTATCTACCTTGAAACACATCCCATAATTAACACGCTCCTGTGCAGAACTGGTGCCTGCCTTGCACCCACTACTTCTCAGAATAGCCACTGATTCCCGTCGATCCAGACCTGATAGAGAATAAAATGAGAGGAAGGGCTAATTATATTAGTTATGTGAGTCGCTTTGAAATGGTAGAATTGCGGGATTTGATGCTGAATTTAATTTCTATAACCAAATTCTTTATTATCGATAGCTTCGATTGATAAACACAATCCTTCATCTCTCCTTTCCGAAGAAAACCTCCACGCAAAAAATGATCTGTTAATTCAATCACGGAGAGCGGTTCCACACAATTAGCTTGAGTAATTTTAAAATGAAACATTCTTTTTAAGTTGATGGATTCACCGTATTTTCGGAAAATATAATATAGTTAAGGTAAATTAAATAAATGTCTATTTGTATAGAGTAATTGAATCCCTTTTATTAAACCTAAATTGGATATGTTTATTAAATATCTCTGTAGCTGAGTATGTATATTTTTCTTAAGTCAATCCAACTAAACCTTATGTGAATGAAAACTGTGTGTTGCGACTTATCAATGCATAGGACAAAAAAAGTCGGTTAAGCATCGCAGTCGTTCACTTATTACAGCAGAAGGCAAACAAGTTCTGTTTTGGTCAAATTCATTTTTCATGTAAGTATTGGAAACAAAGAAAACGACGCCGTTCTGATATGTGCAACGGGTATCAAAAAAGTGTCATAAGTTGACATCCATAACCCCACAAAACCCGCGGCCTTTGGGGACAACATCAATTTACTAAAAGTTTTTAACCTTTTTTCAAAGTATTCATTTGGAACGAAAAGGGACAGTTCTTATTGCAAAAATTATAGTTTATGCGAATCTGGGATAGTCCTATACATAAAACTTTATTATATGAAGTTAAATCAACTTAGATTAACTGTGTAGAGGTAAAATTGGAATACCACGTTTTGAGGATCGGAAAGTTGTCAAATTTGAGAAAGATTAACATAAAATAAGTGAGTAATGACAACGGAACTTGTGACAGATTAGACTTCTATTAAAAAAATATTCTGATTAATTGTTTAAACCTAAATTAGTTCTGTTAACGTGACATGTACTAACTGTAACTGTAACTAGACACCGTTATGTAATTGCAGTAAACATAACTATTTTAAATTAATCGGAATTAAATAGATACATTGAACATCCTCAATAATGTATTTTTTGAGTGTAGAAAGATGTTTGTGTGCACATTGCAGGTCCTCGTGTTTTAATGAGATTACTTTTGAAACAATTCTGTCGTCCGACATTACATTACAGTCTAAGGGAAGGTAGCCCTTGTGCCGGAGGGTGCAGGTACGAGTGCGTCCAGGGACGGGCGCGCACTTGGGGATGTGTTCGGGGGCGTCACGACCACCTACATGAGTCCGCCATGGACAGGGAGGCTTTTCTCACAACGCTGTTATTGTTGATAATATTTCTTAGCAGCCGATCTTTATTTCGCTCCTTCATCACAGAGTTCAACATTTTGATGGGTGTTTTAAGAACGAATGAATTAAAGTATTAACAGAAGACCAGGGAAGGCTTCTTCAAAGTATTACAAAATAAAATGATCGACTTCTACTAACTCGTCTAAGTCAACAGATCCAGTGACCTGCAGTCTGGCCGAGCCCCACATCTTTATCAAGTTCCTGCGTGCTCTCCGAGTGACGGTTTTTCTCCCAACCAGACGGGCAGGCTACACTCTTAAAAATAAAAGTGACAGGGCGAGGTCGTAGGGGCTCTGTTTTAATTTCCACAAGAACCATTGACATAAAATATCCAGGAAGAATCTTTGATTTAGATCCGTTAAAGGTTCCATAAATAACCATGAACAGATAACGGATTTGCAAACATTAATGGGTTCCTGTTCGTGAAAGGAATTTTCATTCATATTATAACACATAAGTTCAGGCGGCACGGTGGCGCAGTGGTAGCGCTGCTGCCTCGCAGTTGGGAGACCTGCGTTCGCTTCCCGGGTCCTCTCTGCGTGGGTGTCCTCTGGGCGCTCCGTTTTCCTCCCCAGTCCAAAGACATGTAGGTTAGGTGGATTGGCGATTCTAAATTGGCCCTAGTGCGTGCTTGGTGTGCGTGTCCTGCGGTGGGTTGGCACCCTGCCCGGGATTGGTTCCTGCCTTGTGCCCTGTGTTGGCTGGGATTGGCTTCAGCAGACCCCGTGACCCTGTGTTCGAATTCAGCGGGTTGGAAAATGGATTGATCATCGTCCAACTATACTTTAAAGATATGTTTTATCAGCATATTAGGAACTTTTTTAAAACCTAAAGAACCAATTTCATATGCAAAGAACAGTTCACAGAATGATGTGGTTATTTGGCCAGCAATGGCTTTGATGAACCACACAATCCAGCAAAGCGTCATTAAAGAACCGTTTTTACGGTTCTCTTACATTTTTAAAAGAAGAGTGCAGTTTAAGTGAGCGTCGGTGTGTGTGTGGGTGAGCGAGTGCGTGTGCATGTGTGTGTGCACGTGTGAGTAAACGCGTGTACATGTGAGAGTGCGTGTGCATGTGTGTTTGCACGTGTCAGTAAAAGTGTGTGCGTGTGCATGTGTCAGTGCGCGTGAGTGAGTGCGTGTGCGTGAGTGTGTGTGGGTGAGCGAGTGCGTGAGCATGTGTGTGTGCGCGTGTGAGTAAATGAACGTGTGTGAGTGTGGGTGCGTGTGCGTGTGCGTACGGAAGGACGTGTGTGCCTGTGTTCTCTGACCGACTGCAATTAACTCCGGTTTGGCATCTGCTTTCCCGACAGCTCCAAAGAGGAGGTGGTGGAATGGATCTGCGTGAAAAAGCGCGAGTGTTTTTTAAATACATCCTTTCTTCTTTAAACAGGTCACATCTCCTAAAGCATATTAGCTTACATTCTGTGAACGCCTGAGGCTGTCCCGAATGAAATATACGTTCTTATAATGAAATGACGGATGAATATTTATGAAGTATTATAAAGCTTCCCCTTGTGCCAATGGCTCCATTATCACTTTTCTTTTACAAAGCAGCGATTTTAAATGACAAGTTAGGTGATGTGGAATACGATCGATGTCAGCGTGACTAATGTTGTCTAATGCTACAATCTTATGGGAAGTTTTGCTCAGATTTACCGTCATTTTCGCTCATCTTCCCTCCTACATCCGTCTCTCTATAAAGGATACTCGCTTTTTACTTAGGCGGCTATTGTACACCTGCGCTTTGATTCCATTGACAAATAAAACATCTTCGGCTTCTGGACTGCGCACTGCCCCAGTAACCTCCATATTAAAACTATCGTGTGCAGTCTGTGCAGTACGCATCTGAATCTCGGGAACCACAAAAAGACAGAGTAATGTGGCAGCTGTATGTGGTATAAGGGACGGCACATCCTTCTTATTATATTAGGCAAATAGACGTGGCTACAGTTGTGATTTGCCACCTGCCAGGTTCAGCATTGTTCAGGTGAAGCTTGTGTGGCTGTCAGAAGAGGCTCGCCGTCTCTTAATAAGTGTTGTTTCGCTGTGAGACATTCATTTATTTAATAATCGATCACTCGTATTTTTTCAGCGGGCCTGTGGAGCTGGAGTTGGGTTCAGAGGTCTGGGATGCAAGGCAGGAGGTGTCCTTGGACGGGATTAATCCCTCCAAAGTCAAAGCTCGCTGACACTTGGCCGGTTCTGAGTTGCCGACGTGGAGAGATGTCGGTGGAATGCCGACTAACCCGAGAAAACCCATGCGACAGGTGAAGAACATACAAAACCCACCGACAAGTACTTGGCCCACCTATGGAAGCAGACACTCTAACGCGCTATACCTACTGCACCACCATGTTCAGTAAAAATATTTATCATTGATTTCTGAAAGTCGAAAGAGTTCTAAGACGCATTAGTGTTCTATATAACAACACATTTCACTAAATCCATCCATCCATCCATCCATCCATCCATCCATTTTCTAACCCGCTGAATCCGAACACAGGGTCACGGGGGTCTGCTGGAGCCAATCCCAGCCAACACAGGGCACAAGGCAGGAACCGATCCTGGGCAGGGTGCCAACCCACCGCAGCTAAATCCAAGTATTTAAATGGTTAAAGGATACCATTTATTCTAAATATATTGACCTACTTAATTTTAATTTTTCTATCTTGGTTCAGTTACCAATGTTTAAAAAAATCTATGGGGGCCTTTATTAAAACTTTCTGGAACATTGTGCTTGCCTGGGCCACTCGTATGTTTGCCCTCTTCATATTGGTGTTCTAGGGGCACCCAGTTTCCCCAGCACATCTCAGAGATTGGCGGTATTAGTGTGCACCTGCGCCATTCCTGCTTAGTTGTTGTATTGTGCCTAGTGTTAACTAAATGAAGATTCCAGTTGCATACAACGAGAAGGACATTGAATTTTCTAATCATCTGGAGATTGTGCTCGAAGCACTGGTATCTGATGCCCCGAGAGCGTCTTTGGATTTTGACCCAGTTGCTGATCTCTTGGAATTTGAACATCCTTCTGGTCAGGTTTTCTCCTGCCAGTTTCCTGTAGTCAACCCAAAAGATTTGAGAGCCGAGTTGATTGGTGGTTCCGTATTGCTGGGTGACTAGTGGTCATGAGTGTGCTGTGTGATGGTCCTGTCCAGGAGTGGTCTATGCCTACAGTACCAGTGCTCTGGCACGACTTGGTCAGTTTACATCACCTCCATAGCTAGGATGGCACAGCAATGTCTCCACCGGTGGCTGAGGAGTACAAGCCTACCTCCCACCATTTTCACCACATAGAGGCACCATTGAGAGCATTCTGACCAGGTCTATCACCCTCTGGTTTGGAGACTGCAGTGTGCCTGACCGTAAAGTCCTACAATGGATAGTGCACACAGCAGAAAATATCATTGGGACCTCTCTGTCTTCCATGAAATACATCTTTATAAAACATTGCATCTGCAAAGCCTATAGCATTGTGAAGGATCGCTACCACCCCTCCAGTATGGTCTCTTTTTCCCACCTCCTTCTGGCATTAGGTTTCTGGCAGGTTCTGCAACAGCTTCTACCCCATTAATAATAATTATTTTTTAAATAATTCTTTGCATTTATATAGCGCTTTTCTCACTACTCAAAGCGCTCAGCAATTGCAGGTTAAGGGCTTTGCTCAAGGGCCCAACAGAGCAGAGTCCCTATTGGCATTGACGGGATTCGAACCAGCAACCTTCCGATTGCCAGTGTTTTTCACCCATACATGCATTTTTAAACCTGCAAAAAACCCTGGATGCACTAGTCTGTCACTCCACGCTCCTGCACACATTCATTCTCACACATATGAAGCCAAACTAGAGGACCCAATTAACATAATCACACATATGTTTGGGATGTGCAAGGCAAACTGGACCTGTTTAATCCAGTTCAGAGTCACAGCATCAGCCGTGAGACAGGAAAGGAAGCCATACTGGGCAGGACACTAGGCCATCATCCCATCCCATGCCCTCAGATCCGCTCCAACACTCTTCAAAATAAAGGTGGGATTTTAAAGTTTATGCAATGCATTTTATTACAAAATAATGTTTGTGATGCGCCATCTTTCGGAATGACAGAGACCTAGCAACCAGACAGACACAGATACACAAACACTTATCTTTTTATTAAGGTTGATAGCTCTTGACCTGCACCTTGCACTTCTCCTGTGTTTTGGGATATGTTGCACCACAGTCCTGGGGATCGTTACCTCGTGCCACGGTGCTGCAAATCTGCGTATGAACTGGAGTGGCAATAAGCCTCTTGACTTGACTTGATTAAGTAAGTGAACGGGTTAATTATGCTAAGTATTTAAAACGATCGCAGAATTGTTCCATCTTTGTAATCGAAGCCTTACTACGTGCCTGAAAAGCATCACTATAACTGGAAGACTAAAGACGTTCTGCAAGGAGACTGTGATAAGCAGTCAGACGTTTACTGCACTCCTCACAAAACTGAAGTGCGCTTGCAAAAGTATCGCCTGCTGTCCGCCACATACAGTAAGTACTTTTAAACTAACGCTCCTCAGACCTGGGCGTTTGAAGCTTATTCACGAATGGATCATTTAAAGATTTATAAAAAAAGTGAGGCAAGGGAATGTTTTAGACGATGAAATCAAGCGCGTTTACTACAACGCCCCATGGTGCTTTAAATACACGGCGTCCTTTGTGTAACACGTGAGAGAGGGCTGATCGCGCCCCCTGTGTTTCCAATCCACGCTCGCTCGCTGTCCATATAAAGTTTCAATTTTCAGCCCGTATTTTCGGAGATTTTCCAGAAAGCTGTACGTGAAAGGTGAATCAGTAATTTCGAAATGGATTTCTGAGTGTGAATGGGCCCCGCGACGCCCCGGTGTCCTCTGCTGCCAGCCGGGACAGGCGCGGGGCCACCGCGTTAGAGAATGTGACGTTCGTGCAACTAACGCGTTAAGGCCAACCAGCTAAATCTCCGCCGTCCACCCCTGTATCATCATAAAAAAATTGTTTATCACAAAAATGTCTTATTTTAAAAGAAAAAAAAAATAACCATGTTATTGGACATTATGTACAGTAGAGGCATCAAACTCCATATTAAAACACGGCCATTGTTATTCTTAAACATTCATTTATATGGCACACTGCAACACATAATTATCTGATGGATTTAATAAACTGGTTATAGTAGTCAGATATCACTAGGATTAAATAAATACAACTCGAAGACACTGTTTAACGGAAGTGCAAAAATGTGAGGTAAAGCAGTGAAAACAAATATGTGTGGTTGTTTGGTTTGAAATTTGAACAAAACAAATCCAACGGGATTAACGATAACCGATAATATGGATTACGATTTTTTTTTTCAATATCGAAGAAAAAGTAATGTGAGGTGGGAGTCTAAAAAGGCAATCGACCGGGCCCTGTCCTAATAATTAGCCTGCATTTGCTACCATTACTCTCGCATCTGATTGCTCTGTTATACATCCATCAGAATACAATGTGATGTTTATTAAAGATCTTCCAGTCTAATATGTTATTTTAAAGCGTGACAAAAACCGAAAAAGCACCAAATCGCGAACTCTGTATTGAATGTAAAGGTCTGTCTATCGAGGCAGCCATCAACCTGGACGCCTCTCTCTGCCTCCTCTGTTCTTAACTCGGCAGACCACCGCACGGGCGGCCGTATCGCATGTCAGGGGGCTTTCAGACGTCACAACCGCCCGGCACGACTGCGTGTAGCGGAGAGGTCACTCGTCTTGAGGTGCAGGAGTGAATTTTGGGCGAACACTTGTACGGGCTTTGTAAGCAGTGAGTAGGCTGATAATCGGCCCTTTACATTCCCTTAGAGTAAGCGGTAGCAGGCCGTTGTACCGTGTTAGCCATTATGGATGCAATGAGAAGTCAAACCGAAGTACACTATTTATTAGCTAACTAAAAAGATTACGATATTCAAGTTTTCAAGGCAGCTCAGACCCCTGTTCGGGTAAGATGTAATCAAGATGCACAACTTGTCTGAAGAAGGGGGCCTGAGTTGTCTGGAAAACTAGCATATTGAAATCTTTTAATTTGCCAATAAAAGGTATCACTTTGCTTGACCTCTTAGAGTAAGTATAAGAAAAAAGAAAAATGCAAGCCATTACCCACTCTTAAAAATGCTGGTTCTTGAATGACATTTTAGGGTTCTTTAGTGGGTTGTGTGGCTCCTTATAAAGCCATTGTTTGACAAAGAATAATTTTTATTCTGGAAAGAGCTCCTTGCATATGAAATTGGTTCTTTGTGCTTTGAAAAAAGTCCTAATGTGCAGAAAAAAATGATATATGGTAGACTACATATAGACATCAACAGATAAAGAAGAGCTGCTTGTGCTACTGTATGTGGCAAAAGACCTTCTAAAATCAGAACCCGTTGGCATTTCACAAATCTGTTACCATCTAGGAGTCTGTGACAGAATTAATTAAATAATAATAATAATAATACATTTTATTTGGAGCGCCTTTCAAAAAACTCAAGGTCATTGTAAAATCAGGTTAAAAAATAAACATTCAATGACTAAAAAATTTAAAATCCAAATAAACATCAGATAAAACACCAATAACAATTACAGTGAATAAGCAATTTTGAACAGATAAGTTTTAAGATTAGCCTGACATTGGTGAAGGGTAGTCATATTCCTAAGATAAGCAGGTAATGAGTTCCATAAGGAAGGTGCCGATCTGCTAAATGCTCGATATCCCATCGTAACAAGACGTGCTGGTGGATTATTTAAGTTGATGGAAGAAGAGGATCTGAGCATACGAGAGGGTTTAATGACTTGTAGGAGCTGTGAGAGATATGTGGGGGCAAGATTATGAATGGCCTTATATGTAAGGACTAAAATTTTGTAGTTGACCCTAAACTTTATTGGCAGCCAATGAAACTGCTGAATAACGGGTGTAATGTGATCAGAATAGGGTGTTTTAGTAATTAAACCAACCAACCAACCAACCAACAACCAACCAACCAACCAAACAAACAAACAAACAAACAATAAATAAAAAATAAATAAATGTTCCCCATGGCATCACTCTGAAGAGGTATCCTTGCACTTCAGTGTTTAAGAGTGCAGGAACCCAAAAGCATAAAAAACTAAAGCTTAACAAGATTGTTTAACATGGTTTCTTATTGGCTGTTGATAATGTGAAATAAATATTTAAAGAAATATTTAATTCCGCAAATTACTGTGAATATAATTTTAGGAAAAGAAGAAAGTAACAGAATAATTAAAGAAGCCATCATTCTTGTAAACTGAACTCCTGTTGAATGCACACAGGCTACAAACTTCTTGAAAATGCATGTGCGCACCATAGAATTAGGAACTGTAGTCTGGTGTTTCTTTTAGTGAATGCAAATGATAGGACGAGTTTCACTTTTCCAAGTAAACATGAGATAAAAAAGTGAACTTGTTAAATTTCTTATAACGTTATCCGAGCTGACTGACAGGCGACTACTGCAGCCATCATTCCCCGTGGATTATCGTCGATTGCTCACTAACTTTGGGAATCTTGTCAGGAGTTTTGTGATTCCTATATTTAGCTTCCTGGAAGCAAATGAACAAGATGTAAATGTCATGATCTAAAGGTGACTGCAGGCAATGTTGTGAAAATTAAAGAGCCTTAAGGGCACTTGCGATTTTGTTTTTATTTCAAAATTGGTAATCTTCTTAAAATCTACTCTAACTGGCAAAATCCGAATTTAGAATCACAGACAAAAACAATCTAAGAGCAGACTAAAATTCACTCAAAAGTTATATATTTTATATCGCATTTGTGAGCAGGTAATTAACAGATTTTATCGGTCCAACCGACACGCAGACACGCGCGCGCCTGCGCCCTTCTTCGGTTTGTTTTAAAGATTTATTGGTTATGATAATGGACTGAAAATTGATATTGAGAGTACCAAACCAAAAGTATTACTTCACCTTTACATTACATTACTTTATTTACATTAAAGTTCGAGGATCTTCGGGAAGCACAACCATTAAAAGAAGTTCATAAAGTTTAACAACTATGTACAGCGATTTTGTTCGTTAATGAACAAGTGGGTGATTTACTGTTAATGGTTTTATATGAAATGTGTAATGTTCTGTGCCAGTCCAATGGTAAGGTCAGGTACAATAATACAGTACAGTATTACAGTAATAATAATAATACAGTACAGTAATAGTACAATAAGGGCGCTGTGCAATAATACATCGACTCGAAAGAAAGTGACATGCGACAGTCCCGAACGACTGGGACACATTTCACTCTGCATGAAAAGTCGTATTGAAGCACTTAACTATGAGGTTTACGTAATGGAGCTCCTCTTTAGAACATACGTGTGACTGATTATGAAGCGATCTGCACTCATAACATACCATCCATCCATTTTCCAACCCGCTGAATCCAAACATAACATAACATAACATAACATAACATAACATAACATAACATAACATAACATTACTATGAGGGGCCAAACAGGCCTCTATGAACAGAGCATGCATGGCGTATTTTAACATCATGCGATTAAACCCGATTAGCGAGAAGCGGACACTTCTTGTCTCAAGTATTCGGCATATTTATACATGTGGTCTTTTCGAACAAAGATTTCATGTTTTTCAATTACTTTTTTTTAATAATTCAAGCAGCATTTTCTGTTTTTGGAGGACTCTTATGAAATGCTCATCAACTTGTGGGGTGGGTTTTTAATGTCAGTTTTAACGGAACATTTACGGGTATGGGCTCAGGCTCGATTCTGCACCTGCTTTGTTATCCATGTCATTCCAATTGATAGGTCAGGATTTTTTCATAGCAACACACACACACACACACACACACACAAAAGGCCCCAAGGGTCACACAAAGTTTGGGATCTGACTTGGATTAAGCCAAATGAGACAGCAGCAGACCATCACATACTAGCATCTATGTTGACCTCGTTTTTATAATGGATGTTTTCATTTTCTCTTAATTGGAATTGGTTTTAAAGAACCAAGAGATTATGATAATTAGGAAATCTACGCGTGTGTTCGAAGATCGACTTGGGTCGCCCAAAATGAAGAAATGAAGAGCCTCGCTCCGTGATTTTGTGTGCATCAGCACAAGTTGCATTTCATCCTGTATGGTTTATTTTAATATGTTTTGTAGAACTTGAGACATTTCGTTCTGAAAGTGTCCAGATTAAATAAAACTTTGAGATTGCCCTCATCTTTCTAAACAGATTTATCACATTTTCCCTAAGAATAAAAACGAAGCCAAATGGGATACAAAACAGTTTTAGTCTGAGCAGTGACTGCTGCCCAAGCCTGACTTGAATCACGATGGCTTGCGAATGTTGCCATGTCTTTTTAAAAGTGCGTTAGTGTTTAAACTTTAGGCGGGTGGGAGCGCTTTGAACATTAGCACATCTAAGAGGTACATTTATCTAATGACGTTTTTATTCTGCGAGACCCTGACCGTAAAGAGACGATACACGTAATGGGTGAACGAATTACCCTTATCTACATTATTAATTTAACTTTCAGCGTTGTTGACTTCTTAAAGATAAGAACAAGGCTTTTACCATACGTGTTCCTAATAAATGCTGTGTAAATAATAATAATTATTATTATAATTCATTACATTTATATAGCGCTTTTCTCAGTACTCAAAGCGCTATCCACACAGGGAGGAACCGGGAAGCGAACCCACAATCTACGGAGGATTATTATCTCTGTGGGAACGACCGAGTTCAGAGAATACGATTACGAATAGAATTTGAGAGTACGTTATCAGCACATTAACACTAATAGTTCCAAATAGCCGTTACAAATGTTTTTTTTTTCTTGGTTGATAATTTTCCTTATTATGGAAGCAGCGGCACTGGTGTGCATTACGGGATCAGGATGGTACACCTGAGGTGAGCCCGCTCCTTGTTTGACGTCCCATCGACCCTCTTATTCCACTCCTTGCTTTTCAGACAGAGGTCGCGAAATGAAGACAACGAGCAGTTTTCAATGGGTAAGAGAAACACACCAGAGGCTAAACTTCAGGGCTCTGGCAGGACGAAGGCTACATCTGAATGTCGCTGTCTCTTCACGGGACCCTTCCTTTGAGCCAGATACATGTTCTTTACTCTGCAATTCTTAATTTTTCAATTAATCTCCAATTCTCGTACATAACGTTCTGCAACCCGCTCTATGCACTCTGGGGTCTCGGGGAGCAGAAGCACATCCCAGCAACATCGATCTCAGTGCATTACAGGGCCATCTGACAACTGCTTGTCTTGGCGGGTGTGGGACGGGAGAACGTGCAGACTGCACAAGCACAACGACCGGGCGAGGGATTCGAACCTACTGCATCCACGTGGCGGCCGCACTAACCACAGCTCGCCATCAGCGTTCAATTTCAATGCCAGTGTATCGTAAAACTTAATTATAATGCACACATGTGCAAAATCAGGAAATGGGGAAAAATTAGACGGCAACTCTCCAGTTAGCCACGAGAATACATTTCATCACATGTTGCTTTGTGTTGCACAATCGATCAACGGTAACGGGAGCTGACAGTATGTTGGTCCAAATGGCGCCGCTCCCACCCTCGACTCTTCAGTGACGTTTCTTCTTCTTTTAGGACAACACCAATTAGGCACACATGCGTTCTTTGTGCTTTTAATTTAACCTTTCAAACCACGTGGCCTCTTTTAAATCGTCTCTACTACTTCACCAATCGTTTTATATTAAAGCACAAGTTTGCTTCTTGGGTCCATCATTGATCAAATGAAACGGCGCAAGCTCATCCATAATTTATGATAATCAGTAATATCAAATGTGTCTGTCAATGGTGTGTTTGCCTTTCAGCTGACAACATTCGACGTCTTGCGATTTCTCAGGCATTGCTGCTATACTGCCTTTGTATTATTTTATTATGGCGTCATCCATGCATTTCCTGAGACGATTTCTTACAAATGTCATTGCTGCCGAACTTTTCCAGCCTGACCATCCAAGGGCACGAGCAGCGTCCACTCGTGCGGGCCTGCGCTTCTTAGACGGAGTGAGAAACGTGCCTGGCGATTTAAAAGAAGAGAAGCGACAGGGCTGGGACTCTCAGGGGCAGCAGGCATTTGGAAAGCCGGTCCAAAAAAAGTAGGCCCTCTTTGAACGAGGCTTTAAGAAAACAAAGAAAGGTGTTGTACTTGAATGTGATCGATCCTCTGTGTTTAATGGGGAGACCGTCCACATTTCATTTTGAAATCGTTCATTATTATCACGTGTCAGTAAAGCTTTCAGGCTGTGATTTTATTAGATATAGCCAACACTTTTCATTAAATATTTAATTATGTAATTAATTATTTAAATCAAATTTTATTTATCCCATACACATTTATACACACAATACGATACCTATCATGAAATGCTTCATTGCTCAACTTCAACGACTATGCCTTTAAGAACAGAAAGGGACAATAACATTAATGTTTGTCTTTATAAATATTCAAAATGTGTAAATATGTGACAAATAATACACAATAACTAAATGAGCAACTTAATAAATGAAATAACAATGCAGGAGTGAACACTCGATTACTTTAATATTTTAGCTTCTTGTTTAATTTAAAATTCATGTCCATCCTAGAATTAATACAATAAAAAAATAATAATAATAAAGCAGGGGACTTGGCAGGTAAGCAGCTGAGAGACTTGAGGTCGTAAAGACGCTGCTTTGTGTCATCGGCTCACAGATTAATGACTGAAAGACTCACTGTGGTACGTGAAATGCGGACAAATTTCCTGTTATAGTGATAAACTGCAGAAATGAAATTTTCAAAGGCAAACGCAAAGCCCCTCCACAATTTAAACAGTCATTTTATCCATTTGTTTTACATTAAATGAACTTTTTCAAAAATGTTTAGATGCCTTATGCTGATGCAATTTATTTTAAATAAACTGTATTTTTTTTGTAAACACATATGTGCTCCATATTTCTAGAGAGCAGTAATTTTTATTCATTTATTCATTTTTGAGGCAAACTTTTTATTCTATAGTAAATGCTGAAAACGAATGAACGAAAGAATGAATGAAATATTCAAATTTAAACACTGTTTTCTGTAACAAAGCCAGTTTTTATTATGAAATCTATTTCATTTGATTCCGGGTAGCAGGGGGAGATGGAAACTACCCCAAGCCCACCATGGTGCATGCACAGAAAAACAGGGAAACTTCTTCCAGTGCAATACTATCTATCTATCTATCTATCTATCTATCTATCTATCTATCTATCTATCTATCTATCTATCTATCTATCTATCTATCTATCTATCTTAATAATAATGATCTATCTATCTATCTATCTATCTATCTATCTATCTATCTATCTATCTATCTATCTATCTATCTATCTATCTATCTATCTATCTATCTTAATAATAATGATCTATCTATCTATCTATCTATCTATCTATCTATCTATCTATCTATCTATCTATCTATCTATCTATCTATCTATCTATCTATCGTAATAGTAGTAATAATAATAATAACACATTTTATTTATATAACTGTATTTCCATGCTCAAAGTGCATATCTATTAATTCAGTGCTTGAAGTTAAACCAATTTACTGGCTGTCCTTTATTTAGGACTATACAGATACACTCAAACAAATAACTGGGATTGTCCCCCATGAAGATTTCTGATGAGGTGCCAGTATGCTGTGGTGTGCTGGGCTGGTAATATCACTTGAAGAGAGGTCAACTGATTCAACGAAAGAGTTAAAAGGATAGGCTCAGTTAGTAGACATAACTGCAAAGGAGAGAATGTAAATAAAACTAAGTGCCATTATGAACAATGCTACACATCCTCTGCCTGTCACAGTATAGTGTCGAGGACCTTCAGCCAATTAATTATTCTGCAAAAGTGTGTCAAGAAACAGCATTAGGGACTTATTTATACCAACAGTAATATATCTGCATAATGTCTCACTGGGACTGGGACTGCAAAGCCCAACGTTTTCTTTCTTTTTAATTTTCTTCCCTATTTATTGTTCTGATGTATGCTCAGACCAAAGTGTGTGTGAATATTTATTTCTTTGAAAAGCCAAATTATCCCTGGGGACAAATAAAGATCTATCTATCTATCTATCTATCTATCTATCTATCTATCTATCTATCTATCTATCTATCTATCTATCTATCTATCTATCTATCTATCTATCTATCTATCTATCTATCTATCTATCTATCTATCTATCTATCTATCTATCTATCTATCTAGCACTGTTGTTGTCTTTCTAAGGCAGTGTTCTTCTGCATGTATGACATTTGCATGAGGTTACAAGTTTTTCCATTTTTAATTTTAACAAGTAATTTTGCATTAACTTTAGCCTTTTCACATTTCAGTTTTCCTGGAAAGATTTATCTTCATAATTGAATAAGCGAACCTGATTTTTTTAATTTAGTCATCTTCATATGGAAAAGACTTGTGGGTATATGCCGACCTGTTTTTTCCAGAATGATGTTTAAGCCAATCCAGTTTATCTACACATGAATTAAATTCCTTCTGACATTTAACAAGGCGTTCTTGTCTTTTCGTGAGTACATTTTTCCTTGGAGTGCATTAATATTATATATTTGGTTAAGAAGGGGTCAGAGGTTGGACAGGGAGGTCAGACACTAACACAAAGCAGAGAATACTGCTGGTGAAAGACTTCTGCTACAGAATTCCTTGCCTGTGTATCAACTTTCCTTTAATTTTGTCTGAATTGTTCATTTTGAGCTTTTTATATGCTGTGTTTGTTGAGTATATTACCTGATTACCAGGAAATAAGCTCAGAATGGGATACTGGAGACATACGTTAAAAAAAAAAAAAACTTTTGATAAAAATGTCCTGCATAACGTAATCTGTCCAAAACCTAAATCAGCAGCTCAATGCTTTCAGATGAAGCAGAGGGAATCCATGCAGTGGACCTGAACACCAGTCGAGTCATAATTTAGATTTAGATTTATATATTTAGTCGAGTGTTTAAGGGTGACGGAGTGCCCTGCCTTGCTGTCCCAGTCACTTTTAAAATGACAAGGCTCACCGTCTGCTTGCTGTTGTTTTCCCACCTGATTGCTTAGCAACGTCCCTCTTAGAAATGACAGAGTAGTTGGCTCAATGAATTTTCCACCGGCATCAACAAGTAAAAAACGTTAATATTAGCTGAAAGCGACTGACCTCCCAAATACCCTGACCTCTTGTCCCCTAATGGCATGTCAACACAGAATAACCATTTCCATTAAAAGTCTAACCTGACCCACCCCTCTACGCTGACAGCCCACTTCCACTCGGGTGCTTGCAGCAGCTCAGAGGTTAATAAGGTTTGACTGCCCTAGTGAGCGGCTTCCACCAAACCTCACCACACTTCAGTATCGAAGACATTTTCCTGTAATGGCTTCCTATTGTGAATTTCCCCTTGGGATTAATAAAGCATCTATCTATCTATCTATCTATCTATCTATCTATCTATCTATCTATCTATCTATCTATCTATCTATCTATCTATCTATCTATCTATCTATCTATCTATCTATCTATCTATCTATCTATCTATCTATCTATCTATCTATCTATCTATCTATCTATCTATCTGTCGCAGCTCAGTTTCAATTTAAAGTT
This sequence comes from Erpetoichthys calabaricus, assembly GCF_900747795.2. NCBI lineage: Eukaryota > Metazoa > Chordata > Cladistia > Polypteriformes > Polypteridae > Erpetoichthys > Erpetoichthys calabaricus. The sequence continues at coordinate 17,741,799 of NC_041408.2, forward strand.
GTTATTCTTCCCAGCATGTCTCCTCTGTGGTCTGTCCATTTGTTCCCGAGAATGTCTATGTTCTGGTTTGGCCTGCCTTCTCAATTCTTTTCCTCTCTCTTAGGTGAGCTCAGAATGCTTGCTGTTTTTCAGATCTTTCTCCAAAGTTGAGGAATGGTCTTCCCTTTAATGTCCAAAGTTACACTTAGTCTTCAAATATTGAAAGAACCACTTGAAGACCCTCCAACCCAGAAGCACTTGCAGGCTGTTTAGACTTTCTAAATCCTCCAGGATACCACATCACGTCTACATTTAAATGAATAACTTTATCAATTTCATATTTGTGCTTTGCTCCTCCTTGGCCACTTGACCATAACGTATATTTGAAAACTGAGCATTGCCACCGTACCCATGTCAGACATTTTCCTTTCTATTGCAATACGTCAATCGTTATTTGTAAAGCACTTTCAGCTACACTTCTGAGTTATAATGTGCTTTACAGACAGCAAATAAGTGCTGTTCTGCCCCTTTGTCTCCTCTGGATATCTCATGCATGTTCACATCCTATCAACATGAGATTCCTAGGAATAACTGCAGAGCAGATTTTTTTGTTTTCTGCATTGACATAATTCTCTGTATCTTTTACTCAGCACTCCTACAGTATATATTGTATGTTTATTTACTTTTACTTTCTCGTATATGAAGTGTAGGGAAAGTATTGCAATCGTCCAAAAATTCGATGTCGAGATTTTGAAGAATCTCAACGTTTTAGACCTCCCTGACTTTCTTGTATACGGAGTGTAGGGAAAGGATTGGAATTCTCTAAAAATTCCATTACGAGATTTTGATGAATCTCGATGTTTTAGACCTCCCCGAATTTGAAAATACCATTCTTGTATTTATATCTGCGTGTCTGTGTGTGTGTGTGTGTGTGTATTGTGACGTTTGCCCAGACACCATCAGACCGACACTGCATCTTTATCGAAATACTTTTATTTTCTTCTCCACACAACAACACTACTCAGTCCTGCACAACTCGCAACGTGCTTCTAGCCCCAGTCTCCTTTCTCCTGGGCCTTCTCTCTCCTTGTCCCTGGGCCACCTGCACTCTCTCCCAGGAGCTTCGTCCTGCTCCTACTCCCGACTCCAGCTCGTTGATTGGAGGGAGGCAGCCCCTCTTATCCTTACCCGGATGAGCTCCAGCTGCTCTACCTGACGTCACGTCCTGGTGTGGTGGAAGCGTCAGGAGAGCACCCGGAAGCACTCCGGGTGATCCTGGAAGGATCGTCCTCCATGGGTGTGGCGGAAGTAAATAAGTCCCGGCTCCACGAGGCTCGGGGCACACCCTGGCGGTGATCAGAGGCCCTAACGGTCTTGAGCCTCCCTGCTCCCCTTCCGTGGGCCTCTTCTACTCCAGGGTGGTTGCCCCCTCATGGCCCGGAGGACAAATATGCCACAACCCAGTCCTTCCAGGCGTCCTGGCTGGGTCTGACCCCGAGCCATGTACGACAGTAGGTAAACACAATAACTTGAGTGCGCTTTCACGTAGGTCAACCAGATTTTGATACAAGTATTAGGTACAAAACATAGATTTCTACCAAATTTTGGCCTATTTCCGTTAACCGGAAGTGATACTTTTTTATTCATGCAGCCACAGAGTCCGATTTATTCAACTTTACTTTTATAATAATTGTTCAATATACTATTAATTTATTTGATTTGTTGTTGATGGTTCTTTAATAAACATAATGTAAAAATATAATCATTGTCTTGTGGTTTACTCCTCAAATATCCATCCCCATATCTGAGTATACGAGAAAGTCAACGGGAGACCACGCCTGATTTTATTGGGTATAGACTTCAGGTAAATAAAAAAAATAATGATTATCTGCGGTAGGCTGGCGCCGTGCCCGGGATTTGTTCCCTGGCTTGCGCCCTGTGTTGGCTGGGATTGTATCCTGCAGACCTGCGTGACCCTGTAGTTAGGATATAGCGGGTTGGATAATGGATGGATGGATAATGATTATATTTGATCTGTTGTCTGATGTTTAGTTTTCCATAGTTTGTCCACTATGTGAGACCCAAGTTCCATTTTGAATGTCTCACTGACAACAGCCATTTAATTTGTGTGAGGAACAAAGCAACACAGAGGACAGTAATCTTCAGAGGTGGCCTCCACATTAATGGACACCTCACTGTTTTAATTGTATTTCACTCCAAGATGTATTCATGAGTGTCAAACATGTGAATTGAATGATTTTTAAAGACACACTATGAATTGATTTGGAGTAATTCAGCCTCTTTTCCATTTTCTGCTTCTGTACTCAGTGAGGAAGACCATAACCTGGAAGAAGATCCATAACTTGCCTCAGAGTCGTTATCTAGCCTGGTGCTTAAAATGGAATAAAATGTCTCCATCACGCCATCAGTTATGATGTGACCAGTGAGGAAGATTTACTGGTGTTGGCCAGACTCCTTTATTTTTTTTCATTATTAACTTTTCCCAATGGCCATTAACTGAGGTTCCCCAATTTTGGCCTAAATTGTTTCTTTCTTGTTACTCAGGACATAATCTGATGTTTTCAAGTATACTCACTTGTTAGGTTTATTGGGTCATCATTGTCTTTCTTTTTTAATTTATTTTTATTGATTTTAATTAGAAATAGATAACATTCCATACAGTCAAGACAAGTTTGACAAATCAAAGCAAAATTTGACCCCCAAATAAGAGAAAGAGAAGGCAGCCAGCAACCATAGCTACTCTATAAAAGGAACAAGAAAAGAAGGGTATCCTTTTCCCCGAAATGAAAGCTTATTCTAAAATATTATTGATTAGATCCTGCCATATTTTTAAAAAGTTTTGAATAAATCATCTAAGTGAGAATTTGATTTTTTTCCAGTTTCATGTAGTATAGAACATTGGTTACCCCCTGACTTAAGAGTGGTGGGGTGGGATTTTTCCAGTTGAGCAAGATAAGTGTAAGTGCTAGTAGTGTAGTAAAGGAAATTACAGTTTCTTTTCTCTTCTCCACATTACGCCCATCTGGGAGTACACCAATCACAGCTGCTAATGGGTTATGAGTGATTGTGACACCAAGGCTGTTTGAAAGGCATGCAAAGATTTTGATCCAAAATTATGTTAATTTGGTGCACGCCTATAACATATGGCCCAGTATGGCTGGAGCTCGATTGCAACATTCACTGGTTGAATCTTGCCCTGGAAACATTTTGGACAATTTTAAAGGAGATAAATGTGCTCGATAAAAGATTTTAAGTTGAATGACAGAATGCTTTGCACATATAGAGCTTGAATGTATTCTGTGCATGGCTGCCTTCCACTCCTTTCCTGAAATATTAAGTGACAGATCCTTTCCCCAATGTACGCTGGGGTCTTTAAAAAGAAGAGACTTTAAAATAGTTTTATAAATTATTGAGATGCTATCTGAGTCTTCAAGACTGATCAATAATTCTTCTGCAATAGAACAAGGTGGAAGGGGAGTAAAATTGAGCAAGTTCTGTTTAACAAAGTTTCTAGCTTGAAAGTAGTGGAGGAATTGTGTTGATGAGAAGTTGTATTTGAAGTGTAATATTTTTATACGATGCAAAGACATTATATATGTACAAGTCTCTAACTGTTTTAATCCTGGACATTTTCCAGACATTGAATAGTGTATATGTTTGACAGGGTGGAAAAAAGGTGGATGTTATGTAGAGGTGCAACAGATAAAAGCTTCTCTGTCTTAAAGTGCTTCATACATTGGTTCCATATTCTGAGAGAATGAAGGGTAATTGGATTTTTAGTGTAATACGATAGTTTGTATTAACTGGGTTGCAGAGCAGGGAATATAAAGGAATACTGAAAGATTTTATTTCTATTGCAGACCAGGCGTGTGGATATTCATCAATTTGTGTCAATGTTGAGGTCTTTTTATAGCTTGTATATCTGTCACCCAGTAATAAAATTGAAAGTTGGGTAGTGCCATGCCTCCTTCTGCTTTAGGTCATTGTAGAATCGCCCTTTGGATTTGTGGATATTTTGAATTCCAAATAAATGAAGTTATGATTGAGTCTAATTTCTTAAAAAAATGATTTGTTAATGTATATGGGGATGTGGGACATCATTGTCACATCGACAAGGTACTGTGACATTCCTATTTGCATGTGCTAATCAACATACGTAAATGACAATAAGATGTAAGGTGATGTCTCAGTCACTTTAATGTCACAAAAGCGGCATCCTGTTCCAAAACAGGTCACGTGCCATGAAATCCACCTACCCTCAGCCTGAAGAAGAAGCCCCTAATGATGTGTGGGGGCACAGTGAGAGAAGTACCCCAAACCAAAGCGAGGCACGCCCTCACAATCTGCAGTCCGCGGTATGTCCCAGGTTATCTAATGAACAAGCCTTGGCACTCAACACACTCTAAATTTCTGATGACATTTCCTTCTCATTACCACATAATCAGACCATCATGGCCGCATAATGTCAAAGAAATTTTTACATGTAAGAATTCACTTTGTTGTGTCAGCATACAGCCTAAGAAAAATAATATTTACAGGATCATATGTCTTCTTTCTTTTGCAAATAGCTCGCTTTTAATACTGTTTCTAATAAGTTGAGCATATAAAATATTCCAGTCTTCACTGAACCATCACTTGTATTTTAATGGCAATGTTTCATCCTGAAAACAAAAGGTATATTGTTCTCAAGAGCCGAGCAAACAACAAGTTCAGCTGCTTCCTTCCTTCCTTACTGAAAACAGTCTAAAGTCCGACTTCTCTCTGTACCCATAATTTCTGACAAACACCCGAGTGAATGAAAGAAAAAAGGTGTTCTGATACGGACCCTTGACTTCTCTGTGCTCACTACAGATGTGCTCACTTTGCGGGACGTCTGTTTGGATTTTGAATGCTGCTGAACTTACTTCTGCACTTTCTTTCTGGCTTTCTGTGTATTTTAAAATGTTTACAGTACTATATTGTTACTTTTGTGACATCACCATGGCACCATTCTGGGTTGCGCTTAGAGGTGTTTCTCACAACATCTTTAAGATTCTAACATGTGACCATCAGCCAAGCCACCTTGTACTTCAGAACAGGTCATCCACTTGAAGATAAGCATGTTTGAATCCAGCCAGTATTGGGGAGGATGACCATTTAGGAAAAGGTTGGGTTATTACTGTAAGAGGTGTTGGTGAGACCAGCAGGAGGCACTTACCCTGTGGTCTGTGTGTGTATCCCAATGTCCCAGTGCAGTGACGGAGAACACTGTGCTGTAAAAATCGTGCTGTCCTTCAGATGAGATATAAAACCAAGGTCTTGACACTCTGTGGTCATAAAAGATCCCTGAGCATCTTCCAAAAAGAGCTGGGTGTTTCCTGATATCCTGGATAAATTGCTCACTTAAGCCTTGTCCATTCTGGGCCCCCTAACTGTGCCCTGTCTCTAAATGACTAACTGTTTTACTCCTTCACTACCCGTAAACGCCAGAAGTGACTCTACTCCATTGGCCCCTTGAGCGAGGCTCTTAACCTGCAATTGCTCCATCCTGGGTATGACGTTAATCTGCATCCAGTCCTGTGAGCAGGTCCTCCAACTTGCAGGGAAAATGTGGGGAGGGTTTGGGAGGTTGGTGGTAGAATTGGCACTGTAGCCACCGTAAAAAAGCTCGACTCAAAGCAGTGAGGTGTCACCCACTGCACTAGGGTCCCAATCCAGGTGGTTCGTCGTGTGGTGGGTGCACATGTTACCAGCTACCCAGTAGCTAATGTGTGGTGAGCGTACTGACGCTAGAATGGCTGCCATCACAGATTCAGGTGGACGCTACACATTGGTGGTGGTTGAAGTGGTTCTCCAATGTCCAAGTGAAGTGCTTTGAATAGAACAGAAATCCACTATATAAATATAATTCATTATTGTTATTATGCTAACATAATCACTATGCCTCTGTTTAAAGATGGTGCTGTGGTCATTCCTTGGTCCAGTTTCGTGTTTACAATCAATAATTAATCACTGTCAGAAGATGTGTTTTTCTTTTTCTAATCAATTAGATAGGAAGGAATTCTTGTGTGTCTTTTTGACTTTGATTTTTAACTTGCATTTTGGTTTGAACATTCTGGTCTTATGAGAGTTTACAGATTTCAATTTCATTTTGTTTAAGGTTCAGATGTTGTTTCTCTCCTGGTCCTTTATATCCAACTTGTCTCTTTCTAGCTTAACTTTGGCAGCACAGAGTCTGCGTAATGTGAGCGCTCGGTTTAAAGGGATTGAGGAAGCAAGGGGGTTGTTAACGTCAAAAGGAAAGCCGTTTAGAAAACAGGGGAACGGGGAGCGATAACAATTTGACCTTGTTTAACACAGCTTTCTGTCTGAAAACAGGGAGTTGAACGAGGTCATGTGACGACTTGTACGTGGTGTCTTAGGGTCTGTCACTTCATAAAGGCTCAGTTCAGAAACAGAAGCTACCCTAAAGAATCTTGGCATTTAGTGACAGTACAATAGGCACCTCCAGACATCTTCAACAACAACCACATGTCGTGCCATCTCCAACAAAGACCCAGCTCTTATGAGGTGCAGCTTCCAGCCCTGGAGGACATTTATAGCACACGCTGCCTCAGGAAAGCCACCAGCACCTGCATGGATTCTACTCTCCCATGCCACAGTCTATTTGAAATTCTCCCATATGGCAAACAGTTCAGAGCCTTTCCTGCACGGACATCAAGACTTGGAGACTCGGTAAATGCATTCAATCAGTTCATTAAGTGCTCCCAGTAGAGCACTTTAATAATAATAATAATAATAATACATTTTATTTATTTGTAGGCCTCTTTCTAAACACTCAAGGACACCGAACAATAGATAAAACACAGATTATAAACAAAATTATCCATCCATCCATCCATTTTCCAACCCGCTGAATCCAAACACAGGGTCACGGGGGTTCTGCTGGAGCCTATCCCAGCCAACACAGGGCACAAGGCAGGAAACAATCCTGGGCAGGGTGACAACCCACCGCATAAACAAAACTAAAATACAAAAATTAAAATCAGACAGAGCAATTGCAATCAAATTTAAAAAGCAGTCTTAAACAAATGAGTTTTAAGTTTAGATTTGAAAAGTGAAAATGATCCAATATTTCTAAGCTCAGATGGTAGTGAGTTCCAGAGCTGGGGAACAGAGCAACTGAATGCTGTGCTCCCCATAGTGGTAAGACAGACGAAGGGGACAGTCAAGTGGATGGAGGAAGAGGATCTAAGGGTACGGGAGGGAATGGCAACATGGAGGAGGTCAGACAGATATGGAGGGCGAGGTTGAGGAGAGCCATAAAAGTTAACAGAAGAATTTTGAATTGAATGCGGAACTTAACTGGAAGCCAATGAAGCTGCTGCAGAACGGGAGTGATATGGTGAATAGACTGGGTTCTAGTAAAGATGCGGGCAGCTGAATTATGGACCAGTTGAAGCTTATAAAGAGATTTGCGAGAAAGACCAAAGAAAAGGGAATTGCAATAATCCAGACGAGAAGTGACAAGGCTATGAACAAGGAGAGCAGTGGTGTGGGGAGTGAGGGAGGGGCGAATACGATTAATGTTACGCAAGTGGAAATATGCAGACTGGGAGATGTTATTGATGTGGGACTGAAAAGATAAAGTACTGTCAAGGATGACACCCAGACTCTTAACCTGTGGGGAAGGGGAGACAGAGGAATTATCAATAACAAATGAAAAATGATGAGTTTTGGATAATGTTGATTTTCTACCAATGAGGAGAACCTCAGTTATCATCCATCCATTATCCAACCCGCTATATCCTAACTACAGGGTCACAGGGACCTCAGTTTTGTCACTATTTAATTTTAGAAAATTTGAAGAAAACCAGGATTTGATTCTGCTATGCAATCAATAAGTGAGGAGGGTGGAAAGGAAATAGGAGGTTTGCTAGTGAGACAGAGCTGGGTGTCATCAACATAACAGTGGAAGTTAATGTTATATTTATGAAAGATAATACCAAGAGGAAGGAGGTAAATAATGAAAAGATGGGGCCCCAGGACAGAGCCCACCTGAAGTAACAGCGGTCGGTTGGGTTGTGAAAGTTTTAAGCTGAACAAACTGAGTGCTATATGTATATGTTGTGGCGGATGGCCGGGGAGCACCAGGGGAGCAAGTATGGCCAGTGCATTACCTCCCCCAGAACATTAGATGGCAGCCCCCCTGGGTTGCAGCAGTGCCTCGGACTCCCACAGGGCTTCATGGGAGTTGGAGTTTGGTTCATCCCAGTGGGGATCTGCGGGCACCACCAGGGGGTGCTACAATTACTGCTGAGCCCTGGAGAGCAGTTCTTCCGCCACAAAAATACATCATCAGACACCTGGAGCACTTCCATGTGTCCTATAAAAGGGGCCAGCAGACACTACTCCAGGAGCCAGAGTCGGGAGGAGGAGGACAAAGCTTGCCGAGGAGGAGTGGAGGAGAAATAGAGAAGGGACTGAGAGATGAAAGTAAAGAAGAAAGACACGTGAGAGAAACGGAAAGGAAAGCGTGTGTTTGGGCTGTTGGACACTGTAAATAAATAAAATCCATCCATCCATCCATTTTCTAACCCGCTGAATCCAAACACAGGGTCACGGGGGTCTGCTGGAGCCAATCCCAGCCAACACAGGGCACAAGGCAGGAACCAATCCCGGGCAGGGTGCCAACCCACCGCAGATAAATAAAATCACGTGTGCTTTTGGTATTTGCGCCTCTAGTGTCTGTCTGTGTGGAGGTTGGCCTTTACAATGTACATGGTACGCTCTGTTTTCATATTGTATATTTGTATTGTTCTGTTGTGCTATTTTTGTCATTTTATGGGAAGATTATTGTTTCTTTGCACATTGAATCTCATTGCACAGTTTACAATGACAAGAAAGAAATTCAATTCAATTCAAAATCCCGATCAAGCAGATTGGCTCAAACTTTCCCAGAACCCCATCAACATGACATGTGGCATGCGCATGCACATAAGGGACAGCTTAAGGGCTCTGATGATTGCAGTTCCCCACTGCTCCAGGGGTTGGCACCCTGTCTTAGTGCTATTCTCATCCTCCCTCTGCAGACCGGACGATTGGCAGCCGTAACACCACTGATTGTCCACTTTCATTGTTCATCGACTTAAGACCGGAAGATCTACCATCTTGAATCAGTTCAATTGAGAACTCATAATCTGGAAACACGTCTCTGCAATTACTCTGTGTTTTTCTTTGTCTTTTTCAATCTCCAGTTATATGGGGTCACCAGGGTGGTGTCCTAACTCTTTATCGTAGTCTCTCTATTCTAAGACGTAGTTGAAACCTAAAATCTATACTTGATCATTACGTATTGTGATATATTCATGAAAGAGGTTCAATACTTTTAGAGAAAAGCTTCATTCCACATAAATAAAATCACGAGTAAGCAGTGTTTTCTTAGTTGAAATGAGCTATCTCTCCACCACTGCCATGCTATATCTGTTTCGTCTTTCCTAAACATGTGCACAATCTGTCTTTAAACGGCACAGCTTTGTGTAATGTTTTGCCTGTTTTTTGACCCCCATGATGGCTAATCCTTTTTCATAAAGTCGCTTGTGAAAGACTTCCATTTTAAAATGAATTTCATCACCTTCTGTGATAATCGAACAGCTCTGTTCATCTGTTAAACAGTCCCTCCGTTCAGGACACGTTAGACAGGACACAGAACTTCTTACATTTGGTAACCTCTAATATCTTCTAATAATTTCTTTCCATTGCTCCCAGTACAGATGAAAGCTCTGCTTCCTGACTCTCGTGGCTTTTTAGTGCATTTTGATATGCTTTATAAAGACACAACCTCATTAGACGTGCGCTAATATTGCATCTGAGTCTAAAGCTGCACTTGGATATTTATGACATTTTGTGGTTTCACATGAAACAGAAAGTTCATGTTGTGTCAGGAGCCATATGGACAGTAAATATTTTCTGGATCATGTCACAACTTATACTGTATATTACTGGCCATGGAGGTGCAGCCAGTATACTGGTAAGAGCAGAACTGGAGTGGTTTGAACTGGGAATTTCAAATTTCTCCATGGATTAACAAACATAAAGAAAGTGATGGGTCAGACATGTCAGTGTTAGTGGGGCTCATTATGAAGATCTGGAGGGGCTTATACTGCAGGTGATTGTGTGTGCTGAGGGCATAGGCAGTAAATATTCAACACATTTGTGCGCTCATTGCCTTGTGCCAAGTCCAATAAATGTTAGTTCCAAATGACTAAGAAGGAGAGAGTCGGCTTGGATTTGAAAAGCAGATATTTAAAATGGAGTTTAATCGAAAGTGAATGGTGAACGCTGCAAAAATGCAAGAGCGAATGCCGCCTGTCCTATTTCCATTAAAACATTCAAATTCAAAAAGTGCCAGATGCCCACAGACTGTTTTTCTTGCGGATCTTCCAAAAAACTCTTCATGTCGTCAAGGAAACGGTGTCCTTGCTTTCATTACTGCAGCACTTTGTTGTTGAAATATACAATCTGCACCGACTTTATGAAACACAGCCGTGGAAATGTGGATTTGCTACAGCAATTGGCTAAGGCCACAAGTCTGCAGTGGGAGACAGTGGCTTTATGGTGAATGACTGTGGGACACACCAAAGAGCTGCATTAGGTGCCAATCACGTGCATCCAAGCTGAAACACCTGCATTGTGGGCCAAAACTGGGAAAGGGACAAGGGGGCCATTGATATGGTGTCAGGCGCTCACCAGGAGATACCTTCTGATAGGGAGGCTGCTCAGGAGAGCCTGGTGGATGATCAATAACTGATCAGAGCAAAAAGCAAGTAGAGAAATAGCATCACCCAAACAGACACAGCAGCAGAGCCACCCATCTGAGGGATTACAGCAGATGCAGAAGACCCGTCCCACCTTCTTCCACCTTTAGTATTAAAACATTGGAGATGTTGGTTGAAATGGGAGCGGTGAGGGGAGGAAGGCAGACAGAAAGAGAGAGAGAAAGAGAGGCCTGATTGGCTGTTGGGCAGCGCCACTAACTCTAAAGGGCTTTTCTCTAAATATGGAATGGCATTGGGGAATTACTCTAAATTAATTCCTAAGCAGAGACAGTAGATAAGGACGCTGCTGCTGCACTGAAGGACACAGGTCATCTCTTATTAGCTCAGGAAGTGAAGTGCATGGGACACCTTCTCAGCTCACGGGTGGCACAATAGTGCTGTAGTTATTGCTTTTGCCGCACGACTCTGGAAGCCAAGGTTCAACTCCTGGACCACTTATGGTTAGATTAGAGGTGGTGCAGTCAACCTTTGTTATTATAGGTCTTCCACGTGGTAAAAAATGAACTTTTGGATGACACCCATAGAATCTCCATGCTTCATGTCAACGTTTTCCCAAAAAACATGCAGATTAGGCTCATTGGTGACTCTAAAATGATCTTATTTCAGTGAGTGTGGGACAATATGGAGCCTAGCTTGGGTTGTGTTGGTCAGAATATTTAGCCTCATGTTGTTTATTTTTGAAATTTGAGAGAGTTGTCCAGAATATTGGCAGAGTTTAAATTATTTTGCTTTGAAAGAATGAATTCTGACACCTGCAGCAAGTGGAGTCACCAGTGCCACCTCACCTAATGGCATGATGAATTGTTCTCCCAACAAAACACATAAAAGGCAAAATAAAAAACATGTTGACAGTGTAGAACCGTTCCAGACTAGGATGGGAGGACCCAGATAAATAAATACTGTGAAAGTAAGACCAGTTGAGGTTTACTTAAGAGGAAGTACTGTAAATCCGGGGTGCCGAACTCCGGTCCCGGAGGGCCCAGTGGTTGCATGTTTTCATTCTAACCATCTTCTTAATTAGTGACCAGTTTTGGCTGCTAATTAACTTCTTTTGCCTTAGTTTTAATTGACTCAGGCCCCTTAGTTGTTTCTTGTTCCTTAATTAGTGGCCAAACAATAATGAGAAACAAAACGAGCTGCCACGTGACCAGCTCACCTGTGCCCATCACACAATATTTGGAAATAAAGAAGGGTGGATGTCTTAGTAAGGTTGATCTCCAAGGTCACCAAAACATCTTGACAGTGTTCTTAGGAAAAACAGAAAATCAACAGTTCTGGAAATGTCTGTTGTGGCAGAATGAGAGCAGCAACAAGCTGTGGAGTGAAATAACGGGTTTAATTAACAACAAGAATCGGCTTCTCATTAAGAACCTGGTTGGAGTTTGAAGCCCCAATTTATTTGGTCATTTGTCACCTCATTTCATGTCTCATTTCTGTTTGGCTACCATTTAATGATGAAAAGAATCAATTCAGAGGACTGAATCCTTAAAAACAGGGCTATTAAAATGAAGGTAAAAGGAGTTAATTAGCAGTGAAAACTGGTTAGGAAACGAGTTAGAAGGAAAGCCTGCACCCACTGCGGCCCTCCAGGCCCGGAGTTCGACATCCGTGAAGTAAATGAACACCATAACCGAAAGTCGTATGAAAAATCATATAGTGTGATATAATCCAAAGCAGAGAAATCCTGTCATTGTAGGCCAGACGTAGAACTTCCCCACTAACCCACACACTTGTTTCACTTGGACCTTCTACTGGTCAAGCCAATGCAGATGGCATTTTCTTGTAAGAGTCCCTAGGAGACTTTTTGTTTCCAGTACTTACATTCTCATCCAGATAATCAGGGAGGAGAATCGTCTTTTTCAAGTGTTACATCTCCTTTAAAAGTGAAACAAGACTGCACTCCTTTTACAAATGCTTGCCATCACAGAATTTCCCTCTCTGGTTGCAACAGACATTGCATTTCACTGTTGCCAAACTATCTGAATATACGGTAGAGTGTGCGGATTGTAGAAGGACCACCTATGGGAATGTGAAAAGAACATTCAAACTCTAAACACAAGGTCCAATAAATCCTACTTAATAAATACTACTTCATATACAAATGCATTTGTATTTAATGCAGTTTGACCAAAAGGCCTACCAGTCCACGCTTGACATCATGGGTCAAGCCGCGATCCTCAGAGGCATCGCACCAACAGGGCCAAGCCAGGATTTGTTGGTTTAAGGAGCCATAATCATTGACATTGTCCACTGACATACTGAAAAGTGTGTGTTACACCTCCCCAGTCAGGACAAGTGCAACGATGCAGGCCCTGTCATCCCTGTCACGGCGCATCATTCAGACGCTTCTCTCAAAGGTAAGCAGTAAGCGATCTACAGTAGGTTGTCATGGTCATTTTAGGAAGCAATTCCCTAGTGCAGACATGGACTCAAAGCAGAGCTGAATGTGGGCCTTGCTTGTCATTAGCAGGCAGAAGGGACCTGCTGAACATAATACTGTTGCTTCATTGTCTTTGCACACCTTATATTCACTTATGGATAAACTAGATTCTGTGCTACCTATAGAATTTAATCAGAAGTAGTATGGCTTCATAAATTTTCACATCCCTGTGTACACAATGAATTTATACTGGTTTCAGCTTTCCACATGTTAAATTTTTCAGTGCCTCTCTACTGTCTACATACAGTTATGGGAAAGAGAAGTGGAAGGTATATTAAGAAGAGAGGCGATGATTTGTGAGCAGCAGTGTGGTTTCATGCCAAGAAAGAGCACCACAGATGTGATGTTTGCTCTGAGGGTGTTGATGGAGAAGTTTAGAGAAGGCCAGAAGGAGTTGCATTGCGTCTTTGTGGATATGGAGAAAGCATATGACAGGGTTCCTCGAAAGGAGCTCTGGTATTGTATGAGGAAGTCGGGAGTGGCAGAGAAGTACATAAGAGTTGTACAGGATATGTACGAGGGAAGTGTGACTGTGGTGAGGTCTGCGGTAGGAGTGACAGATGCATTCAAGGTGGAGGTGGAATTACATCAGGGATCGGCTCTGAGCCCTTTCTTATTTGCAGTGGTGATGGACAGGTTGACAGACGAGATTAGACAGGAGTCCCTGTGGACTATGATGTTTGCTGATGACATTGTGATCTGTAGTGAGAGTAGGGAGCAGGTTGAGGAGACCCTGGAGAGGTGGAGATATGCTCTAGAGAGGAGAGGAATGAAGGTCAGTAGCAACAAGACAGAATACATGTGTGTAAATGAGAGGGAGGTCAGTGGAATGGTGAGGATGAGGGGAGTAGAGTTGGCGAAGGTGGATGAGTTTAAATACTTGGGATCAACAGTACAGAGTAACAGGGATTGTGGAAGAGAGGTGAAGAAGAGAGTGCAGGCAGGGTGGAATGAATGGAGAAGAGTGTCAGGAGTAATTTGTGACAGACGGGTATCAGCAAGAGTGAAAGGGAAGGTCTACAGGATGGTAGTGAGACCAGCTATGTTATATGGGTTGGAGATGGTGGCACTGACCAATAAACAAGAGACAGAGCTGGAGGTGGCAGAGTTAAAAATGTTAAGATTTGCACTGGGTGTGACGAGGATGGACAGGATTAGAAATGAGGACATTAGAGGGTCAGCTCAAGTTGGATGGTTTGGAGACAAAGTCAGAGAGGTGAGATTGCATTGGTTTGGACATGTGCAGAGGAGAGAGGCTGGGTATATTGGGAGAAAGTTGCTATGGATAGAGCTGTCAGGGAAGAGGAACAAAGGAAGGCCTAAGAGAACGTTTATGGATGTGGTGAGAGAGGACATGCAGGTGATGGGGGTATCAGAGCAAGATGATGAGGAGAGGAAGATATGGAGAAAGATGATCCACTGTGGCAACCCCTAACGGGAACAGCAGAAAGGAGAAGATCTCTACTGTCTACACACAGAGAATCTCCCAAGTCTACAAGGCCAGGGATGTCATGTCCCACAGCATGACCATTTATGCCAAAATTATCTTTGATAGCACTTTCAGGAGAGACAGGAGTACAACAAGTCCAACCAGCTCCACTGGTTCTGAAGTCAGAACACTGCAGTTGTGAACAATACGTTTTTTTCATCCCTAATGGCAATGGAGACACTCAGTTGGGTGTCTTGTAATACTGTGTCTATGACATCTAGCAGAACTGTTGAATGGCTGACGTTCAGGCATCATGGAAGGAGTAGCTGCAACTAGTTTAGCCTCCAGTGGGTCTGAAAGATGAAACCCCTCACGCAGAATTAAACACAAAGTAGGGCTGTGGGCAAGGAGCTCTGTCACTCTGTAGAAGGATTTTGAGAACATAAAAGCAGAAATACGTCTGTATTGTTTTAAGCACCACATATGCCCATTTACTGGCAACAGTAATGGAGCATCTGCAGTCCCACATACATAAATACGTTTGTATTTGTATAGGACACTTTTTGTCAAAGATAGCCAACAGTGCAGTGACAGCAGATTCTCTCAGTATGGTCTTCAAAGCACATCTCAGTTCAAGAAAACTCCAGCTGCACAGGCCTGCATTGTGCCTGGGGCAACTGGGGTGAAGGCTGGCACGGATGTCTGATGATGGGTATTTCATTTAACTTGTGACATGCAGGGAAGCTGATAGTTCATTCATTCACGAACCACCGCTGTAGGAGTTTTCCCACAAAATTACATACTTTGGTGTTCTCATCTGCACATTTTATTATGTTAAAATGAACAGAAGTCGTGGGCTGCTCTCACTGTGATGAACGTCTATGTAATTTTTGCTGTGCCTGTCTATCTAAAATGTGATGAAGGCTTTAATTTTTAGATGTTTTCTTGTAAATTGTGTTTATAAGAAATGCTTTGAAATCACTTCAGTTTGTTTTTTTGTCTGGTGCCTCCTAACTCACCGGTATGAGAAACCCCCCACGTTTGTATACCGTTCGACTCGCCTTGATCTGTAGTTATGCAAAACGTTGTGCGTTCAGGGGTTCCCTCCTACTTTTTGACCCTCTAGATCTGAAAAACACTCATTTTTAGGCTATTTGTAAACCATGTTTTGGGACGGATATTACACCTTTATGATAAAGAAAAAACCAATAGGTGTCTTCAGCAAAAATAATCAGACGGACTTGAAGTTGTACATACCAAATCAACCGACCCCAGGGCTTCATCCCAATGGGGTACGAGGGGTCAAAGTTGCTCCTTTTCACGAAAGTTTGAAAAACTGGGAATCAGAAATACTGTATAGACATGTGGTCTGTCATTTTCTGCTATTTTAAGGTTGCTGATCATGAATATGATAGTATTTTTTATTATTTTTATTTTATTTTTATATATTTATTTTTTTTTATTATATTTTATTTTTTTATTATTTTTTTGATATCTGATTCTGGACTGGTGGTCCTAGCCCTGTAAGAGCAACTCCCATTTTCAAACATAAGCATGTGGCAAGAGCGGCGTTTGGGGGTGGCAAGTGGGACAATTGCCCCAGGCCCCGTGCCTAGGGGGGCCCCACTTTTGAGGTCCGCGTGTCCCGTTCCAGTCAAGTTATATTCTCCAGTATATATATATGTTTGAGATGCTTCTAAAAGGAACCCTTATCGCATATTGAGACTCAGAGTATACTTGCAATTTGGGTCCTTTACTAGAAGAGGCCCTGCTATTTTCCGCATGACATCGCATTGCATTTCACACTGTAGTGGTATTGTCATGAATTATGAATTGCACTTTTTTAATAGATTATAGCATTATATTTTGATAAAGTCTGTGTGTTATCTTGCAAAAATTTAGCTGAAAACTGTAATGCAAAAATCCGGTGTACGTTAACATTATTTTTATTAAATTCATGCGCAAGTTTATACAGTCCACACATACCAGTAACAGCGTTTGACGTAACCAGCCCCATGTGGGGTTGGTCAGCCCTAGCCCCCGCACACCCCTAAGGCCACCTCTGGCATGTGGGGTATCGTTTTAGACTATTTCAAGGTCGGTGATTACAAATATGATGTTATTTTTTGATTTTTGATCCTTTACTAGTGATCTAGCCCTCTATGGACCTCTATCAGAAAACGACATATTTCTATAACAATAGAGATTATTTAGACGTTAAACATTTACATGGAAGCACTTATTTTAATATTTCAAATACCTGACACACCTATTCATGCTTATTATGTACCTCAGCCTCATGAAGTAAGTCATTATATTTCTTTTGAAAGCCTCAAAATGGGTCAGCTTACACTAATTCAGATTTTTATTATCTCTCTATTATAAAAAAAATCTTGCGACGAGACGTGATCTTTGGAAGAGAGACAGAGAGACACTTTTACATCCTGCGTGACTGACAAGTAAAGTCATACTTACAACCTTTGGAAGCAAGTCCCATGATACACATGCAGAGCAGGTTAGAGATAATGGAAGTAGGAAAATTCGAAAGTCTCAAAAAAATGAGAGCAAAGATGGCATTAGCTCAAACAAATGGAAAATATTGCTCTGTGAAATAATGGAACAGCAAAAAGAGATCGAATAGTGTTAGTGTTTGAGGATGTCTGGGAGACAAGAGAGACAAGGCAGTGACTTTAAAAAGTTTGAAGCGCCGCACGAAAAGCAGATAACGCGGCACGGGAGCAACAGCAAGTCAGAAGCTGATTGAGCAAAGAGGAGGTAAATAAAACAACTGTTATTTGTTTCCCATTGTATCACCATTTAACTCTTTGAGGGCTGAATATTTTTCCCAAAGAATGATGCTTTCACACAGAAATCAACATAAAACGTCTGTTGCTGCATGCTGTGGCTGCCAGTTTGCCAAGAATGAGCGGCAGCCTTGCTGCCAGGCTGTCTTCACATGGCTGGGACAGCAGCGGAGGCAGTCATGGTCGCAGTGCATTAAAATCTGGATTCTACCTCTTGTCATTTTTAAGTGGCAGTCCTCCCTGACAAACATTGTCAGTAACACTACTAGCTGGGAACTGGTCAGCTGAAGCATTCATTCATTTTCGATCACTTGTATCAAAATCTGAGTCCAACAAGTCATAGTCCAGTTCAGCAGTGACAGGCAAGACGTCATCCATGGAGCATTTTGCTTTTCACATTCGCTTTGATCTCTTGCCAGATCTCAGTGCTATTTTTGCCATTGTGTGCGCCTTGCTACTCATGTGAGCGCAGGGAATCTCGGTCAAACCAATGAATCTAACTTTCCTTCTAGCAACGAGAGTCCAACGTAACAGTTGGTTTAGTCACAGTTTACAGTTGGTTACCATCGTCAACTCCTCCTTTTGACAAAAGTCAACATCAGCCCTGAAAGAGTTAAGAGGGGTTTCAGAGGAGGGGCTGCGTCACCTTGGAGTGCGTTCAACTCCCCTCTTCACAACGGTGTGTAGTGTTGACTGGGGTGGGGGGTGGGGTTTGAGGGGTTGGTGAGCGAAGCGTACAGGGGGCGCAGCCTCCTAGTTTTTAAAATTTATGTATGTGCATTAGAAGACACTTTCCTGAATTATCCTACCGGAAGACAGTTACTATGCAATGATGTTTTCTGTACAATTAACAATAACAAGTCTTCTTCTCATTTATTCTGCAAAACATAAGGCCATAAATTTTTTTATATCTGGAGCCAAATAAATCTGGCCCTGGGGACGTCATGATATCAAACAAGTAAGCACTTTTATAAGGGCCCACTGCAGGACAGTAACACACTCACTAACAGTTAAGGGTTGAACTGGCATTTGGGTTAACATGCAAGTTGGTATCAGGCTTTAGAGTGCAGATTAATGATCATCTTTAAGGAAATTGTTTCTCCTGAGGCTTTTATTATTTTTGTTTAAGTTAAAGGGTAATAGTCAAGTTTGCTCTTAACGTTTATTTGTAGTTGGACCTGCCACGGTCATGCATAGACCTTTTCCTAACAAAATAAAGCATGAGGTGATTATTGATGTAGAGTAAAAGATGTTTAAAGGAAAAGCCGAGTGGTTAGTGCTTCTTCTCCACAGCTCCAGATTCCTGAGTTGAAATTGTGTGGGCCTTGGTCTGGGTGCTCCAGTTTTATTGCCTCATTCCAAAGATGTGCACGTGTGTTACATTACCTGGGGGCTCTGAATGAGTTAGCTGACGTGTCGAAAGATGGACTGGAATCACATCCAGTGTATGTTCAGTGCTGTAGGCATAGACTTTGAGTTCCTGCCACCCTGAACTCGATAACCAGGTTACAAAAATGGATGGAGTTCATTCACACACATTCGCTCAGAACAGGCTAATGAGCCAGTGGGGTTTCCAAAATGGCCTTAGGTAAAGTTACTTATAGCTTGTGCAAGCTAGCATAGCCATAACTGTAATGTCATCAGATCTGACAAAAAAGGTGTTTCATAATGTTCATAAAATATATATATATATATATATATATATAAGAACTAGCTTTAGACCCCAGATTAGGTCATCTCCTCCGGGTGCTTCAGTTAGGGTTTTTCAGAAGTGCCTGCTACCACTGCAGCCTGCAGTGGCATTAACCTTGTTAGGTGTTTGTCTGCTGCCCTTTACTTAATGCTTTGTTCTGTCTCTGACCTCTTTGTTTTTGATAGTTCTGTTTTTGTCAGTTTGTTTCATTAGTGGGGGCTAAAAAGTGTTTCCATGAAGACGTTAGTGCCTGCACGTCTTGCTTTGTCTCTTTCCACTATGATTTCATGAAGTTTGTGTTACTGGCTTTGGTGATAATCTTATGGCCTCACTTCTCGGTATTCCAGACACCTGTCTCTTTCCTGACTGCCACTGTTTCCATCCTCTGGTTGGACAAGCTCTGTGTTATACCGTGTGATCCCTGATACCTGTTATTATGGTCATAACACCCCTGTGGTTGGCTGCATTATTGACGATAGATACTATAATAGTATGATCTCTTCAACTACACGGTGGTAGTGCTGCTGCTTTGCAGTAAGGAGACTGTGGAAGATTGTGGGTTCGCTTCACAGTTCCTCCCTGTGTGGATAGCGCTTTGAGTACTGAGAAAAGCGCTATATAAATGTAATGAATTATATTATTATTATTATTATTATTATTATTAATTGTGCCATCCATTATCTAACATATTGACGATAGATACTATAACAGTATGATCTCTTCAAATTATTGTGCCATCCATTACCTAACATATTGACGATAGATACTATAACAGTATGATCTCTTCAAATTATTGTGCCATCCATTACCTAACACATTGACGATAGATACTATAACTGTATGATCTCTTCAAATTATTGTGCCATCCATTACCTAACATATTGACGATAGATACTATAACAGTATGATCTCTTCAAATTATTGTGCCATCCATTACCTAACATATTGACGATAGATACTATAACTGTATGATCTCTTCAAATTATTGCGCCATTCATTACCTAACATACTGACTCTCACTGTCTGGAATGTTGACCCTGTAGACCCTCCTGTGACCCTAGAATGGCAAATTTAGGGACTGAATGGCTGGACTTACTTAGAATTTGGATAGATACTCCTCTGCATTTCAATGTCTGGCCAAGGTTGTAGTTGGGCTTAGGTAGATATTGAGTCACTCATTCAGATATCAGTGCCTTACCAATGGAGGGCAACTGGGGGAATAACACTTCTCAGTGGTCAGGCTGGTCCATTCAACTGTAATGTCAATTACAGGTCCACTTTAGGTACACGACTAAGCTGGAATTAGTGACATCAGATGGCTCTGTCCTGTTCAGCATTTTAAAGAACTTTGAAGCCACAATTGACTTTTTATTGTTTTTCAATGGAGTAGCAGAGCGGTTCAGTAATGGACATGAGGCACAGCAGCTCCTGTGAGAAATGCTGCCATTCTACAAGCCAAACCAACAGCACAGCATTAAAAATCAATTTCAGCTTCTCCGTCAAGGCAGCTTACAGCCCAGCAAGTTTTCCATCTCTGAATTCCTTCTCAGAGGAGCACATCCTGCTTTTAGAGCACAAAGGCTCTACTGATGAAAACCACCCCTTGTGAAAAAGGCCATGTACAGTAAAAAGAGCCTACTGAACGCCAATTGTGCAGTATACAAACACGCGTACACGCTCAACTGCCAGCATTGTGCTTGTCAGCAATAACTGACCACTATACTAAAAGGATCTAAGTAAAAGCTTTTGGTTATTAACAAAACATTGTATAATGTTATGGGATAAAGTAAATGAAGCAAGAGAATTATAGAATTTTAAGGCTATTTCCAGTACATTTGTGACAGGCATATTCTGCAAAAAGTGCTAAAACTGGTAAAAGAGTTTCAGATATTGGCCATCAGGTCAAAACCCCCCCTCATGTCGGTGAATGGGTCTCATGTAAATGACTGGCGTCCAGTCCAGGCTTGGTTCCTTCCTTACATTCACTACTCCTACATTATGTCCCAACTCCTGGCATTCCTGATCAGGTTACCAGTGTAAAGACAATGGGAGGATCGGTAATCGCTACTATATAGCATATGTTCTATTATTATTTACCGTGCAGCGCACTAACAGCATGTACGCAATTTCTGAAAAGTGTTATCAAGTGACCATTTTTGTCTTGGAAGGAATAACTTAATTTTGTGCTACTTAAAAAAATCTCATTGACTGCGCTGTCATATTCTGGATGGTGCCCCAAAATAATGAGTCTCACCATTTTCAGCTGCTTATTCTGAGTGCAGTTTGCTTGCATTGCATATGCCAACATGTGGGGCCTAGAGCTGCAATAAATACAACTTCATATCATTGTTATTATTGACTATACAGGAAACACTGGGCAGGTCTTAGTCTGTGGATAGACACACAAATTACAACAAACCACATCTTATGCCAATGAGTAATACTTGACACAGCTAGTCTTTCTAAAAAGAGCTGGCATCATGTTGTCCTAAATTACATCCAAGTAGATTTGATTGAGTGGATCATAAGTAAAAGGCCAGAGAATCTAAAGTCTTACACAATTTTTTTTTATGTTTATTCACTTTTTCTGAATTAAAATATGAGAAAGGTGCTCATGAGAACACGTCATTGGGCCCAGTACAGCTCATCAATTCCAATTCATGCCATATAACATGAAACTAATCCAGTTCTGGGCTGCCGGAGACCCTGTACAGGATGCCAGCCCACTCCCAATTGGGACAGTTAACCTGATCTGTATGACTTTGGGAATGGGAATAGAAATAGTGGAATATCCAAAAAAAAGAACAGGTCAGAGAACCTGAACCTAGCATTATGGACCCACAGAGCAGCAGCTCTAACCAAAAACCACTGTGCTACTGGTTTGTTTCATGTGATAGGTTTAAAAATGTGAATTGAATTGAAGGTTTCAAGGTGCTACATTTAATTTCTGCCTGTTTTTTATGCCATTTGGATTAAGCAGAGCTGAAAATGGATGGATATAATGATAATAAGTGAGCATTGCTTTCCTAAACTTGCGTTTACCTCAGTTTGACCTCGACTTGTTAAGCTATCCCAATTGAACTTAAGTCAGTCCTCAGCCTCTCCAGGCTTCATCTGTTGCTAAGCAGCACTAAACACGCTGAAGTCATATGATGGGTGGGGCCAGAGTAAAATGGCGCACTGAAGGCGGGGCCAAAGCAGATCCGTGATACACTCGAAATGAGACAGAGGCATTGTGAAAAGCAGCCTCCACCTGCAGCTCTGTCTGGATGCTGTCCTTGTTCAGGTTTTTAGGTCAAATTAATGATAAATAGGCAAACAACAGTAACAGAAACCTAATAAAGGCATCCAACATTAGAACACAGACACAACAAACACAGACAATTTATAATCAAGAGTGACACCGAGATCCAGAAAGATATGAATATCAACAAGGAGGGCACACCCTGCTAAACAATGTTGTCTTGTCCCGATTCCTCAGTTGTACTTTTGCAGCAAATGTAATGTATGCTTATTGAAGCCACTAACCACTTCATAAGTACGATGGCATTGCTGTCATCACTGAAATTCACCACCAGAACTGACCTTAGTTAGTAAAGCTTCCTATCAACAGCTAATGCTGACTGGGATAAAAATAAATACTTAATCTAACAAGAACTTTGGATTGCTTAGGTTATAGTACTGTACATTTGGGTCTATCAATATGTATCTAAAAGATTAACATGTACTGCCAAACAGAAATATATTTCCTCCATCCATAATCAAGTCTAGTTCATCCAGTTCTGGATTGTAGGAGCCTATTCTGTCAGCATTAGAGGGTGAGAGTAACCAGCCTTGGACATGCAGCGTGCTCATCATGCGCACACCACTGTCACTTAACATACGTGTGTCTTTGACTTTAGGTTTTAATAACCATCTGTTCATCTTTTCAGTGACTCATGTCAGGCCAAATTATAGGAATTCACTTTTTTTTCATAATGCTATCTAGGTACAGACCCTGGCAAAACCCTCATTCTGGAAATGCCAGTGTAGACATTTTATATCTTCAGTAGTCTGTAGTAGCACCACATTGGCAATGTCTACCTGAGAGGGGCTTTAGTGTCTGTGTAGATGGAGTTGGTGAGTGAGGGGCTTCCAAGCAGACATTTTCCAGCTGGGCACAGTTATTCTAAACCTAAGAGTTTGGTTTGGACACCTTTAGCTCTGTTGTATTCCTACAGTCTTTTTCTGTCTTTTCTCACAAGCCTTAAGAACGTTAAGATCCCACGTTATGTTTAGTACATGTGGCAGTCTGATCACGAAGCTAAGATACTGAGCTTTAAACCTCAGGGAGCCAGAACAAGGCCTCATCAATGACTGATAATGTCACTTGGAACAGGTCACTTACTGTCACAATAACCCTGAGCTTAAAGCACTTTGAAATTGCACCCACCTCTGAAAGGCACTATATAATTTAATTCTGTTATTTGTGTATAGCACTCTTCAGTTGGTGCAGTCTCAGAGAGCTGTGACACATTCTCATGCAAAATGCAAGTATAAAAGTTACAAATGACTAAATATAGAATTTGTACACATAAAGACACAGATATAGAGCAGAGACTGCTAATATATAAAGTATGTGTGCAGCAAATGTGGGATGAGCAAAACTGTTAGTACATTTCATTGGTAATATTGTGTATTAACATATATGACAGATTGAGACATATAGGCACTACACAACATAGATAGATAGATAGATAGATAGATAGATAGATAGATAGATAGATAGATAGATAGATAGATAGATAGATAGATAGATAGATAGATAGATAGATAGATAGATAGATAGATAGATGTAAGGCACTATATGATAGATAGATAGATAGATAGATAGATAGATAGATAGATAGATAGATAGATAGATAGATAGATAGATAGATGTAAGGCACTATATGATAGACAGATAGATAGATAGATAGATAGATAGATAGATAGATAGATAGATAGATAGATAGATAGATAGATAGATAGATAGATGTAAGGCACTATATGATAGATAGATAGATAGATAGATAGATAGATAGATAGATAGATAGATAGATAGATAGATAGATAGATAGATAGATAGATAGATGTAAGGCACTATATGATAGACAGATAGATAGATAGATAGATAGATAGATAGATAGATAGATAGATAGATAGATAGATAGATAGATAGATAGATAGATAGATAGATGTAAGGCACTATATGATAGATAGATAGATAGATAGATAGATAGATAGATAGATAGATAGATAGATAGATAGATAGATAGATAGATAGATGTAAGGCACTATATGATAGACAGATAGATAGATAGATAGATAGATAGATAGATAGATAGATAGATAGATAGATAGATAGATGTAAGGCACTATATGATAGACAGATAGATAGATAGATAGATAGATAGATAGATAGATAGATAGATAGATAGATAGATAGATAGATAGATAGATAGATAGATAGATGTAAGGCACTATATGATAGATAGATAGATAGATAGATAGATAGATAGATAGATAGATAGATAGATAGATAGATAGATAGATAGATATGAAAGGCACTCTTTAATAGATAGATAGATAGATAGATAGATAGATAGATAGATAGATAGATAGATAGATAGATAGATAGATAGATAGATAGATAGATAGATGTAAGGCACTATAAAATTGATAGATAGATAGATAGATAGATAGATAGATAGATAGATAGATAGATAGATAGATAGATAGATAGATAGATAGATAGATAGATGTAAGGCACTATATAATAGATAGATAGATAGATAGATAGATAGATAGATAGATAGATAGATAGATATGAAAGGCACTCTTTAATACATAGATAGATAGATAGATAGATAGATAGATAGATAGATAGATAGATAGATAGATAGATAGATAGATAGACAGATAGATAGATAGATAGATAGATAGATAGATAGATAGATAGATAGATGTAAGGCACTATAGATAGATATATAGATAGATAGATAGATGTAAGGCACTATATAATAGATAGATAGATAGATAGATAGATAGATAGATAGATAGATAGATAGATAGATAGATAGATAGATAGATAGATAGATAGATAGATTATTGATCCCAAGGGAAGTTCAATACGGGTAGTGCAGAATTGATTATACCAAGTTAAATACAAACATTTAAGAACCCACAATGCAAATAACAAATACTATACAAATAATACAATCACAACACACTGGTTTGGAATCTTTCAGTCCCATTCAGGTAATACAAATTGTGCATACAATAACGACAGTGTGGTGAGAATTGTTTAATAGTACTGCTACTAAAGTGACAGGTGGCACATATATTAAGTGATAGATACTAAAGTGACTTAATATTAAAGCAAAGTAAAATAAAGTGACATGGCTTGTGTTAATAGGATAAAAACGAACAAAAACAGGTTATTCTGTAGAGACCAAGTAGTGCGATTTCAGATGTACTGTAGTGCAGAGGTAATACACCTAATGTGGCTTATGAGCATAGAACCAGGATGCTGGATCACCAACGTGGCAGCACAAACCGCAGTACTACTCAAATCGATTTACGTAATAAATAATATTTTTTTGACTTTATAAGTCAGTATTTCAAATCAAGACCCAGGAATGGAGAGCACGCCAGTCCAGCACAGTCTGCACTTTAAGATTCAGAAGTAGAACCTTTCAAGTCCACGACGCAGGCTGTGCAGAGGTAGGGGTTTCGACCCCCTGAGTTGTGACGCAGCAGCGCTAATGACTACACGTAACTTCACACTGGTCCTCCATCCATCCATCCATCTTCTAACCCAGGCATTCCTTTGCGATGGGTACAATAAAACCGCGGACTGGTCGCCAGCACAGCACACCCACACCCACTCACACTGGCATCGCTTATTTTTTTATTTATTTGAATTACAGTGATTTTTATATGGTTCCGTATTTCTGCATTAACAATTTTAGCACGGCAGAAAAGCATGCCAAAAATCAGTAAACGAAAGCCTTTCTGAACAAGCCTCGAATGACTGTCGTTCTTATTTACAGTATACAGAATAACTGCATGTTTTTATAAAGAGACATTTTTCTTGCATATGCAAAATGCCAGAAATTTAAACATGACGGAAGAAAATCAGACAGTAGAAATTACTTTGGAATTTAAAGTAACAGCATTTTGATACGCTCAGTAGCTCTTAACGCAGCATGTAATCTCGACTGTGGAATGTCAGCACATTTGTGCTGCGAGTCTGGGAGCAAATTTACTGCCACAAGACGTGCGCGTTTCTTCTCAGGGTTTCACTGAAGATGGCCATCGATCGACCTGCTTTTGGACTGACATTCCTACCAAAGTGTTCAAACGTCGCGTTAAATGTCAACACAATAAAAACGCATGCCATCTTTATTAAAAAATAGCCCCATAACACAGAATAGATCAATTTAGAAAAATAAAAGAGTGGTGAGCGTTGCTTGTTCCTCAGTTCTTAGCACAGCCGCTGCCACCACCGACCAGGGCCGGATTTATATGAAAAGAAGCCCTAGGCTATTCCACTTATGAGGCCCTTTCACCTTCCATTTTTAAGTTTGTAAATTACATGAGAGATAATAAAATTTTGCTAACAATTTGAATGTAGGCCCCTCTTGATCTTGAGGCCCTAGGCTGAAGCCTAGTTAGCCTATAGGAAAATCCGGCCCTGCCACCGACCCAAAACCCAATGGGTGGCTTTGGTTTCCCTTGTAGCCCCTTAGAATCTGAAGGACTTTCCCCAACATCCAGTCCAGGTTTCCTTACTCTCTAGCTTCTGTTTCTTCCTTATTCATTTATCCAACATCCAAATCTGCTTAAGGGCAACATTAGGTGCAATTCAAGAACCAACCCTGGCCTGGGCAGGTTAGAGTCGCCAGTTATCAATATGCGCTTGGCATGAAGGGATAAAAATAAAGTATTCTCTCATTGGAGCCATAATGAAAAAATATAAATTAAGAAAAAGAAAATGAACAAATTCTTAAAATGGATGGATGGGCCAGCTAACCAGTCATAACTCTTCACCTTATATTATATGCACCTTCGTAAAATGACTATTATGGTTTTATATATATTGTCCATTAATATGCCATAACAATCATTCTTTTAATCCTTTCTCCATCCCTGTCATGCAGGATGAATTTATTTCAACAAGAAATGAAAAGAGCAAGTGACTTCAACAGTATAGGAGGAGAACAGGCATCCCGGAAGAGACAGAGAAAAAGCCATTAGCCGGATGGGAGGCCAGTACAATGCTCGAATGGTGGAACAAATAAATAACTTTGTACCTGGCCAGTGTAAGTTAATGGAGGGACCAGCAGATGTCATGAGTCGGGATCTCCCATACGCCAGGGACAGTGATCCTTGTATGGGAACACAGTCGGGACACCCGCAGGGTTGCTTGGGAGATGGAGTCTGGAAGTGCCACCCTGTCGGGGTCCTTGGGGATTGAGGAAAGGCGTTGTCTTAGGAGGACTTCCCTACTGCTCCCCGAAAGACATGGCATGGCACCAGAAGCTTTCCTGGGTCCAGCATAAAAAGGAGCCTGCTGTCTAGTTGAGTCAGAGTCTGGAGGCAGAGGGCAACACTCAAACCAGGTAGACAAGGAGGAAGAATAGGCAGTTTAATGTATTCATTTATTGTATAATTGTATCACATTGCTGAGAGGAGATCTGTGAAGGGGCATTGAGGAATAAATATCCTGTATTTTATTTTATTAATGTGTGGTGTATTGCAGGATCTTTGGTTTGGGGCTCTCTAGCGCCCCCTCGTGGTTACAACAGTTATGTCTCCATCTAGCTTCCGGAGTTGGCTTCCATTCTTACATGTTAAAATTTTTACAAAAAGTGCAGAAAAACTCAGCTCCAAGCAATAATGAGCAGGCCTGGTGTTTCTCATTAAAAGATGGGGTGAGGGACCCTCTTTATCATACCCACCTTAGACTGATATTGCAGACTCCTAGAGGTGAAGTGCCTCTTTTTTGAATTGTCCTGGGACATGTCACCGGAAATGAGGTCCTCCTCTTCACAGACCTTCAGCATCCTCAGGGGAAAGGTAGACTGCCCCTCACTTTCAGAGACCCTCTGGGGTGTGTTCTTCTTTGTGGACTTCTGGGCTTCTTCTGAAAAGAGTGAAGAACATGTTTGAGATTCTCAGAATTCCTTGTCCTTTTCTCTAGGGTTTTAACTGTGCCATGCTTGGACTTCACTGTTAGGCATAGATACAGTTAGGTCCATAAATATTTGAACAGAGACAACTTTGGAGAGTGTTGTTCACTCGGTTGGCTGTTGTGAAGGGGTTTCTCTTCACCATGGAAATGATTCTTTGATCATCCACCACTGTTGTCTTCCGTGGACGTCCAGGTCTTTTTGCGTTGCTGAGTTCACCAGTGCTTGCTTTCTTTCTCAGGATGTACCAAACTGTAGATTTTGCCGCTCGTAATATTGTAGCAATTTCTCAGATGGGTTTTTCTGTTTTCACAGCTTAAGGATGGCTTCTTTCACCTGCATGGAGAGCTCCTTTGACTGCATGTTGTCTGCTCACAGCAAAATCTTCCACATACAAGCACCACACCTCAAATCAACTCCAGGCCTTTTATCTGCTTAATTGATAATGACATAACGACGGACTTGACCACACCTGTCCATGAAATAGCTTTTGAGTCAATTGTCCAATTACTTTTGAGCCCCTGAAATGAACGGATTGTGTTAAAAAAATACTTTAGTTGCCTCACATTTTTATGCAATCGTTTTGTTCACCCTACTGAATTAAAGCTGAAAGTCTGCACTTCAACTGCATCGGAGTTGTTTTATTTAAAATTTATTGTGGTAATGTACAGAACCAAAATTAGAAAAAAGTTGTCTCTGTCCAAATATTTATGGACCTAACTGTATATAATAGATTAATCAATTGTGACAGATAGGGGGCGCTATCGTCCCCTTGAACCCTCGGACAACACATACTGACACCAGATAAAAGTCCAAATAATTAAATGTATTATTATAATAAGTGCACAAAGCACCCTCCACTTCACAATACTCAATAAACTATCAATACGATACTCAATAACAATTCCTCCACTCCAACCAGCAGCTCAGTCACCCTTCCTCCCAACTCGGCTCACTGCTGGGATTTCCCACAGTCCTTTTAAAGTCCTGGAAGTGTTTCTGTCCCTCAGTCCATGTGACTTTATAACACTTCCGGGTCGGGTGAAAACTCCTTTTCTTCAGCCCGGAAGTACGTCGTTTCCTCTGTCCCTGTGACTAGGACGTGCTTCCGGGTTATACGGAAAATACAAGTCCTTGAGCCTCCCTGCAGCGTCCCCTGGCGGCCCCAACGGTATCCAGCAGGGCTGTGATAAAAGACTCCAAGTTCCATGATGTCCCTCCATATTGCAGGGATGGCTCCATCTGGCGGCTTGGGGGTATTGGCTGGGATAAGCTGCCAGCCATATTCCACACAATATATGAATATATATGAATATATATATATATATATATATATATATATATATATATATATATATATATATATATATATATACTAGCAAAATACCCGCGCTTCGCAGCGGAGAAGTAGTGTGTTAAAGAGGTTATGTAAACATATATATACATATACATATATACACATATCTACATATACATATATATACATATATACAGTATATATATATACAGTATATACATATACACATCCACATATATATATATACACATATCAACATATATATACACATACATATACAGTAATCCCTCCTCCATCGCGGGAGTTGCGTTCCAGGGTTGGGTTTTCGCCACCCGCGAAATAAGAAAATCCGCGAAGTAGAAACCATATGTTTATATGGTTATTTTTATATTGTCATGCTTGGGTCACAGATTTGCGCAGAAACACAGGAGGTTGTAGAGAGACAGGAATGTTATTCAAACACTGCAAACAAACATTTGTCTCTTTTTCAAAAGTTTAAACTGTGCTCCATGACAAGACAGAGATGACAGTTCCATCTCACAATTAAAAGAATGCAAACATATCTTCCTTTACAAAGGAGTGCGCGTCAGGAGCACAGGCTGTCAGAAACAGAGAGGAAAGCAAACAAATCAATAGGGCTGTTTGGCTTTAAGTATGCGAAGCACCGCGGCACAAAACTGTTGAAGGCGGCAGCTCACACCCCCTCCGTCAGGAGCAGACAAAGAGAGAGAGAGAGAGACAGACAGAGTTTGTTTTTCAATCAAAAATCAATACATGCCCTTCGAGCTTTTAAGTATGCGAAGCACTGTGCAGCATGTCATTTCAGGAAGCAGCTGCACAAAAGAAAGCAACGTGAAGATAATCTTTCAGCATTTTTAGACGAGCGTCCGTATCGTCTAGGTGTGCGAACAGCCCCCCTGCTCACACCCCCTACGTCAGGATCACAGATAGTCAGCGCAAGAGAGAGAGAGAAAGAAAAGTAAGTTGGGTAGCTTCTCAGCCATCTGCCAATAGCGTCCCTTGTATGAAATCAACTGGGCAAACCAACTGAGGAAGCATGTACCAGAAATTAAAAGACCCATTGTCCGCAGAAATCCGCGAACCAGCAAAAAATCCGCGATATATATTTAAATATGCTTACATATAAAATCCGTGATGGAGTGAAGCCGCGAAAGGCGAAGCGCAATATAGCGAGGGATCACTGTACACACATAAATACACACACATATACATACATCCAACCATCCATCCATCCTCTTCATATATACATACATACATAGTGCGTTGTAACACGGTCTGTGATTGTTACATGGGAGGGAGACGACAAATCACAGCTTCCCGCTTTCTAATCGGGCCTGTGATTGGTGCTTTGACAGATGCCCAGATCCCACAGTATGTCCCCTTAGGAGAGGCGTTAGGCGAGTGTAATTGAATAGCGGTGCTGCAAGTTTAGCTTTACACCTGTTTTTAAGGCTTATTGACTGAAAGGGGCTTTCATGAAAAAACTTAGGGCTTTGCTACAGGATACACCATCCACAAGTTAAGGAAGTAAAATTAAAGGTATATATTTCTGTTTTATTTAAACCTTTTAAGTTTGTACGTGGGCGGCATGGTGGCGCAGTGAAAGGTGCCAGTTAGGAGACCCGGGTTCGCTTCCCTGCGTGGAGTTTGAATGTTCTCCCCATGTCTGTCTGGGTTTCCTCCGGGTACTCCGGTTTCCTCCCACAGTCCAAAGACATGCAGGTTAGGTGCATTGACAATTCTAAATTGTCCCTGGTGTGTGGGTGTGTGTGGGGTGTGTGCGCCCTGCGGTGGGCTGGCACCTTGCCCGGGGTTTGTTTCCTGCCTTGTGCCCTGTGTTGGCAGGGATTGGCTCCTGTATTTAGGATATAGCGGGTTGGATAATGGATGGATGGACATTTGTATGCATAGCCCTATTTGCCCGTTTTCGTTTTTTTTCTTTCTTCAGTAATATTTCAGCAAACCTGGAGCTTGTCAGTTCAAATCCTGGTACTGACACCACTGTGTGACCCTGAGGAAGTCACTTCATCTGCCTGTGCTGCAAAAAACAAAAGTAATGTAACAAATTGTACCTTAGATGTTGCAAGTTGCTGGAATAAAGGCATAAGTAAAATAGATAAATATGTATTATACACATAGGAACTATTTATTTATTTTCAGTTAAGTCATCTGCAGCAAACCTTTATAAATGAGGGTTTCTCATTTTTGGATAGTGCAAACTGTTTCTTCTTCATTGAGGTTTTCTCTTGGAGAGCTTTTTTCATTTCATTGAAAATGAAAGCAGCAACTGCCAAAATATGTAGCTTTCTTATTAATTTTTCAACATTGAGTAAAATAACTTTATAAAGTAACATAAAAGGTTTAAATACTGGTTATCCTTTTACAGTAAAATATTACTAAAGAGATACAAAAAAAGTAAAATGCATATGTTCTTTTTCTTTAAGGAGATTAAATATTACTGAAGAAAGAAAAAAAAAACTAAAACAGCCAAATGGGGCTATGCATACGAACTTAAAAGGTTTAAATAAAACAGAAATATATACCTTTATTTTTACTTCCTTAACTTGTGGAGGGTGTATCCTGTAGCAAAGCCCTAACTTTTTTCGTGAAAGCCCGTTTCAGTCAATAAGTTTTAAAAACAGGTGTAAAGATATTGACAATAAGCTACGCAAACCCACCAAGACATGGAATCGTTTAAATCAAGGCGCGAGTCGAAAAACACCATCTCATACTATTAGTTAACGATTAAGACATTTCTATATGTATTGTAAGCATACAATACAACTGATAATATGTTGCGCTTATTTATCTGGTGTACCGACATTTTTGCGCGTTTAACGGCAGAAATCTAACGTGGTTTGTGCCCTTCAGAATGAAAACAGTTAGCATTTACCTTTTTAATAAAAGGCGAGCTTTTAAGCCTGAGAAATCACCCCGTAAATGCACACGTTTAATTGCACATGTGTTAATATGTATGCTTACACAGTATTAAAAGACACTCAAAAATTAACGTCATTTACCTTCGTTCCCGCGTTTGACTCGTGCTGTAAATGTCTTCCTTGTTTTTAGTTCACGTGATTATGTAGGAGGCGTGATGACGCGATACGTGACTCCGCCTCTTCCATTAGAGTATATGGACAAAAAACATGTTCCAGTTATGACCATTACGCGTAGAATTTCGAAATGAAACCTGCCTAACTTTTGTAAGTAAGCTGTAAGGAATGAGCCTGCCAAATTTCAGTCTTCTACCTACACGGGAAGTTGGAGAATTAATGATGAGTGAGTCAGTCAGTCAGTCAGTGAGTCAGTCAGTGAGGGCTTTGCCTTTTATTAGTACAGATATATATATACAGTGGAACCTCTAGATACGAGTTTAATTCGTTCCAGCACTGAGCTTGTATAGCGAATTTCTCGTATCTAGAACAAACTTCCCCATTGAAAATAATGGAAATCCAGTTAATCCGTTCCGCACCCCAAATATATTAACATAAAGATCAATTTTCCTAACAAATACCACTGATAAATTATATATACTGTAGTCTACCTTTAATAAATAACACTGGTAAATAATATAACTGATTATTAAAAGAATCAAAACAGGTGTCCAAAGTGCAGTAGAGCATTCAATAAATCTTTAAATAAATAATCCTTAAAACAGTTGTGACGTGGAGGTTTAAAATACACAAGAATAACAATCCTTTAACACGAGGTTAAAACGTCAAAAGGAAGCAGTCTTTAAAAAAACAGATGTACTTCATCTCTGTTAGTGTCTCACCTGCGGGCTCTGCAACAGGCGAGACACTATAATGCAGCTGACCTTCTCTACACCGTCCTGCTTCAGCTGTTTGGCTCGCCTGTTCAGCTCACTGTTCAGCTACACGCGAGCCTGCACTCGCTCGCTCTCCCGCACCGACTTCCTACTGCTGCCGATTCCTGCCTCCTCCTGCAACCTCCGTTCTCTCTCCTCTCTTTTCTTTTACTTCTTCTCCCCCTTAACCGGCTCACGCTTCTCTATATATGCGGGGAGGACATGGCAGCTGCAGCCCATCAGCCACAGGAACAATCATGGATGTGGGCAGTTTCCCACCTGTGCACTTAGGTGAGAAACGCAGACACCGCAGATTGCCCTGCGGCTCGCAACTGCTACCACGCCCCCTCGCTAAGCCGCGAGCTATACCCACAGCCTGGCTCGTGGCTCATTACGCGAGCCAATGCTCGTATTTAGATCTGAATTTTTCGCTCATACTTTCCTCGTATTTTGAATTTCTCGTATACAGAGGTGATCGTATCTCGAGGTTCCACTGTATATATATATATATATATATATATATATATATATATATATATATTGTCGCAATAATGACACATCACACAGATAAAGGTTTGGGGCAGCCACCCGTATAATGAGGTATCCTGGCTGCAAAGTCGTATATGCAAAAATAAAGAGCACTGAAGTGCTTACAACAGAGTCCACAACAAGACTGACACATAGGGGAAACGGTTAGACTTTTAAAGGGGAAGACAGGAAGTGAGGTCATATGGGTCTGGCTCAGGATCATCTGCCATTGGTTCAAGCCTGGAGGTAACATCACAGGGGCCGGAGCCGGTGAGGTCTTCTTCCATTGGCTCAGTCCCGGAAGTGACGTCATGAGAGCCAGGTGAGATCTCCCGGGAATGGTCTACAGGCAAGGGAAAAAAAGAATCAGTGCACTCTGTCACATCCTGGCATGCCTCAGAACTGTCTTCCCTCAAGCCCTTTAGCTGCCTCCCATGCGCACGTGTGTGACAATATATATATTATATATATATATATATATATATATATATATATATATATATATATATATATATATATATATATATATATATACAGTATATATATATATATATATATATATATATATATATATATATACAGTATATATATATATATATATATATATATATATATATATATATATATATATATACAAGGGGGGGCCCAAAAATAACAAGAATTTTTTTTTCCGGAGGCTGGGGGGGCGTTTATTCTAATGTTTGCTGCTTGTTTCGTGTAACTAGACTGCCCTCTGCATCATTTGGCCAAGCAGGGTCCTTGAAGTGTTCAAACAAATTGCGTGATGCAGTGCAGAGAAAAACGACTCGAATTGTGGTGATCAGGCGAGTGGCTTCTGCATCACGACAGTGTGCAGCAGTTTCTCACGAAAACGGGATGACAATGGTTTCCCATCCCCCCCTACTCCCTGGACCTTGCACTCTGTTATTTTTTCTTATTTCCAAGAATGAAGCGAAAGAAGTGTTTTCAGGGTGTAGAGGAGGTCAAGAAGTAAACAATGAGGGCACTGAAGGCCGTCACTTTGCAAGAGTTTCAGAACAGTTTTGAACAATGGAAAAAGTGGTGGGACAAGTGTATTGCATCTCAGGGAGAGTATTTTGAGGGTGCTTACATTTTGGAAATGTTCTGAGAAATATACAATTTCTTTTTTAAATTCTCGTTATTTTTGCGCCCCCCCCCCTCCCCCATATATCTATTCTCTATATATAAAATCCTAAACCTAAAAGTGCA
This sequence comes from Erpetoichthys calabaricus, assembly GCF_900747795.2. Classification (NCBI taxonomy): domain Eukaryota; kingdom Metazoa; phylum Chordata; class Cladistia; order Polypteriformes; family Polypteridae; genus Erpetoichthys; species Erpetoichthys calabaricus. The sequence continues at coordinate 17,777,081 of NC_041408.2, forward strand.
ACGATTTTGTGCAACGTTTTCATGTCACGTTTTTTGTCACACTTTAAATCGGGCTTATTTTAAAACCTACATATATATGTTTGGTATCATTCTTTTCAGAACTTATCGAACTTTAATGTGATGTTGTTAATTTTCAGATTCTTATTCCGTTTCTAAATTATAAATTAAAAAATATCAAGAACTCACATCTTGCAAGAAGAGATTTAACCACGCCCGGGGCCGGAAATAAAACACAAAGAGTAGGACAGCTGCTGTACAGGCTTTTAAATGTTCAAAGCGCTGTGCAAGATGCAGATCATGTGGCACGGCAGCAGCAGCAAACCAGCAGCTGATCGAGCAAAGAGGAGGCAAAAAAAAAAACTGCATTTGTTTCCCATTGTATCACCGTTTAAGAGGGGGTTTCGGAGGAGAGACCGTGTCTCCTTGGGGTGTCTTCAGCCATCCTCTTTACAACCAGGGGGGTTGGCGAGTGAAGCGAGCAGGGGGCGAACCCCTAGTGTATATATATATATATATATATATATATATATATATATATATACAGTCGACCCTTGATATACGACCGGCCTGACACGCGAACAACTTGGTTTACGACCAAAATTTTTGTTTTGAAATACGACTAACGTCTTGCGTTACGACCCAAATGCGGTCACGTGTATCCGCTTGTGCGATTGAAAAACAAAGCGTTTGTAAGCGCCAGTCGGATACATGTGTTTGTGGACGTAATTTCGGTCAGTGCAGTGCTTGGAGCCATAATGAAAAAATATAAATTAAGAGAAAAAAAGGACACATTCTTAAAATGGATGGATGGGCCAGCTAACCAGTCATAACTATTCATCTTTCATTATGCACCTTCGTAAAATGACTATTACTGTTTTATACAGTGGTGTGAAAAACTATTTGCCCCCTTCCTGATTTCTTATTCTTTTGCATGTTTGTCACACAAAATGTTTCTGATCATCAAACACATTTAACCATTAATCAAATATAACACAAGTAAACACAAAATGCAGTTTTTAAATGATGGTGTTTATTATTTAGGGAGAAAAAAAATCCAAACCTACATGGCCCTGTGTGAAAAAGTAATTGCCCCCTTGTTAAAAAATAACCTAACTGTGGTGTATCACACCTGAGTTCAATTTCCGTAGCCACCCCCAGGCCTGATTACTGCCACACCTGTTTCAATCAAGAAATCACTTAAATAGGAGCTGCCTGACACAGAGAAGTAGACCAAAAGCACCTCAAAAGCTAGACATCATGCCAAGATCCAAAGAAATTCAGGAACAAATGAGAACAGAAGTAATTGAGATCTATCAGTCTGGTAAAGGTTATAAAGCCATTTCTAAAGCTTTGGGACTCCAGCGAACCACAGTGAGAGCCATTATCCACAAATGGCAAAAACATGGAACAGTGGTGAACCTTCCCAGGAGTGGCCGGTCGACCAAAATTACCCCAAGAGCGCAGAGACGACTCATCCGAGAGGTCACAAAAGACCCCAGGACAACATCTAAAGAACTGCAGGCCTCACTTGCCTCAATTAAGGTCAGTGTTCACGACTCCACCATAAGAAAGAGACTGGGCAAAAACGGCCTGCATGGCAGATTTCCAAGATGCAAACCACTGTTAAGCAAAAAGAACATTAGGGCTCGTCTCAATTTTGCTAAGAAACATCTCAATGATTGCCAAGACTTTTGGGAAAATACCTTGTGGACTGATGAGTCAAAAGTTGTACTTTTTGGAAGGCAAATGTCCCGTTACATCTGGCGTAAAAGGAACACAGCATTTCAGAAAAAGAACATCATACCAACAGTAAAATATGGTGGTGGTAGTGTGATGGTCTGGGGTTGTTTTGCTGCTTCAGGACCTGGAAGGCTTGCTGTGATAGATGGAACCATGAATTCTACTGTCTACCAAAAAATCCTGAAGGAGAATGTCCGGCCATCTGTTCGTCAACTCAAGCTGAAGCGATCTTGGGTGCTGCAACAGGACAATGACCCAAAACACACCAGCAAATCCACCTCTGAATGGCTGAAGAAAAACAAAATGAAGACTTTGGAGTGGCCTAGTCAAAGTCCTGACCTGAATCCAATTGAGATGCTATGGCATGATCTTAAAAAGGCGGTTCATGCTAGAAAACCCTCAAATAAAGCTGAATTACAACAATTTTGCAAAGATGAGTGGGCCAAAATTCCCCCAGAGCGCTGTAAAAGACTCATTGCAAGTTATCGCAAACGCTTGATTGCAGTTATTGCTGCTAAGGGTGGCCCAACCAGTTATTAGGTTCAGGGGGCAATTACTTTTTCACACAGGGCCATGTAGGTTTGGATTTTTTTTTCTCCCTAAATAATAAAAAACACCATTTACAAACTGCATTTTGTGTTTACTTGTGTTATATTTGACTAATGGTTAAATGTGTTTGATGATCAGAAACATTTTGTGTGACAAACATGCAAAAGAATAAGAAATCAGGAAGGGGGCAAATAGTTTTTCATACCACTGTATATATTGCCCATGAATATGTCACAACAATCACTCTTTTAAACCTTTCTCCATCCCTTTCCTGCAGGATGAATTTATTTCATCAAGAAACGAAAACAGCAAGTGACTTCAACAGTGTAGGAGGAGAACAGGCGTCCCGGATGAGAGCGAGAAGAAGCCATTACCAAGCGCACATAATGCCTGTATGTTCTCCAAGTGCCTCTGTAGTGATCCAACAGATTCTCAATTATCTGCCAATCCACCTAGCTTGGTATCATCTGCAAACTGGACCAGCTTATCAATTGTATTTTTGTCCAGATCATTTGTTTATATTAAAGAGTAGCGACCCCAGCATTGGACCCTCGGGGACACCATTTTTAACATCACCTAACTGTGAAAAAGTCCCCCTCAGTCTAACCCTTTGCCCCCTGTGCTTGAGCCAATTCTAAACCCACCCACACACTGCACCCTGAATATCCACTTCTTCTAGTTTGATCACTAACTTTTCATGTGGTACCTTCTGAAAAACCCTCTGAAAATCAAGATAAATAATACCATGTGCTCCTCTCTGATCGTTTGCTTTTGTTACTTCCTCATAGAATTCCAGCATACAGTATTAGTAAGCCAGGACCTCCACCGTCTGATCCCATGTTGACAATTTGCTAACACTCTTTACTGCTCAATCTTTTTCCTTAATGATGCCTTCCATTAGTTTACTTGGGATGCATATCAGTCTTACTAGCCTATAGTTAACTTGGACCGGTCCAATCACCCTTTCATACAATGAGACAGTATTTTCATGCCTTCTTTAACAATGGTTAAGTGTGGCCTATTTTTGAAAATGTTGATTTATAAAGCTTAATTCTGCTAGACCAGGGGTGGGCAATGTCGGTCCTGGAGAGCCACATTGGCTACAGGTTTTCATTCCAACCCAACTGCTTAATTTGAAACTAATCCTTGCCAGTCTCGCACCTTATTTAATTTTATGGCTTGTTCGTCTGCAAATATAAGGTTCTTATATCGTAGATTTGTTTTACTCTCCAATGATATCTCTCTATTATAATAAAAAAATCTTGGGTCGTGACGTGATCTTCTCGGAAGACACTTTAACGTCCCGCGAGACAAGGCAGTGAGACAGAAGGACAAAAGTACAGGCTTTTAAATGACCGACGCGCAGCGTGACAAGTAGAACACGCATCTTGGCAGCAGGAGGAGAAAGACAGCAGCTGATCACACCGCATCTCCTCAGCCCCGCTCTTCACAACGCGAGCGGCAGAGACGGTGGCTGGCGCGTAGTGCGCCCCGGGGTGGGGGGCAAGGGGGTGGGTAAGCGAAGCGAACGCACGGCCAAGCCCCCTAGTCATCCAAATGATTTGAAGCCTAAAACAGATAATTTTCAGTCTGTCACATTGCCTATTAGATGTTTTATTAAATCAAACAGTGTATGATGAACACACTCAGATGTAAATGAAAACAAAATGGATGGAGAGCTTCTGGCTGCTTTGTCATGTACATTTGATTGCTAATAAGCAGCCATTAAAACACTGAATGCAGCTGTTTAAGACTGAAATAAGCAATCGAGGGTGGGGAACCTTAACAAGCGAGACAACTAAAATGAAGCATCAAAATGTCATTTGAGCAATAAGGGCTTCATCACCAATAATTGTTTTGTCATTAGGAAACTGGGTTGAAGCAAAAACCTGCAGCCACTGCGGCACTCCAGGACCGACATTGCCCACCCCTGTGCTAGATAAATAAAAAAATAAGAATCTTTGTCTTATTAACCCAAGCACAGCACCTCAGGATACAAACATTCTGTGGTTTCGAAGCGTGCGCTCTGAAGGGAGCTGTAAGAAGACGATAATCCTTTTCTTGACAGCCGTTTATCTGATATCAATGTTATTTTCATTTTAGGTGTTTGTTGTTTTGGTTTGCATTTGTGTCAATGGACAGCTCCTCCTAAAGTGTGCAGACATCTGCTTTTGTTCTAATTCTCTTTCCACGAACTCATCTGTCTAATTATCCCGTCCCTTACTTGTTCACTTCTCTTCATTCTGATCTCAGTTCTTTTAAAGTGTCCTGAGCGTAGTCAAAAATAAATGTTCTGTTCTCCCCTTGCACTCCAACATGCCATTCAACAGTTTTTGGACAAGTAAAGATTCCTAGACCTTTACTTGTATTTGATTTATTTTACATTTTGCTTATATTTTTTCCTTGTTGGTATCAGACATGCTCCTCCTCACTTCAAGCCCTTGGTCATTTATTGTTCTTCCTCTTGCTGTCTCTTCTTGCGTGTTTTACCACCTCTGATTATTTTCAGTCTTTGTAAGTTTTTTTCTTGCTGTTGTCTTGCACGGTTCTCCATGATTTCTCACGTTTTTAATTTAACGTCGATACCGTTTGCCAAGTACAGATTATTTATATGTTGCCCATTATGATAATCTGCCTTCCAGTTGTCTTCAACATGTCCCTCATCAGTGCTTCTACCACAGGGAGTAAAATGTCAGCCTACAAGTTGCTGTTTTGCCTCATTTCTGTGATGTCTTTTTCCCCCTTCAGTCCCAGGGCTTTGACACTTTTGCTATTTGGGTCTTCCAGCAATCCAACCAGTTCTTCTGGAATTCAATAACTTACAACTCAGCTTAGTCACACACTGTCTATGGGAGTTTATGAGGTTATTAGCAAAGGTAAAACACCTTCAAGCACTTCTCTGTCAGATGCCATGTGAGGCGTGAGAAAAAGAAAAGAGAATGATTCAAAAGAAACAGGAAGTTTTCTGGACCTCAGCAGATTGGTTTGAGAAGCTTGTTTAGCTTTGATATTGTTAGGGTGAATTATGAGTCTCCAACAGTCAGACTAGTTGGCCCACGCCGTAAATGGACAACCTGCTACACCATGGAGAGAATAGCCATCTCATTTCATAGGCGAGCAGAATGACTGTGTCCTGCCAGAGACTCGTCACTTCATTGGATCAGTTTCTACTAGGAGTGGCTTCAGCTTCCTGTGACCCTGTGCTAGGAATGAAATGCATAGCCAAGATATTAACCAGTCAGGGTGGCTCAGTGGTTAGTGCTGCTGCCTCACAGCTGCAGAGTCCAGGGTTTGAATCATTTGCACGGCACCTCTGTGGACTCTTCTTTGGCACTTTACTTTTCCCCAAATCACAGAGCTCAAATGAAAGGTTAACTGATGATTCTAAAATTGCCCAGTGTGTTGTGAGGGTGGTAGTGTCTATGAGTGGGCCCTGTTGTAGCAAAATTCATGGTTGACTCCTGCCTTGTGTTCAGTACTGCCAAGATAGGTAGTGACTACTTGTGACTGGATAATATTTATTAATTTGTAAGGCACCTTTATCCAAGGCGACTGACTAAACACATTATAATACAGGGTGCTGCAAGGAAATGGGAAATTTTCATTTGATGTTTAATGCACGAATAACACATTACATCCATCCATCCATCCATTGTCTTCCACTTATCCGAGGTCGGGTCGCGGGGGGCAGCAGCTTGAGCAGAGATGCCCAGACTTCCCTCTCCCCGGCCACTTCTTCTAGCTCTTCTGGGGGAATCCTGAGGCGTTCCCAGGCCATATGAAAGACATAGTCCCTCCAGCGTGTCCTGGGTCTTCCCCGGGGCCTCCTCCCGGTTAGACGTGCCCAGAACACCTCACCAGGGAGGCGTCCAGGAGGCATCCTGATCAGATGCCCGAGCCACCTCATCTGACTCCTCTCGATGCGGAGGAGCAGCAGCTCTACTCTGAGCTCCTCCCGGATGACTGAGCTTCTCACCCTATCTTTAAGGGAGAGCCCAGAAAACCCTGCAGAGGAAACTCATTTCAGCCGCTTGTATTCGTGATCTCGTTCTTTCGGTCACTACCCATAGCTCATAACTATAGGTGAGGGTAGGAACATAGATCGACTGGTAAATTGAGAGCTTTGCCTTGCGGCTCAGCTCCTTTTTCACCACGGCAGACCGATGCAGAGTCTGCATTACTGCAGATGCTGCACCGATCCACCTGTCGATCTCACGCTCCATTCTTCCCTCACTCGTGAAAAAGGTCCCGAGATACTTGAACTCCTCCACTTGGGGCAGGATCTCGCTACCAACCCAGAGAGGGCACTCCACCCTTTTCCGGCTGAGGACCATGGTCTCGGATTTGGAGGTGCTGATTCCCATCCCAGCCGCTTCACACTCACCTGCGAACCGATCCAGAGAGAGCTGAAGATCACGGCCTGATGAAGCAAACAGGACAACATCATCTGCAAAAAGCAGTGACCCAATCCTGAGTCCACCAAACCGGACCCCCTCAACGCCCTGGCTGCGCCTAGAAATTATGTCCATAAAAGTTATGAACAGAATCGGTGACAAAGGGCAGCCCTGGCGGAGTCCAACTCTCACTGGAAACGGGTTTGACTTACTTCTGGCAATGCGGACCAAGCTCTGGCACCGATCGTACAGGGACCGAACAGCCCTTATCAGGGGGTCCGGTACCCCATACTCTCGGAGCACCCCCCACAGGATTCCCTGAGGGACACGGTCGAATGCCTTTTCCATGTCCACAAAACACATGTAGACTGGTTGGGCGAACTCCCATGCACCCTCCACTCCCTGGAAAAGTCTATTCGGGGGTTCTGGAGAGGAGGGTCCGTCGGATAGTCGAGCCTCGGATCCAGGAGGAACAGTGTGGTTTTCGTCCTGGTCGCGGAACAGTGGACCAGCTCTACACCCTTAGCAGAGTAACACATTACAAAATACATTTAATGATGAAATGTATTGTACAGGATATGCAATTTATAATGGTAATCAATATTCATTTTATTTTTTGAAAAAAACATCACGAAGGTGTTGTCTCTTCATTCTGAGAGCCTGTTGCTCGACATAACATGTCAGGAGGAATGCCAACGATTTCCTCTTCAATCCTCCTTTTTAGTTCAGCAACTTTTGCAGGACGTGTGGGGTACACTTGGCTTTTAAGACGTCCCTATGGAAAAAAAAAAATCACAAACGGTGAGATCTGGGGATCTCGGAGGCCATGGAATGTCACTGTTGCGTGAAATGACTCCCCTTCCAAACAGCTGCCATCGATTGTCGAGCAGTATGCGAAGTGGCTCCATCCTGTTGAATTCACAAGTTTTCGATATTCAGATGTGCAAAGTTTTGCAAACTCCGCACAAAATATGCTTCAAGCATAGCAACATACCAATCAGACATAACTGTGATTGCAATGCCCTCTTCATTTTATAAAAAGTAAGGGCCTATGACACCATGCAATGACACAGCACACCATACTGTAATCTTGGTGCTGTGTAATGGACGCTGGTGGAGCTCAAAAGGATTTTCCTGTGCCCGGTAACAGAAATTCTGTTTGTTAACATATCCATTAACATGAAAATGGGCTTTGTCCGACATCCACAAGTTGTTAGTGAAATTACCGTTCCCGTTTACTTTAGCCAACAATCGTTCACAAAACTGTTGACGCAACACGTGGTCATTGGGTTTTAGTTCCTGCACAATCTGCAATTTGTAGGGGTGGAACTTCAACTTGTGCAGTATTCTTTGCATGCTTTGTCACCACAACTGTAGCGATGATGCGTGTTGTCAAACGGATTTTCGAGGGCTGCTCATGATGGCCGCTCGAACAGCCTCAATATTCTCTGTTGTGTGGAAACACCAACTTGGGGACACAACAGGGACGTAGCAGCTTGTTGTTCCCATTGCATCTTTATATTTACATGGCATGTTCAATGTTCACACATTATTGTTAAACTGATGATGTATAAATTTAAATAAAATTAATAATAGTTATTGAAAGAATATGCATTATAATGAATACAGTTTTTAATATCGTGTACACATTTATATTTCCATGATGCAAAAAATTTGGATGGTTGTTTAAATAAAACCCTACTTCCAATTGAGTAATTTCTCTCAAATGTCATATCTGTTTGCTTTTTATCCTTATAAATATCTATACAAAATTTTAGTTATCTATCTGTAATTATAACCATAGTTTACTTGAAAATTTAGATAGATAGATAGATAGATAGATAGATAGATAGATAGATAGATAGATAGATAGATAGATAGATACTTTATTAATCCCAATGGGAAATTCACATTATCCAGCAGCAGCATACTGATATAATAAATAATATTAAAGATTGATAATAATAATAATGCAGGTGAAAAACAGACAATAACTTTGTATAATGTTAACGTTTACCCCCCCGCGTGGAATTGAAGAGTCGCATAGTTTGGGGAGGAACAATCTTCTCAATCTGTCAGTGGAGCAGGACAGTGACAGCAGTCTGTCGCTTAAGCTGCTCCTCTGTCTGGAGATGATCCTGTTTAGTGGATGCAGTGGATTCTCCATAATTGACAGGAGCCTGCTGAGCGCCCGTCGCTCTGCCACAGATGTTAAACTGTCCAGCTCCATGCCAACAATAGAGCCTGCCTTCCTCACCAGTTTATCCAGGCGTGAGGCGTCTTTCTTCTTAATGTTGCCTCCCCAGCACACCACCGCATAGAAGAGGGAGCTCGCCACAACCGTCTGATAGAACATCTGCAGCATCTTATTGCAGATGTTGAAAGACGCCAGCCTTCTAAGGTAGTATAACCGGCTCTGTCCTTTCTTGCACAGAGCATCAGTATTGGCAGTCCAGTCCAATTTATCATCCAGCTGCACTCCCAGGTATTTATAGGTCTGCACCATCTGCACACAGTCACCTTTGATGATCACGGGGTCCATGAGGGGTCTGGGCCTCCTAAAATCCACCACCAGCTCTTTGGTTTTGCTGGTGTTCAGGTGTAGGTGGTTTGAGTCGCACCATTTAACAAAGTCATTGATTAGGTTCCTATATTCCTCCTCCTGCCCACTCCTGATGCAGCCCACGATAGCAGTGTCGTCAGCGAACTTTTGCACGTGGCAGGACTCTGAGTTGTATTGGAAGTCTGATGTATATAGGCTGAACAGGACCGGAGAAAGTACAGTCCTCTGTGGCGCTCCTGTGTTGCTGACCACCATGTCAGACGTGCAGTTCCCAAGACGCACATACTGAGGTCTGTCTTTAAGATAGTCCACGATTCATGCCACCAGGTATGAATCTATTCCCATCTCTGTCAGCTTGTCCCTAAGGAGCAGAGGTTGGATTGTGTTGAAGGCGCTAGAGAAGTCTAGAAACATAATTCTTACAGCACCACTGCCTCTGTCTAATTGGGAGAGGGATCGGTGTAGCATATAGATGATGGCATCCTCCGCTCCCACCTTCTCCTGATATGCAAAATGCAGAGGGTCAAGGGCGTGTTGAACCTGTGGCCTAAGGTGGTGAAGCAGCAGCCTCTCCATGGTCTTCATCACATGTGATGTCAGAGCAACAGGCCGAAAGTCATTCAGCTCACTAGGACGTGATACCTTTGGGACTGGGGTGGTGCAAGATGTTTTCCAAAGCCTCGGGACTCTCCCCTGTTCCAGGCTCAGGTTGAAGATGCGCTGTAGAGGACCCCCCAGTTCCGATGCACAGACCTTCAGCAGTCGTGGCGATACTCCATCTGGACCCGCTGCTTTGCTGGCACGAAGTCTCCTCAGCTCTCTGCTCACCTGCACTGTTGTAATTATGGGTGGGAATGTCTCTCCTATGCTGGTATCAGCAGAAGGATGTGTGGAGGGTGCAGTACTCCGAGGTGAGAGTGAGAGTGGGTTAGGGTGGTCAAACCTGTTAAAGAAGTTGTTCATTTGGTTTGCTCTCTTCACGTCTCTCTCGATGGTGGTACCCTGCTTCGAGCTGCAGCCAGTAATGATCTTCATCCCATCCCACACTTCCTTCATGCTGTTATTCTGCAACTTCTGCTCCAGCTTTCTACTGTACTGCTCCTTCGCCGCCGGACGAAATTTGCAAAAGTATTCAGTTAAAGTACCACTTCCTTTTGCCGGAAGTGGCCCATTAAGTTGATAGGATTCCTTATTTTTGATATAAAGCAGGTGTACAAAATCTATATTGGCCAGAACAAAGCGCTTTCGAGTTATCGTGTTTACACACAGACACACAGACAGATGTAATTTCAAAAACGGTATTTTCGGACTCAGGAAGGTCTAAAATGTCAGTACTATGTATACGAGAACATTAAAAAGAAAGGCTTATTCTTTTCAAATAACAATGAAGCTCCAAGGAGCAAAAAGACAAAATGGAATTGGTTGTAATTGGTTATCGGGTTTGGGGAGCTGGTGCACCCCCTGGTGGCCACACCTGTTGGAAAACCCCAACTAGACACAAAAGTGCCTAGTAGAATTTTTATAAAATAAAAGATTTATTCTTAACAAAAAATGAAGTTCCTTAGAGCATGATGAAAAAATGGACTGTAACAAGAAGGCAATCCAAAGCAAACAAGTCCCAACACAAATTCCTACAGAAAGATCAAAACACAGAGCAATAGTTCTGTTGTGGAAAATACAGTAAATTAAATCAACTTTTAAATAACACTTTCTGGACATATACTAAGGTCACATCCAGAGTCCTATAGCTAAAAAGGCCCTGAACTACGTACAAACGCACAAAAAGTTTGTAAAAAATGTAAATCTTGGCACCTTGAAATACACGACACTGACCTTTATACCTTTGGCACAGTGATGTCACATGCCACATGCTTCCTGTTGACCTTACCTATCAATGGTATGACAACCGTCAATAGAAAGGTCCCATAAAATGGTGTCCATAAGAAAAATAAGATGATTTTTCAGGAGCACATTTCATGTTTTTCATCATTAAAGACACAATGAGACAAAAGTTAAACAGAACCACTGGATTCCTTGGCCTCCCAAACCTTCCAAACAACATTTCAAATATTTATAGAGACCAAGGAATAGTTACAAAAATTTAAAAGCAAAAATCAGATCATGACATAATTTGAAGGAATGCCACACCATGGAATACTCAAAGTGTAAGCTTCAGTTACAAGCAATGCCCCCATTCGTGTGTGTCCTTTGTGGAAAGCAGCCCGGACACAGACAGGCGCACAGCGATGGTTCACCCAACACACGTTTATTCACTGACTCCATATTTACAAAAGTGCCACACAAACCCAAAACTCCCCCAAAGTTCAGGCCTCAATAAAATGCCTCACTCTCTTCAGGCTGCCTCTTTTCCTCTCCTCCTGAGCTCTGTCCTCTGCATTCCCGACTCCAGCCATCGAATGGAGGGAGGCGGCCCCTTTTATCCGCACCCGGACGTGCTCCAGGTGTCTCTGATTAGCTTCCGCCGGCACTTCCCAGTGTGGCGGAAGTACCGGCTGTGCACCCGGAAGCACTCCGGGTGTCCCTGGTCTTTTTCCCCCCAGCACTTCCGGATGTGGCGGAAGTGCTGAGGGCCAGGGCTCCTCAGGCATTGGGGCGCCCCCTGGCAGTGACCACAGGCCCCATATCATCCAGGGTGGCTGCCCTCTCATGGTTCGGAGGAGGTGTAGTCCCTCTTCCGGTCCTCCTGGGCATCCCGGTTGGGTACCACCCTCAGCCACTCGCCACACTTTTTATATTGCATGTAAATTGTAGAAAACAGTAAAAATAATCAGCAATCAATGAAGCTTTATGATTTGTGCCCTGTTTGGCTTTACAGATAATTGCAGTGGATTCAGCAAGTATTCAGACCCTTCACTTCCTACACACTTTATTTCATTTTAAATGGATACATTTGCTAGTGTTTGCCTGATAATCACCCATAATGACAAAGTGGAACCATGTTTTCAGAAAGGTTTGATTAAAAATCAAAACTGGAATCCGTCATTCATAGTATTCGGACCTTTAATTCAGCACTTTGTAGAAGCCCCTTTGGCAGCCATTACAGCTTCAACCCTTCTTTGGTAAGTCTCCACAAGCTCTGCATACCTGCATTTGGGTAGTTTACCCCATTCTTCCAGGCAGATCCTCTCAAGCTCCGTTCGACAGAGTGGGAAGCGTCTGTAAGCTGCCATCTTCAGGTCTCTTGTCCTGATGCCACACCAGAGTTATCTTGGCTATATTCTTGAGGTCATTGTCATGATGAAAGGTGAACCGTCATCCCAGTTTGAGGTCATTTGCACTCTGGAGCTGGTTTTCTTTGAGGACCTCCCTGTACTTGACTGCATTCATCCTTCCCAATGCTCTGACCAGCCTCCCTGTTTCTGCTGCTGAGAAGTCATCCATAGCATGTTGCTGCCACTATCAAGCTCCACTGCAGGGATGGTATTGGGCAGATAACGAGCAGTGCCTGGTGTTCATCAGATATGGTGCTTGGAGTTCTGACCAGAAAAGTTCAATTTTTGACTCACAGGCCAGTGAACCTTTTCCCTCATGCTCCGAGAAGCTTTTAAATGCCATTTGGCAGACTCCATGCAGGTGTTAGCCACTCTACCATAAAAACCTGATTGATGGGATGCTACTGAGATGGTTGCCCTTTCAACAGGCTCTCCCACTTCAGCAGAGGACTACTGAAGCTCTGTTAGAGAGACCATTAGGATTTTGGTCAGCTCTCTGACCATGGCCCTACTTGTCCTATTACTCAGTTTGGCTGGACAACCAACTCTGGAAGAGTCCTGGTGGTTCTAAACTTCTTCCATTTCACAATTCCCTGGGAACACTCAAAGCTTTAGAAACAGTTTTATTCCCTTCCACTGATATACTGTATGCCTCACCACAGTTTGATCTTGGGGTTCTACAGCAAGTTCCTCGGACTTCATGGCTTGGCTTCGGTCCCAACATGCAGTGCACACACTCAGGTGTGTGCCTTTCTAAATTCAGTTTGCCACAGGTAGACTCCAATCACATTCTAGACACTCTCAGTTATAATTATCAATCAAGCAAGATGCACTTGACCAGTAAAGGCCCTGAATACTGATATAAATGAAACATTTCAGGTTTTGATTTTTTTAATACATTTTCAAACCTTTCTGAAAACGTTTTCACGTTGTCATTATGGGTTATCTCTCCTCCTCCCAAGTCAGTAGATGGATTGGGAGAGCATGGGTCGGTCATGAGGTCACTGGAAAGGGGTGTGTGGCACTTTACAAAAGGACAATGGTCCGAGTCTTTTGAGTCCTGCTGCTTCATGTTTTGCTATATGGTTGAGAGACATGAATGCTATCCAGTGACCTGAAATGAAGATTGGTCTCCTTTGGTACTGTTTTCTTGTGTGAGAATCGTTGGGTTGCGCCAGTTTGACTTTGTTTCTAAAGAGCGGTTGCTCATGGAGTCCCGAATGAGGCACATTACCTCCATTGTGATGGAGCGTCAGTTACAGCACTACGGCCATGTGGCGTGATCCGGCTCACAGGACCATCACTGTTGAGGACCCGACTGGCTGGGCCAGGCCAAGGGGACCCCCATGTAACACCTGGCTGTGGCAGATAGAGGGTAATTTCTGGAAGGTGGGACAGGACCGCGTGTCTGCCTAGGGGAATACCAACCAGGACCCCGAGCTGTTTTGTTGTGTGGTGGGTGCTGTACCAGTGCTTGCTCCACAAGCTGACCTGATTATGGGTTATTGAGTACAGACTGATGCATGACTGGTGCATGGTACTGCCAGCTGCAAATTTCATTTTGATTTCTGATTTCAGTTTATTTCTGCCTAAACATGCTCTGACCGCTGTTTGCTGTTTGCTGTTTGCACTCTTCTTCTTTACTGACCCTTTGACACCCCATTTTTTCTTAGTTGGTTAATCATGCTGAGATGTTTTTATGTCTCCCCTTTGCTCCTTGTTTCCATCCATCCATCCATCCATCCATTATCCAACCCGCTATATCCTAACTACAGGGTCACGGGGGTCTGCTGGAGCCAATCCCAGCCACCACAGGTCGCAAGGCAGGAAACAAACCTTGGGCTGGGCGCCAGCCCACCGCAGTGCTCCTTGTTTTCCAAAAAAATTCTTAACAGTCGCATAAAATAAGAAGGATAATTTAAAGCTGTACAAGACGAGGCTGTTTTAAAGTGTAAACACCCAAACAGAGAGAGGCCAAAGTGAAAAGCAAACAAGCCCTGAGGTCAAGTACAAGATTCTTTTACATAAGAGGTTTCACCGGATCGTGTGACACAGGTATACTACAAATCCTAATTAATTATTATGAAGAATCCTCATGTGACCAGTGGAAGACAGGGCGTGATCCCACCGTGCATTTAATATGGCAAGGCTCTGGTACCCTGCCACCTGAACTGGGTAAAGTGGGTTTGAAAAATTATAATTGGATGGTAGAAAGATTGGGAAAAATATGTTTAATACATTTTTAATCTGACCCTTGTCCGGCGGTGGGTTGGCACCCTGCCCAGGATTGGTTCCTGCCTTGTGCCCTGTGTTGGCTGGGATTGGCTCCAGCAGACCCCCGTGACCCTGTGTTTGGATTCAGCGGGTTGGAAAATGGATGGATGGATAAATGAAAGCGTACTCAAGTTATCGTGTTTACATACACACGTATACAGACATACAGACACATATACATAATTCCAAAAATGGTATTTTCGGACTCGGGGAGGTCTAAAACGTCGAGATTCATCAAAATCTTGAAATGGAATTTTTAGAGGATTCCAATACTTTCCCTACGAGAAAGTAAATGAGACTCAGGGAGGTCAAATGATTAATTAAATCTTTGGACAATTACAATACTTTTCCTATACTTCATGTACTACTATCCATCCGTTATCCAACCCGCTGTATCCTAACTACAGGGTCATGGGGGTCCGCTGGAGCCAATCCCAACCAACACAGGGCGCAAGGCAGAAAACAAACCCCAGGCAGGGCGCCAGCCCACTGCAGGGCACAGACACACACGCCCACACACCAAAGACAATTTAGGATCGCCAATGCACCTAACCTGCATGTCTTTGGACTGTGGGAGGAAACCCACGCAGACAACATGCAAATGCCATGCAGGGAGGACCCTGAAAGCAAACCCTGGTCTCCTAACTGCGAGGCAGCAGCGCTACCCACTGCGCCACCGTGCCGCCTCATATACTACTACAGACCCCAAATATGTTTTACTACAACTGTTGACTGCTGATACTCAATGCCAACACTGCCCTGTCCTGCCATTCAGCCATTGACCAGATGCTAGCTGAGTGAGTCAGTGAAGTGTGGAGGAGGAGTGTGACTGATTTATCTGATCCTCATTATAGCCGGCCAAGGCGTCATGCCCTGATCAAGATGTGCTTTCAACAATTGCTAGGGTTAAGAAGTTAGAAGTGAAACTAAACACAAATTAATCTTCAATTTGTGTGATTTTCTTTCCTTTACTGGTTTGATTCAGCTTGGCTGTCAGCTGTGGATATGAGAAAAGAATGCGTACGGGACAAGCCCAGTTAGATGGCAGGCGGTGTGAAGCTGTTGGCAACCAGAGCGGCTCACAAAGACATTATCCTTGTAACACGCTCCTCTAGTCTATCATTGCACAATCCTTCATACACCTACAGAAAAATAAATATCTTAGACATTATTAAAAAGTTTGAAAGGTTAAGACAAGTGAGTCAGTGGTGGAGTAAGGTCAGGAGTGCAGGGTGGATCTTCTAAAATCTTTTCAGTGTAGGCAGAGGTATGGGAACAGACATGGGTGTGTAATAACCGAGCACCTCATGACAGTTGTCCCCAGTGTTAGCTTCAAGTCACCTTATCATTTCACTGTAACAGTGCAAACATCATCAACATTTTAACAAAGATAAGTGCCATGTTTAATTGAGCTCGTGGACAGGGCTGCCAAGGTTTCTTTACAGACTACAAGCTCTTTACATCGGCTCAGATTCTACAATTACAGTTTAGTTTAGTGTGAAAGACAGATAAGTTGTATCATAGGCAGCCGGAGGGCTTTTTAAAAAAGATCTCACAGTATTACATTACCTTCAATAAATTCAGAAGAGCGACAGTACTGACATAAATTAGAGGCCTCAACTTCCTGGATCCATCCATCTAGAGGTGTCATTGTGCTGCTCTAAGTTTGTCCCTCCTGCTCTTGTTTGCTTATTGGGCTTTTAAAAGTGTGCAGCAGAGCCTGCGGATCCAACAATGGCCATTTATAAGAACAGAATACAAGAATACCTGCTCCTTTGTGAAGTGTGAAATCTGCTCTAGCTATTAACCTGAGGTTGGCTTCAGCTTCGCTCTGAGGGCGTCTTTCACAAATGATTTGATCTTACATTACATGTAATAATTTTTCCATATGGAAATGTAGCTTCTGTTTTTTTATTTCTGTTATTTTTATTATGGCATTTAAGCTAAATTCACAGTCTACATACTCACAGAGCAGCTGGCTCGGTCGCCCTTTGCTACTTATAATGGGTGTTACCCTATTAATAGTCTGCATGTTATGATACACATCATAACCTTTTTAAAATGAACCTTAGGAAAATTTTTATTACTCCATTAAGGTTGATCTTTGATCGCTAATGAGACTTAAAAGAGATTGTAATTTATGTTTCATTTAGGAACCAACTTTGCCACAGATGTTTCTCCTAAACTTCCGTAGGAGACAAAGCTTCAGACAAAAGGAGACATGACATACAATTTAGGGTAAAGGAGTCAAAATTGAGAATTTGGTTTGAAAACTAAATTATATTTTGTGTGATCTCTTTCTAGTCTGGTTTTAATCTCTTTTAGGACTGGATATTTTTTACTTATTATTGGACTGATGATGACAAGATATGTATGAGGGAGTGAGGACTCGAGTTAAAGCAGTATTGAGGTAACAGACAAGATCCCAGTTTGAGGGGGTCTGCACCAGGGGTCTTCTTTAAGTCCTGACCTCTTTGGTCTGGTTGTGGATGAGGTAAGTCATGAGATAAAAGACCAATCCCCCTGGTGTAGGCCTTTTGTTGATGACATTGTGTTGTGTGGCACCAGAAAAAAGCAAGTGGAGGGGAAGCTGGAGGAATGGAAGACAAAGGGTTGAAGATGAAAGGACAGAATATGTGAAGTTTAATGATGTTCAGGATTTAGATGTTTGCCTGCACGCAGAGCTATTAAAAACAGTGGAGACATTTAAATATCTCGGATCAGTAATAGCCCAAGATGGAAGATTAGATTCAGAAATAACTCATAGAGTGCAGTGAGGATGGAACAACTGGAAGAAGGAATTAGGAGGATTGTGAGATCAAAGAATTAAGGTGAAGGTTAAAGGTTGGGTTTTTAAGGTAGCAGTAAGACCAGCAATGATGTATGGAGCTGAGACATGGGCAGTAAAGAGGGTGCAGGAGAAGTTAGATGTGGTGAAAATGAAAATGTTGAGATGGCTGTGTGGAGTTACAAAAATGGACAGAATAAGACGTGAGATAATCAGAGGTACAACAAAAGTGAGAGAGACATCTAAGAATGTGCAGGAAAGGAGGTTAAAGTGGACATGTAATGAGGAGACAATAATATGGATAGATAGATAGATAGATAGATAGATAGATAGATAGATAGATAGATAGATAGATAGATAGATAGATAGATAGATAGATAGATAGATAGATAGATAGATAGATAGATAGATAGATAGATAGATAGATAGATAGATAGATATCTCCAAGGGGAAATTCACAGGTAGAAAGATAAAGAAGATAAAGTCCTACACGGAGCTGCTGGAAAGGCGGCCACTCACGGCGGAGCCTAACTACTAATGAATATGTGGGCAAAAGAGTGATGGCAATGGAGGTACAGGGGAAGAGAAAGCAAGACAGGCCAAAGTGGAGGTGGATGAATAAAGTAAAAGAAGATCTGAAGGAAAAGTCCTCGACTGGCGAGGGGGTGCAGGCCTGAGCTGTTCGGAAGAAGGTTGATCAAGAACACCGATCCCACACAGAAGAAAATTATTGAAGTGATGCCTTACAACATTCTGGTTACATTTCTTATGTTTTTCCAATTTGGGCCCAGGAAGATGATGTTATGCTATCAAGGTCACACAGGCTCAGTTGCAGGCTTTGAACCCACACCCTGAAGGGCCAAGGTCTAAAGTCTTAACCTCCACACCACAAGGCCTGGCTTGTCTTCTGCAATGATTATGATCTGATTGGAGCACAGCAGTGTAAATTTGAGCAACTAATAGTATCATTCACAAGCAAGGTCTACAGTTTTGCAATCATCATAAAATTTTTTATTACCACAAACCACCACCCATACACTTCACCATTTATTAATAGGCAAAATGTCAAACTCTGCTTAGAAAATACATATGAGCCCATTGTGTGAATTGTTGATATCTCTTTTGAAACTCAAAGGAGACACCCACCGGTGAGAATAGCGGGACGTTTTGTCTCAGGAGAAGAATCTGAGAAGCAGGAGACAAAGGACACTGTCTCCATTTAATGCGTTTCTGATCTCATAACTGTCTAGGAGAAACTAAAAAGATATTAAGGAGATCTCTTTTTTTGATTTTCCATTCCTACAGAGATACAAAACACTGAGAAGTGAGAGTAACATATTTCAAAAATGTTACTATTTTTAATTATAACTAGGTCTGCTTGTTTCACTCGCCAACCCCTGGGCGGGCGGTATGTGCATATCACTTTGCAGCTCTGCCACTCGCTTATGGTGAAGCAGATGTACAATTTAAACAGATTATACAGATTCATCTCCATAGTAGACCTAACTATTTTACATTACAGTGAGTAATTAACCATAGTAAAAAATAGTAAAACGTAATAAATTGAAAGAAAATAATGTTTCATGTTACATTAGAGGTATTCGTTGTGTTATACGTTTTCATTCTATTTGACTTTGAAATTAACATGTAAATACTTTTTAAACTTACACTTTTACTGTAAAAATTTGGAATTAACTTTTCGTCAATATCGCTTTGAATTTTGATTCTGTGTTTGGAGTTACATCGTGACAACGCAACATATCATTTCTTTCTCTCTAATAGATAAACCGACTTTTTTGAATGTTTGTCCAGTGATTTGTTAATTGTCATAGCAAAAGCTATTCTAACGGGAAACTGTGAACGTTTTAATATGAATGGCATATCAAGATCTCCTTTGGTGTCTAATGTTATCCCCTGAAGATGTACTACATTACCTTTTTTGTCACCTGTTAAAATTTTACATGTCAGAATTGTTCAAACAATTTTTAATACAGCTAATCTTGTCCTATTGCATAGCCCATCACTCAGACATAAATTACGCAATAAAATTACGGTACATCCTTCTTTCAACAGTAACTCGGCCGGTGGAAGACTGCACAGTGTTAACAGTTGTAGATATTCTACGGGATATTGAAAGTTGATGTTTTCATCTTTCGCAACATCACCACCAACTGTTTCAGCATAGTCTATTGATTCGCATTTGACCAATTTTCCATGTAACTGATTGACAATTTTCACGTTAATTCGTTTGACTTCATCGTTTCTCAGTGGTAGGATTGCCTTTGTACTCATTTCTTCTATTGATAACCCTTCAGGATGGAATTCTTCAATAAGATTTGGACATAATAAGTCTTCTTTTATTGGGAACTTAAAGTCAGGAAAACGTAAAAATTTATAAGAGCTGAGAGCGCAGGAACTGCGTCTGACAAAAGCATCACACGAATGAGAGGTGAGAGGACTGTGGGTGTGGGCCATTAACCTGAAATGGTTGAGAGGAGTGCGGGACTTGAAAAAAATCTCTTGGTAGTAGTCTCATCTCGTCTCAAGATATTCTTTTATAATAGAGAGATTTAAAATGAATGATAGCATCATTAATGAAATGTTTATTGACTGTGTGGTCATCTGAAGAAATGACAGGCTTGACAAAAATAAATTTTGGGACACCAACCTGGCCATCTCCATATACTTAAAGGAATAAACTAAAACAAACGCTCATTGGCTTTATAACAGAACACAACAGTTGCCACCAAATACCATGGGCTGACTGAATCTGGACATTTCCTTCTAGGTTACAGGGAAGTTCCTTGTCTCTGGTTGCACGGGGGCAAAGTAAAGCCTCCAGCCAACCGGTCAACAACAACAACAACAACATTTATTTCTATAGCATGTTTTTGTACAAATGATGTAGCTCAAAGTGCTTTACAAGATGAAGAACGAAAAAAAAATAAGATTAGGCAATACTAACTAACAAAGAATAAAGTAAGGTCCGGTGGCCAGGAGGACAGAAAAAACAAATAAAAAAAAAACTCCAGAAGGCTGGGGAAAAAAGAAACCAAAATCTGCAGGGGTTCCGAGGCCACGAGACCACCCAGCCCCCACTGGGCATTCTATCCAACATAAATGATCTCAGTCAGTCCTCATGGTCTTCACGTGGAAGAATTAGATGAAGATGATTATATGGACATCTGGCCTTCAATCCATCAATGTAGGGACTACATGATGCTTTGATCAGGTGGTGGTGCAGATTGCCACCACAGAAAAACCGGAAAAAGAACAGCAGAGAAAGTGGGGGTTAGTACGGATTGCGGAGCCATGATAAAAATGATAATTAAATGCATATAATAGTAATAATAATAATTCCTTACATTTATATAGCGCTTTTGTCACTACTCAAAGCGCTCAGCAATTGCAGGTTAAAGGCCTTGCTCAAGGGCCCAACAGAGCAGAGTCCCTATTGGCATTTACGGGATTTGAACCGGCAACCGTCCGATTGCCAGTGCAGATCCCTAGCCTCAGATATACAGAATATCTGGTACGCTAAAATGAAGCTAAGCCATATTAAAATAATGGGTTTTTAGCAGTTTTTTAAAGTGATCCACCATATTAGCTTGGCAAATTTCTATTGGTAAGCTATTCCAGATTTTAGGTGTATAACAGCAGAAGGTGGTCGTGCTTTAATGGCCCAGTGACCAGAAGGGGTGGTGTTAGCTACCTTCACTGGCCAGTCAGGTAGCTGCAGCACCCTCTCTCACTCCAGGGGTGGAACTACATACCTGGGAGGAACCCAAAGGGAGACCCTCTGGTGTGCTTGCGTGACAACTGGCAATAGATGCTTATGATGGATACCTAAATGAAAGTGTCACTGATGATTCAAATTAGGATCAGGAGAGCGTCTATGTGACTTCTAATCAGAGGCTGGTTCTTTGAACCCTTTATTGGATGGGATGGCATGTTTGTGTTCTTTGTATACATCCACTCACTTTCTAATTCCAGTTTTTCCATTAAAATAAAGGTGGTGCCAGTCCTAGAAAGAGCACAGTACAGAGTACAGAGAAATTCAGACTGGCCTGGTCAACCATCATAAAGCATTTTGCCAGTCTTTACAACTTAAATATATGGAATTGAAATACAAATCAGCTTACTTGATGAAAATGCATAGAAAAGACTAATCAAATAATTCTGTTATTTGAAGACAGGCTAATTACAGTAACCAAGTGTGTCACATCCAGGTCTTTTCTAATCGCTATGGATTGCTTGTTAACTTTAAAGATGAGTGTTTAGCATGAGTGCAGCCATTTACAGAACACACTCAAATAGACATACATATTAGGCCAGTTTAGTGCCAATAATTAAACTGAAATACACCTCTTTTAGAGGTGAGATGCGACAAATTGAACATTGTGATAATGAGTGATGTCCACATTCAGCAGATCCAGAAAGAATTCAGACCCCTTCACTTTTTTCACATTTTGCTATATTGC
This sequence comes from Erpetoichthys calabaricus, assembly GCF_900747795.2. Lineage (NCBI taxonomy): Eukaryota > Metazoa > Chordata > Cladistia > Polypteriformes > Polypteridae > Erpetoichthys > Erpetoichthys calabaricus. The sequence goes on from NC_041408.2 coordinate 17,799,103, forward strand.
AACTTTGCACTAAAATCATTTAAAAGAAATTTTCCCCACATCAAGCAACACTCAGTACTCCAGAATGACAAAGAGAAAGACAAAACAGAATATTAGAAATTTTTGCAAATTTATTAAAAATAAAAAAAACTTAAATACCACATTGAGACAGGTATTTAGAGCCTTTGCTATGGCACTTGAAATCTGGGTCAGGTGCATCCCATTCTGATAAACATCACTGAGATGTTTCTACACCTTGTTTAGAGTCCACCTGTGGTCAGTTCAGTTGGTTGGACTTAATCAAGAAAGGAACACACTTGTCTATGGAATGTTCCACAGTTGAACAAAAACCAAGCCAGGACGTTAAAGGGATTGTATGCAGAGCATACAGACAGGATTGTGTTGATGCACCGATCTGCAGCGTTGAAGGGTCCCAAGAGTACAGGGCCTCCATATTTCTTATATGGAAGAAGTTTGGGACAACCACAACTCTTTCCACAGCTGGCCACCCAGACAAACCTAACAATCATGAGAGAAAGGCCATGGTAGCAGAGATGACCAAGAACCTGATGGTCACTTTGACTGAGTTTCAGAGAACCTGTGTGAAGACGAAAGAAAGTTCCAGAAGGACAACCATCACTGTAACACTCCACTGATTTGGGCTTTATAAAAGTGTCCAAATAGAAGCCTCTCCTCAGTAAAAGACATATGGAGGCCCATTTGGAGTTTGCAAAAAGGCAACTTAAGTACTCCGGACAATGAGAAATGAGGTTCTCTGGTTTGGTGAAATTAAAATTAGTGTCATGTCTTGAGGAAACCAGATCTTACCCATCATTTGTGCAATACCATGCAAGCTGTGAAGTATAATGCTGACACCATCATGCTGTGGGGTTGTTTTCCAGTGGCATGGACTTGGAGACGAGACAGAGATATCCTTAATGAAAACCTGCTCCAGAGCGCTGTGGACCTCAGAATACACTGAGGGTTCAATGACCCTAAGTGCAAAACAAAGACAGCACAGAAGTGGCTAAGGGATAACTTGGGGAATGTCCAGTGCAGGATTTATGTATAAGCTACACAAGCTATAGCTTAGGGCCCCCGCCTTCTTGGGGGCCCCCAAAACAAATTGTCCGAGTGAGCAATTGTCATATATACTTAAATATACTACAGCATTATTTGTCCCAATCAGGCCCGGCCTTAGGCATAGGCGAAGTAGGCGACTGCCTAGGGCCCCGGTGTCTGGGGGGCCCCGGATCGACTCCTTGGTCTAATTTTCACGCATTTCACAGAGCTTCCAGGGGGCCCCTGGACCCCCCTTTCGCCTAGGGCCCCATAATACCTAAGACCGGGCCTGGGAATGTCCTTCAATTGCCCAGTATGAGCTTGGTCTTGAACCCAATTAAATATCTTTGAAGAGACCTGAAAACAGCTTTCCAAAGATGGACGCCATTGAACCTGACACAAGCTTGAGTGGGTCTGCAGAGAAGAATGACAGAAAATGCCCAAATGCAGAAGTGTGAAGCTTGTCATGTCAGACCCAAGAAGACTCCAGGCCATAATCGCTGCCAAAGGTGCCAAAACTAAGTACTGAGGAAAGTGTCTGAATACGTGTGTCAATGTGAAATCATAACTGTTTATTTTTAGTAAATTTGTAAATGTTTCTAAAATTCTGTTTTCGCTTTGTCATTTTGGGGTATTGAGTGTTGCTTGATGAGGGAAAAAATGAATTTTAATGATTTGAGCACAAGGCTGCAACATAACAAAATGTGCAAAAAGAGAAGGGGTCTGAATACGTCGTGAGTCCACCAAAACGGTAACCAGGCCAGGAACTCAGCACATGTCTCCTCAGCATGCAAGTGTAGTAAAGATCTCCATGATCAAAAACAGGTCTACTCAGCTCATTTGCAGGGCCGGATTAAGACGAAATTGGGCCTGATGCTGCAGCGCAAAAAAGGCTTATTTTTTCTCGGCATTGGTGCATGTGCATTCGACACTCACCGTACATGCGCACTCAGACCAACCAAGGAGCCTTAATTGCTTGCGACGCAACCAGCCAGCCTTTATTGAACATGAATAATAATAATGACGTAGTATCGTAACAACTCGAGATTAACATCAAACTATGTAACATCAACATTCAATAGCAATTGTCAGAAAAGTGCACTTAATGCAGAAAACCTAAAAATGAAATACACAAAATTTCGCAATTCTCTTATGACACAGAGTAAGAAAAAATGAATTTGCAGAGACATTGGGTCAAAGTGACTCAGTTCAGGCTCTTGAGGGTAAAAATTTGTCCACGATTTAAATTTCATAATACAGTAATCCCTCGCTATATCACACTTCGACTTTCGCGGCTTCACTCTATCGCGGATTTTATATGTAAGCATATTTAAATATATATCGCGGATTTTTTGCTGGTTCGCGGATTTCTGCGGACAATGGGCCTTTTAATTTCTGGTACATGCTTCTTCAGTTGGTTTGCCCAGTTGATTTCATACAAGGGACACTATTGGCAGATGGCTGAGAAGCTACCCAACCAGAGCGCGGATTACGTATTAAATAAAACTCCTCAAATATATTGTGAGCACCCCTAGAGGATATGGCCGCTCCTCAAAAAACACTGAAAGATTACCTTCACATTGCTTCCTTCCTTGTTGGGCTTACATGTGGGTTGGGCTTACATGTGGCTGCTTTATCAAGCGATATGCTTCCTACACGGTGCTTCGCATACTTAAAAGATCAAACAGCACGTATTGATTTTTGATTATTTACTTTTCTCTCTCTCTTGCTCTGACATTCTCTGCTCCTGACGGAGGGGGTGTGAGCAGGAGGGCTGTTCGCACACCTAGACGATACGGACGCTCGTCTAAAAATGCTGAAAGATTATCTTCACGTTGCTCCCTTCTGTGCAGCTGCTTTGTGAAGTGACATGCTGCACGGTGCTTCGCATACTTAAAAGCTTGAAGGGCACGTATTGATTTTTCACTGTTTGTTTTTATCTCTCTCTCTCTCTCTCTCTGACATTCTCTGCTCCTGACAGAGGGGGTGTGAGCTGCTGCCTTCCTTGCAACTGCTTTGTGCGGCGGTGCTTCGCATACTTAAAAACCAAACAGCCCTATTGATTTGTTTGCTTTTCTCTCTCTCTCTCTGACATTCTCTGCTCCTGACACGCACTCCTTTGAAGAGGAAGATATGTTTGCATTCTTTTAATTGTGAGACGAAACTGTCATCTCTGTCTTGTCATGGAGCACAGTTTAAACTTTTGAAAAAGAGACAAATGTTTGTTTGCAGTGTTTGAATAAAGTTCCTGTCTCTCTACAGCCTCCTGTGTTTCTGTGCAAATTTGTGACCCAAGCATGACAATATAAAAATAACCATATAAACAAATGGTTTCTACTTCACGGATTTTCACCTTTCGAGGGGGGTTCTGGAACGCAACCCCCGCAATAGAGGAGGGATTACTGTAGACCAGAATCTTGTCGAGGATTTAAAAAAATTCTAAACATCCATGCTGGGCCCGCGGGCTGGCTTTTTTTTACATTTACAGATAACCATTTAAATAGCCATTGATTTTTACTGTACAACTAACTTTCAAGGTGAATAATTGACTACGTGGCACTTACCGAACAATAATAAAGTTACAAGAATCCCCAAGATATTGCAAAAAAACGCAGCTAAATTACTAAGTAAACTGTTTAACGTAAAATTGATAGCATTAACTTGAAATCTTCGGTTAACAATAAACACAATGACGTTATAGTTACGTCACAGCGCAAAGAACAATAGTAACTGTATAATAAGTAACACTGTGTCTAGGCGTCTAAAAGTCGGACTCCAAATTTCATTCTAAGAATTATTTTGAGGTTAATATAGCAAAGGAAAACTGTTCAGCTTCCGGGAAAAATTCTCGTCTGTTTTCATTTGGGCCTAATGCTGCAGCATCAATAGCACCCACCTTAATCCAGCCATGCTCATTTGTAATTGTCAGCAGTGTCTTCAGGTTTTCTTTGGGAAAACTGCTGAACCAGACAGACACCTTGCCGGACAGTTTTTCCCTATATGAATTACAAGATTTTTAAAGACATTTTGTTGTGTTTAAGTGTTTCATTTCAGTCAGTTCTACACCATATCTCTCTGATATGCCCGTTTAAAGCTATCTATCTAAATAGCTCATAAACTGATGTGTTCATTGCCCATGAACAGACGCAGATTCAAATAACACATCTGGCAAAGAAGCCACTCAGGTATTATCAGTTTGAGCAGGGCTGACATAGCAGCACAGTGACACCAGAATGAGAGCTCTCCTGTGTGCCAGCAGCACCACGATGGGATTCAACTGTTCTGCTAAAGCTCTCACTTAATTTCACAGATCAAATGCAGATACAAGAAAACAAGATTATTTTAACTTTATCTGCAGCACTGGCTCCAAAATTTGAGTTACAGGTTTCCTCTAAGGGGATGTGCTGCAGTTTTTTTTTTTTTTTACAGATTTTTCTCTGTAAAAATGTTTTTGCAACTTTACAATATCCACAGGAAAAACGTGTGACAGCGAGTGAGTCTTGGTGCTTGTAATACCTGAATAGGCTGCCCAAATAAACTATTTTTAATCATTTTATAAAAGGTAAAAATATGTTTTACCAAAAAAAAAAAAGTGTAAATATAGGGACATTTAAATACCATTTCTGCTTGAAATTTTGCTGAAGGTCTCCATTTGTAAGAGAAGATGTTGGGAATGGCTGGGGCTTCAACCCAAGTCCTTCCTTATGCCTGCTGTTTGCATCTTGACTCTCCTACCTCCTTCAGTTACTTTTCAGTTCGAATTGTGTAACAGTTACATGTGTCACAGGTGGCTGGGTATGGTCGGCAATCAGCTGCCTATTTAAAGGTCTGCCTCCCAACAATCAAGGCTGGAGTCGGGTGAGAAGCTGGACGAGGTCGGTGAGAGAAGGGGGCAAAGAGAAGCCCTGTGTGTGAGAAGAGTTTGGGAAGAAGAGAGATGGCTAATGAGAGCCAGGACTGTGGGGAGTAGTGTTGGTGCACTTATTGACTTTGTAAATAATAGTGTGTATAATAAACGTGTGGTGATGGACTTAGACGTGTCTGCCTGCCTGTGTCCGGGTCGCCCTATTCCACACATGCTGGAAGGGAGATTAGAAATAAAAACACCAAAAGGTGGGCTAGAGCTAGATCCACATGCCAACTGACCCAGCACCTCAAGTTCAGGTTCACTGGATTTGAACAGGTAATTGCCATAGTCTATAAATAACTGTAGAAATTAACGATAGAAATTATTTAGAAAGATGGTGTGTACTTGTTAAAGTGGTATGAGGCATGAGTGCAGGGTAAGGTGCTCTCGTCAAGAGTTAGAGGTGTCCATCCATTTTAAGTACCTTCTCGAGAAAGAGCGCTCTTTGGGAAGCTAGGCAAGATCGAGGGGGCCCAGCAGGTTAGTTCTAAACCGACTCCTGGAAAGAGAAAAGTAATGATGGTTGGGGGCTTGCTCAATTGCTGAGGGGTAGGCCCTTAGAACTGCATTGGTGATGGGGCATCTTGTATGGTGTGGTGCCTTAACAGTGTGTGGAGGGAATGTGGAGAAGCGTCTGGACAGAACTAGGATGGGTCAAGTTTGTCATTGGTTATAGTAGAACTAACAGAGCACGTATAAGGCCTGTTCATCTGAACAAATTTAAGAAGATACATGAAACACCGATGTCACAATTAGAAAGGTGCGTGGAAATCTGAAAAGATGTGATTAAAATCATGGGAAACATTGTCCACTTTTACAAGGCAGTTTGGATAGGACTGGTGAGAGTGGGTGCCATGGGGTTGGGAAGGGGGCATCCTTTAACTATTTGCTTTCATTTTTGACTTCTGTATGTTTTCTTGCTTAACCTTCAATAACATTTAATCCCACAAAAATAGGTGTTACAGTAATGGGTGACTCTAACTAAATATGCAATAACATAAATCTGAAAAACCCAAAGAATATCATTAAGTGGACTTCATAAATGTAGTCGATGATTGAGTTCCACTTGTCAAGGCACCAGTGTGGAGTGGGAGCCTGCGCAGACTCAGAATTTAGTAACCATTAATACAGAACCCAAACTATGCAGATTTCCACCCCATCAGGATTCTGTGATCATCATATTACACAATTCCTTGTGTTTTGACAGAGAAAATCAGCAAAGCATTTAAATTTAACAAATACGAGAAAACCTTATGAAATAAATTGGAGTGATCATCCATGTTGTAGGTAGCTGACAGAGAAGCAAAGAGACAGATTTAAAAATACGCTTTGTACGAGAGCCAGCGGCGGAAAGAAATCTGTAAGGCTCAAGTGCAGTTCTGAAGGAGTTGTGACATTTTGGTAAAAATGGAGTTGGTTTAACAATCCAAGTAAAACATTGATATGCTGATGTGTCACGTTTGGTGTGAATTAAGTGTCAATATGATTGTCTGACTTTTGGCAAGCAGAAATAATTCTGTGTGTCACGAGGTAAGTAGGCGAAAGGCTGCTAAAAAAGCTCAAAAGTGGTGCTCTAAAGGGGTCAACAATGTGGCTGCACTTTTTTAAAATTCATGTAAATTATAATGTTGATGTTTAGATAGAATATAACTCACAGACTGCTTAGATTTGAAAATGACATTACATAATAGTGGATTAGCCAATGCTCTACAGCCAACAGAGCCACAAATGCAAGTCCAATATGGGCAAACGCTTAAATGGCCAATGAGCTTTAGTGCAAGTTAGTGAAACATCATCTACTTATTACATATAACTACCGTATATACTCGTGGATAAGTTCTCCCACGGATAAGTCGGACTTGATTTAACTGTATAATTTCTGGTATTTTATAATGTCCGTCGTATAAATTGAATGTGGAAAACTCACGCTGTTGGTCCAAGAGATTACGATATGCTAACACCCACCTGAGAGAGTAACCACGGAACACACGGCCTTATTTTTCTATGTATTGTGCCTACGTGACCACACGGTAATACCTGAACTATTTCAATGCAACGTTTGCACTGTTTTGTGTTTTTTGTGATCTCACACCCTCATACACCTTTATCATAAGAGCATCCCTTATCTATGATGCAGTGTTCGATCAGAAGAAAATATGAAGCTGGTTTTAAATTAAAAGTCATTAAAGTGGCGAAAGAAATTGGTAACTATGCTGCTGCAACAAAATTCGATGTGTCTGAGAAACTGGTGCGAGATTGGAGGAGGCAAGAAGACGTAAAAAAAATGTAAGTGTCGCATTTTTCAACGGGTGTATAACTTAGGGTATGATTTTATGATCGATTTTTCAAGTTTCAAGACCCGACTTAAACACGAGTATATACGGTATTCAGTATATTCATGCAATTAGGGCTATGCCTATAGAGTACCCAATTGTAATTGAGCCAATCAGACATGGCGCACATGCAATAACCTCAGTAAAAAATGGCAGCGTGATGAAGAGCTCTATACAGTAGTGTGAAGTACCAGATGACAAAAGTAAGTTCTGTAACATACTTGGGAGGACACATCTGGTATATTGTGTGCAATTGTGCTCTCCATATTCCCAGAGAAGTGCTACTATACTGATTCAATCGGCGTCAGTTTTTCAGTATTTTCTTATTTGTGGTTGCTATTCTCGTCGCTGCTCACGTGTTTCTTCTTCCTGACCCATTTAAGATGCCTACACCCACCTGCAGAAATCCAAGCTTTTGGATAAATTCAAAGAATCTTCTTTGTGTGCTTCGGATCTTGTTTTTTGTTTAGAAGTTACTTCTGACGGTACCGCTTCTCAATGTCTGTTTCTGCCTTTCGATTACTGATTTTGTCACATTGTTTTCATTTCGGTTTTTAGATAGTTTGCCTTCCCATTTATGAGACCAGTCGGACTTTTGCTTCTTCCTTCATACTCAGTTTATCTCCTGCACCCCCCAAAGTGTACACATTTCTCATCTAAGGTGAACACAACAAATTCCATTAAAATTTTTTTTCAATAATCCAATGAAGGCTTGTACATGAAGAACAAAAGGGCATGCGTGTTGGTAAAAACAAAAACTCCTTTTGCCAGTCAGATACATTCTGCAAATAAAATTCCAGTTTATCAGTTAGCTTTAACCAATTAGCCCAGAAACTTTTTAATCGGTGTCTACTAAAGTTTCAATAACGTTGATCATTAGAATGGACACTCATTATCTTCCACCTTTGCCTTTTCTACTCTCACTTTTGGAGGGCTGTTGTTTTGCAACGGATACTAGTTGGCTTATGAGATGGTAGATGAGCTAAGATTTCCTTATTTTCTTTCTTCTCTTCACTCAGTGTTAGGAAGCACAGAAACGTTTCTCATATTGGTCTCAGATCACTTGAGCTGTATCGGTGAACTACATCCACCACCAGCACCAATAACCAAAGAGATGGCAACAGTCCTCACACACAACAGTCTCGTGTGGCTCTCCTAGCCAATCCTGCTCTCTCAACCTTTGTTATTTAAAGGTGACAACAACCTAAAGTTCCATTACCTCTGGTGGCATTTACAGGATTATAATCAGTTTGTGTGCATAATTTTATTTGGTTTATATTTTTTATTATGTAAGGATTTCTTTTAATTTCTACTTGACTTTAAAGAAGTTATTTTTATTAACGTGTCATTTTATTTATTTACACAACACTCCAGACGGTGTCACGTGACTTCCGTCATGATTATGATGTCACCGGAGCTTATGATATAAATGGGCAGCATACACAGCATTCAGCAGCCCTCAGTGGATCAACTCTGAATGTTCTTCTTCTTCTTTTTCCTTTGGCTGCTCCCATTAGGGGTTGTCACAGTGGATCATCTTTTTCCATACCTTCCTGTCCTCTGTATCTTGCTCTGTTACCCCCATCATCTGCATGTCTACTCTCACCATATCCATAAACCTTTTTGTGGGACCTTCCTATTTCCTCTTGCCTGGCTGCTCTATCCATAGCATGCTTCTCCCAATATACCCAGCAACTCTCCTCTGCACATGTCAAAACCAACACAATCTCGCCTCTCTGACTTTGTCTGCCAACCATTCATCCTGAGCTGACCCTCTAATGTACTCATTCCTAATCCTATCCATCTCGTCCGACCCAATGCAATTCTTAGCATCTTTAACTCTGCCACCTCCAGCTCTGTCTCCTGCTTTTTGGTCAGTGCAACCGTCTCCAACCCATATAACATAGCTGGTCTCACTACCGTCCTGTAGACCTTCCCTTTCACACTTGCTGATATCCGTCTGTCACAAATCACTCCTGACACTCTTCTCCACCCACTCCACCCTGCCTGTACTCTCTTCTTCACCTCTCTTCCATAATCCCTGTTACTCTGTACTGTTGATCCAAAGTATTTAAACTCATCCACCTTCGCCAACTCTACTCCTTGCATCCTCACCATTCCACTGACCTCCCTCTCATTTACACACATGTATTCTGTCTTGTTCCTACTGACCTTCATTCCTCTCCTCTCTAGAGCATATCTCCACCTCTCCAGGGTCTCCTCAACCTGCTCCCTAGTATCGCTACAGATCACAATGTCATCAGCAGACATCATAGTCCATGGGGACTCCTGTCTAATCTCGTCTGTCAACCTGTCCATCACCATTGCTCAGAGCCGATCCCTGATGTAATCCCACCTCCATCACTCCTACCGCAGACCTCACCACTGTCACACTTCCCTCGTACATATCCTGTACAACTCTTACGTACTTCTCTGCCACTCCAGACTTCCTCATACAATACTACAGCTCCTCTCGAGGCACCTTGTCATATGCTTTCTCCAGGTCAGTGGATAAACTCTCAGTCTTTGAAGGATTCTTGTGTTTGTTAGTTTCAGTTCAAGTAAGCCCTAGTCAAAGTCTCCTTCTCTAGACTTTGACTAATGGTTTCTCCTCTGTTCTTTGGTTTTGGTTGCTCGTTAGTTCTTGAACATTTCCCTGTACAGGTTTTCACTTTCTGGTCCCGTCACTTACTCACTCATGATAATTCCTGGAGACCCCATGCCCTTAACAGCATTCTTCTTGTTAGTTTTATCCATCTACCAAGACACCTGTGCCTTTCTTCAGGTACCACAGTCTCTGGACACGTCCGTTTCTTGCCCTTTAACCAACCTCCATCCTACTACAGAGTCATTTTTCTGTTCTATTAAGAGCAGTTAAAAAACAGTTATTATGACTAAATGAAGTCATCAACATAGAAAAGATGAAAAAAGTGAATCAATGCAAATAAGCATAGCAAACTGGATAACACTCCAAAAGTAAGAGGAAAAGAACACATGCAATTAATCGACAAGTGCTGTTTATTCTGCTCGTACACGTCTGTTGAGTTCTTCTTTGTGCTCACATTGTAATTGTTGTTTTATTGCCTTATTTTATTTGATTGCTACTTTTTACAGCATGTGAGCATTCCCTTACATTGTGCAACTTGCTAAGTCTGACAATTTCATTGTATGCTAATGTGATATCGACCATCCTAGCATGTGTGTCTCTTGTTGTTGTTATTAATGATGGTCAAAGCCTGCCATTTTGAAGTCAAGCTTTGTGTTTTCTGTCATTTTGTAAGCCCACTCAGACATTCTGTACTTAATGGTAGGTCTATGATGGCGATTGGTGGGCGATATCAGAAGTTTGATTTGTTACCCATGCCCAACCTCTTTACAGAGACTGGCTTCACCCCTGATCAGTCCATTTTTTAACTCGCTTTAAAATAAACTCTAAAATTAATACCAAATCCAGTCAGCACCATTTGTGACCATGGTGCAATAATTTAATAACGTTCGTTCTTAGCAGGATGCTGTTTATTTTGTCTTTTAGGCCTGCATTTTGCACTTGAAGTGACCCTTTGTGGGACTCACAAATGGCTAAAGCAAGTTACCTGACTAGTCAGCATGTTGGTACATATAAGAAGTTTACAATCAGAGGATGTCACGGGTGATTAAATTGTAGTGGGCCGATGTACCCACAAATTGCTCTGTGCAACAAGATACACAGTGCAGTCTGCATTATTTACTTCATTGAAAAAGCAATTAAGAACAAGGAAAGATATTTTATCTAAATTTGGAAATCTAAATTTAGATGAGTTTCCTCCCACAGTCCAAAGACATGCAGGTTAGGTGGATTGGTGATTCTAAATTGGCCCTAGTGTGTGCTTGGTGTGTGGGTGTGTTTGTGTGTGTCCTGCGATGGGTTGGCACCCTGCCCAGGATTGGTTCCCTGCCTTGTGCCCTGTGTTGGCTGGGATTGGCTCCAGCAGACCCCCGTGACCCTGTGTTCGGATTCGACGGGTTGGAAAATGGATGGATGGATGGAAATTTAGATGATATGTGGGATTGTTTGAGGCTGTTTCATCCCCCAGTAAATGTAGCAGCTTTTGTTAATACATACAATACATACATAAATATTTGGACAGAGACAACTTTTTTCTAATTTTGGTTCTGTACATTACCACAATGAATTTTAAATGAAACAACTCCGATGCAGTTGAAGTGCAGACTTTCCGCTTTAATTCAGTGGGGTGAACAAAACGATTGCATAAAAATGTGAGGCAACTAAAGCATTTTTTTAACACAATCCCTTCGTTTCAGGGGCTCAAATGTAATTGGACAATTGACTCAAAGGCTATTTCATGAGCAGGTGTGGGCAAGTCCGTCATTATGTCATTATCAATTAAGCAGATAAAAGGCCTGGAGTTGATCTGAGGTGTGGTGCTTGCATGTGGAAGATTTTGCTGTGAACAGACAACATGCGATCAAAGGAGCTCTCTATGCAGGTGAAAGAAGCCATCCTTAAGTTGTGAAAACATAAAAAAACCCATCCGAGAAATTGCTACAATATTACGAGTGCCAAAATCTACAGTTTGGTACATCCTGAGAAAGAAAGCAAGCACTGGTGAACTCAGCAACGCAAAAAGACCTGGACGTCCACGGAAGACAACAGTGGTGGATGATCGCAGAATCATTTCCATGGTGAAGAGAAACCCCTTCACAACAGCCAACCAAGTGAACAACACTCTCCAGGGGGTAGGCGTATCGATATCCAAGTCTACCATAAAGAGAAGACTGCCACTCATAAGCCTCAAGAATAGAAAGGCTAGATTAGACTTTGCTAAAGAACATCTAAAAAAGGGTGCCCTGTGTTGGCTGGGATTGGCTCCAGCAGACCCCCGTGACCCTGTGTTAGGATATAGTGGGTTGGATAATGACTGACTGACTGACATCTGAAAAAGCCAGCACAGTTCTGGAAAGACATTCTTTGGACAGATGAAACCAAGATCAACCTCTACCAGAATGATGGCAAGAAAAAAGTATGGAGAAGGCGTGGAACAGCTCATTATCCAAAGCGTACCACATAATCTGTAAAACACGGTGGAGGCAGTGTGATAGCTTGGGCGTGCATGGCTGCCAGTGGCACTGAGACACTAGTGTTTATTGATGACGTGACACAGGACAGAAGCAGCCGAATGAATTCTGAGGTGTTCAGAGACATACTGTCTGCTCAAATCCAGCTAAATACAGCAGTCAAATTGATTCATGATACAGATAGACAATGACCCAAAACATACAGCCAAAGCAACCCAGGAGTTTATTAAAGCAAAGAAGTGGAAAATTCTTGAATGGCCTGCACTTCAACTGCATCTGAGTTGTTTCATTTAAAATTCATTGTGGTAATGTACAGAACCAAAATTAGAAAAAAGTTGTCTCTGTCCAAATATTTATGGACCTAACTGTATAAGAGGTCTTGCATTCTGTTTAAATCGACTCATGGCATTGGCCTATATTGGCAATGTTACACCTAAGATGGGTTATCCAAAATATTTTTTTCACTTAAAGCATTGCTAACAAGAGTATAAAAAAAACAAAATAAAAAAAGAAATGATCAATTTCCCCATATCTGTCCACAATCTACCTCTCGTGAATCACCCAACCCTGACACAGACAGGCAGGCTGCTAATTCTAGTCCACACAGCACATGGTTTATTTTTACAGTTGCCTTCCACAGCACACAAGGCAAGCACAGCCCTTCCACCTCCACTCCTCCTCACGAGCTTCATCCACTTCCTCCCGACTCTGGCCCATGACTTCTGGCAACTGGCCCCTTTTTATAGGGCACCCAGAAGGACTCCAGGCACCCAACGAGTTTCTTCCGGGTGTGGCGGAGTGCTGCTAAATAAGGCCCTGAAAACATCCATGTGCCCCAACAGGGTTGAACTTCTGTGGCCCTGCTGGAAACCAAAGGGGTTGCCCTCTGTTGGTCCGGGTGAGAAACTGTCCTGGGAATACTCTTTCACCAAGTTCTTCCATAGGCCTGCCAGGTAAGGGCCCTAGACCATCCACCACACTCTCTTGTGATGTAATCCATGGATGAGTATCAGCACCTATTGAGTTCTCATTTGGAATAGAAAAATAGCTTAATCCGATCTGTCATCCTCATTCTAATCCTTGGTATTAGTGAAGAAATGGCTTCATAGTGAACATATGGTTTTGTGGGCTCCATATTTATCATGTTCTAGGCATGGAACCCGGGGTCACTGACTGCCAAAGTTCTTTTATTATTTTATATTGTGTCTAAACTGCAGTCTTCACTCACCTCCTTTGTATTCACATTGCTGAAAGGTCTGCACATGACATCACTTACACCTTCTGTCCAGACTCACTTTGACCCATTCAGGACCCTGCCTTCACCCAAACACTCATGCACTGAAGGAGAGATCCGCTTACACCTTGTGACCCACCCTTGTCTAAGTCAAAGTTAAGTGCAAAGGAAAAAAAAAGCAAAACAAGATCAGTAAAGTACATTTTGTATGCCAATTAAATGCCTCTTTTAAAGAAAAGCATTGAGTGCCAGAAGGCTCCCAATCAGGATGGCTCCAGCCGTCTCTACCTTGGAGGGGTAACGCCTGTGTGCGCCTCTCAGCAAGTCAAACGTCTGTCACTCAGCCATCAAACTAAAGCTCTGCTTTTTATCTCTGGGCATCTCGTGTCATTTTAAATGTTCAAACTCCAATTATGGGATCGAGCTCATTGAAGCAAGAAAGTCAGTGGGAGAGTTCTCCAGGGTGGAAGTGAGACGGTGCGGAGCAACCACACAGGAGCCTCACTTCCCACGACGGCACTGCAGGGTGCAGAGAAACTGGACAAGGACAGACAGGTCTCGCTTTCATCTGCCATTCAGCAAACCAGGTGAATGTGAGAAACGTTTCATGTGGGGGCTCCCCAGATTTCCCTTTTTTTTCTACTTGAATAAACTGCTTGTAAAGCTACCAAATTGTTTTAGAGAATTCTTATTCACAGGTGAATGATTTTTGAGCTGGGGGAAATTGTGTTCTGCTGTCAGGGAAAGATCAGATTAACATTTTATGGACTGACAATCCTAGGGAGGATTTTCACATGAGCAAAAATGTTCTGTGGGATTGAGAGAGTGAACTTGGTCCACAGTGCCTTGAGCATGGGAAAGGCACCATTTCAATAAAACAATTTACTATTATTACAGTATTATAATTATTGTTATCTGTTTTATGGGTTGGTTCTTTTTTACCAGCAACCCATTGGGTTCCTTATATCTTATTGTCCGAAGGCTAGGACTTTACAGAACTGAGGAAGGTCATCTTCTGAATCTGGACAGCACTTGCTTTACCTCACAGCTCATCAAGATAGTTCTGGAAATCTGCTCGAGTAGATCCAAGTGCTCCAACTAAGACTGGAATCGCATGAGCTTTTGTATTTCAATTAATCTCGAAGTCTTTGTATTTCCATGAGTTTTTGCACCTTTTTGACTGAGACATTCACGTCTTTTCGATTTGCTATGTTGATGAGCCGACATCAACTCTTGCTTCTGTCATGGAGAATGATGTCCAATTGGTTGGCTCAAATGGTACAATCAGTGTTTACAGTCATGTCTTTATGACTATTTTGGACTGGTGATCACACCAATGATCAGGTACTTGGAGGTCAAGCCCATGAAGCATCGATCAGTGCAGGTAGCTTGCTATCCAACTGTGTTGATGGGGACTTTATTTACCCTCTAGGGGCATTTTGGCTTTTTACAGAAGCTCTTTAAATATACCATATATACTCACGCATAAGTCAGGTCTTGAAACCTGAAAAATTGATCATAAAATCAGACCCCGACTTATACGCCTGTTCAAAAATACGATACTTACATTTTTATTTTTACATCTTCTTGCCTCCTCCATTCTCACACCAGTTTCTCAGACACATCGAATTTTGTTGCAGCAGCGCAATTACCAATTTCTTTCGCCACTTCAACGACATTTAATTTAAAACCAGCTTCATATTTTCTTCTGATCGAACACTCCATCATAGATAAGGGATGCTCTTACGATGAAGGTGTATGAGGGCGTGACGTGAGATACAAAAAACACAAAACAGTGCAAATGCCGCGTTGGAATAATTCAGGCATTACCGTGTGGTCACGTAGGCACAATGCATAGACAAAAAATGCCAGTGTACTCCGTGGTTACTCTCTCAGGTGGGTGTTAGCATATCGTAATCTCTTGGACCAATAGAGTGAGTTTTCTGCAATCGACTTATACGACCGACATTATAAAATATGGGAAATTATACAGTAAAATCAAGCCCTGACTTATCTGTGGGAGAACGTAAACATGATTATATACGGTAAGTAAGTAAGTAAATAAATAAGTAAATAAAGAAATACACACTTTAGTCTGAACACTCACCAGACTGGAAGAACATGATGTAAAAAAAGACATTTTGACTTGGCATTTACAGTCCCAGTGAGGCATTATGCAGACATATTGCTACTAGTATAAACGAGCCCCCCGCAACGTTTCCTGACACACTTCTGCTGAATTATTTCCATGCTGAAAGTCCTCAGTGTTAGTGTGTCAGAGAGAGGGTGTGCAACAGTGTTTTGTTTTAATTCTCTCCTTTACTAGGATTTGCGGGGGTCCAGAGTGCGTCCTGTAACTGAGTTTGCCATTTTTGATTAGCTTGTCAATTTGGTGGGTCTCTCTTGAAGTGATGCTACCAGCCCAGCACACCACAGCTTAAAAAAATCACACTGGCCATCACAGAGAAACAGAAGATGTGAAGGATGTCACTTCTCACGTTAAAGGAACGCAGTCTACTAAGGAAAAAGAGCCTGCTGCGCCATTTCTTATATAGTTCCTCTGTGTTCTAAGACCAATCCAACCAACCATCGATGTGAACCCCCAAGTACATGTAGGAGCAGACCACCTCTACATCCACTTGAATAATGACCAGACATAAAGGGTCTTTGGTGCTTAGAAAGTCACCAGTTCCTTGATTTTGCTGATGTTTAGGTGCAGACAATTCTCTTTTCACCAAGAAACAAAGTTCTCCACCTGACTCCTACCCTCTGTCTCATCGGCATAGTAAAATCGTTTATGTATCAGTTCAACTGGAGCCATGGCAGCTAAACCGACCATCTGAAAAGGAAAACTGAAGTTGCATTGCCTTCTTGTGTTTAAGCCTCTGTGTCATTCTTGTTTATTCTTTCTTTTCTCTTACAGTACCTCTATAAGGCTGTACACCAGTGCTTCTCAAACGCAGTCCTGAGGACCCCCTGTGGCTGCAGGTTTTTATTCCAACCAGCTTCATAATCAGTGACACCACCTGACAGCACTGATCTCATTTAATTACCTGGTATTTTTTTCTCTTATTCTACATTCAGAAAAGCACAGCAGCGTGATTTTTACATCTATAAGACATTTAGAACTATTTCTGCTCTTGATGTAGATTTAAATGTTTAATTCTCTTTTGTTGATTTCATCATATTTTGCCCTTTTTCTGTGCAGTTTTCCTCCTTTGTTGTATCTTATTAATGACAATTAAAAATGAGCAGAGCAGACACGCTGGCAAACAACACGGAATAATCAAAGGCTGCAACTACTTTAGCGTCAGACCCACTAATTAGTAAATAATGGATTAATTAAACAATTAGAACATCTGGAAAAGTAGAATGAAAATCAAGATGAAAATATTGTTAAAAAGAAACAAAATACATTATTACCATATAACTGCTTGGTACATTTTAATATCTATCTATCTATCTATCTATCTATCTATCTATCTATCTATCTATCTATCTATCTATCTATCTATCTATCTATCTATCTATCTATCTATCTATCTATCTATCTATATTTTTACCAAACTTAGTTTTCTAATTTCTATGTTGTTCCCAAAACACAGAATCTGCGCAATAACAGTTCACTTAATTAGCCCAGGAGTCCAATTAACTGGTTGGAACAAAAACCTGCAGCTATAGTGGGACCCCAGGCCTGAGTTTGGGAAGCACTGCTATACGCCACCTACAACCTTAGAGTAGTATGCTGTATTTATAACAATGTTAACAAAGATGTCAACAAATTTTTTTTTTTTCAATCAGTAATAAAGCCAATTGATCATGAGTCCTAAATTATTTATACTGTATTAGCTGTGTAAGCTCATGCTGTAAAAAAGCTGTGGGTCCTAGAAACTTTTGAAATCGTCAGAAGAAAAACTGAAATGTAGAGATGTCAGGTAATTGAAAGGAACTACTCTGGGCATCTCTCTCTTAGGATGTGCTGATGTGCTTGCATCGCTTCTGTATTAGCAGTGGGAGGAAAAGTAAAAGGGATACCTTTTTGCCGATGTTAGCGGTGTGGACGCTAAAGGCGCTGTTGCCCCGTGAAACCCCACAGACAGACATCCAGGACACACGTTTAAAAGCACCAAGAAGAATTCTTTAATAATTTCTTCAAATAATACAATAAACACAATCGTCCTCTCCACCCAGCAGCTCTGTCACTCTACCACCCAACTCCGGCTCCCCTTCCTGGGTCTTGACCAGTCCTTTAAATAGTCCATGACCCGGAAGTACTGCTTCTCTTCTTCCGGGTCAATGCCACATCCTCAGTTCTCAAATAGCCCGGAAGTACTGCGGGCTTCCGTCCTTGTGCCTCCGAAGTACTTCCGGGTCGTAGTAACAGTAGGAGTCCCCGAGTTCTTTGTGAGCTCCCCCTTGCGGCACCCACGGTACCCAACAGGGCTGAAGAAATGGCCTCCATGTCCCAGGATGCCCTGAGGGAATCTGGGGAACCTTTGTCATCCAGGGGAGCTGCCACCTAGCGTCCCGGGGGAGGCAGCATCCCGAAAAGGCTGCTCTTCTCCCTTCTTCCCATTCTGGGACATCCCGGCTGGACTGAACCTCTTGCCGTCCATCACAGCGGCTAAGAGACTTTGTCTTTCTTCTGAGGTTTCGTTTTGCTGATGTGTTGGCCTCCTTGTGTTATTATTGGCTAAGCGAGTTTTCTGTTTCCTTGGAGGCGGAGCCTTTACCATCCCGACTCCACCTCTCACTTCTGGGCCAGACAGACACACACACTTCCACACGTAGACATTTATATATAAGAAGTGCCTTCCATAATAAATATAATCCAAACTCCATTATTAGTAATCCATTATTACTTCGATTTTAGCACAGTAATGATGATTAATAGTAATTTAATAGTACTATAGCTTGTCATATTTGTCAGGAGTTTTTGCCCAAAATGACTGACCAGACCAGAATAAATGACAACTATTTACACATGAAATGCAAATTTTTTATCAAATTAAATGGAGACCCTGTAAGTAACTTACTCAGTGTCTCACATTGAATCTGAAGGAAGCATCCAACATGCAACCTTTTGCATTGCACTCCATGTCCTAAGTCATTAGGCCACAATGCTTCAAACCAATATTATTTCTGTCTTCTTGTCCTGATAAGACAGTTTAAAACAGACTTTACTACAACAACAGTCTGCCTTTGTTCCAAAGATTTTAAAACAGTTGAGGGAAATGCAGTCCTTCCAGTGTTTCCTGACGGCTCCCTGCATACTGTTTATGGTTCGCCACCACACCACTTCTCAATAGCCATGACAGCACCTACCACCGAAATAGACCCAACCCCACCAAAGTCCTCTGCTGCCTTTGACTCCTAAATTATTATTCAGTATGCCATCAGTTCTTTGATGTTCTCCAATGTCCTTCTCCAGGGTGTTGGGTGAGTTATACTGTAGAGCAGCACTGCAGCATGGCCGGGAAGACCTATTTAGTGATACTCCTCCTCACCTCCACTTGGCAGCCGGACATGGAAGTGGAAAGAAACCCAGGCTGACATGGAAAGGGCATAGCAACTCCACACTGGAGAGGATCTAAGCCCTGAGTGAGGAGGAGGCAGCAGCCATACCACTCTACCACTTAGAGGGTAACCCTCTCGTGTCAGGAGCGAACATCTGTTAAACCCAGACTATAAACAACTTAGGGGAATGGAAGGCAAATAGCCTTTAACAAACAGTCGTCCATTGTTCTTCGCAGTTATAAAGGCACAATCTGAGCTCAGCTTGCTTTCTGTATGGCGTAGTGCTGAAGCCTTTGGGGAAATAAGCACATTTTTTGACAGTTTTCCTAAAAACGTCTGTCTGTACGGCTGAGGTGCCCTGGGGGCCAAGTGCCCCCAAAGTTATTCTGCTCAAGTTTAGGTTTCCTTTGCACGCCCCGGGGAGGATTCACTGCCAGGGTTCAACAGGAAAACCCATTCATAAGTATTGTGACATCTGTCTGCATAATAAGTAAACTGAAACCAGTGGCCGGCAGAGATGATATTTTATATCGCTCTTTGCAACTGCCTTTTCTTTTTCAAAATTCCCCTATGCTTATAAAAATTAGGCTCTTGTTCTTTTTAAAGGAATGCGATTTTTTTAATGAAAATCTGTATACACATGACTTCTTAGTAAAACTGATATAAATAAATGCATACCCTGTCCTTCCTTCCTCATCGACCAACTCTGCCCAGGTGAATGTGGGCACAAAGTGAGCAAAAGATTTAATGAGCGAGTCCATGTTCTCCTCATGTTCACCCTCTAATTTTTGGCTCCATTGCTAAATCAAGTTTCAAAAATTCATCTGACCCAGATCTCCTAGATTATATGCAAACTTACATTCGTTCTCGCCTTTGGAAACAAAAGGAATAATAAACACGATAGCAGGGCACCTGGGGGCATTCAGACTGGCACCTGCTTATGAGCCACATCTGGCATACTGGGTGTAGTTTCAATCTCCATATTACAACATGATAGATTTACAGAAGAGATTCTAGAATGATTCTGTGGATGATACGATATGAGCTGTGAGGAAGGAGTGAAGGAGCAGAAGGTCATCTGCAACAGCAAATAAGGGTTTGAAAATTAGGAATAAGTAAGGTGAGTATCAGCAATAACCTTAAAACATAATCACCAGCAAGAAAGCAGAACCACAAAATGAAGTTCTTTATTAGTACATTTGGGGCAAATTTTCATAAACACGATTGCATATGCAGGGTAATATAACTGAATTCAAAAACCTAGAAGTGTGGGTGAAGTGAGATCCTTGAGGACCTGCTGCAACAGGAGAAGGTGCCCCTGTGGTTGCCCTTCACACCCAGTGTAATACCAGGGTGGTCAGGTTTATCCCAGGTTTTGAATCTGACAAATTAAACAAAGAAGAGAGGAGTAAATAGAGAAGAACACAAAATATGCAGGAAAACAAACCACAACATTGTGTCACTGTCTCAAAACACCATGTTCAGGCCTCCTAATGTATGGATTGTGATCATGGGAACAGTTTAAGGGGTGGCCATGGGGGCCGCTTCCCCCACGGATACACTGTCTCAATATATATAAAATCCAACGTCTGTCTGTCTGACTGTCTGCTTTTCACGAGAGAAGTACTTAACAGAGTTAGATCGGGTTTTCTTCTATAATTTGCTTGAACATTCCGGTTGATTTTGAGACTTCTCTCATCGTGCTAAGTATTATAGTTCACTTGCAGGAGCAATATATTCGCACTAATCCAAGACAGAGGCTGCGGGCTGAGGGGAGGGGGAAGCGTGACATCAGGAGTGGGGAGCTGGGCGGGGCCCCACTCACTCACGCGCCAGCCTCCGTTCGAGTTGGTGTACCTCTCGCCATGTTTTGGAGCAGAACTTGCCTCTGCTTAGCTAGCAATACATTTGTTTATTGATTTTTAAAGTTCTGTTTCACTACTACGTGGGTGGAGCCACAAGGGATATCTAGTACAATATAAAATAAATCTCAAATAAATGTTATTTGTTTCCTCAAACATTTCTTAAGGTCACAGCTAATATAAATATGTTAAAAATCAACAAATATGAAAATTAAATGCTTAACAAATGCTCTCATGTATGCTGCCTACCCTTAAAACAGAGCAGACCCATCATTTTGTGTGGGACTCAATGGGAAAATAGAATCTTTTGCATTTAAATATAAGGTTTATATATTCATTCATTCATTTTGTGGAAGCAATAGTCTTAGCAGTGAGGCCCACACATCCTTTTCCCCAGCGATACTAGCAAAGTCATACTGTGGGTCACAAGGTGTTCCCAGGCCATCTTGGAGATATAATACTCCCAGTGAGTGCTGGGTCTTCCCTGAGGTCTCCTCCAAGCTGGTCATGCCATTACAACCTCCACGTCTTGGTTGGCTCCTCTTGATAGAGAGGGTCAGTGACTCTACTCCAAGCCTCTCCCGGATGTCTGCACTTCTCACCTTATCTCTAAGGGAGAGACCAACCACCTTGCGGAGAAAGCTCATTTCGGCCGCTTGCACCCGCAATCTCATTTTTTTGGTCATAACCCAAAAGCTTATTACCATAGGTGAGGGTAGGGAGGTATATCAGCTGCTAAAATCGAGAGCTTCATCTTCTGACTCAGCCCTTTCTTACCCACTACAGCTTGCCATTCCTATCCATCTGTTGATCTCACTCATAAACAAGACCCCAAGGTACTTAAACTCCTCCACTTGAGGCAGTAACTCACCTCCCACTCGGAGAAGACAGTTCATCTTTTCCTACTGAGGAACATGGTCTCACATTTGGAAGTGCTGCTCCTCATCCCTGTCGCTTTACACTCAGTAGCAAACTGTCCCAGTGCATGCTGGAGTTAACAGCCTGATGAAGCCAACAGGACCATGTATATCCATCCATCCATTTTCCAACCCGCTGAATCTGAACACAGGGTCATGGGGGTCTGCTGGAGCCAATCCCAGCCAACACAGGGCACAAGGCAGGAACCAATCCCAGGCAGGGTGCCAACCCACCACAGCAGGACCATGTCATCTGCAAAAATCAGAGATGCAATTCTAAGGCCACCCAACTGGACCATCTCCCCTACCTGGCTGTGTCTTGATATCCTGACCATAAAAATCATTGGGTCCTTGGGCTGACAACTCAACAGACATCTATGGCCATCAGGCTACAACTCTGTGCAGCGATTTCCACAATGGAGGTTTTGAACAAGGCCCATTCGGACTCTATGTCCGCAGCCTCCTCCAGGATGCAGGAAAAGTTTTTTTGGAGGTTGGAGTTGAAAGTCTTCTGGACAGGGGACTCAATGAGATGTTTCCAGTTCACCGTCACTAATCACCTGGACTTTCCAGGACTGTTCAGTCACCTCCCCCACCATCTGATCCAACTAGGTGATGATCAGTTGACAGCTCTGCCCCTCTCTTCACCTGAGTGTCCAGAGCATCCAGAAGCAAATCTGATGAAACAATTATGAAATCGACCATAGATCCTTGGCCTAGGGTGCTCTGGTACCAAGTATATTTATGAGCCACCTTATGTCTGAACCTGGTGTTCGTTATGGACAAACCATGCCTAGCACAGAAGTCTAATAACAAAACACCCCTTGGGTTTAGATCAGGGAGGCCATTCTTCCTAATCATGCCTCACTAGGTGTCCCACGCCCACATGGGCAATGAACTCTCTCAGCTGAACTGTGGAGTTTCTAGCTTGGACCTTTTCCATGGTCCTCTCCAGTGACTCCAACAAGGCCTGGTATTCTGAACTGATATTTGGTGCAAAGACACATATGACAGTGAGAGTCCTCCCCACCGTGACCTTCAGCTGGACAGAAGGAGCCCTCTCATTCTCTAGGACAAACTCCAAAATGGCATTGACCAGGCAGGGACTCCATTAGAAGTCAACTCCTACATGACACCTTTCCCTCAGGGCAACTCCAGGGTAAAGGAGAGTCCAGCCTATTTTCAAGGGGTTTGGTAGCTAGATTCACCGCCATTAATAATGCAGCTCTATAAAAATAAAGAGTACCTCACTGGTATGGGTTTACACTGGGGGGGCTCCTTCTGGAGGTTTGTGTATATACCAATGAATTCACTAAGATTTAAATGGGCAATTATTATTTTTGTTTTTGTTTTGACCATCATGTCCAGATTGGTTATTTGATACTGGTGGTAAGTAAGGGTTCTGCTAAGTAGAACTTTTTTCATCAGTCATTAATGTAGATCATTGATAATTACACAGAAAAGTGAAAGGATTGTTTTTGAAAAAATACAGTATGAATGTTGGAAGCTACATAAAATTACCCCTGCAATTTTTATTGCAGGCCAGATTGGAAAAGACTCTACCTCCCAATCCGCTGTTATAATAGAAGATCTCCACATTGATGTCGGTTGGAGACAGACTAGAATGCAGCTAACAACTGGTAAGAACAGGGCCTGTGCTAGTATTAGCCATGAACAAGGTACTGTATCAGGCAGAGCCTAACTAAAGCATAACTACCATGTTTGCTCACTATGGATGAAGTGGGCACAGATGCACTGAGCTTATACTGAAGGAGCACCACACATGGTCAAGTTATCACTTTGTCTCTCTTGCTTTGCTACACGTGTGGGCAGCCTACGCCCACCATGGTGCTTGTCCTGTTTATACTGTACATACATGCTTTGTCTGGTTTGGTGCTGCTCTATAATATTTGATTAGTTTTATGTCTACAGCATCTGCTATGGTGTTCAAAGTGTTTAATGCGTTTATTGTGAGGTTGTACTTTTTGCTGTTATTTGGTTAGCTCTAGTGTGGCTTCTGAGTAAAAAACATCTATAACAATTTCTGTTCATAGTGTCACTGACTTCTTGTTATGAACAGTCTCTTCAATCAATTGCTTAATTGATTGCATGGTTTCACTTTGTTTAATTTATTATCATTTGACATCAATGCATTATTCAAATATTTATTGTAACCTAGACTTAATTAAGAATTAATTTGATATTAATAGTGTTTGTACCAAGAAATGCAAATACCTACCTTACAATTTGGACTTCTGAAACTTCATGGTCCTGATTATCAATGTTTTTAAGATCACATTTCACATTTAGCTAGAAGGATGTGCTTCACCCAAAACTTTGGGGGTTTTGGACATCAGAGACATGTTCACATAATATCTTCTGCACTCAAGGCGGAACAGAGTGAATCCCTTTAACCTGTCAGTCCGGGATCTGAAATCTGGGGAGGCAGCCAGGTGACCTCCTCTTTGTGAGTCCTACTGCAGATGTATCTTTCCTTAATAAAGTGGCTGGAGTTGAACCTTGTGCTACAAATATGGGCTCCTTAGTGCTGTCCAGGGTTTTGTCCTCATCACTCTGAACTGGAACGTGACTGAGATTACTTTGCTATGTTAACACTTTGTAGAGTTTCTCTTGTACAATTTCAACAGGCCATCCTTTGTTTTATGTTCCTTGCACCCTGCCCCCAAAATGCGCAAATCAAGACAACTTTAACACCTCATGTTTTGTTTGCTCCTTATCTTTGAGGCTTTGTCTGCTGTCAAATTCATGAATATGGCTGAACCCCCGAGTACAAGTCCAGTAACCTGTCATTAGTCTGTTCTCATCCATGTGAAGGCCACATTCTAGAAACCTTCTTCAGGTGCTGCCTGTGCCAATCACATGGACAGCATGATCTGTAGCATGGTAGATGTAAATTGACTTGTAGCGGTGCTACATGATTAACGTCCTTTTAAATGTATTGTGCTGAGTCGCGTCTTTCGTAGCGTTGTCACGTTTATGTACTCTATGGTGCATCTGTGTAAATGTTGTCCCCTGGAAACAAAGGGGGAAAGGAGTATGCTGCAGGACCGTGACCCCTCAAGATAATTTGCATGTCCATCCATCAAGTTCATCTGGTTATTTCTTATTTAAAACAAGAGGAGGGAGAGAAAGAGATGGAGAGAAACCAGAACACAACACAAAAATGCATCACAAGAAACAGAGAAAAGCCAATCCGGGTCATCACGCACCTTTCCACAGCTTGCCAGACCACTAACAATTTTGCCATTCTCACAAAACCCTGGGGTTCAGCAGTAACAGGACATGCCGAGGACCTTTTTATTTCGGGAAAGGAGCAAACAATCAAGTGCTTCCATAGCGCAGATTCCGCTGGACAGTTTCTAACCGGTTCAAGTTTGTTATCATTAATCACTCTCTGGACAATTTCCTGGACTTTACGTGTGTTATGTGTTTCATGTGTGTCATATCTGTTTTATGTTCAGTGTACGGTCAAGGGAGGGTTTACTCTGTATATTTATTGCTGCACCATTTATTGTAATATTTCGCCGTTTGCTCGTGGGGTTCTGTGTGTTAGGGGAGGGGAAGGTGAGATATTCATACTGTTTGGCATTTTGTTTCACTTCTTTTCATTAATATATTTATTCACTTTAGTAACTTACCAACTATTTGCCATTTTTGCCTAATTGATCGCTGATTAGGGAAGTAATTGGAAGAAATACAGCTTGTCTAAGTCTAACACCCCACAGGTTGCCAGGCCAGAGGTCTTGGCGATGTAGTTGCTGGTCCGGATGATTGGGGCAGCTATTAGCTGGGCATCTTGTATTATAGAAGTTTCACCCAATCACTAACTCAAACAGGAGTTTTAAAATGTATACGCCTATACCTTGTGGCCAACAGCCGAGTCCCATGCCTGGCAGGGACGCCCCTTCTGCATCTGTTCCGGGGGAGCAACCATGGGCAGCTCAATATCTCCCCCAGGACGCTTGGTGGCAGCCTCCCTGGCGGACAGTGATTCCCCAACCCGTCGCATGGCTCTATGGGAGATGGAGTCCTCCACAGCCTGGTTGGGGGCTCGGATGGCCGCTAGGGGGAGCTGCGTGGAGTCAGCAGCCTGGCTGGACGTGTCTTCAGCCCCACCCGGAAGGGCAATTAGGACCAGGTGGTCAAGCACCTGAAACACTTCCGGGTAGGATATAAAAAGGGGCAGCCACCACCACTCGAGGAGCCAGAGTCGGGAGGAGGAGGACAAAGCCTGAGGAGGAGTGGTGGTAAAGAAAGAGAAGATTGTGTTGTGTTGGAATACTGCTTGTGGACTGTGTATTGCCTGTGGGTCACGGGGAAGATGTGCGCCCACGGGTGAAGAAAAATAAAGTCTGGTTGTATTTGGTACGTGCCTCTGTGTCTATCTGTGTCTTTGTTACAACCTATCATTTGGGACTAAATGCTTTGTGCTAAGTATCACTACAGGAACACATGTTCTAAGAAGGTAAAGGTGGTATGGGATACGTTATCATGCCAGAATAGAAAGTGAAATATCACCATCAGCTGGTATGTTCGACATACAAAATGAGTACCCTAGATGTAATTGATTTGAAAAAAAAAAAACAGAACAATGGCGATAACAACTTAATGGACGTTCCAACTGGTAGCATGAAGGGGATCCACTACATTATACTGTATGTGGATGTTTGCTATACATTGGGATGGAAAGGCTACCTAGGGGTGGCCTGCCCTTTTTAAGGAAAGCTGAGGTTTAAGGGCATCTGAGGCTACCACCCTGAGCTCTAGGAGGGCAGTAGAAAAGCATCTTGAGCGCATACCTTACTCCAGGAACGATTAAGGAGGGGATTTCCATGGAAGTAAGTAAGGTCCTTAAGACGTTCATCTGCTTAGATCCTCCTTAAACTTGGAGTCGGGAGGTGAGTGAAGACCAGAGTTCACTTAGGGTTAGGAAGAGGGGCCGGAGTCTGGGTGGATGCACAGGAGATGACAGGGAAAGCCATACTGTGACATCTTTTTATGGAGTTGTGGACAAGCCACCCCACCTGATAGAGAGGGACACAAGCTTTAATAGAATGTCCAGTGAAGAAATTTACATTACATTACATGAATTCATTGAGTGATTGATGGTTTATTGTATTGTCATCTTGCTTATCCCTTCCTTCTGTTGATTATTTGTAAAATAAATGGATCCTGTTGAAATCGTTTGGTCATCCTGGCGTTATTCTGAGCTCAGGGATGGTTTCAGAGTGCAATCTGTCTTTCACTTCCTTTAATGAATTCCAGTGGCACTTAACAGGTTCACGCGTGTGCTTGTATATGACTGAAAATCCGGGGGAAAACTCCCCTAAACAATGACAGTACCAGTACTTTCATCTCCACTAGTCTGGCTGATGCACACATACAGTATGTGCCTCCACCACCAGGATTGCTGGTTATAAATGATTTCAGTCACTGTGCTCTACCTTTTATGATATACCAAATTTGAAATAAATAGGCAGCCTTTGCTCGCTTTCCACTTTTATTGCAACAATGAAATGACTTTAACAGAATATATTAGATGGATGGTGGGACCAAAGCCCATGTTCATTTTCCCCTCTCCTTCAGCTTGTCCCATGCTCATGAAATGCTGTAGAAGTCTGGGCCAAGTTAGAGAAGTCCTTTGATGTAGAAAAGGAGAAAAGCCATAAATAAATCAAGCGCCTTTGGGAGTTTTTCGGGGCCCAGCGACCTCGCCATTTCATTGTCGTCCTGATTTGTTGATGTCTGCGTATGCAGCTTTTCATGGGAGTCATAAATCTTTCTTCTGACCACGATCTCCCTGTCCCAGCGCTCCCTCTCCATAATTTGCGCACCCATGCACGAGTCAGCCTGGAAACTTGAACGGCCCTGCGTGCTTCGCTGTGAGCGCACGCCTCAAAATGACTGGAGATAAACGTGAGTTATTGTTTCCCATTTTCAAAAGAGCAGCAACATATCCAGAAAGGCATTGAGTGATCTTTGTCCTTTTTTTTTTTTTCCTTTAGACACCTGCAAGCATCTAATGTTTCACTGAGTCCTGAAAAATAAATGCAATGCTTCAATCTCTTAATCCTCGCGGCTCCAGAGACCACTGTTATATGAGAAGTCGCGGTGATGATGCCAGGAGTCGTAGGGGCAGCTTAATCTTTTTTAATTCAAATCAACAGAGTCCCATGTGGCGCTGCTCTGATATCTTATATGCTGCAATCAGACTGACCCAGACTTCGTACGCTCTAAATGATTAATGAAACTGCCTCCCAGTATGTTTCTATGGTGACAGGAAACCCAAAACCCTGTAGGAATCTGTCCAGTTCGAGTGCAGAGAGACACCATGTCCCCACGTCATACGCACAGCCTTGGGTTTTAGTTGGGGTTCATTTTGTTCTGTTTCATTGATAGGAGCTGTTTGGGTGTGGGTATGTGCGAGATGATCCTGGTAAATAAAAATTCATGAAAACACACGCGTATCGATTAATGGATTTTTTATGCAGACAAGGGTGGTCTGTAATATGCAAAATCAACCGATTGTCTGAAATGGCTGTCTCTTGAATGGCAGCGTAACAGATGCCAGACAGAAGTACATCACAGGTAGGCGAGTGTCTGGCACTTGGAGTAATCATCCAAACACCATCTTGTGAGTAAAATGAGGGGAATCAAATAACCTGGGAGAATTCGCACATGCTAAATCAAAGCCACCATAGTGAGCTGTTAAGCACACTGGAGCAGGTGAAGAACTCTCCTGAGTTCATATACGGTTGTGTTATAGTCATTCTGTATGGAACAATCATCAACATCAAGTGCGTGTGAGCCGGGCAAAAGGAACGAGGCCAAAACACCCACACCGGATAAGAGCTAAAGCTGAGGGCTTGGCAGTCTGGGAGGATAAAGTTATAATGTACAATACTGAATACGATCCAAGGCTCTGGAGGTAAAACAGCAGGACACCAGTATCTTGCAGGATCAGACTCCAAAGATAAAAAGGCTAGATATATATATATATATATATATATATATATAGACAAAATACCAAGATGCTTCCCACTCAGCTGGGAACAAACCTGCCGGGTAGTGAGATCTGACAGGGCCAACTCAGAGAATGTAAAATCACCTCACAGCATCACATGTTACCGTATATACAGTAAATACGAGCTTCCAATTCGGAAAACCCCCATGAAAACCCTACAAACTAGGAGCTCCAAGTCGACCATTTTGGAAAAAACAAAGTTAACTGAATTCTCTGAGCTGTGATGTAAAGTCAACCTTTCACCTTAGTAAACTGTCTCTCTATTACCGGATATACTCGAATATAAGCCGAGTTTTTCAGCACCCAAAATGTGCTGAAAAACATCACCCTCGGCTTATATTTGAGTCAGGTCCCTCTGCCCCCTGGTATATGAACAAGCTAGTTTCCCTTTCGGTTTGTGCGCGCCGATGATTTCCGCACGTGTTCAGTCTCTCCCTGTGCATTCCCTGTGCAGCGAGCGAGAGAGAGAGAGCGCGAGAGAGAGAGAGAGAGAGACACAGACGCAGACACACACGCGCACGCGCGAGATAGACACACACGTGTGCACGGGAGAGAGAGACACACGCGAGAGCAAGACGCGTGCGCATGAGAGAGAGAGCGAGTGAGAGAGATACCATATTGTTTTTGTTGACCCTCTTCTCCACTTACAGAGCAAGTTTACTGTTTTTCTTTGAAATAAATACTCAAAAACATTAAACTTACTGATGCCTCAATTAATGTACCGTAATTTTATTGGTATTTATTTTGATTATTGAAACTTACAAGTAGCTGCTGCATTTCCCACCCTAGGCTTATACTCGAGTCAATAAGTTTTTCCAGTTTTTGTAGATAAAATTAGGTACCTCGGCTTATATTCGGGTCGGCTTATATTCGAGTATATACGGTATATAAAAAAAAAATCCTGGGACGAGACAAGACATTTTTTGAAGAGATTTTTTCAAGTCCTGCAAGGCGGGACTTTGGCCATGAGCTTTTTTCAAGTCACGCCCTCCTCTCAACCATATTTAACCACGCACACGGTCCTCTCACCTCTCATTCGTGTGGACATTTTTGACAGTCACAGTTCCTTCTCTCTCAGCTCTTATAAATTTTTACGTTTTCCTCAATTTAAGTTCCCAATTAAAGAAGACGTATTATGTCCAAATCTTATTGAAGGATTTCATCACGAAGGGTTATCAACAGTAAAAATGAGTACATGGGTAAACCTAGCACAGATAACATTTTAATATGAATGGCATATCAAGATCTCCTTTGTTGTTTAATGTTATTCCCTGATGATGTACTACATCGCCTTTCTTGGATACATCCTTCTTTCTACGATAATTCGTGCGGAGGAAGACTGGATGGTGTTAACGGTTGTAGATATTCTTTGGGATATTGTAAGTTGATGTTTTCATGTTCCGCACGATCACCACCAACTCTTTCAGCAGAGTCTATTGATGCGCATTTAACCAATTTGCCGTGTAACCAATCGACATTTTTAGCTTTAATTCGATTGACTTCATCGTTTAACAGTTTCCCATTAGAATAGCTTTTGCAAAGACAATTAACAAATCTCAGAGCCAAACATTCAAAAAAGTCGTTTTATATAATAGAGAGAAAGAAACGAAATTCAATCACAGATACACCCAGAAGTGCTGCTGGAAGAAGTCCTTCCGGGTGCCCTATTAGAAGGGGCCAGTCAGCAGAAGTCATCATCCAGAGTCGGGAAGAAGAGGACAAAGCCTGTAGGGAGGACTGAAGGCGATGGTGAAAAGACTGTGCTTGCCTCATGTACTGTGATGTCCTGTGGGGAGCAGAGAAAAGCGCTCCTCAACTATAAATACTTTGTGTGCTGTGTGAACTAGAATAAGTGTCCTGCCTGTCTGTGTCGGGGTTGGGGCTGTACGCGCCCGGGCATCACAGTGTATAGAGCTGCATGTAGGCTGTGAAGGATAAGGGCTGCTAGAGAGCCCTAAACCCCAAACACTAACACACAAGACAGTCCCAGGTTCAAACAAAGGGTGTTTATTATACAACACCTCCAAATGAAGCGCATAACACAGTTATCTCTCCTCCAGTTCACCTCTCCTCTCTCCACCGCACTGCCCTCCTCCAACTGAGTGTTGTCTTCCTTCCTTCCAGCTCCGACTCACCTGGACAAGGCTGTGTAGTTCATTTTATTGAGAACCCAGGAATACTTCTATTGCCAGGGCTGTTGCCCATTGGAATCACTTCTGGGTCACTCGGAATTCCTACATAACATGGAGTATGTCCCCCTGCAGTGCCATCTTCCACCACCCACAGACCCCAGTAGGGCTGCGCTGCCGGAATACAGTTCCTGGCATTCCCTGTAAGTTCCTGAATGGATACCGATATCCGGGGTTGCTGCCGTCTAGTGACTGGGGGGAACAGACATTCCCCAGTGGCAGTTCTTCCCTGTCCTTTTTTTTTCTTCCTGGCCAGGGAAGGTCCAAGAAATGTGTCCAGTTGGAATGCCTGTGCTTCCCACCCAGGTAAGGAATCATCCTTCCCGGTTGGGATGTCCTTCCATCTTCCCGAGAAGTCCTTTTCAGGTCTGGCACCTTTCTCTCCCTTGGTCAGGATGTCTGTCTGTCCTCTAAGAGCCTTCTGTCCGGGTAAGGAACCATCCCCTATCCTGACTGGGATGCCCACCCATCCCATGTGGCACTTACAAGGCAAAAGGGACGTTAACTATAAATACAAGATGTGAGACACTGTCTTACAGAGAGCAACACCTCAAAAGGGTTTTAGGGATTTATGTTGAAACATTTTCATTGTCAAAGCAGATAATATATTTTAAAAACAGTTGATTATAACTCAAATGACATTAAAGCTCAGACTATATAATGCACTAGTGAGACCACATCTGGAGTATTGTGTACAGGTCTGGTCACCACACTACAAAAAAGACATAGCAGCACTTGAATTTGTGCAAAGGAGAACAACCAGGTCTTAAGGACATGTTGTACTCTAACATACTTAACATTAGAATTAAGTTTAGTCTCAAGCAGAAGAGACCATGTGGGGACCTAATCCAGGTCTTCAAAGTCCTCAAAGGCATTGATAAAGCAGATCCAGCAGAATTCTTTTAACTTAACTTTAAGAAGAATCTGGATGAGATGTTGGGACAGCTTAGCTAGTAGCTAAACAATTGGGCGAGAAATGAACTGAATTGTCTCCTCTTGTTTGTTTGTCAAGTTTCTTATGTTCTGATGTAGAAATGCCATTTCTTTAGTGAAATTGAATTCAGAGTGAAGCATCCATCCATCCATTTTCCAACCCGCTGAATCCAAACACAGGGTCACAGGGGTCTGCTGGAGCCAATCCCAGCCAACACAGGGCACAAGGCAGGAAACAATCCTGGGCAGGGTGCCAACCCACCGCAGGACACACACAAACACACCCACACACCAGGGCCAATTTAGAATCGCCAATCCACCTAACCTGCATGTCTTTGGACTGTGGGAGGAAACCAGAGCGCCCGGAGGAAACCCACGCAGACACAGGGAGAACATGCAAACTCCACGCAGGGAGGACCCGGGAAGCGAACCCAGGTCCCCAGGTCTCCCAACTGCGAGGCAGCAGCGCTACCCACTGCGCCACCGTGCCGCCACCAGAGTGAAGCAATACATATTTAATACTTTTAACTTCTAGATGCTGCTTTGAGCTTGATGTTCTAGAGTCTTATAAACTAGGATGTGGTGGGCTTTAAAAAGTGTCCTTAACAAGGCCCTTTGAGTCTACAGTCAGCAAAGGTTCACCAGTGGTGACATGTAGAGTTTGGGAGGAAAATAAAGAAAAAATTCAAGGAGCAAAATGCTTTTGGTGGATACAGAAAATGGGTATTCATTTATTTCTCAAGTACTGTTGTACAAATGCTCGTTCTTTTTATGATGTTCACCTCTACATGCACAATGTTATTTTTCATTTCACACACTCTGAAATCCTGTCTCCCAACAATCTCTTTGTTACACAAATCTATAATTCATCTACTTTTTATAGTTTTTAATTCAGCATACACCAAGATTATTATCTGCATATTTAATGTGTCGCTGAACTCTATGCCCACAACTCTGCTGTTCTGAACATATAAATAGGATTGGCTAAATTCCAAAAACTGCTGGGAAAAAAACCAATCCGTGTTTATTTTATTGAATAGCTTACATAATTAAATTACCAGTTCAAAGCGCCCATGTGATTAGTTAATTGTAATGTAAATGGTGAAAAAGAGAACGTCAAACAATATACAACAATTGCATTTAGTGCAGTGCCTTTCTTAGTATGTGCAAGATGGTTAAATTCATGCAGTCATTTTCTAAATCTTCCTCATTTTAAGCAGATTTTACTAAGTTCAGTTTCAACGTTATGTTCAAGGAGATTCTTATCAGTTTATCTTTACTGAATGAGTTACAAAGTATTTTGAATTAAGTCACATCTCTGGAAATGTGCTTTAAAATGCTCTACAGTCCATCTATGATGAGCTGTCAGTTTTAAAATTGGTGAAACAATAATTACACAAGTTAAAGGGACAGTGACAGAAATATAGATAGATAGATAGATAGATAGATAGATAGATAGATAGATAGATAGATAGATAGATAGATAGATAGATAGATAGATAGATAGATAGATAGATAGATAGATAGATAGATAGATAGATAGATAGATAGATAGATAGATACTTTATTAATCCCAAGGGGAAATTCACATACTCCAGCAGCAGCATACTGATAAAAAACAATATTAAAGAGTGATAACAATGCAGGTATACAGACAGACAATAAATTTGTATGATGTTAACGTTTACCCCTCTGAGTGGAATTGAAGAGTCACATAGTGTGGTGGAGGAACGATCACCTCAGTCTGTCAGTGGAGCAGGACATTGACAGCAGTCCATCGCTGAAGCTGCTCCTCTGTCTGGAGATGATCCTGTTCAGTGGATACAGTGGATTCTCCATGATTGACAGGAGTCTGCTCAGCGCCCGTTGCTCCGTGCCTACAACAGAGCCTGCCTTCCTCACCAGTTTGTCCAGGCGTGAGGCGTCCCTCTTCTTTATGCTGCCTCCCCAGCACACCACCGCGTAGAAGAGGGCGCTCGCCACAACTGTCTGATAGAACATCTGCAGCATCTTATTGCAGATGTTGAAGGACGCCAGTCTTCTAAGGAAGTATAGTCGGCTCTGTCCTTTCTTACACAGAGCATCATTATTGGCAGTCCAGTCCAATTTATCATCCAGCTGCACTCCCAGGTATTTATAGGTCTGAACCCTCTGCACACAGTCACCTCTGATGATCATGGGGTCCATGAGGAGCCTGGGCCTCCTAAAATCCATCACCAGCTCCTTGGTTTTGCTGGTGTTCAGGTGTAGGTGGTTTGAGTCGCACCATTTAACAAAGTCCTTGATTAGGTTCCTATACTCCTCCTCCTGCCCATTCCTGATACAGCCCACGATAGCAGTGTCATCAGCGAACTTTTGCACATGGCAGGACTCCGAGTTGTATTGGAAGTCCGATGTATATAGGCTGAACAGGACCGGAGAGAGTGCAGTCCCCTGCGGCGCTCCTGTGTTGCTGACCACAATGTCAGACGTGCAGTTCCCAAGATGCACATACTGAGGTCTGTCTGTAAGATAGTCCACAATCCATGCCACCAGATATGAATCTACTCCCATTTCTGTCAGCTTGTCCTCAAGGAGCAGAGGTTATCTTTGTAATGGTAATCTTTGTGCTGCAAATATCAACCTAAAGTGCCAGCTGCTATTATACAGTGAAGCCCACACCTTAGAGGTGGCAAACAGTTCTTCTGATTTTGGTTTTACATTTCCAAAGCACATATCACCATGAGTAAATAAGATTATAAAACTCCCCTCCTGCGTTGGGTTGGCACCCTGCCCGGGATTGGTTCCTGCCTTGTGCCCTGTGTTGGTTGGGATTGGCTCCAGCAGCCCCCCGTGACCCTGTGTTCGGATTCAGCGGGTTGGAAAATGGATGGATGGATGGAACTCCCCTCTCCTTGTGAGTGTTCTTTCCACATCCCAAAGATATGTGTGTGTGTGTTACACCAGTTGGAAGTCTATGGAAGGGCCCAGCGGAACTATGAATCTGGGTGGGAGCCTGACTGGGCACTGAGTGGTGCCCCTTCCAGGATTGTTTCTCACCTTATGCCCTGTGCTGCTGGGATGGTCTCCATCCCCCCCAAATCACCCTGACCTGGATTAGACAGTTTAGTGAATGTTATGCGATTTCAGCAATTGAGGAAAAAGAGTTTCTAATGAACACAAAGCTACACATCCAGCGAGGCCGGGTTTTATGTTTAGCTAAGGCTCACAGACGTAAAGCCCTTCCATTGCACCATGTTTGCCAGCTGTACAAATGAAATTGTAATGTAATTATTTAGAAAATTATAATGGCAACCTTAAAATGTGCAACCTTCAGCCCTGCTTCTGATATTTTCACAATTGCAAACAGGTGAGCTGAATGCACTTTAATATTAAATCCTATTAAAGTTAATTGTTTTTGCCTCAAATTAAGCCAATTGATGAATAATTCAATATTTTATAAAGGAGAGCCTGTTAGGTAACTGAGTTAACAGTAGAATGAGGCACACAAATTAGTCTGACAGGATAATTCACAAATACGACCAAGAACACTGGATGAATGTTAATGATCCTTTATAAATAAAACTGATATTAAAATACTCAGCAGCGTGTTTGCCCAAAGCAAGATTTCAAAACATGAATAGAAAAAAAAAGATAACAGTAAATGAGTTTAGTATACAACTAAAGAACAGCAGAGTGGTGGCCGTCATGTCATTGAAATTTGTTAGGGCAGGATGTACTGAGAGCGTAGCGCTGGGCACCCACCAAACCTCTTCAATAGCGGAAACACAAAATGATCCTGAGATTGGACTTTTTAATTTCTATTATCAAACAATAAGGGGAACCTATATGGTGTATATTTTCATTTAGAAAGCAACAATAAGTCTATTCAGAAAGCATCACTAAGTATGTATAGTGTGAAATGAATAGCCTTGACACACGAAAAAAAAGGTTTGGGGCAGCCACCCATATACTTGAATCCTGGCTGCAAAAGGCAAATAGGTTGCACAGATGTGTACAGAGTTGAGTCCAAAACAGAACTGAATACAAAGTGGAGGCTGTCTTGCTTTTATCGCAGGTCGGTGGAAGTGATGTCATTGGAACCTGGTACCAGAAGTGGCGTTCTTGGGGCCGGAAGTGAGGTCATCTGGGATGAACCGGAAAGTGATGTTGTCGGAACCAGGCAGAGTTTCCCGTGTCTGGTCTGCAGAGATAAAAGAGAAAGGTTTACTGCATCCCACCACCCCCTGGCCTGGCATAGGATTACCTTCTTCTGGTCCTTCTAGCTGCCTCCCATGCGCACGTGTGTGACAATACCTTGATGGCGGGAACCCCTGCATGCTCGTTGTATGCTGAAAATGGCAAACGCAGCTCCAAATGCAGAGTATAAGAAAAGTCTTATTAAACCTCTGC
The DNA here is from genome assembly GCF_900747795.2 of Erpetoichthys calabaricus. NCBI lineage: Eukaryota > Metazoa > Chordata > Cladistia > Polypteriformes > Polypteridae > Erpetoichthys > Erpetoichthys calabaricus. The sequence continues at coordinate 17,835,549 of NC_041408.2, forward strand.
AAGAAAGGGTACATGGACAATGGGAACACAAAAAATATTAAATAAATGACACCAGAACGGTCCCTGTATGGCAAAAGAAAGGTAGAATGCACAGAACAAGGACCAGAAGATGAAACGTTTTGTCAGAATTCCTATGCAAAAAGTCAAAACCCATTTGTCATTAGGCCCAAAACAAAATCCCAAAATTAAAGTCAATAATTCGTAACAACAATTTCCTTTACCAGGAAATCCTACACAAAACATAATAACCAACTGTCAAAGGTTGAATTTGTAATCTCGGATAGCCGGGACGTGTACAGCTTGGACCTTTATATCTTCATGTCGATGACCTCCTCGTTTTGGTGTGAACAGAGCAGACCTCCATACAGGCAGTGGCCAGGCGCAGGATTCCATCCTTGTCTACCGGTGCAGTGATAATCGTTACATTTAAAAAAAGATTTTGGTTTCAGTTAAATTCTACTGTTAAAACTGATTGCCACAATGCCTCCCATCATCATCGTGATCATCAGAGGTGACTGTGCAGATGGTGCAGACCTATAAATATCTGGGAGTGCAGATGGATGATAAATTGGACTGGACTGCCAATACTGATGCTCTGTGCAGGAGAGGACAGAGCCGACTATACTTCCTTAGAAGGTTGGCGTCCTTCAACATCTGCAATAAGATGCTGCAGATGTTCTATCAGACGGTTGTGGCGAGCGCCCTCTTCTACGCGGTGGTGTGCTGGGGAGGCAGCATAAAGAAGAAAGACGCCTCACGCCTGGACAAACTGGTGAGGAAGGCAGGCTCTATTGTTGGCATGGAGCTGGACAGTTTAACATCTGTGGCAGAGCGACGGGCGCTGAACAGGCTTCTGTCAATTATGGAGAATCCACTGCATCCACTAAACAGTGTCATCTCCAGACAGAAGAGCAGCTTCAGCGACAGACTGCTGTTATTGTCCTGCTCCACTGACAGACTGAGAAGATCGTTCCTCCCCAGGGCCGGATTTTGTATAGGCTAACTAGGCTTCAGCCTAGGGCCTCAAGATCAAGAGGGGCCTACATTCAAATTGTTAGCAAAATTTTATTATCTCTCATGTAATTTACAAACTTAAAAATGGAAGGTGAAAGGGCCTCATAAGTGGAATAGCCTAGGGCCTCTTTTCATATAAATCCGGCCCTGTTCCTCCCCCAAACTATGCGACTCTTCAATTCCACCGGGGGAGTAAATATAAAAAGTTATTGTCTGTTTTTGCCTGCATTGTTATCAATCTTTAACTTAATGTATCTATCTATCTATCTATCTATCTATCTATCTATCTATCTATCTATCTATCTATCTATCTATCTATCTATCTATCTATCAATAGGAAAATCTCTCAGGAGTTTGCATCTGAAATCATGGGACATGGTCACAGGGTCTTATCGGACCTCTGATTTAAGGGGGTATTGCATAATCAGTGAAGTTTGTTTTAAAGAAAGAAAGATGTTTTTTTTTCTTTTCTTTTCACACGTTTTATCTTATTTGCAAACAAGCATGACATTAAAATGGCATATCACTCAATCAAACAAATAATAACGTAACAGATACAACATTCACTTCCTGTAGTTTGTGAAATCTAACTGTGAGGCTTCTAGGCTTTGTGCAGGCGATTGGCAGTTAAGATCTTGATGTTAGCTTTAAAGTTCTCTCCCAATATTTTTAGAAAAAAAAATCTGATACAAATTTCAATGCATTAGGATATTCTAGTCCTGTGATTTTTATCTTTTTCCTTCTGTATCTATCATCTGTTTATTAGGAAGCACAAAGCATTCGGATTTTATGGCAGTTAGTCCTTGTCAGCAGCTGGCGTTGTTTGTTCAACTTCCTCGATGTGAACTGTGCGTGTGCTTTACATCTTCCAGGTGAAGCCCAAATATTTGATTCTATTGTCAAACTTGATCATTTTTCTCTATTATTTTGTCCATTCTGAGTTAGTTTTCTTTTAACTTTACATCATAATAATTTCTTGCACCCACCCCTTATGATATGAACTCGTGTTTAGCCATTGCACCTCACTGTTAATCTGTTGAATTTGAAATATGCCAGTAAATGGCCTTTTCAGTTCCAGAACCTAAGACCTTCTGCAGCTCATTTAAACAAGTCGCTCTGTTGTTGACAAGCTGACTCAAGAGTGATCAGCATTATCGTACCTTCTCAGTTTTATATTATACTAGCTGTGTAAGTCCGTACTGTAAAAAGCCCGGGGGTCCTAGAAACTATTGAAATCGTCAGAAAAAAAACTGAAATGTAGAGATGCCAGGTAATTGAAAGGGCGTCTCTCTCGTAGGAGGATTCGTTTTGCCGATGTGATCGCATCACTTGTGTATTAGCGGCGGGAAGAAAGGTAAAAGGGATACCGTTTTGCCGATGTTAGCTGCTAAGCGACTTTTTCTTTCTTCTGAGGTTTTGTTTTGCTGATGTGCTGGCCTCGCTTGTGTTATTAGCGGCTAAGCGAGTTTTCTGTTTTCTCAGAGGTGGAGCCCTCGCCCCGTCTCCACCTCTCACTTCCAGGCCGGACAGACACACACATTTCCACACGTAGAGGTTTATATATAAGACTTTGTTTTATTATCTCCCTTTGTGCTTCTTTACTTTTAGTTTATTGCAGGTAGAGTGCCATTACTAGAACAGACAGGGCACAAACAGACTGGGTGGCATTGTTGTATGGCACCACACACATCGGTAATTAGGTCTAAGCAGGACGTAGTATCAAAAAAAAGTTTACCCTTAAATATCAATAAAAATAAAATATAAGAGTAATCAAAAAGGAGAAACATAACTACACAGGAATGCAAACATAACAAACAAAACAACTGAAAAAGCTGATAAAAATGGGAGACTCTGCTGACTCGTCCATTGAAACAGAGTGAGCACTGCTGTTCCAACCTGTGTTGGATTCTGTTCATCGTTATTGATGTACTTGTTTTTTTTTTTTATGTTATTCACTTTTTTAAGTTTTAATATCTCTTTATTTGTCTCATTTTATGTTCAACCCATTTGTATATCTATATACAGTGATCCCTCACTATATCGCGCTTCATCTTTCGCGGCTTCACTCCATCGCGGATTTTAAATGTAAGCATATGTGAATATCTATCATGGATTTTTCACTGCTTCGCGGATGTCTGTGGTCTACAGTACGTGTGCTTCCTCAGTTGATTTGCCATTTGAATTCAAACAAGGGACAATATTGGCGGATGGCTAAGAAGCTACCCAATCAGAGCACGCGGTTATGCTCCTGGGTGCTGTGCTAACTCTCGAGCGTCTCGCGACCATTCTACGAATGGCAAAAGATCTCCAGACATCAGTTTTTCCTTGCATTGTAGGTATTTATTGCCGGTGGCCTGTCTATCATAATGGCTGTAACAAATGTGATATCGGAGACACTCTACAGTATCTTTAAAGTAACATTTTGGTTTTATGTACAGCATTTACATGTTATAGATTTTTCACATATTTTTATATTACCTACTCAATTACAATATGTTTAAAATTGTATTAAGTATTAAATAAAACTCCTCAATGATATACGATACGTTTGTTTGTGAGTAGTATATAAACTGTGTTTACATACATAATTTCAACGAATCTTACCTAATAACTAAAAGAATATAAAGGGTTTATGCTGTATAACTGTACGGGGAATATTTATAAACCATGTGGGAGAGTTTATAAGAACTTAAAATACATAAAAATAACCATATAAACATACGGTTTCTACTTCGCGGATTTTCTTATTTCGCGGGTGGCTCTGGAATGCAACCCCCGCGATGGAGAAGGGATTACTGTATTTGTTTTCATGAAAGTTTAGTTAGGTCTTCTACTTCACTGGTTGTGTTATTTATCCTTTTGCTTGGTTTTGGTTTCCCCACATAATGAATTATTATCAGCTATATATTTGGATCGATTTATTTTTTTATTATTTAATTATTATCAGCTATATATTTGGATCAATTTATTTTTTTATTATTTAATTATTATCAGCTATATAGTTGGATGTATTTATTTTTTTTCATTTTTGAATATTACTGTATTGATTTCTTTAGCTATGTTATTTTCCTTTTTCCTTTGCTGTTCTAATACATTCTTATCTTTTGACTTGTTTTGTTTCTTTTTCTTAATATACAAGTGTAAACTTTTTCACAATACTAATTCCTGCTTGGGCGGCACGGTGGCGCAGTGGGTAGCGCTGCTGTCTCGCAGTTAGGAGACCCGGGTTCGCTTCCCGGGACCTCTCTGCATGGAGTTTGCATGTTCTCCCTGTGTCTGTGTGGGTTTCCTCCCACAGCCCAAAGACATGCAGGTTAGGTGCATTGCCGATTCTAAATTGTGCCCTGTGGTGGGCTGGCGCCCTGCCCGGGGTTTGTTTCCTGCCTTGCGCCCTGTGTTGGCTGGGATTGGCTCCAGCAGACCCCTGTGACCCTGTAGTTAGGATATAGCGGGTTGGATAATGGATGGATGGATAATTCCTGCTTATACCTAATTATCATCAATATTTTGCCACTATAAGCTTTTTTTTTATATCGGTGGTTGTCATCTATACGTTTGCCACACTCTTGGCTGTGGTTAACACATACCAATATAATAGCCAGTACAAGATTAGACAACCTCAGATGTAATCATCTTTTGCTGTGCTCCACTTCTCAGAATCATCTCTTGGCTCTCCAGTTTTTCAGCCGACATGATTTTAATGGATACTGACAGGCCACAGGAAGCTTGGAAATAGGAGTCAGCTGTTGAGCACATAAGAGAAGTGTCTGCGATGGAGTGTAGGGTGTTCTCGAGGCAGCCTGAGCTGTAGGAAGCAGGTCAGTCTCACTTCTGAAGGCCACTCTTGCTGTTAGTGATATTCCCAAAGCTGTGCAGCCTAAGAACCCTTCTGTAACCCACGCCAGGCAGTGCGCTGACATCAGGAACAGTCCGTGTGAATTTACAGCCCCTGGTGTTAAGAAAAACACATCCAAGTATAATGTGGCTCGACAGCTCTGTGAATGACAGGGTTTGTGTCCTGTTATACACACCCTGTGCTGCATGGCCATTGTAGGGCAGCTCAAGAAACATACCAGCTACAAAACAATCAACTTCATGATCCCCTGTCCCTTCAGAAGAAGATAATCTGCAGTTAACTAGCAGAATGTCAAGAAATGTAACATGTTCATCTACTCATTGTTCCTTGCAGATATTGCAGCAGCAGTGATAGTGCCCAAAAATCCCATGTAGGGGGCCTTCAGAATTTACAGAACTGGCAGGGATCCCTAAATTCCTGCGCACCTCCTGAACTCTCCTTAGAACTTCTTACTGGTGGCTTCATTTGTGAGGATTTTGTTCTTCTCATGTCCTCTCTTTCTTTTCTCTCCCTCTTCTAGTTCTTGTTTCTTGATTCCTCCCAAGTCATGAAGTCTACCCTTCCCTCAATAGTCTTGATAAGGACTGGTCTGATGGGTGTGGCTAATATTGTCTGCCAATCAGGATCCTTCTCCTCTCCCCAGAACACTTTCAAAGCCAGAATTAGTAAAGGATTCAGGGAGACATCACCACACTCGGCTTCTGCTTAAACTAAAAATCCTCTGAAAATGCGTGCATAGTCACAGCTGTGAGGCGATATGGAGGCACATAATATTTGACATGTGCCATAATGGTGGCCATATTATACAGTTCAGAAAATGGCTATGTGGTTAAAGTAGTCTTCTGTTGCAAAATAAATGATTATTTCCTGAAAGATTCTTGTTACAACAATGTTTCCTTCAGTGACTATGATTTAGCATGCTCTCTTGAAGTTATGACGTTGATCTCCGACCTTCTAATGAAATGACATCTGATCGTTCTTTTGCTTTACCCCTAAAAAGCATCTCTGCTACTAATAAAATCTAATCATTATATATACAGTAATCCCTCCTCCATCGCGGGGGTTGCGTTCCAGAGCCACCCACGAAATAAGAAAATCCGTGAAGTAGAAACTGTATGTTTATATGGTTATTTTTATATATTTTAAGTCCTTATAAACTCTCCCACATGGTTTATAAATATTCCCCGTACAGTTATACAGCATAAACCCTTTATATTCTCTTAGTTATTAGGTAAGATTCGTTGAAATTATGTATTGTGATGGACGACCGGCTATGGACTCCGGTCGCCACCCCCAGGCCGCTAGGAGGAGCCCTCCGGACAGCATATTCGTGCCCCGAGTTCCAGCAGGGCCTCATGGACTTTGTAGTGTGGTGACACAGCCCTGCTGGATACCTTGGGGGCCACCAGGCGTCGCTGCAGGAGGGCTCGTAGGCTCGCATGTGCCCTATAACCTGGGAGTACGTCACGGTCACGTGACAGGAAGAAACGATGTGCTCCCGGGTTGAAGAAAAGGACTGTTTACCCTGACCCGGAAGGGAAAAGGAACTGTGGACTGTTGAATGGGAACACCTCCGGGTCAGGGTGTATAAAAGGACTCTGGGAAGCCCAGTACACTGAGCTGAGCTGGGAGGAAGGGTGGCAAAGTGTCTGGGAGTGTGGAGGGTTTATTATTGAGTATTGTGGAGTGGAGGGTGCTTGGTGCACATTATTATTATATAATAAATAATAATTGGACTTTTATCTGGTGTCTGACGTCTGATCCAAGGGTTCAAGGGGTCACGGAGACCTCTATCTTTTACAGTATGTAAACACAGTTTATATACTACTCACAAACATACGTATCGTATATCATTGAGGAGTTTTATTTAATACGTAATACAGTTTTAAACATATTGTAATTGAGTAGGTAATATAAAAATACGTGAAAAATCTATAACATGTAAATGCTGTACATAAAACCAAAATGTTATTTTAAAGATACTGTAGAGCGTCTCCAATATCACATTTGTTACAGCCATTACGATAGACAGGCCACCGGCAATAAATACCTACAATGCAAGGAAAAAATTGTATAAAACGTGTGCACAGTTACAGTAAATGTACATACATGTACTAAGTACGTAGAAAAATAGTTTTGGGTACTCACCAACTTGTCAGATAACGATGACATTTACTGCACTGTCACAGCTGTTCTAAAGTAGCCTCTTCAGGCGACTGTGTAGCACCGCCGCCGTCTTCTTCCACTGAAGGCGTATTAGGCAGTGTTTTGCGTGTAAGGAACATCGTGATGGGCAGTTGCTGGCGCTGCTTTTTCATTTGTGTAAAGAGGTTCCTATACACTTCCGTGGCGCCGTCAAGAGCATTTTTAAATTGCAAAGAATGAATCATTTGCAGGTCCCGTTCTTCAACTGATGTCTGGAGATCTTTTGCCATTTGTAGAATGGTCGCGAGACGCTCGAGAGTTAGCACAGCACCCAGGAGCTTAACCGCGTGCTCTGATTGGGTAGCTTCTTAGCCATCCGCCAATAGCGTCCCTTGTTTGAATTCAAATGCGTCCCTTGTTTGAATTCAAATGGGCAAATCAACTGAGGAAGCACACGTACTGTAGACCGCAGACATCCGTGAAGCAGTGAAAAATCTGTGATATATATTCACATATGCTTACATTTAAAATCCGCAATGGAGTGAAGCCGCGAAAGACGAAGCGCGATATAGTGAGGGATCACTGTACACCCATGCATGTATGTATATAGTGTGGACCACTAGGGGCGCACAGACAGGCGTGGGACACAAGGTCAAGCACACACAAATTTTAATTTTTTTCTTTTTCCCTCATGGGAAACGATTTCCCATGTTTCCCACAAGTAGAGCACAGTATCAGCACAGCACAATGCATTTCTTTTTTCTCTCTTTTCTTTCTTTCTTCTTCTCCAGTCTCTTTTTCCTCCTCCACTCCTATGGACAAGTTTCATCTACCCCCCACCCAACTCTGGCTATCGGAGTAGTGGCTGCTGGCTCCTTTTATAAAGCACCTGGAAGTGCCCCACATGCTCATTGACGTACTTCCGGCAGCAGTATGGCAGAAGTGCTGCTCCGAAGGGCTCAGCAGCACCTGCAGCATCCCCTGGCGACACCCACGGAACCCAACAGGGCTGCATCACACTCAGCTCCCATGGAGCTTTGCGGGAGTTTGATGCACCACTGCTACCCAGGGGGGCTGCCACCTAGCGCTCTGGAGGAGGTAATGCTCTAGATATGTTCCAACCCCTGGTCCTTCCAGCGTGGAGGCATCTCGGCCAGGCAAGGGTCCCAGCCGTAGGCCACAATATGTTGCAAAAAATAAACCAGTAGCCATCCAACATTTTACAAACTTCAGAGCCTATAAAAAGCATTCATTCCTTAGGAGTTTTCACATTTTATTATTGTACAACATTCAGTTGCAGTGGATTTAATTTGTCTTTTTTGGGACTGATCAACATAAAAAAAGCTCTTCAATGTCAAGAGTGAAAGCAGATTTCTGCAAAGAGGTATAAAATTAATTACAAATATAAAACACAAAGCAATTGATCCATATGTTTTTACCCCCTTCAAGTCAATATTTAATAGATGCAGCCTTGAGTGTGCATGCGCACTGTGGTATATGGCTGGCCATTCATCCCGGCCTATACTCCCAGGCTGCCAGATGGAGCCCTCCCTGCAGCATGGAGGTGCCCTGAATGCCAGCAGGGAATCATGGACAATGGAGTCTTTATTCACAGCCCTGCTGGATACCATGGGGGCCGCCAGAGGACGCCGCAGGGAGGCTCGAGGAATATTTTCCCTACAACCCGGAAGTACGTCCCAGTCACGAGGACAGAAGAAATGACGTATGTCCGGGTTGAAGAAAAAGGAGTTTTCATCCGACCCGTAAGTGTTGCAAAGTCACATGGACAGAGAGAGAGAAAACACTTCTGGGTCAAGGACTGTAAAAGGACTGTGGGAGATCCCAGCAGCGAGCCGCGTTGGGAGGAAGGGTGACTGAGCTGCTGGAAGGTGTAGAGGATTGAGATTATTGTTGTGATTATTATTGATTTATTATTACATATAGTGGAGGTGGAGGTGCTTGTGCACGTTTATTATTATAATAAAGTCAACATTTGGACTTTTATCTGGTGTCTGATCTGAGGGTTCAAGGGGACGACAGCGCCCCCTATCTGTCACAGCACCTAGGTCTCTCTCATTGCACATCAGGATACGGCACTCACTTTTCCTCCCATCATTCTTCATTGCAAAAACTGCTCAAGCTCAGTCAGGGAGGTTAAAAGTTTAAAAAACAAATTAGTTCATTTAATATACTTTATGAAAGTGGACAAAACAAGACGGAGTGTTAGGGTATCCATGGTACAACTATGTTTAATAAGCGTGAAAAGATGTACATGTCAACGTACATCGCCACCGTTGTGTTATGAGGCTGACAGCTTAGAAATAACTTTTATTTCTATAAGTCTTTGTATTTTTCTGTTTAGGATTTGAACCTTGCTGAACTGAGGCCTACGTTCACTTAGCTGATACCATTTTTTTTTACATTTACTTTTATTTTAGCATTATTATTTTTTTTTTTTGTTTATCATGATGCCATCTTGTTTTATGCTTCCATCCTAAAGATGTGAATGGATCAGAAGTCATCAGAAGTCACACTCTACAACAGGGGAGCCCAACTCCAGTCCTGGAGGGCCACAGTGGCTGCAGGTTTTCATTCTAAAACTTTTCTTAATTAGTGACGAGTTTTTGCTGCTAATTAACTTCTTTTGAATTCATTTTAATTGACTTGCTCTTGAAGACTCAGACCACTTAATTGGTTCTTTTTCCTTAATTAGCAGCCAAACAATAAGGAGATACAAAATGAGCCAAAACAACTGGGTGTCCATCATACAATATCTGAAAATAAAGAAAGATGAAGGTCTCAGGAATGCTGATCTGCTCTTAGAAAAGAGAAAATCCACAATTTCAGAAATGTCTGCTATTGCACAATGAGAGCAGCAACAAGCCATGGAATTAAAGAACGGATTAATTAACAACAAGACTCATCGCCTCATTAAGCAGCTGGTTGGAGTTTGAGGCCCTGGCTTAGCTGGTCTTCTGTTGGCTCCCTCACTTCACATTTCATTTCTCTTTGGGTGCCATTTAAGGAAAGAAATGAAGCAATTCAGAGGAACGATGAAGAAATTCAGAGAAACATTTCTTAAAAACGAAGTCAATTAAAAGGAATTCAAAAGAAGTTAATTAGCAGCAAAAACAGATCACTAATTAAGAAAAGGGTTAGAATGAAAACCTGCAGCCACTGTGGCCCTCCAGGACTGGAGTTGGGGACCCCTGCTCTACGACATCACAGGGGCAACAGTTTATAAGCAGGCACCGCAGAGCAATCCTTGTTTGAATTTTGTGGGGCTGCTCCAAATATTTTAAATAAATGCTTTTTCTTTTGTTCACACGTATTTAGACCTCATTGAATGAGATCCTTGGCCATGATTTTTGACTAGATTTTGGGTTTTGTCGCGTGTTGGTTTAACCTTCTAGTAACGACTACACACTCGTGTTCTGGTTTCTATCTTCTGGTCCTACTTTATTTTGCTCCTGTCGCCTGCCATTTTCCATCTTTCTAACAAAACAGAGTAGTCTTTGTTTTTATGAACTTGCTGATAATGTTTAGACTAAAGGGCACCAACAGTGGGACATTCCCAAAACATGTGAAGAGCCGTAGTTTGGCTTAGGAAGCAGAAGGGATGTAAGATTGGCCCCCATAGCTATATATATATCCCTGGTGGTCAGGTAAATTGAATGAGATATTTATAACATTGAGGTTTGGACAAATTGGCAATATTTTTGAAAATGAAGGGTCATGAAAGTGGAGATCATTTTGCCTAATAGACTGAATGGGGGGCGGCACGATGGCGCAGTGGGTAGTGCTGCTGCCTCGCAGTTAGGAGACCTGAGTTCGCTTCCCGGGTCCTCCCTGCATGGAGTTTGCATGTTCTCCCCGTGTCTGCATGGGTTTCCTCCCACAGTCCAAAGACATGCAGGTTAGGTGCATTGGCGATCCTAAATTGTGCTTGGTGTGTGTGTGTGTGTCCTGCGGTGGGCTGGTGCCCTGCCCAGGGTTTGTTCCTGTCTTGTGCCCTGTGTTGGCTGGGATTGGCTCCAGCAGACCCCCGTGACCCTGTAGTTAGGATATAGTGGGTTGGTTAATGGATGGATGGATGGCTTGTCGGGGCAGCACGGTGATGCAGTGGGTAGCGCTGATGCCTCGCAGTTAGGAGACCTTGGGTTCGCTTCCCGGGTCCTCCATGCATGGAGTTGGCATGTTCTCCCCGTGTCTGCATGGGTTTCCTCCCACAGTCCAAAGACATGCAGGTTAGGTGCAGTGGCGATCCTAAATTGTGCTTGGTGTGTGTGTGTGTGTCCTGCGGTGGGCTGGTGCCCTGCCCAGGGTTTGTTCCTGTCTTGCGCCCTGTGTTGGCTGGGATTGGCTCCAGCAGACCCCCGTGACCCTGTAGTTAGGATATAGTGGGTTGGTTAATGGATGGATGGATGGCTTGTCGGGGCAGCACGGTGACGCAGTGGGTAGCGCTGATGCCTCGCAGTTAGGAGACCTTCGGTTCGCTTCCCGGGTCCTCCATGTATGGAGTTGGCATGTTCTCCCCGTGTCTGCGTGGGTTTCCTCCCACAGTCTAAAGACATGCAGGTTAGGTGCATTGGTGATCCTAAATTGTCCCTAGTGTGTGCTTGGTGTGTGTGTGTCCTGCGGTGGGTTGGCACCCTGCCCGGGATTGGTTCCTGCCTTGCGCCCTGTGTTGGCTGTGATTGGCTCCAGCAGACCTCCATGACCCTGTGTTCGGATTCAGCGGGTTGGAAGATGGATGGATAGATGGACTGAATGGGCAGGAGATGACGGGAGGCTTCACACACCCTTGCACAGAGGGCTGCTACTGGTCTTAGGTGTAAGGTTATACATTTTACCAAAGTGGTGTAATGGCCGTGGTGATCATAGTGGCTTTAATGACAGAGGTAAAATAAGAAGGAAGTGGAAGGAATTGTTCAACTGAGCCTCAAAGACAATATGTTTCAAAAATACGTTTAGTGTTGAACAATTGTAAAAAGTGTCAAAATTTCATTTGTAACTTTTCAAACTAGTTCCAGTTTGCCACCATTTTAGCTTTATTGTAGGGAAAAATGTTACTGTTAAAACAATTCTAATGAAATGTTTAATCTGAAAGTAATTGGCAATAAAAAGTCCTACAATATTTTTCTTTTTTTTTTCTATTTCCCTTTATTGTTGAGCAATCGTCGAAATCAAATTATCTGTGAGAAGACCTTGGGTGAGAATTTGTTTCTTTATTAATGTCCGTCAATTTAGCACTTGTGCAGATGTTATTACTGATACATTTGAATCACCAATCATGGGCGTTATGATCAACAGTCATTTCTCATTATTTTTAGAGTGTTTACAATACATTCCTGTATTTCCCATGATCTTTTTGTCATGTCTTTGCTGACATAAAATGTTGGGATAATTCTGATTGCAATGGACACCTACCTGGAGTGTACCCATCTGGAGTGCTCGTTACGCAAGAGTGAAGGCTTGTAGTCACTTCTCATCGGATTTTTAGCAAAAGATAATAAGGAAATACTCTGTCGATCTCCCTCTGCTTCAAAAATATTTTGTTTGATTAACAATTCCCAATTAAGGAAAGTTCACAATTCCGATGACTCTTTAGATGTAGGTTTCAGAATTGCAAACATTGAAATAAGCCAACAGTCAGTCAGCCAGTTTCCAACCTGCTATATCCTAACACAGAGTCACGGGGGTCTGCTGGAGCCAATCCCAGCCAACACAGGGTGCAAGGCAGGAACAAACCCCAGGTAGGGTGCCAGCCCACCACAGGACACACACACACCAAGCACACACTAGGGACAATTTAGGATCACCAATGCACCTAACTTGCATGTCTTTAGACTGTGGGAGGAAACCCACGCAGACACGGGGAGAACATGCAAACTCCATGCAGGGAGGACCCGGGAAGCGAACCCAGGTCTCCTAACTGCGAGGCAGCAACGCTACCCACTGCGTCACCGTGCTGCCCCGACAAGCCATCCATCCATTATCCAACCCGCTATATCCTAACTACAGGGTCACGGGGGTCTGCTGGAGCCAATCCCAGCCAACATGGGGCGCAAGGCAGGAAACAAACCCCGGGCTGGATGCCAGCCCACCGCAACCCCAATAAGCCAACAAGCAAAATTAAAGTTAAAGTATGAAGAAAGCTGTGTGGACCTCAGATTACAGATTTTTCTCATTAACATTGTAAACGCTTGTTTTTACTTTCTCATATACGAATTACAGAGAAAGTATAGTAATCATGAAAAGATTCGACCTCGAGATTTTGATGAATCTTGACGTTTTAGACCTCCCTGAGTCTGAATATACAGTTTTTTGGAATTATGTCTGTGTGTGTGTAAGCACAACGAGATAGATGGATGAAATTTGGCCTGTGGTTGTTACACCAAAATTGTAGATCTGTATTAACTTTTGGGCCAAATCCATCAACCAGAAGTGATACTTTATCCATAAAACATACTCGATTTTTTTTTTTTCATGCAGCTACAGAGTCCAATTTATTAATAATGTTTTTGTTCAGATCTAAACTGTAATAGAATAATATGTATCTCAAGCAAACGCCCATTTTATTACAAAATCAGAGGTTTTTTTAATGGGGTCTGTCACTTGCTCATCTGCTTGCTGTTCTCTCTCCGTGAATTGTTCACTTTCAGAGTATTTTGCACTGATGGTAAGCCCTTCACAACATTCTTCTGGGTTGTTAATGATGAATCGATAACACTGCCTAAACATTCGTTTTGTGTCGTTCAGTCATCAAGATAAGGGGGATTTAGTGGGGAAAGGCAGAACTTTGTTGTTTGATGTTCCCTTCTGCTTCATCTCAGTTCTTTTCAGTCTTGGCTGGTTGGCTGCTTACTCTTCTTCTGATCAACATGGATCTCTTATAGTGCAGTTGCTGCTCCCAACTAACTCATCTTCAGCTTCTGTATTTGATCAGCTACAGTTTGGAAATGTCTTTCTAATGACTGAATAAATGATTCTTAGTAATGAACTGCTCGTTCCATTGTCAGATTACGGTGTAGACTCAGATTTGTGTTTGATTTTTCTCTTATCCTGTGTTTTTCGCCTTCCTGCTAGTAATTGCCACTTAGAAGCTCATCCTCAGTTTCTGGTTATGGATCATTTGAAATTTAACGTCAATGGTAGTGGATAAAAAAAAATGACCTTGGTGTTAATATTTGCAGTGCACCATCCATAGGAATGTATTTTGTAATGCATGTAGTAATGAAATGCATTGCATTTTTCATTCCAACAGATGGTGCATCCGAAAACCTGCCTTACTATAAATGTTTGTGACGCACCATTTGTTGGCATGACAAATGCAAAGCATTTTATTACTAAGAAAGTTTGTGATGGGACATCTTTTGGAATAACAGATATTTAGCAACCAGACAAACACATAAGCACTTCTTTAATTAAGGTGGTGTCACACACGTGTGTTTAGGAGACAACTTAAAAGCTTAAATAGATGTGATTCCACGCCAGACCAGGGGGTGGCGAAGTGCACTAATTTTCCCTCTCGATCTTTTGCAGACCATTCTAGGGAAATCCCGCCCGGCTCTGGGGCAGCCAATGACGTCACGTCCGGTCCCGGTGTTGATGACATCACTTCCTTCGCTGGCCTTTAAAGCCGCCATCTTTTCTCAGGAAGAGGCAGTTCTGTTTTGGACTCTGTTGAATAAACATGTCTCTATTTTTGAATCAGTTTTGCAGCCGGGAACTATTAAATGGGTGGCTGCCCCAACCCTTCGCAATGTCTCATGGTCGTTATTGTGACAGTGGATGGAGATGATCCCAACCAAAGCACTACAAGTGCACTCTAAGGGGTCAGCTGCCGTGGGTTTCTTTATCAGAGTTAGGCCCGTGTCACAGATACCAAAGACTGATTATCTGGTTAAAAATGACAGAAAAAGCAATAATTTATGAAACAAGAATCAAAGCATCAACAGTGTACATCCTGCACTTCTTAACAAGAGCAGCAAGTTAAGGAGGACTGAGTACACAGCTGCTTGAAATCAGCCCCATAAACAGTCAGATTCCCTTTACTATTTTATTTGACTATTTACTGTTAATAATAGTTCCCTTGATTTGATAGTGAATTGGAACTAAAGCACTCGTAGGTGGTCATTAAGGATTAACACCAACCAGATGAACTTTAAAGGAGAGGCTAAAGGCAGAAGCGATAGCGGAAAATGGACACGTCACCGAAATCTGAGCTGAAGGTTAATGCCCACCTGACAGAGCACGGCCCCTGGGGAATCTCTGCTCAGATATGAGATGGGACTAATGGAGAAGAACGGAGCTAGGCAGTGAAGTAGCAATGTGAGAAGTTCAGAGCAAATGAACAGCCAATGAACCCTTACAAGAAATTAATGAGGAAAGGAGGGACAGTCAGTTTTTGAAAATCTACTTCATCTCATAATGTTTTAATTATATACAGTTTTAAGTCATTGAGCATTGGCACAGTGGTTAGTGGCACTGCCATACAGTGCCTGGAGGGTGGGCTGGAGCTCCTAGTCCAGTCAATATCTGTGTGGAGTTTGCATATTTCCCCCGTCCTCTTGGATTTATTTTCAGTTATTCAGGGATTCATTTCAGATCCAAATCATGTCTATGTGTTTATTCATTTCATTGGCTACTATAATTCGATCACTGTGTGTCCTGAAAGCACTTTGAGCTACTTTTTGTATGAAAATGTGCCATATAAATAAATGTTGTTGTTGTTGTTGTTGTTGTTGTTGTCCATGGATTTTCACCCTGCACAGCCCATACAAAAATTAAATATATTGCAATATGCCCCAAAAATATCTGGGCATTGTCACACGCATGCTCTAGGAAGACAACTTGAGGGCTCATCTACTCGTAATTCCACCCTGAGCTGAGGCTCAAACTTCTCCCCCTTTTGTTCCTACGGATCGGATGACCGCCGGTCTCTGTGATTCCACTGCCGAGTTCTCATCTCCTGGCCCTTCCCCTTTTGGTCTGGCTTCCTCTTAAGGGGCAGCACCGCCATCTTTGACTCAGTCAACGTTCTTGATGACGTCGATCCTTTTTGCCTTCTTTATTTATTTTTGACCATCAGATATAAAGAGCTTCCTTTCAAGGTGCCCAACTCTTTCTGACTGTCCTGTGCTTTTATTACAATGTATATTTGAATATAATGTAAATGACATGTAGTTAAAATGTCTATTTTTATTATTATATCTAAAATATGAGGAATCACACTTTTCGCTTAATGAATTTAACAAACAAATTTCCAAATATGTTGTGTATATTTACTGTGTGTTCAGACCAATGGCAGGTTATTCATGCCTTATATTATTAACTCACACGAGGTAGTAAAAGTAGGTCACTCTGCCAGCACATGCTGGCTTCAATTTATTACCATTTTCTTTACTTGTATTGGGTTATTAATACAGTAGGTTTATAATTTGTGCGGTCACAGTGTAACTGGGTTTAGAACATTTCTCAGTAGACAGGAGAAACACTTAGGAGATACTACTGGATGATATCTTCAATGCCAGGTTCATATATTTCTAAATTTACTGTGTCACACATGTGCGCTTAGAAGGAAGCTGAATGGACCAAATGAAGGTAATTCCATACCAGGCCAGGGTGTGGCGGGGTGCATTAAACCTTCCTCTTTTATTTCTGCAGACCAATTATGGGAAATTCTACCTGATTCAACCTTGACAACGCCAATTCCGGTTTCGGCACTCAAGAGTGATGTCACTTTCAGTTCCAAACCTAATGACATCACTTCCTTTAAAGGCCTTTAAAGCCGCCATCTTTGTCTTAACAGCTCAATTCAGTCTAGAACTCCAATTAATGCACATCAGTGCCAATTTTCATAACCTTTTCCAGCCAGGTACAATACACGGGTGGCTGCCCCAAACCTTTTTGTGTGTTGAGGCTGGTTCTTTCGTAACTGCACTATACAACTGTGACACATGTCTTGAAATATGAATTCTAAAATGTTGCGCAATATATTATAGCTAGCATTTATAGTATACTTAAAAATATATTGTAATAGTTTCCTGAAATGTATTTTACATTATATTATTCCTAATGTTTCAAAATATATTAAGAAATATATTTTGACATTTTGGAATATTTATTTCAATATGCAAAAATGACAGTTATTTGCATATTATAGGTAGAATGCCTAGAGGGGGATGGGTGGTCTTGTGGCCTCAGAACCCCTGCAGATTTTTTTTTTTTTTTTCCAGCCTTCTGGAGTTTTTTTTTTGTTTTTTCTGTCCTCCCTGGCCATCGGACCTTACTCTTATTTTATGTTAATTAGTGTTCTCTTATTTTAATTCTTACTTTGTCTCTTTTCTCTTTCTTCATTATGTAAAGCACTTTGAGCTACATTATTTGTATGAAAATGTGCTATAGAAATAAGTGTTGTTGTCGTTATTATACAGTACAATGCAAAATGACATTATATATTTATATTAGCAGTACTTTATAGCATTTTTCAAATAGGTAGTAATATATTTTTTAAAAATATAGTTTAAATGTATTTCATTTTGAAAGGAAGGTTTGGTTACTACCTTGGTATGATCAGGTTACCTGCTGTCTAGTGTTGTGAGTAACAATTCCATGCATTCTCTCTCTCTCTCTCTGTTTCTGTGACTCCCCCCTTTCTCTCTCTCACTTCTCCCTCTCTCTTTTTCTCTACTCCTCCCCTTTCTCTCTCTGTACCCTCCCTCTCTTCTCTTCTACCCACCACTCTCTCTCTCTCTATCGTTCTCCCAGTCTTCCTCTCCCTTTCTCTCCCTCTTCCTGTCTCTCACACCTACTCTGATGTCCTTGGAATTTTTAAGTTTAGGAACTCAAGTTTGAAGGCAGAGTCTGTTGCTTCTAGAACGTTCATTCACATGTTGCTCTGCCCTTGTCAGTGTTGTCCTCCCAGATTCACACAGGATAGGCCTGTGGTTTGTTTATGTATGGTCCCCTGTCACACAAACAAAGACCAATCTGGGTACAAAAAAAAACCAAAATCAAAATATTGTATTAGAAAAATGATCAAATATTTACCGTATTTAGATAGATAGATAGATAGATAGATAGATAGATAGATAGATAGATAGATAGATAGATAGATAGATAGATAGATAGATAGATAGATTCCTACCCGGCCGGGACACCCGGGGAGACAGGAGGAGGGCTCATGCCTCCTCCAGACCACGAGGGGGCGACCGCCCTGGTTGTATTGGGGGCCACGGGTACAGGGCTTAGAAGCTCAACCCTGTAGGGGCCTGTGGTCACCGCCAGGGGGCGTCCCCGTGCCTGATGCACCCTGGACCCCAGCACTTCCTGGGGGAAGAAGAGAGGGAACACCCAGAGTGCTTCCGGGGAGACAGCCGGCACTATCGCCACACTGGGGTGATTTGGGTAGAAGATTGCCGGTGCACACCTGGAGCATATCCGGGTATGGATAAAAGGGGCCGCCTCCCTTCATTCAAGGCTGGAGACGGATGGAAGAGGACAAGGTCTGAGAGAAGAGAGAAGGAGGCGGTCTGAAGGCATACTGTGCCTTTGGCCTGGACTGTTGGGGTGATTGGTGCTGTGGCACTGGGTTTGTGCACTTATAGACATTGTAAATAGTGTAAATAAATGTGTGTTGGGGCTTAAAATGGTGTCCGTCTATCTGTGTCCGGGCTGCTTCTCACAATAGATAGATAGATAGATAGATAGATAGATAGATAGATAGATAGATAGATAGATAGATAGATAGATAGATAGATAGATAGATAGATAGATAGATAGATAGATAGATAGATAGATAGATAGATAGAGAATTTAATTTTAGTATAGTAGGCAGGATTAGATAGATAGATAGATAGATAGATAGATAGATAGATAGATAGATAGATAGATAGATAGATAGATAGATAGATAGATAGATAGATAGATAGATAGATAGATAGATAGATAGAGAATTTCATTTTAGTATAGTAGGCAGGATTAGATAGATAGATAGATAGATAGATAGATAGATAGATAGATAGATAGATAGATAGATAGATAGATAGATAGATAGATAGATAGATAGATAGATAGATAGATAGATAGATAGATAGATAGATAGATAGATACTTTATTAATCCCAAGGGGAAATTTACAAATGCAGCAAATAACTCCAGCATGGTTCCACCTAAACACCAGTTTGCCTTCATCTCCATTGATTCTAAATGCACCCCTCACGTTCGTTTGCAATACGATTCTTTAGTATTGTGTTTTCTGGAGGATTTTGGTTGTGACCAAATGTTCTGTCTTGTCATACTTTGAAATATCCAACTGAATTTTAGGAGAGTTGAGGCAAATCATTTTTAATGGAGTTGATAAACAGGTCCAAACGAATTTGAGCTTTAGCATCAACTACAATGGTCATTCATTTAATTTATTTATTTGCGGAAAGGTTTAAGATATGCTCCTGTTCAGAAACATTGGTCACCAGGATGACCCCAGGATAGGTCAAGCTATCCAGATGTGGCCAGATGTCTCCTTGTCTCACTCACTAAAGCTCCATATTACTTATCTTACAAAGAAAACACTGTGCATGTTGATGTAGTGTGCATAAAAACAAACATTGAGAGGATCCCTGTTTGTGTGCGTCAGTGTCTGCGTGCTTAGAGTGCTGGAAATTGTATCCTGGGCAGTTGAACCTGCATTTAAAATCTGATTACGCTTAAAAAATACATTTTACCTCCAGGGAAGCTAACCCCAAGAACATATGAAAGGCTCCATTCAGGGGCCATTCTGCAGCTCACTCATCACCTCCAGACTCATATAGCTTGCCATCAAGGGGGGTGTTGATGCACTATGTGCTGCGCAGTTTCGACATTTTGACAATCAATGGAATTCTTTCAGGTTGGATGTTTTTTCAAAATTGGACCTGAGATTAAAGGAACAACACCTCATTTCTGTGAGATGGCTGGTGTCAGAGAAATGAAAAGGTGTCTGCAGAGACCGTTGATCTCCATGTGCTCTCTTGGCCATGTAAGGTAATACACAGGATCTTTATATATTGGGGTGTGGGCAGAGTGATAACGTGACACCCCTTGTGCCCAGTGGAGCCTGATAATACAGTCATAATCTTGGCCAAGCTCTGTTCACTTATGTTGAGAATTTTTTTCTGTAAAAAGACAGTTCTTGAAGGACATTTTTCCAAAAGTTCACTTTCCTTTATTAGCTCTTATCCCCGGGGTGCACAGAAAGTTCAATTTTTGACTCACTACTCTCAATATGTTAAGGTGATCTGTCTTCAAGTAGAGCAGATTTCCTCAGCCTGGCAATGGCAACAGTTTAATAGAATGCCACCATGACAGAAATCTTTGATTCTAGATGGTTCAGTTGCACAAACCTTTCAGAGATGTCCCTGATTAATCTTACCAGATGCCTGTTTCACATGCAGCCCCTTCCCGAGAGTGTAATCTTGTTAAATGTCTTGTCAGATCTCAGTTTTCTTAAGACTTTCCCCCATGAGTCAGATCTTGTCAGATATTAGTATCCAGCAGAGTTACCACCTGAAGGTCAGATCCTATATAAGATCCTTCTGATTCTGCAGGCTTATTACAAGTGGCAAGTATCCTGTTAGATACTGGTGTCCTACTCACACTCTCAATAGACAGTATCATGCTAATTTGTCCTTCATCTCGTCAGATGCCATCCTTTATACATTTTCATTCCTTGAGTCTAAAACTGGGTATTATGGGTGTTAGAACTTCTACTTCTCAGCTTCAAAGTGCCATATTGGAATTCCATCACTGACTATGTGGACTTTACATGTTCTGCCTGTGTCTTTCTATCTGTTTTCCTCCTAAATCTCAAACATTTGAATATGTTAGGTTAATGTGAATATGGCTGTGACTCATTCTGGGTTGGGTTCTCACTTTACTTTTATCGCCATTGTAGTAGGCATCATCTCCATATAACACTGAAACAGTTCAGCAGGTCAGAACATGGACAGGTCAAGTTCAGTCCTGCCATGCTTCAGACTTGTGCAGCCATGCACCACATGAGTTGGATTCTGTCACGTAGTGTGAATCCTAACACATGTCAGCTCAAACCCTAGCAGATCATGGATCTGCAGGTCTACAGGTAGAGCCGCTTTCAGGGGGAGGCACCCATGACACCTGTCAGGGGCCCCGAGCAGTGGGATGCTGTCTTGTGCAAGGCTAAAACTGTGGCAAATGAAATGGAAATCCCTGCAGTGTTCAAATCAGATCTGTGTCGCAAAAGACAAGAAGTCTTAGTGAGTCCGACGGATCTGACGCAGGAGCAGATGATCAGGAATCCCAAGATCCAGAAGTAAAATTCAGAAGAGGCATGTTTCACGTTATGACGGATTCCTTAATTTCAGAATTGTCCGGACGTTTTGAAAGCCTAAACAACATGAATTGTGAATTTCCCCCTGGGATTAATAAAGTATCTATCTATCTATCTATCTATCTATCTATCTATCTATCTATCTATCTATCTATCTATCTATCTATCTATCTATCTATCTATCTATCTATCTATCTATCTATCTATCTATCTATCTATCTATCTATCTACATATGTCGCCTTTTTTGTCCAATTTTAAATTTTAGGAGCATGAGCACGGAGGAGATCTCAGTCTCTTGTACATATTTAGATGCAAAATATTCAAAGGATCTGTCACATCATTTGAAAGATGAGGTGATTCATGTCAAGAATGTCTATGATGCAAATGATAAGGTCTGAAGGTGGGCACAGTTATCGATATCATATCATGAGATACACATACAGAAATAAAAACATTGCAAAAAGATACATTGACTCTATAAGCAATTTTAATTCAGAGCTACCAGACCCTCCACACATCATGAGACACAACATGCGATACGATATTATATAAATGTAATTATGGTTGCACGAAATTTCAACGTGATTGATGTTAAGCTTCAGTGTAGCATAGGCACGTCACTCGATCAGCTTGGGGAGGCAAAATTATCGTAGTACAGAGCCAGGGGGCCCATGTGCTCAACCATAATTGTCAGGGGCCCAAGATTTTCTGGTGGCGGGGCTGATATAGGTTGTAATCAGTGAAAACACGATAATTAAACATAATGTATATGTACAACAACATTGTTTTTTGCATATTGGTGGGTATGATATTTTGTTGATTCACTGTTATAATGCTGGTATTAAAATGCACTCCTATGTTGTTCACCCACATTAACCCCGCTATCGCATTTATCATCTTCAATGAATAAGGCAGAAGCTCTGCACAGCCTACCTAATTCTACTCAATAGCATCAGTAGAATGCACTGCTGACAATAGTCCTGCATCTCTGTTGTGGTCTCTGAGTAATAAATTTAGGTTAAGGAGATGAAAAAACAAATGTGCTGGGACAAAGTCAGCAATTGACAAACTAAATATCCAATGAAAGAGCAAACACCTGTCAAAGGGCCATTCCTTAACTACGTTGTAATTGCAAACTAAAATAATTTTTTGTGGCCATTTTTTACTGAAGTTTAATAAGAAAAAAATGTGGGATTTACCAAACTGAATATATAATTGTTAAGTCCAAATTGTCAACAAGTAAAATGTAAAAAGAAACAATGAAAATAAGAATACCAGTGCCCACCCAAATGTAACAACCCAAAACAGTTGGAACTGATGATGTGTAGGATAACAACACCTGAACACATCAAGAAGCAGACTGCGATCAAAACAATGAGCTCTGAAAAGAAGAAGGGTAATGATAACCCAAAGAAGTTTTTTTTAATAAGTTTTCAATCCACAACCCCACCATCTTAAATAGTGCTGGTGCAATGATGCCATAACCATATGACTGACACAACAGATGTAACAATAATAAACACTATAGACGCAGCCATCAAAACAGTTCCAAAATGGTGGCAAACTGAAGAAAATCTCATTTTTGAAATTCAATGGCAATGACATGAAAAATATAATGATAAAATATAATAACCATTAGACATCATAAAATTAAACATTAATAATTTAGAATGAAATGATATGACTGAAAAAACAGGAATGGCAATAAAAAAGGAAAGAGACTCAAACTACCAACTGCAAAGTCAATGTTTAGAATTAGCCAGCACGCTTATTAACTGCTGTACTCTAATTCACATAACAGGATTTTTTAAAAGTTCCTGCTTAGCTGGAGCTGCTGAGCTGCGTGTTCTCTGCCTGAGAGCTGCGCTTGACATTAAGAGATCTCTCACTTTGCTGGTGCGTAAGACCATATAGGTGAAGTCAAAGGACACCTGATTGGTCAGTTCTCATCTGCTTTGTACTGAAGTAGAACTGATGTAGTGAGCATATGGTGAGTGAGAAGTAAGAGGAGAAGGGTACTGATACCAATTTTTAAGAATAAGGAAGATGTGCAGAACTGAAGTAACTACAGAGGGATAAAATTGATGAGTCACAGCATGAAGTTATGGGAAAGAGTAGTGGAAGCTCAGTTAAGAAGTGAGGTGATGATTAGCAAGAATCAGCATGACTTCATGCTGGGAAAGAGCACCACTGATGCGATGTTTGCTCTGAGGATGGTGAAGGAGAAGTATAGAGAAGGCCAGAAGGACTTGCATTGTGTCTTTATGGACTTACAGAAAGCATATGACATAGTGTCTGGAGAGGAATTGTGGTGTTTTATGAGGAAGTCGGGAGTGGCAGAGAAGTATGTACTGTAAGAGTGGTACAGGATATGCACGAGGAAAGTGTTGTTGCGGGGCTACATAGTAATAGTGTATTCGATGTATGTGCTGAGTGCGTGTTGTTTCCATCATACCGTTTACTGTTTGTTATGTGTACGTCAGTGAATGTTGTCCCGTAAGCGCAGAGGGGACAGATGAGGGAGAGAGAGACCGCGGCCCCAGGATGGAAAGCATGTGTTCACATTCAGTTACATCTGGTTCATTACTATTTAAACGAGAGGAGGAAGGAGAAAGATGGAGATTTCATTTAACAACAACAGACCATCATTTCCTGCTTTTTTTCACATCGCGCCTTGTACCCTGTTTGTTTCTCATTCCACCGGATTCACGACTGCTCAGTCATCACCAGAAACCCCGGGGTTGGACTTCATTATCCACCATATGCTGAGGAAACACGGTGAGATTGTTCCATTTATTCGGGAGATTCAAAGCATCCATTTTTTCTTGATCAGTCATCCGTATTCAGGACAGTAATATACCCGGACTCAAGTTCACGTTCCTTGTCACTTCAGTATTCATTCATTATTGTTATTTGTGTTTTGTGTTTGTTATACGTTACAAGGGCAAGGGAGGGTTTGTTATTGTATATATGGTGTTTATGCTGCTTTGGTGGAGGGATATTCATATATATATATATATATATATATATATATGTATTTTCTATGTGGGGAATTTGCATCATTGTTTTTGTTATTGTGTTTCATTTAATATATTTATACACCTATTTTACATATCTGCTTTTGTGTGCTTGTGTTAAACCGTCGATTGAGGGGAAAATATAATTTGTTAGAGGTACAGCTTAGCATATGTAGGTTCGTCTCAGTAATTCATCCAGGCCACAGGTCTTGGTAGTGTAGCTGCCGGCTGGGTAAGGGGTCGGCCGTTACAGTGTGACAGTGGTGAGGTCTGCGGTAGGAGTGACAGATGCATTCAAGGTAGAGGTGGGATTACATTAGGGATCATCTCTGAGCCCTTTCTTATTTTCAATGGTGATGGACAGGTTGACAGGAGTCCCCATGGACTATGATGTTTGCGGATGACATTATGTTCTGTAGAGAGAGTAGGGAGCAAGTCGAGAAAACCCTGGAGATTTGGAGATATGCTCTAGAGAGGATGCAGGGAGTAGAATTGGCGAAGGTGGAGCAGCTTAAATAATTGGATTCAACAGTACAGAGTAATGGGGAGTGTGGAAGGGATTTGAAAAGAAAGTGCAGTAAGGATGGAATGGGTGCAGAAGAGTGTCAGGAGTGATTTGTGACAGATGGGTATCAGTAAGAGTGAAAGGGAAGGTCTACAGGATGGTAGTGAGAACAGCTATGTTATATGGTTTGGAGACGGTGACACTGACCAGAAAGCAGGAGACAGAGCTGGAGGTTGCAGAGTTAAAGATGTTAAGATTTGCATTGGGTGTGATGAGGATGGACAGGATTAGAAATGAGGACATTAGAGGGTCAGCTCAGGTTGGATGGTTGGGAGACAAAGTCAGAGAGACAAGATTGCATTGGTTTGGACATGTGCAGAGGAGAGATGCTGGGTATTTTGGGAGAAGGGTGCTAAGG
Organism: Erpetoichthys calabaricus; assembly: GCF_900747795.2. NCBI lineage: Eukaryota > Metazoa > Chordata > Cladistia > Polypteriformes > Polypteridae > Erpetoichthys > Erpetoichthys calabaricus. The sequence continues at coordinate 17,860,854 of NC_041408.2, forward strand.
ATAGAGCTGCCAGGGAAGAGGAAAGGAGGAAGGCCTAAGAGAAGGTTTATGGATGTGATGAAAGAGGACATGCAGATGGTGGGTGTAACAGAGCAAAATGACGAGGACAGGAAGATATGAAAAAAGAATGATCCACTGTGGAAACTCCTAATGGGAGCAGCCAAAAGAAGAAGAAGAAGAAGAACGAAGTGAGCACATGGTGCGTTCATCCTGAAGAACAGATGCTTTTAAAATGGACCAGGAAATGGTAAAAAGAAGAGTCGGAAAAACAGACCAAAGTCAAAACAAGGAGGGCAAAAATATTGTGTGCCAGAACCCACGCAAAGATCCCAGTCAATATGTGGTCTTGATAAAATGCCTTTCCCTAAGGCAAGAAGTGTGGTGCAGTGGGTAAGACTTTAGTTTTCAAACACAGATATTGTGGGTTCAAATCCTACAGATACTGTGTGACCACGAGGAAGCCCTGTTTGTGCTCCATAGAAAAAGGACCCAACTACTATTCAAATGTTGTAAGTATACCTAAACAAAGGCATCAGCCACATAGAGCAATGTAATTAACAAATGGAACTTTGCAGGGCTTTTTAAGGTTTCAATTCAAAATCTTGCCTAAAGTTCAGGGAACTCGCTTAAATACACCGATGACATCACACAGTGCAACTTCCTGGAAATACCCCTTAGCAACCAGCCACAGTGACGCAGCAACAGAAATACTGAATGGTGGCGCCCAAAAGAAAATCAAAATGGCGGCAAAGCATTTTGGCAATGAAAGCTAAAACAAAATAACACAATAAATACACAAAAAGAAAGTAAAACTAAATTATACGCATTTCAGAGTCTCTAAAAATAATAATTGAACTTGGAGATTTTTTTTTTCAAGAATGAATTTAAAATTAGCCAAGCTGACAGTCTGATGGATGTCTTTGGTGATTAAATGTGGGGCACCAGTGTACAGCCAAGAAGGCGTTGCATGTTCAACAAAATTAGTGCTGAGATTAATATCCATGTGTGATTAGAAATTAACAATGTCAAAAATATGGGGCAAATAAAGATTTTTGAAGAATAACTTTGGAAACCTAAATTGGGGCTGATATAATATAAGGGACTTTCCCATGATGCCAGGTGCAGGATGCTCTTGCAACTTTACTTTCAATAGGTTGGAAATAATAAAGTACCAGTAATACGCAACTTTAATTCTTTGGGGTCTAATGCTCTATTCATGGGCTCCACGATGATTTGGAGCTACCAGTACTGACATTTCACATCCCCAGTTCAGTGCATCCCTGTGAGTTTCCGGTCAGACGTTCTGGAGAAATTCGAGGTTACTTTTGATTTGTTAATTTTCTACAAAAAAAAGAGCAATTAAAATGAAATACATCTCTCTTAAAAATAAAGAACAACTTAACAGCCCTGTAGGCCCCTGTCTACTCGTCCTGTCTACTGTCTAATGCTTGTCCTATAGGATGGGTGGGAGGCTGCTACCTGCTGTCCTGGAGGAGTTCCTTCCAGCCAGGCCTTTATGGCTTCTCTCTTTTTATTCTTGAGCCTTTGTAGTATGTGCTGTTGGAATGCCATGTGCAGTGATGGCTTAGTGGCCAAGGCTGTTCATGCTTACCTAAACTGATATGCAGATGGGTTCTGCACTTGTCAATTTCACTTTTTCTCTATTAATAGACCATTCTTTGTCGTTTGCTGCCTGGGTGCCACTTTCCTCCATATCAACTCTTTGTTATCCATACAAGTAAACCCGTACATCACATTACTGGAGAAAAAATCGGGAGTGCGCTCCCCTCGACTTCCTCGTGTACTGAGACAGACAAAAAGGTCATCAGGACCACTTCCAGTTGCGCAATATTTTTCAAATCTCATATCTCTTTGTTTCTCATCATAACTAATTGATAATATCGATACACAATCATTTATCTTTATTTATAAACAAACTTTATATTACAATTATATTTTCGCACTTGGGGAGGCCAAAAATGGTGGTGGAATTTTTTAATGATTACATATGCATTATCCCGATTATGTGCAAAGTAAAAAGAGTTATAGTCACTTAAAAACATAGAAAAAGTGTTAGTGTTGTATAACATTTGTTGCAATAAATTGCTAAAGGTAAAACTGTATTTTGTTGTAGCTACAATTAATTATGATAATGATGGCTGAATTTAAAAAAAAAAAACATAAAATTCAGTGTATTACCAGGAACACAATGGGGACGTAGCAGCTTGTTGTTCCCATTACATCTTTATATTTACATGGCATGTTTAATGTTTACACGTTATTGTTAAACTGATGATGTATAAATTAAAATAAAATTAATAATAGTTACTGAAAGAATATGCGTTATATTGGTCCATGGTCGGTCCGGGTCCGTGTACTTTTTGGTATTTAAAATTTCATTTTAGAAGCAAAAACGAAAATACGAAAACTGAAAGAAATTTTCAGATTTTGATTTTTGATTAAAGAATAAAATAAGGGAAAATAAGGTATTTTTTAATTCAGTGGTAACAAAAAGCAGTCATAAACTTAAAATTACACATAATTTTCTGGATTTATTTGTGAATCAAATAATGAAAGTGTTATAGCTGAAAAACAACAAAACAGACACATTTTCGTTGTCTGAAACTGGAGGTACTTCTTCTTCTGGGCGATTTTTGACGATACGTGCAATCAGTCCTCCTCCTCACAACACATTGACCGACGGCCTTGAAGTTACACTGCATGGCATCAGCAGAGGATGGACCGTTACGTTGTTTTTCGGAACAGTAAAAGAGTGACACTCCGGGACGAGGACATGACTGCAGAAAAACTGAGTCGCATCTTTCCGGTAAAAATACAAGCTTTGCAAACTTTGCTTCATTGATGTAGCAGTTCTTTTAAGAAAGTCATTGTTATTACTTACTGTGAAATGTCTGTGTACTTTTTGGTATTTGAAATTTCATTTTAGAAGCAAAAACGAAAAAACGAAAATGAAAGGAATTTTCAGATTTTGATCTTTGATTAAAGAATAAAATGAGGGAAAATAAGGTATTTTTTAATTCTACGGTAACAAATAGCAGTCATAAACTTAAAATTCCACATACTTTTCTGGATTTATTTGTGATTCAAATAATGAAAGTGTGATAGCTCAAAAACAACAAAACAAACGCATTTTCGTTGTCTGAAACTGGAAGTACTACTTCTTCTACGTGATTTTTGACCAGAGGCGTAGCTAGGGTTTTCAGCGCCCGGGGACAACTGAAGATTTCACGCCCCCTCCTGTTTTCCAAAATGCAATGGGGAAGGGAAATTTGGCGCCCCTTGGATGCTGCGCCCGGGGACAGATGTCCCCCCTTGCCTAACCCCAGCTACGCCACTGTTTTTGATGACACGTGCGAACAGTCCTCCTCACAACACATCGATTGACTGCCTTGAAGTTTGTCACCTCTATCTCCAAATGTGTGTCAGAGAGTCGACAGCCCGAGATTTGCTCAGCACAAAACTTTCTAACATTTCTCGCAGAAAACCCTCTCGCTTCTCCGTGTTCATATGATAGACGCTCAGATATAATTTTCGATGACAGGCCTTGTTTTGCCATCTTTAAAATCACGTCTGAGTACTGATCCAACGTCATGATGATACTCCAATCTACACACCAGTGACCAGTGTTTGCTGCAAGTGGCGCATTACCTGACCAGGTTGTTGACCTACAAAAACTTCCGGTTCAGACAAAATAAATAAAGGGCGTTTTCTCGTTCTCGTTTCTTGCATTTTTCTTCTCTGATGTGTGAAAGAACAAAATGGAAAAAGTAATTGTTTTGCGTTTTCCCTTTAAAGTTGAAAATCAAATAAGTGTCTCTTTTTCTTTTTGAAATGATATTTTCTGAAACGAAATTTCATTTTAATATCGTGTACACATTTATATTTCCATGATACAAAAAATTTGGATGGTTGTTTAAATAAAATACACTTCCGGTTGAGTAATTCTTCTCAAATTTCATATCTGCTTGCTTTTTATCCTTATAAATATCTATACAAACTTTGAATCATCTATCTGTAATTATAACCATAGTTTGCTTGAAAATTTGCGAAAGTATTCTGTTAAAGTTCCACTTCCTTTTGCCGGAAGTGGCCCAAAAATTGATAGGATTCCTTATTTATGATATAAGGCAGGTGTACAAAATCTCATTGACCAGGTCAAAGCGTTTTCAAGTTATTGTGTTGACAAACACACATCATTTCAAAAATTTTATTTTCAGACTCAGGAAGGTCTAAAACGTTAAGATTCATCAAAATCTTGTGGTCGAATTTTTCCATGATTCCTCTACTTTCTCTGTACTATGTATATGAGAAAGTAAAAAGTGAAAAGAGAACAATAAACAGATGATCACTCAAAGTGCTGCTTATGTGCCACATGTGTGAAGGCCGTGGCAATAACACAGTAAAGCAAAATATTCACCTGACGAACCATTTCTGTTCTCCAGTATTACTGTGGGCGACTTGTGCTGCTACGTTATAAGATTCTCCATCCATTCTCAAGCCTGCTTAACCCAATTCTGACTCATGGGAGGCTGGGACCTTACAGATGACACATTTGTGAATTTGTTAAAACAGTCTGGGGAGGTTCAAACGGCTCTTAGACAGATTGGTGGAGCTAGAGACAAGAACACATTCTTAACGTAACTGGGCTCTGGATAACATTAAATTGTGCCGGCGATGTCAGTCGAGACTTGGGTTAACAAAATGAATGTCCCACTAAAAGAAAGAATCCTGCTTAATTCTGGCAATGGCAAGAAGAGAGGAACTGAATTCATCAGTATGTAGCTTTAGCATGCATTAAATCGTAAACAGAACAAGGCGACTTTTCACATAGAAATGATATCCGAAATATTTACCTGCACATAACCTTGGGGTTTGAGCTGCTCCACCAAGGCCTACTCTTCCCGCAGAGCAAGGAAGGAGGCAATCGATATGCCAGACCATGACTTGACGCACACAGGCACGCCAGCTTCTAATAGGCCTTCTCCCCTTCCTTAATGGTGTTGTTTGTTGTAATCCATGGAAGCTCCTTGTCATGGTGTCAATGGTAGTGTCCCTCACCCAAGGCATTTAGGCAACATTTAGGAAACCTGATCTCCACTCTCCCTAAGAAGAGCAAAGAGTATCTGTGCCCCCAGCCCCCCAACAAAGTGGTCTACTGGACTGAGGAGAACGTCACAGCCTGCTGAAATTCTTCTTGTCCATAGCTTGCCCCCTTAAAACCTTGTACAATACTGCTGGATCCCCCCCCCCCCCCCCATCCTCTCCACTATCCCCACTCACGTTCTATCTGGGCCAGCTCATGATGGCCGTTGTAACTGGGCCTTGTCACAGAGTATTGTCCTGAAGCTGCCAAGACCTACCCATGGTGGCCCCACCAGAACACTAACATTGAGTTAAATAAAATGTAATGAAAAGGATGATGGGAATCCAAACATCAGAAAAGGTTCAAGCAGATCAGCAGGTCCACAGTGGGAAAATTTCTCTTATCTCTTAGCGGAGGCAGTGGGCTGCAGGAACCTTAGAGCTAAAAATATTCATTTCTGATGGCTTTGTATACTTGGAAGGCAGGCTGGAAAAAACATTGAAGCACGCTAGAAAAATGCTGAGCCCTTGTTTTACAGAGACATGCCGTAGTCTGTCTTATTGATTACGCACGTATTTACGGTAATGTGCAGCTTCACCATCGCTCTTTTTTACGTCTCCGTTCCCGTGGCTGGACTTTGCTTTTTTTTATTATTATTATTATTATAGGACTAATTACTACTCTGCCCTGTAAAGTGACTCCTTGTGGCCGCGTGCACAAGGCTATTGGTGTCGATGGCTGCCAGCTGGGCCATTTGAAAGCATTAGTATTTGTTTAATTTACAAACAGATTGGCCTAATATAATCAGTTGCCTTTTGGCTCCCTCTTATTATGAGACAAGGCGGACCCCCAGAATACTGTAATATAAATGGAATGGTTAAATAGTTCACACTCGCTGCTCTTTTGGGAGTCTAATGTATCAGTGCGGTTGGTAGGACTAAACAGTCAAAGCCATCTTCAGCCCACTGTAAACTAAAGAGAGTCGATGTACATCAGGCAAACTAAAACACTTTTGATTAATCACAAGCCCTTTGGCCCCAGCAGTGACAACAGTGAGAAAAAATGTTGTCAGTATCTGCTGCGGTGTTAAACATCCCCAGGATCCCCAACAAATTGATCCTCGTTCATCTGTAAACACTGACGGATGATGACCTCAGATGTTTACATTGGCAGGCATGTGTCGTGCGATTCTTTCACTACATCCAAGCCTACCTGCTTTTAGTGGCACCCGTGGGCAGGCTGGCCGGGCTCTCGTCGACATTACCAGAGGTTTACACGACGCCCGGCCGGCGTGTTTACTGAGCCTGCCTGACAACTGAAGCCATAATGGAGCTCAGGGGCCAGAGTGGAAAAGGCTGCTGTTAATGCACTCTCAGGGCAAACGTTAATATTAGTGTGCTGATTAAAAACACCTCGCCTGGGCCTGAAGACGGAGAGACACAATGGAAGGAAAGGCATATTAAACACTGACAACCGGCCAGCGGCTCGCACGGGAGGCTTTAGAAAATGAGCAATGCGCAGGGTCAGGACAAGGAGCACATGGCAAAGAATTACCGATAATAAATTTGAAGAAAACTTTACACTTTCTATATTAAGTAGCTAAAATAGTTTATAGCTACTGTTAGGCATGCATGCCTTTCTATTTATATGAAGTTTAAACCTTTCAAGAAATTCAAATACAGCAGGAGCTTGGCATTTTGTTTTTTTTTTAAATAATTAAATTAATGTAATTAATTTTAAAAAAATAATGAAATAAAAAAATGTAATTTGATTAATATAATAATTTATCACATTGACAGTCAGTAGGTTCGGCATTCCCCTAAGTGGGAACAATAAATCAAATCCTGCATTGTGTAGAATTATTTTTATATCAGACGCACTTCTGCTTCGTTTTACACTCACTTTTTTAATTTGTTTATGAAAATAGTAATAATAAAAACAGACAAGATTTACGGCATGGGCTCTTAACAATTAACAATAAATTTTAGCAGGCTGAAAATACATTTGTGGTAGTGCAAATTTATTTTCCAAAGATTTTATGGGATATTTTCCTTATTAAAATTAATGCTTATCATATAACAAATCTACATTTATAATGTACCACATAGTTAACAAGTGTTGCTATTTTTAAGTTCCATTTATATGAACTAAACGGCTTGGAACTGCTTTGTGTTACCGTGTGCTCAGACAACTCTGTGTCTTTGTGTGTATGTATTATTTAATTTGTAATTTGTAAAGCGGTCTGAGCATTTTACCTGTGAACTTGTTACAGCTCCCTCAGCCTGCATGCAGTGAAGAACTGAATTGAGTAAATCAAGTAAGAAGTTTTATGTTTTCTATTAAATAAAAGTGAAGTTATATGTTTAAATACTTTTATGTTGATTATAAAAACAACAACAACAACAACAACAACAACAATAATAATAATAATAATAATAATAATAATAATAATGACAATGATAATAATAATCATCATCATCATTATCTTCATCATGATAACTGGTACTCCATCCAGGGTGGATTCTGCTTTAAGTCCAATGCTGCTGTCTACAGTTCAGTCACCCCATCAGCCTAAACTTCACCAGGAGAGTTTGAGCATTGATGGTGAGATTACTACTACTAATAATAATACTAATGTCACAACTCTGTAATGGAAGCTAATCCTGTCATTACTTGTACCACATCATTCTTCACTGGTGTGGATGCTTTCTTCCATTTTTGAAATCCAGTTATTCCAATATTAAGGTATCCACCAAAAAATGCAGACATTTTGGGCAAGGCAAGAACAAGTCTAAGAGGAGCAGACAATCCGACGAATGTAAAGTTACCATCAACTGCTATTACCAGCACTAAGAAGAAAGAAGAAGAAGAAGAAGATGATGATGATGATGAAGAAAAAGAAATGTTAAATATGTTAATTGCTTAATTTAATCACATAATATAATTTACATTGATATTAAACAATTAACAAATAAATAACCTTAACTGGATTTAGAGGTTTTCAAAAAACAGATTCCTTACAGCACTGTTAAGAAGTATTGCTTCTATTATGAGAAGAATTTGTAGACATTGTAGCAGCAATCAAAATCTATTTCTGTCACATCAGTGTTATTAATTTTATAAATAAATACGTTTTACTTGGTGTCCTGTCGAAGTAATCACATGTTATGCTAGTAGTAAAAAATGTAATTTATAATATTGTTTGGTAATTAATCTGTTCCTTGAATCCGCGTCCGAATGATTATGTACGTACGTATGTATGTATGCAAATATACTGTACGTGTATGTTTGTGTTTTTGAACTTGTTTGTTGAATGCAGTGTAAAAAACAAATAACATAACTTGTATATTTAAATGAACACTGCAGTATTGACACCAAAAGGGTTCTTACCGAAATCCTCGCGTGCTGTCCAGTCGTTAGCCACTTAAGGGGCCTTCGTCTTTATTATCAGCGCGCGCGCGCCCGTTTGCCGGTTACTCGCCAATGCTGCGTATTCGCGGACCTCCACTGGCTGCACTTCGGACGGACTGAGCTAAAAAATACCTGCGAACCGTCAGTCAGGAGTCCCGTGTTCCGAGACTCGCTTTTTCCACATTTGCTTTTTGTTTAAGTAAATAAAGCAAACACACACACACACATATATATATATATATATATATATTTATATATATATATATATATATATATATATATATATATATATATATATATATATATATATATATATATATATATATATATAGTGTGTGTGTGTTCATTCCCATAGTGTTATTAAAGAAGAACAAACATTATAATGTAAACCTGAGAAATCTTTGTCAAATTCTTCATAAAGGGTATCCCCGGAGAAGGGCGTAATATATAAAAACAGAGGTAGAATTCTTTCTTTCTTTCTTTCTTTCTTTCTTTCTTTCTTTCTTTCTTTCTTTCTTTCTTTCTTTCAAAAATACTTGCTCTGAAATACGACAGAAACAGCGGTAGTTTTCGTAATATATTTTTAAATTTTATTAATACAACTGTTTTAAGAAAAAAGATAACTTTAATAAACATCGAATGCAGACCCCCGTGACCCTGTAGTTAGGAATATAGCGGGTTGCACCGAGGCTGTGCTACAATTGCACGTTTTCATTAAATACAACTATATATTAGTATAGTATAGTATTAGTCTTGGCTTCCCGGACGGTCAGAACGAAAGGCGCGGCGGCTGCGCGATGGCCGAACTTGCTCTGGACGGCCGTGTCAATGAGACGCAAAGCCACAACTGCAACCGCACGGCGCGGTGTCGATTTAAGGCTACTAGTAATGCACACTCGAGTCTCACCTTTCAATGAAGGGCACTAATATTTCTCAATATTCAAAATTAGCCGACGTACAGTTTTGATAGTTTAAGTAACTTTTACAATTATTTCATAACGATTTCATTATTAAATGTTATATCCAGAAGTAATTCGTTTTGTAATGTAATTGCTTTTATTACCTATTCAGATTTTGTTTATTGTTTTTAAGTTTAATGCAGCACAAAATATCCGTAACAGAAAAATTCCTTAGCACCTTTGGCAAACTTTGATTAAAAATTTCCTATGAAATAATATTTATTAAAGGTGTTTAATTAAATATTATGATCCCCAGACGCAACTTGTTTGAAATTTCATAAGGATATTTTGTATTATGGTAGCTCAGGTCTAATATGTTACTTTTTCCAAATAAAACGCTATTAAGAGAATGGTTATAACATACACATGAAAAAAGCAAACATCATGTATAACAAATAACTAATAAAAAAAAGATTTACTATAAAGCGAACATTTAGTCCTGTGTCATAAATATGATTCTGCAGTTCCCACAGGGCATTAATGTCAAATGACATCAAATCAGAATTTAATTGATAAGTCTTAATACTCAAAAATAAAAGCACAGGATCAAAAATACAAATGTGAAATGTTAAGTGTCTTTGCGTTTTGTCCTTACAATCTGGAGATCCTTGTTTTGGATGATGCTTGTGTCTGATTTTTTTCTCATAACCAGGATGTTATGCTATTTTTTTCCTTTCATATTGTTAGTTTACAGCATTTCGCAGAAGGGCCACTTTTCCAGATGTTTCCATACATGGCCAATAGATGTGTATCCCAGTCATTGGGGCAGAATGCCCAAGCGGTGTCACTTTTCTAAGGGTGTTTTATAATATGACAGAAGAGCAGTTAGTGCTGCTGCCTCACAGCATGAAGCCCCCGGCCCACTCACGGCTTGTGTGGCGTTTACGTGCTCTCCTGATGTCTATAGGGGCTTCCTTGCCCACTGGCAGTCTCAAAGAGCTGTAAACATCCATCCATCCATCCATTGTCTAACCCGCTGAATCCGAACACAGGGTCACGGGGGTCTGCTGGAGCCAATCCCAGCCAACACAGGGCACAAGGCAGGAAACAATCCTGGGCAGGGTGCCAACCCACCGCAGGACACACACAAACACACCCACACACCAAGCACACACTAGGGCCAATTTAGAATTGCCAATCCACCTAACCTGCATGTCTTTGGACTATGGGAGGAAACCAGAGTGCCCGGAGGAAACCCACACAGACATGGGGAGAACATGCAAACTCCACGCAGGGAGGACCCAGGAAGCGAACCCGGGTCTCCTAACTGCGAGGCAGCAGCGCTACCACTGCGCCACCGTGGAGCTGTAAACATTTAAAGCAAAATACTAGAATGGATGGATGGATGGATGGATACATAAAAAAACCTTTAAAGGAAAACACATAGCATTGTGGGATATGTGTTAGATTAAGTGGTCATTCAGACTCAGCTATGTGTGTTTGGGGCTCACGGAGGCTGGCACCACGTCCTGGATGATTCTTGCTGGCTTTGGCTGCCTGGCACTTCTTAATGACAGAGGAAGGGATGGCTGTACTTTATAACACTGAGACCTGCCGTGAGACAAGCTGAGTTTAAACTACAAAATGTCCACTACTCTACTGGCCTGAGGGGTTTTTCAAGAGAATTTCTCCTTTCCAGAAATACAGTTCTGTGCCACTTTTAAAAACATAATGAATAAGCCCAAAGCGGAGTGATCTGGACTGGCCTCCATTTCCCAGCATGCCTCTCTCTCATCGTAGGATGTGCTGCCCAATGCCTATAGTGACTACAAACCCAAAAGAGTGTCACTTGAATCCCCTAATGTGTGTCACTGACCAGCTAGTCAGCTCTCCAATACCTGAAGAGCAAATTAAGGAAATGATTTTAACAGAATTGTCTTGACAAGCTGGTTTAGAGTGACAAAAAGTAAAAGATCTTAATGAAGAACACAACAGGAAATAAACACCAACTGCAATCTGCAGATGTTACCAAGCAGTTGTTATCATGCGTATCCAATTACACGTTTGTGTTCTCTGATAATAATGCACCCATTATATGTTGCCTGGGAATAAAATAAAAACTACAACTTCTGCTCTTCTTTGACCAGGGGGGATTTTCTGTCGATTTGCTTGCTTTGCTTAACAAGAACAAACTGACCAATTAATCAAATAGCACTTACAGAATCCAGCACCTTTCAGAGTACGTAGAGGTTATCATGAGGCCTATGATAATAATTTGCAATGTACAGCATCTGGCAGATTAGTGTAAAGCAGGGGTATCCAACTCTGGGCCTGGTGGGCCGCAGGGGTCTTGTTCAAAAAGCGGAGGCCACTTGAGAAGGCCTTCCCCTCGCCCAAACACTAACCTTAAGGTCAATAAAATAGGTCCCTGATGTTACGTCACTATTTTAGGGATAAAATGATAACAGAAATGTGAAACTTACTTACTTATATACCTAATCTTAATTATCGTGAAACAACCAAGTGGTGTCTGCTTTCTGAACGAGAGCCGGCCGCAGTGGCTGCAAGTTTTCATTCTAACCCTTTTCCTAATCAGTTTTCACTGCTAATTAACTCCTTTGCCCTTCATTTTAATTGCCCTGTTTTTTAAGGATTCAGTCCTCTGAATTGATTTGTTTCTTCATTAAATGACAGCCAAACAGAAATGAGATGTGAAACGAGCTGACAGATGACCAGCTACACTGGAACATCAAACTTCAGCCAATTTCACCCCAACCAGTTTCTTAATGAGAAGCCGATTCTTGCTGTTAATGAAAGCCGTTACTGAATATCAGGACTTGTCGCTGCTCTCGTTCTGCCACAGCAGGCTGTTGATTTTCTGTTTTTTCTAAGACCTCCATCAAGATGTTTTGGTGACCTGAGCAGACCAACATGACAGAGACCTTCACCTTTCTTTATTTTCAGATTAGCTGGTGATGTGGCAGCTCATTTTGTGTCTCATTATTGTTTGGCTGCTCATTAAGGAAAAAGAAACAACAAAGGGGTCTGAGTCAAGTTAATTAAAACAAAGGAAAAAGAAGTTAATCAGCAGCAAAAATGGCTCACTAATGAAGAAGATGGTTAGAATGAAAACCTGCAGCCACTGCGGCCCACCAGGACCAGAGTTGAACACCCCTGGTAAAGTCAAAGTAAGAAAAATCTTCTAAGAGACCCATCAAGAACAGAATATGAGGACAATATGGTGCCTCCAACTGTGCACAATGCCAGACTTGTGAAGAAAAGAGGAATACCTGTAGATGACTGTCATAACCGAAGGAGTCGCATAGCAGAGGGGCTTTGAATGGGTGAGAAGGCCAGCAACAGAAGAGCCAAAGGGTCCCACATTTAAACACCATTATTAGGTCTATAGCTTCTGGCCCCTATTTCTTCATTTTGTATTCCCAGAAATGTCCTGTTAATACGTCAGCACCAGGCTCAGTTTAGAGAATTCCGACTAAGAATTTACAGTGTATCTGGCCAGGGTGGTAGAACTCCAGAACTTCGAACAATCATGGAGTCTTTGAGTGCACCATTATGTACTTTCACTCTTCTGACTGAATGCTCACATGAGCCCCAAAAGTTCACTGTGAATATCCACTGATATTGTGCAGCATTCCTTAAGTCAGAAGATGTCTAAACCTGTGTCCTGCTAATCTCCCAGGTACACATGTACAGACGAGGGCAAACCATCTTGCTTGGTCCAGTTGCTTAAAAATACCCCAGGGTGGCCAAACTGCTTCACGAGAGCTGACAGCGAAGTCACATGAAGCTCCACTCTAAAATGTGACTGCTTATGTGTATATCGGTCTGCTTATGATTCCAAGGATTAATAAAATAACAGTGGGAGGTCGTTCTTTTAGATACAGGGCCCCTAAACTGTGGAATGGTCTGTCTACTACTATAAGAGATGCCCCTTCAGTCTCAGCTTTCAAATCTCAGCTGAAGACTCACTACTTCAGTTTAGCATACCCTGACTAGAGCTGCTGATTAAATGTGTAGACTGCATCTCTGTTGTTAGTCATTAGCACTAAAACATAAGTAATATGATAGTTATAATTTGTTACTAACCCTCACCTATTTTGTTTCACTTCTCGGTACTCAAATGTGGCACTTGGCGCCATTGACCATCTGCCAACTTGTTTTGCCTGCCTAAGGAAATGTCATCTCTGATCGCAAGAATCATCGGTCAGAGGGGTCCTTACATCGGATTAGCTGGCCCAGCTCTGACTCAGCTGTGGAATGGCCAATAGGAGGAGGCAGCTTGATGGCCGAGGTCTCCAGGACGCTAAACAAATCCAAATTCTATGATGTGATATCATCTGCTGTTGAATTCTGCTCTGTACTTGTAATATTTCTATTGCACTATTGTATTGTATTGAGGATTACTTGTGATCTCTTCTGTGTATTGTATTGTACTTTACATGTATTGTAATTTACATTTTCACATGTAATTTTTCTTTTCATTCAGAGATGAAGGATTGAATTGTCAGCCACTGTAGCTCTTTCTGAAGTATGTCGTACTGTCTCCCTAACGATGTCATTTGAAGAGAAGAAAAGATCCACCCGGAGCCATTGGAAAGCAAATGCTGATCCCAGCATACAGGACAAAACTAGACTGTGTGCAAGAGGCACAGCATGGATAAGAAAAGGACAAACTGACATATTAGAGAAGACCGCATAGTCCATCAGGTGAGATAAGGTGGTGCTAAGATACTGAAACAGTTCATCATGTCTATTCTTAAATATCAAGAAAGTGCCTGATATAGCCATATGACTTGGTAGCTCGGCCCTAATTCTGATAACAGCTTGTGTGAATCAGTGCTTCCTGGTTCCCATCTTGAATGCAATTTCTTCTAGTTTACATTTCAGGCTTTAGACAGACAGATGACAGGCTCCTGATAACATCTCATTAGCGGGCTGCTAGACTGTGGGAGTCTTCAGGATAGATAGATAGATAGATAGATAGATAGATAGATAGATAGATAGATAGATAGATAGATAGATAGATAGATAGATAGATAGATAGATAGAAATGTAAGGCACTATATGATTGATAAATAGATAGAGAGATAGATACATTTGATATGATAGATAGACATTTCCATATTCTCTGTACATTTATAAAAATTAAAATCCACTAAGATTCTAATATAGATAGATAGATAGATAGATAGATAGATAGATAGATAGATAGATAGATAGATAGATAGATAGATAGATAGATAGATAGATAGATAGATAGATAAGGCACTATATAATAGATAGATAGATAGAGAGATAGATACATTTGATATGATAGATAGACATTTCCATATTCTCTGTACATTTATAAAAATTAAAATCCACAAAGATTCTAATATAGATAGATAGATAGATAGATAGATAGATAGATAGATAGATAGATAGATAAGGCACTATATAATAGATAGATAGATAGATAGATAGATAGATAGATAGATAGATAGATAGATAGATAGATAGATAGAAATGTAAGGCACTATATGATTGATAAATAGATAGAGAGATAGATACATTTGATATGCTAGATAGACATTTCCATATTCTCTGTACATTTATAAAAATTAAAATCCACTAAGATTCTAATATAGATAGATAGATAGATAGATAGATAGATAGATAGATAGATAGATAGATAGATAGATAGATAGATAGATAAGGCACTATATAATAGATAGATAGATAGATAGATAGATAGATAGATAGATAGATAGATAGATAGATAGATAGATAGATAGATAGATAGATAGATAGATAGATAGATAGAAATGTAAGGCACTATAGATAGATAGATAGATAGATAGATAGATAGATAGATAGATAGATAGATAGATAGATAGATAGATAGATAGATAGATAGATAGATAGATTTGAAAGGTGCTATAGATAGATAGATAGATAGATAGATAGATAGATAGATAGATAGATAGATAGATAGATAGATAGATAGATAGATAGATAAGGCACTATATAATAGATAGATAGATAGATAGATAGATAGATAGATAGATAGATAGATAGATAGATAGATAGAAATGTAAGGCACTATATGATAGATAGATAGATAGATAGATAGATAGATAGATAGATAGATAGATAGATAGATAGATAGATAGATAGATAGATAGATAGATAGATAGAAATGTAAGGCACTATATGATAGATAAATAGATAGAGACATAGATACATTTGATATGATAGATAGACATTTCCATATTCTTTGTACATCTATAAAAATTAAAATCCACTAAGATTCTAATATAGATAGATAGATAGATAGATAGATAGATAGATAGATAGATAGATAGATAGATAGATAGATAGATAGATAGATAGATTACTGAAACATACTGTAGGTAATTAAAACAATTTTTGATATTTAAAGAAAGTTAATAACCTAATTTCAGAATGTTGAAAGTCTCTGCTCTTTTCTCTGATTGCATGGTAAGCCTAGTTCAACTGTTTTCTTCAGCTGACAGGAGACACTTGGTAAAAGCTATTTATAATGATAACAATAATGATTATTATGTTTGATAACGATAATAAAAATAATAGTAATTGGTTTTAAAGAATGTTTGCGCGAAACATAATGAACGACTGACAAAGTGGAAAAAGATGTCTGTTTTCCCACAGAAATGATACCCAGACATGCCACAGATGAAGAAATATTGTACAAATAAGGGGATTAAAGTGATTTCCTCAAAAAAAAAAACTTTAAGTTTGAAACCTGCACAGTTTCTTTAATCAGAAGAGAAATGAGAAGCAGTGCATGTAATCCATACTGAGGCTTCATTAGAAATCTCGAAGGGCCTCCCTTCTCTTGGTGGGACGCACTCTTCCCAATCACCATACTGTGTGTTCCCTTGCTAAACATTTGACTGAGATTTCCGGATTGTAAGTGACGGCCCACCTCAAGCATATGTGCTTTCTTGTGTCTGAACTGGACGCAGCTTGCTCATGTTTAAGTCTTCAAGTGAGCCCCCTGAAGAACCTCAGCACTGAGCAACGCTGTCTGTTCATTCAGTGCTCCCAGTGCCTCTCATTTTGCACTGAAAAACAAAAACAGATACCAAATATCAGGTTTGAGAATGCTAATGTATATTATAAAAATACAGCCACAGTACACAACGTTGAAAGGGCTGTCAACATAACAGTTACAAAGATGGAGTGAAATGATAGAAGAAGAGAATTATACAAAAAAGGCTTTGTTAAAGTGGATTTTTTGGGCAGTCAAAGTAGCACTGCCTGATTTTCTCGTTTCTAAGCCCTTACTATGTTACCAGCCATTTTGAAACATCTGACTGATGCACAACCCATAATTACAGTGGTGCTTGAAAACGTAACTGGGTGCCCGACTAGTGGCAGTTAAATGCCATAAATTAGTAGCATCCTGCATTATAAGAACACACTCACTTCAGGTCTGCTCACCCAGTTGTCATTCTGGCAGCTGCTGACCTACAGATATCGACTGTCCCTGAATCTACTGGTGCGAGAGCCAATGGACCTGTCCAGTCTGCCAGAGGCCTGGGGAAATAAAAGTGACTGTGCAGAATAGCCGAGGTCTTTCATTATCCTGTTTGCTTCTCTGCACTAGTGTCTCCTGGACAGTGCCAGTAAAATTCTGTGCCACCTTCATCACCTTCTGCAGTGGTGAGCTGAACAGGATCCTTACCAGCCAGTATAGATGGAGAATCCCATACTGCACCTGTAGAAGACTTTGAGCATGCTTTTCTCAGCCATCTAAGGAAGACAGTCATGCTAAGAAAACTGCTGAGCCACCCAAGAGGATCCCTTCTGATGCAGATGGCGGCGGCGGCCGTCAATCTCTTTCATCAAGTCCTTGATTGGCCACTTAATTTTACTTGTCCTAAAAGAAGGATTTTTTGCCCTGGATCTACTGGTTCAAAATGCAAACCTCTTCTCTATAAACTGTTTGTACTTTCTCGAATACGAAGTATAGGGAAAGTATTGGAATCGTCCAAAGATCTGATGTCGAGATTTTGATGAATCTTGACGTTTTAGACCTCCCTGACTTTCTCGTATACGAAGTATAGGGAAAGTATTGGAATTCTCCAAAAATTCCATTTAGAGATTTTGTTGAATCCCGATCTTTTAAACCTCTCGGAGTCCAAAAATACCATTTTTGGAGTTATGTCTGTGTGTGTGTGTGTGTGTGTGTGTGTGTGTGTAAACATGATCACCTGAGTACGCTTTCACTTAGACCAACCAAATTTTGCATTCCAGTAGGTTTTAGGTATTGGGCTATTTCCGTTAACCAGAAGTGGTCCTTTACCTTTTATTTATGCAGCTGCAGATTCCAATTTATTTAACTTTACTTTTATAATAATTGTTCAATATATTAATTTTATTTGATTTATTGTTGATTATTCTTTAATATACATAATATATAAATATAATCATTGTCTTGCAGTTTACTCCTCAAATATCCATCCCCATAACTGAGTATACGAGAAAGTCAAGGGGAGACCATTGTTGATTTTTTTTGAAATGATGGAGGTTTCATCACAAATTTTAATGGTGAATTTGGTGCTGTGTCTGGCCAGAGGATGACAAGCATTAAAGATGGAGGCTCAGCACATTAGCCTATGAAGTTCCTGTGTTGAGGGTCAGCGAGGAAGATGTGATGATGTCAGATCACTAATGGCTGAAGTCTGCCATTTAAGAAGGTCAAAGCAGAGGGAGGCACCTAAACTCCAAGTCTAGGAGTTTGGTGATCAGCTTTGATTCTAAATTAGCATTAATGCTTAGTTGTAATCTATAAACGGGACTTTCCAGTATTATTTCTTAATACGTGGTACTTTTTATTATCCAGAATAGTACAAAGTGCAAGAGATACAGTGTCCTCTGTTGGCTGGTCGTGATCACATGTAGACTGGGGGTGATCATGGAACATTGAGTTGAATATGTCCCAACACCAGTCTCTCAAAGCTTTTCATCACAATGGGAGTGAGTGCCACTCGTCTGTCGTCTTCAACACGGCCACTTTTGTTTTCTTTTGACAGAGCTTTACTTGTTGAGGCTTCGAAGCAGGCAAGCATCACAGATGTGAAAAATGTCAGCAGAAACTCCAGATAATTGGTCACCACAGGTTTTTCCACTTCACCTAGACTGGCTGCTTTATGAACATCGATTTATTTGAAAATCCATCTTATGTTATCCGTAGAGACATTGGAGCCTCATGTGGTACTGCATGCAGTCACACTGGGGGGACCCTGTTATCACGATCAAAATGGGCATAGAAAGCAGTATATTCATTCAGGAGAAGAAAAAATGAATGTGATTGGATGAGATTTTGCCTTGTCACATGCCACCTTCACTAGGGTGCTTCTGTAATCCGCTTTCAGCTTACTCTGGTATTGATTTGTAGCAGCTTTAATGGCTTTCCTGAGCTCAAACCTTCATTCCTTGATTCTCATCTAATAGTATCAGGGTCCAGATCGGACCTGGATAAGAAGTCAGCCCATCAGAGGTCACACTAATGCACATTGACACATGGATTAGCTTCACCAAGTAACTTATAACAAGCCTTAGGATAAAAGAAAGGACACCAAAGTCTTGGGGTTAGCAGCTCAACACAAAACCAATCAGGCCATACTTTAACATCACATCACAGAAGGTCCAGACAACAACACAGTACAAAAAAGAGGCAAATAAGCCAAATCACCCCTCGATAATGTAAGTGTGTTGGTTTAGAATGAACATCTTCGGGTAAACACATGAACATCAGCATAGAGCGGTCAGTCAGATCAGGTCAGGTCAGGTTGGAGAGCATGAACTGGTACAGTGCACCCACCAAACGAAGAAACAGCTTGGAATCCTGGTTGGCAGCCCCCCCCAGGCAGACATGCAGTCCCTCCGGAAATGACTCTCTATCAGAGGAAGCCAAGTGTTATTTGGGCGTCACCTTGGCCTGGTCCTGCCACTCGGGTCTTCAATAATGTGGATCCAGTGAGCCGGATCACCCTTGGAGAATCGCACCACATGGCCGTAGTGCCATAACTGACGCTCCCTCACAAAGCAGGTAATGTGCCTCATTCAGGACTCCATGAGCAACACAAAGTCAAACCAGCGGTACCCAACTGAAGAGACACAGTACCAAAGGAGTCCAGTCTTCATCTCAGGTCACTGGATAGCATCCATATCTCACAAACAGTAAGCACCAGGACTCTAAAGACTTGGACCTTCGTCCTTTTGCAAGGATATCAGGACCGCCACACACCCCTTTCCAGTGACTTCATGACCCCCCATACTTTCCCAGTCCATCTACTGTTATTGAGGGCAGTGAGGCTTTATAATAAAATTCGGCCTCTGCATACTGTACTTATAGAATAAGCAGCATGGCCAGGGATTCATTTTGTGAATTTAATGGGAGTTACAAATGCTGAGATGTTCCTAAATCACCATACAACTGGACAAGGTGGGCTTTTAAAATGAATCTGTGGAAGGATTTTCAATAATGTTTGAAGAGATGGCCAGCGTGGCCACTTCATCTGAGGGGATACTTGGTTCTGGTCCTAGAGGCTGCATTTGTTTTCTAGAGCAGATGGAGTTTCTAAATATTTTTTGATGGGACAACCAATAGCTGTAGTTCCAGGCGTAAATGGAAGTCCAAAGATGAGACAGAGCAAGAGGAGAAAAAGAGGGAGCACCACCTGAAAACAAAATGAAGGTCAAAAACAGGAGAGACCAAAAAGATAACAAGTGCCACAGCCTAATATTTAAACTAATAGCCTAAGCCAGGGGTGTCCAGCTCTGGTCCTGGGGTGGCCGCACTGGCTGCAGGTTTTCATTCTAACTATCTTCTTCATTAGTGAGCCATTTGTGCTGCTGATTAACTTGTTTTGCCTTCGTCTTAATTGACGTGACTCAGACCCCTTAGTTGTTTTTTTTTTCCTTATTGAGCAACCAAACAGTAATGAGACACAAATCGAGCTGCCCCATGATCAGCTAACCTGAAAATAAAGAAAGGTGAAGGTCTCGGTCATGTTGGTCTGCTCAGGTCACCAAAACATCTTGATGGTGGTCTTAGAAAAAACAGAAAATCAATAGTCTGCTGTGGCAGAACGAGAGCAGCGACAAGTCCTGATATTCAGTAACGGCTTTCATTAACAGCAAGAATCGGCTTCTCATGAAGGAACTGGTTGGAGTGAAATTGGCTGGAGTTGGACGATCCAATTTAGTTGGTCATCTGTCAGCTCGTTTCACATCTCAGTTTCTGTTTGGCTGAAGAAACAAATCGATTCGGAGGACTGAATCCTTCAAAACTGGACTATTAAAATGAAGTGCAAAGGAGTTTATTAGCAGTGAAAACTGATTAGGAAAAGGGTTAGAATGAAAACCTGCCAACCACTGCGGCCCACCAGGACCAGAGCTGGACACCCCTGACCTAAGCCAAAGCTCTAACTCTTTAAATAAATTTGAGATTCATTAACTAGCACACAAAATGTTTTTGAACATCTAGAAATCTGGACATCACTGGTAGTGTCCCACCATCTTAATTGTATGGAATTATACATGTTTTTGAATTTTGTTGTTTTCAAATGACAATGATTTTAAATATTTTCTAATTTATTATACTGCCTAATATTTATTTATCTAATATTTATTGTACTGTCTTTTTATATTTACTTATGTGTCATGTTCTTCGTGGATGGAGCCTCAGGAGACATAAAGGCACTATACAAAAAACTGAAACAATTTGAATATTCTCACTAAGCTTGAGAAAAGTTTTCAAACTCTTCTCCACAACATCACTGACTTGTCACAACAATAATAACAACAATCAAAGACTAAAAACCACAGTGCCACAGTTGTTAGGGCTGCTGCCTAAAATCTGCCGTGACCAGCTCAGACCCCCTATATGTGAAGCTTGCATGTTCCCCCCATATCCATGTTAGTTATCTTTGGGTATTCCCAAAAGTAGACACATTTGGTTAATTGGGGTGTCTAAAATGGCACTGAAGGAGTGAGTGTGAGTACAAATGCTTGTACTCAGATGACTCACCAGGCCTGACCAGGAAAGCCACCCCAAAGATGCCAGTTCAGTTCCCATCTCTGACATGCTATGTGACTATAAGCAAGTCAATCAATCTGCCTGTGCTCCAATTGTAAAAATTGTATGGAATCAGTCTGTACTGTACCCTGATATAAAAAGGTATCTTTTATAAAGAAATCAGTTACTTACAACAGTTATTTTAGTTGAAAATTAATGGATGTGCAGATAGATAAAACCTAAAGGTGTGGTCAATGAAGAAGCTCTTTAGCCACACCCCTTCTCAGTTCTTCCAAGCCACGCCCATTGGCACGCCTCCCTTCCTTCTGAAAGAGTTTGTGAAGCAAATCACAGAGACTGAAAATTCTGCACTAGTGGTAACATTGCACACCCGATGGATATCATTACTGCATTAAGTATAAGAGTTACTCGGTCTCTGAGACTCCGAAAACAGAAGCCATGCAGATCGCACAAGAGTCCAAGTACTGATGTGATAATTACACGTTGAGAAGGTGTCCTGCTGATTACACACAACTACAGAGAAATTCAAGTCATTTAATTTGAACTTTTTTAAACCTCCTCCCTCTGGCAAACTCCATTGCGAAGCCTGGCATCAGAAGGCAGATTTATTTTGTCAGCTTCAGAGAGAGAGCCTGGTAATTGCAGACACGTATCAAGTAACCCTGATGCAGAGTTACTTCAGAGTATCATGGTGCCAATGTAAACTGAGTGAATATTCAAATGAAATCCTTCTCATTTCAGATCAGGAACCCGAGTGAAAAATGAGTCGATGTGCGATGCCAGAGTCTGGAGCCGAACAACACATCTGACACAAGCTGTTAAAGCTTATTAGAGTGACAGCTGCACTGAAGCATTGAACAGATTGAGGGGCTGTATGTTAACTTGGTATTAATAGCCATAGATCCAAACGTTCTGGAAAACCATCTTCTACAAACATTGGTCTTTACCCCAATGTCTAAAGAGAGGGAACTCAAATGACTTAGTTTTTAAATATAATAAACAAATAAACATAAAGCACGTGTCTCAATGGTCAACCTGTCCAATACCAGAAGTCCTAGATCAACATGGAAATCTCATTTGAGAATTTTTTTCATACCAAAGCAGAAACTGAAAAAGTCAAAGGACAAGCAAAAGGGAAGTGCCTGGGATATTAATAGAGTATCTATCTATCTATCTATCTATCTATCTATCTATCTATCTATCTATCTATCTATCTATCTATCTATCTATCTATCTGTCTGTCTGTCTGTCTGTCTGTCTGTCTGTCTGTCTGTCTGTCTGTCTGTCTGTCTGTCTGTCTGTCTATCTATCTATCTATCTATCTATCTATCTATCCTGAAGACTCCCACAGTCTAGCAGCCCGCTAATGAGATGTTATCAGTAGCCTGTCATCTGTCTGTCTAAAGCATGAAACGTAAACTAGAAGAAACTGCATTCCAGATGGGAATTAGGAAGCACTGATTCACATGAACTGTTATCAGAATTAGGGCCGAGCTACCAAGTCATATGGCTATATCAGGCACTTTCTTGATATTTAAGAATAGACATGATGAACTGTTTCAGTATCTTAGCGTCACCTTATCTCACCTGATGGACTACACGGTCTTTTCTAATATGTCAGTTTGTCCATTTCTTATCTGTGCTGTGCCTCTTGCACACAGTCAAGTATTCTGCTGTATGCTGGGATCAGCATTTGCTTTCCAATGGCTCCGGGTGGATCTTTTCTTCTCTTCAAATGACATCTTTAGGGAGACAGTACGACATACTTCAGAAAGAGCTACAGTGGCTGACAATTCAATCCTTCATCTCTGAATGAAAAGAAAAATTACATGTGAAAATGTAAATTACAATACATGTAAAGTACAATACAATACACAGAAGAGAACACAAGTAATCGTCAATACAATACAATAGTGCAATAGAAATATTACAAGTACAGAGCAGAATTCAACAGCAGATGATATCACATCATAGGATTTGGATTTTGTCGGAGTCCTGGAGACCTCGGCCATCAAGCTGCCTCCCCCTATTGGCCATTCCATTCCATCTATTGAGAGTGGATCACTCCGACCAGACTTTCTCCGTATTAATTATCTGTCTGTCACCTGCCTTTATAAATCATCCATTCATCTTTACTTTCCTTGAAACCAAAGGAACCCTCCATGCATGAGGTGCCCAGTTATTGGAGGGCACACTGAATCTCCATACATACAAGAGGGAACCCAAAAATAACCAGAATCTGTACCTGGCGTGCAATCTAGACTTAGTTGTGAATTTCACCGTTAGGTGTAGCGTCCTTACAGTATTCTGTGGTAGTCTGCCAAGTGGCGTTGCTCTGTATTGTTCATACGCCATTCCGTGTCGGTTTTTCTTGGTGCTTATTAAATGTGTTCTGTGATTTTTGTGATTGGTGATCATAAAGAACAGCAAATCTGAGTTTAAATTTTGTTTTCTCTGCTGAAACTGTAGTGATGTTTGAAACTGCTTTTAAAGAGAAACCTTTAAGTAAAACACAGGTCTACGAGTGGTTTTCGCATTTCAAACGAGAGGAAATGTCACTTGATCTTTGCTCCGTGCGACTTTTTCTTGTTCCCACAGATGAAAAAAAGAACTCAAAGGAAAGCGTTTTTGTACCGTGGAGGAAGTCAAAGAAAAATCGCTGCAGGCAGTGGACAACGTTCCTCTTCAGCAATACAAAAATGTTTCCACCAGTGGGAAAACCGTTGGGACAAGTGCATTTATTCACATGGAGAGAGTACTTTGAAGGAGACTAAAGTTTCAGTAAGTAAAAATTATTAAAACAATTTTTTTTTTCAATTCTGGTTATTTTTGGGTACCCCCTCATATAGTAACATGAAATGAAATGAAATCCATGACTCTGGAGCTATGAGACAGCATTGATATGCAGTGCACTGATGGTTCTTCTATCCATCCTTTACTGAAGCTTCTTAACTCAGCTGAGACTCACAGACACCAGAGCTATTCTCATTAGAAGTAATTCCTGACAAGCAAAGCTGGGTTTTGAAAAATTCCACCCACATTCCAAAGATATGCACCTCTGGTTTATTGTATAACTACAAACTGGCCCAGTAAGAAAGAGGGGCCCATCCTAACTTCAAGCCAGTGACACCAGGATAGGCTGCCGCCCCTGAAGACTCTGGAATGGAATAAGCGGATTCAGACTATGGATAGATGGGTGCGTGAATACGAGGGCGTTCAATAATTTATCTACCTCAGTAGAAAAGAAAAGATTTTGGAAAATCTTTGCTTTATTTTTCAATTTAGTCCCTTGATAGCTCCATACACTTCATCCACTGTTCCTACAATGACTTTAACTCCTTTGGAAAAAGATCTTCTGTTTGATCTTCAAGCCAGGACATCACAGCTGTCTCGACATCTTCATCACTTGAAAAACTCTGTCCATGGAGCAATTTCCTCAAAACTCGGAACAGAAAATAATCTGAGGGAGCCAGGTCAGGACCGTAGGGTGGATGGTTCAGCTGCTGGAAACCACATTCTCAGATGGCAGCCTATGATTGACGTGACATCTGAACCGGCGCATTGTCGTGAAGAAGCAGCACGCCTGTTGTGAGTTTTCCTCATCTTTTTTCCTTGACTGACTCGATCACTGCGATCATTGTGTTGGCGTAACTCCAGAAGCGAAAGTCCTTGTCGTCAGCATTCTTGGAAACCATCTTGCACTGACCTATGGCATGCCCAACGTTTTGTGAATTATTTTCCAAACTGTACCTGCCGAGATGCTCATTTCTTCAGCTATTCGATAAACCTTAATTTGTCTGTCTGACAAAACTAAATCTTTGACTTTCTTGCAGATTTCTGTGGAAGTTGCTTTCACAGGCTGTCCAGTGTGAGGGTCATCTTCAATGGACTCTTTACCCCACATAAACTGCTTGCTCCAAAATTTTACTTGATGATGGGGCAGACATACCATAAACTGTAGTCACGCGTTTAGGGATCTCCTTTGGCTTTTTCCCTTTTTTGTGAGAAATTTTATCACTGAACGTTGCTATAGATCTAGCATTTTCTTACTTGATTTGCACAAGGACTCTCCTACACATCTTGTCTCTTGGAATGTTAGACTCGCACTAAGCCACTTTTGCAGGAGTAACCTTGAGACGCGTCACAACCTCCCCAGACTTGCTTCAACATGCTTGCTACTTTCTTTCATACTCAGGTAGATAAATTATTGAACACCCCTAGTACAAATCAGTCAGAAACCCGCAAATGAAAAGATATGAAAATAACAGGATGAAATAATGAGCAGAGAATCTGGAGCTGAAACTCTTCTGTCCAAGCCATAGGCACTGACTCCCCATCAATGACTAGCCTATTTCCTTCCAAAACCATTGAAGTGGGAGTCAAAATACTTTCATTTACCACAAAAACAAACAAAACCAAAGTGGTTAAAATAAGCAATATAAAGCCACGGCCAGCGTGTGGACCACAAAATAAGGATGCTGTGCCCATTCACTAGTCCACTCAAGTGATGTTTTACTGTTCGCGATTCTATTAGTTCTCCCCTTGACCCTGATCAGCACAACTGCATTATGAATAATCCTACCAGTCCTGGAGTCAGCACCACAGTCCAGTCTACACTTCTGGAAGTGGCCAGACCGCACGAACTTTAAACGAAACCAGAGTTTGTGACGTCAAGATTGAGCCTTTCTAATTTTAGTTGCCATTTCGTTGCAGGACTTTGGCTTTTAAGGATTGAAGCATTGAAAGGAATACCAGCTTCTGAATGGGGGGCTTAGTTAAAACGCTGCTCTGGGCCCCCTATAGTTCGGGTCCTATCCACTACAATGCTCCCCCACTTTATCTATTAGAGGCCTTGTGTGGAGACGAGGCATGCAGATTTGTGTCTTTGCCTCAAAGAAACAGACCCTGTAACTGTTTCAATAAACACAGTGAATTTTGTTTTAATTTTTAATTTGTTACCTGGTGTGGATTTGCAGGTCAAGCCTGTGCACAAAAGCTGTTTTATATGATACCATCCATGGTGCTTTGAAATGTGGCGATGGCAGACATGCTTGTGGGGAGGTCGGGTCTGTCCAATGGCTGATTAACTCCAGATGTCACCGAGAAGCCGCAGCAGAACCTGACAGAAGACTCCAAAGGGAAAGGCAAGCGGACAGGGGGAGGGTCGGTGAGGGGGGTTATACTGGGGTGGGCTAGACTGCTCAGGCTGGATTAGGGAAGAACTCAAGAAAAAGGAAACTTTTAGGGTCAGGCTGGGGCAAAATGGGAGAGGGTCGCACAAAACAATTTAGAAGAGCGATAGGCAGCTGTGGTCAGTGACAGATAGGAGTGCCAGGGCGAGAGCTGGCAAGTGTGTAATGTTGGCCTCTGTGGACCAAGAACAGAGTGGACAATCAGGGCTGAACTGCCTTGCTTTGCTAAAAATAACTGAAAAGCAATCCACAGCTGGAGTCAAAAGAAAATTGTTCAAAAGCATAGGCCAAAAGTGGAATGATGGAAAAATCAAGAATGACATTGACCTTCTTCCCTTCAGCAGATAGATCTGGTTTCAAGAAATGGCAGTTGGCTTGATGTTATTTTGGAAAATCAAGGTGGATAGGATTGGTGAGCCTGTTGGACTGAATGACTTGTTCTTGTCCCCAGTTGTTCTAATATTCATCAATGGCAGGAAATCAGGAGATTTGATTGCACACGCATATCCCTTGATAAATCTTTGCCATTACACCGACACTTTCATTTCATAATGTTTGCCTTTGAAGGTGTTGTGCTATGGTGCACTTCCTAATTTGATGAAAGGATCCATCAAGAATGGCACTCACCGTGCAGCATCACAATGTGTCCTACAAAATATAAGACGTAATGGTCTTAATCAGCCCATCCAGCCATCTGCATCTCACTCACTCAATCAATCATTCAGTCACTCAAGCTATCAATCAGTCAGTACGTCCATTTATTTGTAAGTCAGGTATATATATATATATATTCCCCCTGGGATTAATAAAGTATCTATCTATCTATCTATCTATCTATCTATCTATCTATCTATCTATCTATCTATCTATCTATCTATCTATCTATCTATCTATCTATCTATCTATCTATCTATCTATCTATCTATCTATCTACTGACTCGCTCATTCCGACAATCCACCCATCCAAGGCTCAATTCAATTGGTCATCAGCGTAGTATTTACGAGGGACGTTCAAAAAGTTTCCGCACTTTTATATTTTCGTTGGAAACTGTGAAAGTGGGAGGAGTAGTTATTGGTCGTATCTGAGAGGGTTATGTGACTGGGAAAATTGCATCGCAAAGGAAGGTGACCATGTAGACAAATTATGCCATTTGTTTTTGAAATTCTTAATAAATAGAGTGCGGAAACTTTTTAAAATTTTTGTATTTCTAAGTTACTTTTATGTTTTTTTATGTAAATAATGTGATTCTGTTATTACTTTAGAATTTTGTGTTGAAATTAAAAAGTTACTTTTTATTACCGTCTTGACTTTCGTTATTTACATGATGCATCTGTAGCAAAAATGACCATCAGACATTGCGAAGGTTTGGGGCAGCAACCCGTATAATTTTTCCCGGCTGCAAAACTGATTCAGAATCATAGACATGTTCACACAACTGAGTCCAAAACAGAAGTGTCTTAGTATCAACAAGATGGCGGCTTTAAAGGCCATTAGGGGAAGTGATGTCATTGGGACCGGGACCGGAAGTGACGTCGTTGGCTGCCCCAGAGCCAGGCGGGATTTCCTTAGAATGGTCTGCAAGAGATCGAGAGAGAGAATTAGTGCACTTCACCACCCCCTGGTCCAGCATGGAATTACATGTACTCAAGCCCTTTAGTTGCCTCCTAAACACGTGTGTGTGACACATCTTAACATTCACATGACTTCCATCAGTCACTTCTCTGATGTCAAAGGGATGTGACACATAGAGTTCACACTTTCAGTTATCCCTCTTTAGTTATAGTTAACTTTCATTAATTTAGGCCCTAACGTCAGGTTTTTTCCTCTGTTTTGGACCCTTGTAACCTTTAGACTATGAACTGGCCTCTTCTTCTGCTATAACCCTGGCATTTTGACCCTTGTTATCTCTTTTTAACTTTGATTCTCCACTTGCTGATCACCTCCACTCAGAACAATCCTCAGGTAGTTTTTGTGTCCTTAACGGTTAGTTGGGTCACCACTCAAGCACTCCATCCATCCATCCATCCATCTATTGGATCATAGGGTTCAGATATAATCAGTCTATCAATCAGTCAGCCCATCCACCTACGTAACTGAAACTCAATTAGTGAAGCATTCATTGAGTTGGTCAATCAATACAACCATTCATGAATGTGTGTGTCAAGCTTTCAGACAATCAATCAACCAGTCAATCAATCCAATCATCTGTCCATCCACCATTCTTTTATCAGTCTCTCCATTTATCATTCAATCAGTCAAGTTAATCATTCAGTCACTAACTAGTCTGTTACCTCATCTGCTCATCCATGTTTCAGTCAGTTAGTCAATCAGCCAACTAAGGATTCAGTTAATCGGTCCAGCAATTGATCAGTTAGTGAATCTATTCAGCAGTAAAGTTAGAATACAGGTAATCAATCAGTCAATCACACCATCCACCTATCCTTCCATCCATCCATCCATTCATCACCCAGATGTTCGATTAATTGCCCTAGTGAGGTATTCAGTTGCCTAGTCTTGTAATGACCATCAAACACTGCTTAGTCAATCATCCCATTTATATGTCCATTTATTAATCAGGCCTTCAATTAATTAATCAATCAATCAATGTATGAATTCATCAGATTCTGAAGGCCATGTCACATTAGATTCTTTTCCAGCGATTTTCAATCATGGCTTTCATGTACATAATCTTAGAGAGTCGGTGGTGGACTCCTGTGACATACCCAGCGACTGACCCCAACTATTCCATGACAAGTTTGATTTTTTCTTTAGTCGTAGGGGTAGGTTCTTTGTATTTGAGAACTGGCAATCAATGACTGCTCATCCGTAAGTGCAATGCATTTACAGTATAGCATGTATGAGGATTAAGGAGTGAAGGTATTTGGACGTCACAAACAGAAGAGAGACTTGTCTTTATGACGTCTCGTGTTTTACATACCACAACAGAATTAAATAAAGAACAAAAGGGCCGAGATTGTGGATGAACTCGCCGTACCTGTTAATCCTTTGTACAGCATAGTTTTTACAGGGCGGCACGCTATTGGTTGTCAGAAAAAGGGGAGAGCAAGACTGTGTTGGAAAGTCACCATGCAGTCACTCAATTTAATATGCCCACTGATTTTCAGTCATGTAAGCGGACATGGTCCGATGACAACATCATCAACTGCAGTCGGCAAGTCCAACATAACCTACGACTAGAAGTTGCATAAATTGACATTGGCTTAAGTCAGATATGTATTCACTTAAATAATTAGTCCGTCCAAGAAGTCAATCAGTCATTTATTCAACTAGTCCCATTCATACATCCAAATAACCATCAATCTGTTATATTAACACATTGTTCATTGTGTGTTTTTCTGTATTTTATACGTTTTTCACATGAGGATTCAGCTGGTTTATTTTATATTTTAAGTAATTTGACAAAGTTTATTTTTTGCACAACTTATTTTCTTCATCGTACACAACACAGTTTGGGGTCATCACATGAATGCGGTGTCACAAGAATAATCCAAAGACATCAAAAAGGTTTGGGGCAACCACCCATATATTGTGCCCTGGCTGCAAATGGGTAAAGTATTGAGTTCTTAACAGGTTTAAATCCAAAACAGAACTGAGTTAGGATGAGAAATATGGCAGCTTTAAAGGCCAAGACAGGAAGTGACGTCATCAGAACCGGAAGTGATGTCTTCAGGACCGGAACTGATGTCATCAATGGCGCCGGAGCTGGAAGTGATGTCATCATAGGTGCCGGAAGCGAGCGGGATTTCCCCTGGATGGTCTGCAGAGGATTGAGAGAGAAAGTCAGTGCAGCTCATCATCCCCTGGTCTCGTGTGATACTACTATTATTCAGGCCCTTCAGCTGCCTCCAAATTGCACATGTGTGACACAGTCATCATGCCGATGACATAGTGGAAATGAAGATATATTTCATGGTAAGCCAGTGATTGATGTCATAATGGACAGGCACCAGTTTCAAGCTCAAATTTATAGTTATATGTTGTGAATGATTAGTGCCAAACAAAAACAAAGATCTGGGGATTTGGCCCATACATTGTTGAAGAGTAATCAATTAGGACTGAAACCGGTCTTTTCTGAAAAATAACAAAAGACAAATGAGTATGACAATCAGGCTGGTTTTATAAAAAAAAGCCAGGAAATGAAATGATGTCATCAGTATGAGACAGAAGTGAGGTCATTAGGGTGGAACGGTGAGGTCATCAGGACGGGACGGTAGTGAGGTCACCTGAAAAGGAATGGAAGTGATGAGTTTTGGCTTAGTCTTCCATGGGTCTGAAAGAGGAAAGAGAAAAGGCATTAATGTTCATTACCAACCCTTTTCTGGTGTCTTTTACACCCCATGTTGGACCCTTTGGCTGTCCCCTAAGTGTGTGTGTGTGACAATGTACATAACAAAACGAAACTCTTTCATGCCTGTCTTCCAATCCCATGATGGAGAAGGTCTTAACTTCTGCCCCAAGCTGCCTGGCCTTAGTTCTGGCTCTCCATGACCTTGAATTGGATTAAGTGGCATGGCAGACGGCTGGGGCTCTTACCCAGCCTGAACGCTTGGAGGATGGAAGGTCCGGGAGAGAGACAGTACCTTCCCCGGGATATGAGAGGGCAGCCCCTCTGGTTTGTATCAGGGCCACGAGATTGGAGCTTAGAAGCTCAACCCTGTTGGGGCCTGTGGACACCCCCAGGGGGCACCCGGATGATTCTGGAGCCATCGACTGCAGCACTTCTGCCACACCAGGAAGTGCTGCCGGAAAAGGAACCAGGCACACCTGGAGTGCTTCCAGGTGTCCATGCGCCACACCAGGAACTTTATTAATGAGTCTGTTAGTTTGATAATTATAGCATTTAGATTAATGAACTAATGGATTAATGAATTATAGATTTGTTAATAAGTTTAGATGGGGTGGGGCAGTGGTAGGGCTGCTCCCTCCCATTAAGGTGACCAGGGTTTGCATAACTATGTGGAGTGTGTGGTCAGTGTGTGTGTGTTCGCCCCACCATAGACTGGCACTCTGTCTGGGACATTATTCTTGCCTTGGGCCCAGTGCTCGCTGGGATGGGCTCCTGCAACCCTGTTCAGGAATAAGCAGGTTAGAAAATGATTGGCTGACTACCTTCTGGCTGTTAAAGGTTCTGCACAAAATAAAGTGGTTGACTTGATTCAAGAGCCCACCCACCTGCAGTTGCAGGCAAGAAATATTCCCCTCCCACCCCTCCACCTCAAATTATACTCGACGTTGTCACGGAAGATGCGCCAATTATTTCATACAATGAGGGAAATGTCAGTGTCACCCTAACTGATTCCAGATGTGCAAGCATTGTCTGTACCTTCCCCTCTATCTAGTACAAGCCATTTCTTAGGCATGTTGGTTTTTTTGGTCCAACACTAAACCAACTGCTCATGGGCTAATCCACAGAATGACATATTTTGTTTTGATCACATCATGTAATGACAAAAACACATCTTCATTAAAATCGAATGAAAAAAGGCCGCCTTTGCAAACTACTCAAAGCGCTACTCCAAAATCAATTATTCCACTTGTCAGACTCTGATTTACTGAAATGTAGAATCATGGCTAGCTGCGGCCCACCTAGCAGCACCAGTTACAAGACAAGAACCAACCCTTGAAGGGACACCAGATCTCTGCACTGCACCATCTCTCTCTCACTCTGTCTCTGACAATCTAAAACTCACAAATAACCCAACACAGCTTTGGGATGTTAGGGGAAAACCAGAATAAAACCGCATCCAGACACAGAGGGGGAATAAGCAGACTTCACCCAGATGGCGACCAGTCTGAAACCTGAACCCTTGAGCTCTGAAGCAGTGAGGCACCCACCAGCGTAACATGTGAAGTGGACTCTGCACCTTGCACCCTACCAATATGCTCAATCTCTGGACATTCGCCACATTTGCTCATCTGCTTTGACACCCTTGAGCTATGCGGAGTCTTCTACAATTCTGTCTCACAAAATCAATTTGTTTGGCCTCCCGCCACTTTGTGGAGTTTTGCTGACTCAGTTATGACCTGAGAGCTTGGTGTCTCCATATTACTACATGTTAATATTCCAGTTAATTTGGCAATGCGTATGTGCACACTAAAAGACTATATGATAGATAGATAGATAGATAGATAGATAGATAGATAGATAGATAGATAGATAGATAGATAGATAGATAGATAGATAGATAGATAGATAGATAGATAGATAGATAGATAGAATTTAATTTTAGTATAGTAGACAGGATTAGATAGATAGATAGATAGATAGATAGATAGATAGATAGATAGATAGATAGATAGATAGATAGATAGATAGATAGATAGATAGATAGATAGATAGATAGAATTGAAAGGCACTATATGTTAGATAGATAGATAGATAGATAGATAGATAGATAGATAGATAGATAGATAGATAGATAGATAGATAGATAGAATTAAAAGGCACTATATGTTAGATAGATAGATAGATAGATAGATAGATAGATAGATAGATAGATAGATAGATAGATAGATAGATAGATAGATAGATAGATAGATAGATAGATAGATAGATAGATAGATAGATAGATAGATACTTTATTTATCCCAAGGGGAAATTCACATACTCCAGCAGCAGCATACTGATAAAAAATAATATTAAAGAGTGATAACAATGCAGGTATACAGACAGACAGTAACTTTGTAAAATGTTAACGTTTAACCCCCTGGGTGGAATTGAAGAGTCGCATACTGTAGGGGAGGAACGATCTCCTCAGTCTGTCAGTGGAGCAGGATGGTGACAGCAGTCTGTCGCTGAAGCTGCTCCTCTGTCTGGAGATGATCCTGTTTAGTGGATGCAGTGGATTCTCCATGATTGACAGGAGCCTGCTCAGCGCCCGTCGCTCTGCCACGAATGTCAAACTGTCCAGCTCCGTCACTACAATAGAGCCTGCCCTTCCTCACCAGTTTGTCCAGGCGTGAGGCGTCTTTCTTCTTTATGCTGCCTCCCCAGCACACCACTGCGTAGAAGAGGGCGCTCGCCACAACTGTCTGATAGAACATCTGCAACATCTTATTGCAGATGTTGAAAGACGCCAGCCTTCTAAGGAAGTATAGTCGGCTCTGTCCTCTCTTATACAGAGCATCAGTATTGGCAGTCCAGTCTAATTTATCATCCAACTGCACTCCCAGGTATTTATGGGTCTGCACCCTCTACACACAGTCACCTCTGATGATCACATAAAAGGGCGTATATGTACTAATTTGAGGAGGCGGACGTACCTCTTGCGTTTGCACTTGCATAATAATAATAATAATAATGCATTTTTCATTAGTAGTAAATTTCAAAGTGCTACATAAAAAGTTTAAACAAAGGCAAAACAAGATAAAAACAGAGATAAAACAACAATAATTATAGTATTCTTGTTAATATGCTTTCCTAAATAGAAAAGTCTTTAGCTGTTTTTGAAAACAGCCCACAATCTGCTGTGTTCTCAGGCTCTCTGGTAGGGCATTCCAGAGTTGTGGAGCAGCGGCTTGTATGAAGTTTGGTCACAGGGCGGTGAAGGCGGTAGGTATTTGCAAAACAGAGGTTTCTTGTAGTGGATTGTAGTATAAGGAGTTCCTTAAGATATTGTGGAGCATTTCCATGGATACACTGGTGAGTGAACAGTTTGTATTCAATATGGAGATGGATAGGGAGCCAATGAAGTGACTGAAGGATTGGTGAGATATGTTCATATTTCCGCACCCTCATCAGGATCCTTGCAGCACTATTTTGAATTTGTTGGAGCTTTTGAAGGCTCTTGCTGGGGATCCCGATGAGGAGTGCATTACAATAGTCCAGCCCAGAGGAGACAAAGGCATGAATCAGTTTTTCAGCATCACAGAGGGAGAGGCAGGGACAGAGTTTGGCTATGTTTCGGAGATGAAGGAATGCAATTTTACAAAGGTGATGGACATGTGTAATCAAATGACAGATGGGAGTCTAACTTGACACCCAGATTTGTAAGAGAAGTGGAAAGGGCAATGGTACGGTCAGAAAAGGAAATACAATTTACAGAAGAACGAAGTTGATGGGGGGTGCCAATTAAAAGAGCTCCAGTTTTAGCACTGTTCAGCTTGAGGAAGTTCTTGGACATCCAGGCCTCAGTCTCATCCAAACAAGAAGAAAGAGTTGATGGAGGTGTAAGAGAAGTTGAATCCAGTCTCACATAGAGCTGCGTATCATCGGCATAGCAATGGAATGAAACTCCATGCCTGCGGATGATGTGACCCAGGGGTGGAATATAGATATTAAAAAGGGTCGGCCCAAGGACTGATCCTTGTGGGACCCCACAGGTGACAGTTGGGTATGAGATTTAGCATCTCCTAGGGCCACATACTCAGCCCTATCTGTAAGATAGGACTCGGACCACTCCAAAGCAGTGCCAGAAAGTCCAATTATATAGTGAAGATGATGAAGGAGAATATTATGATCTACTGTATCAAATGCAGCTGTGAGGTCCAGGAAGATAAGGATTGCATCTTAATTTCAGAGTGTGCTGATGAATGAGGACGTATATTGGCTTCTGTGTTTCACATCTTGTTCGAGGATAACTGCGATAGACAAGCATTCAGTGTCCACAGATCTCTTCAGCCGGCTCACATATTGCTGTATAATGCTGTGCCTTTACATGTATTCATTTAGGGGACCCTTTTCTCTACACCAAATCGCAATACTTGTGAGCAGTAGCAGTCTCTGTGCTCTGCTCTCTCTGTCACTTGCCCTGTGGCTGATTATTGCTGCCAGCTTCTCTATATTGCTTCAATTTGTTACACAGTTGTGGATAAGGAGATGCCATTATTGTCCAGACTCCACAATCTGGGCAGCATATCAGGAGTCTTGTGTACTCCATTGCTTGAAGAGAGCATTGACTGTCGAAGGAGTGTACCCCCCCCCGCCCTCTCGGCCCCAGGACATCTCCTACTCAGAGACCGTAAGGTCAAAGGGCAGCCTAAAGCACTGCACGGAGTTTTGGCAGACACCCCTGGGGTGCACATCCTGGGAAACCAGCCCGAGCTGACGTCTCGCTTGGTCCAGCCCGCTGTGCTCCGTTTTCCCCTTTAACATTCCTTTTAAGAGCTCTGGTATCTTGTTTCAGTGTCTGAAGCCTTAATAAAAGCCCATCTGTTTGAGCTTTACAGCCTCGGCGTGCCTTGCGCCCCATACCCACTGATATTTTATACTGTCTTGTTACAAGTCCACCTCGATTAAGCTGATACTGTTTAATGTGTAATGTTGAGTTTCCAAAAACCCTGAGAAATCTGAAATAAAAAAGGTCTTCTATAATTTAAAAAAAACCATACACTCACAAAGACGACGTTTCTGTGTTTCTAATCTGTCCTCCTTGTTTTATTTCTGGCTCAGTATTCTGGAGTCGGGGATCGGGGCCAAGAATTGCGGTTATTGATTTAAGATGAACATGTAAGAGTGCAGAAAATTGTTACACCAGAGCAACTTGCCAGCTGTGAAAGTAAAGCAGGAGATGTGTTGGGCGCTGGGGTGCCAGAGGAGTGTTTTTGTTTTTTTGTGGTGGTCAAATTGTCAAACGGAATAGGCACAAACACCTTTAAAGAATTTTACACTCCGATCGGAGTTTTCACAATGTAGTTGTTAGTAAGGTTCCAGGCCAGTGTAGCAGGTGGGAGAAGCCTACCATTCTTTTAAGCGTTTCATTTCATTATTAAGGTTTTTATCTATTTTCTTTCATATAGAGAACTGTTCCATTCAGACACTAAGCTGAGATACACCGCAGAAAACATCTGATTCAGCCATCATCCAGTTTGAAGCTGTAGTCACTAAGCTAAGGAACCCTTTACCATCCATTGTCCCTTAATGTGACCAGTTGCAACCCAGGAACTTAAGGACGTGTCCTACTCTGATGGACTCAGAACAGTAAACCTGTTCGTCTTGAGCAGACGAGACCAGGTGAGGACCTAATCCAGGTGTTCAAAATCATCCATGGCAAAGAAGACCCAGCAGAATACTTTCAATTTCAGGGTTAATCCCGAGAACACCACGAGAAATTCAGGAAAAGTGCATTTAGGACTGAAGCCAGGAAGCACATCTTTATGCAAAGAGTTGTGAGAATCCTTGCGTCAAGCAGAAACCTTGGCAGCTTTTAAGAAGTGTCTGCATGAGATCTTGGAACAACTTTGCTATTAGCTAAACAAACAAGCTTGATGGACTGAATGGTCGCTCGTTGGTCAAATTTCTTTAAAGATAACGCGTCACCAGGCTGAGCCCTACTTCCCTTTGGTCAGGCCTGGCGCTACACTGCGCTCATTCTCAGGGTCTTGAGTTTCTTCACATATTTTGGGTCAGCCTCAACAGCTGGCTGTACTACCAAGATGAAGAAATGGCTTAAATGTTAGGAGATGGACATAAAGAATCATAGTTAAACTGGGCGAGATCATAGTTAAATCATCATGTTACATTAAATTATTAAATCTAATTAAATCATATAAAATGCTATTAAATATTATAGCATATTAAATTAATATGGGACAGAAAGGACATCAAATCAAGCAACCAAGCCCAATATACAAACCAAACATCAAGATGAAAGAAATATGCAAAGATCTTATCACCCTGGATCGATTTTGAAATAACTAAACACAGTAACGGTAACATGCAAATCCAGAATCTTGGATAAAATGTTAAAATGCATCGCCATCTGATGTTGTGTCCAGGTGATAACATCACAAAACGCAACTTCACGTCTTCTTGTGACAACATATTATGAATGGCTAGCTTTAAGAAACTCTTGCGCCTTTCTTTTTTGCTTCTAAGATAAATTTTACTTTTCCAATATGGATATTTAACGGCACTGAACACATATTTTGAATTTATTCATTTACTAGCTGTCACCCCACGGCTCCGCCCACGTAGTTGTGAAACAGGACAAACTTTAAAAATCAATTAAAACAAAAATGTACATCTGGCCAAGCGGAAGGTAGTTACGCTCCAACATCAAACGTTGGCACTGTATCTGATCGTGTTCAGCTCTGACAGGAGAGCGTGTCCCGCGTGGGGAGAAAAGCACGTGGCCGCGATATCTCTAGCAATCAGCAGCTACCCTCTAAAACACATGGAGCTGTGAACTTTCTATCAAAAACGTCTGTAGATGATAATGTCTGTTGAACAAACAGGTATTGCTAGCTAAGCGGAGGCCAGGTACACTCCAACATGTGGTGAGATGTAGACCGACTCGAACGGAGGCTGGCGAGTGAATGAGGAAGGCCCCGCACCCCTGCTCTCAGCCCACAGACTCTCTCTCTCAGATTCGCACAAAATAAAACTAAAACAGTAGCTACCACAGTAAGAAAAATGGCAGAATTATAGGATCATAAAAATAATGGTAAAGATAATTACTATATCAAAATATTTTATCAAGCAAACACTAAGTGCAGAATTGAATTCTTCAAAAAGAAAATCCCTAAAAACACGACCATGACTGAACACATTTGCTCAAATATGTTGTTTCTTTTTGTGCTTTTTATTTATTAGTTTTGATTTTTTTTTTATTTTAAATTTTACCCTTTTTCATTTGTATAGCACCTAAGGGGACGGGGCCACCAATGATGTATAATTATTCAGGTGTGCTGCTCATCATGTTGGCGGCCTGAAGTTTTCAGATTTCAGGCAGATTGTGGCTCGAGTTTTTTGCTCAGGCATTGAGTGAGTGGAGGTGCGGCTGAGTGTTTGCTCATCTTCCCTGCAGCCATCCTGATTTTCGTTAAGCCTTTCTAGTTTTAAGGACTGGAACAGAAGTGAGACTTTTAAAACAGTGGATTTGTAAAAATATTGACTCTTCTGGAAACAATTTCATATTGTCTTAGATTTCAAGCGTGAGGATTCCTCTTAGGATTAGCTTGAAACTTTCTGTCTTATAATTTATATTTTGTTTAGAATTACACTTGTGCTTGGAGTTAGTATTTCTAGAGTAACTGATGTAACACAGGTTAGCTGTTTTGAACCCCAACACCCTGGGGATGTAAGCGTCAGTCCTAACCA
The DNA here is from genome assembly GCF_900747795.2 of Erpetoichthys calabaricus. Lineage (NCBI taxonomy): Eukaryota > Metazoa > Chordata > Cladistia > Polypteriformes > Polypteridae > Erpetoichthys > Erpetoichthys calabaricus. The sequence continues at coordinate 17,899,613 of NC_041408.2, forward strand.
CTGCACCACACTACTTTCATCAAAATGGCTGAGTTTCTACCTAATTGACGACTAAATAGACACTAAATAAATACAATTCTGATGACTTCTCTGTGAAATTGGCATAACATGTGAATCAGTAATGTAAATAGAAAGTGCGGGTTAAATATGTTGAATAACAATGGATTAAATTGTCAGAATGGCCTCAGAGTGTGTGAAATAGAAATGTGCTTTACAAAGCTGTGACAGTGATGATGAAAGTACCCAGGCACATGTTTTCACTTTCTTAAGGCACTATATGATAGATAGATAGATAGATAGATAGATAGATAGATAGATAGATAGATAGATAGATAGATAGATAGATAGATAGATAGATAGATAGATAGATAGATAGATAGATAGATAGATGTAAGGCACTAAATGATAGATAGATAGATAGATAGATAGATAGATAGATAGATAGATAGATAGATAGATAGATAGATAGATAGATAGATAGATAGATAGATAGATAGATAGATGTAAGGCACTAAATGATAGATAGATAGATAGATAGATAGATAGATAGATAGATAGATAGATAGATAGATAGATAGATAGATAGATAGATAGATAGATAGATAGATAGATAGATAGATAGATGTAAGGCACTATATTATAGATAGATAGATAGATAGATAGATAGATAGATAGATAGATAGATAGATAGATAGATAGATAGATAGATAGATAGATAGATAGATAGATGTAAGGCACTATATTATAGATAGATAGATAGATAGATAGATAGATAGATAGATAGATAGATAGATAGATAGATAGATAGATAGATAGATAGATAGATAGGTGTAAGGCACTATATTATAGATAGATAGATAGATAGATAGATAGATAGATAGATAGATAGATAGATAGATAGATAGATGTAAGGCACTATATGACATAGATAGATAGATAGATAGATAGATAGATAGATAGATAGATAGATAGATAGATAGATAGATAGATAGATAGATGTAAGGCACTAAATGATAGATAGATAGATAGATAGATAGATAGATAGATAGATAGATAGATAGATAGATAGATAGATAGATAGATAGATAGATAGATAGATGTAAGGCACTAAGTGATAGATAGATAGATAGATAGATAGATAGATAGATAGATAGATAGATAGATAGATAGATAGATAGATAGATAGATGTAAGGCACTATATTATAGATAGATAGATAGATAGATAGATAGATAGATAGATAGATAGATAGATAGATAGATAGATAGATAGATAGATAGATAGATAGATAGATGTAAGGCACTATATGATAGATAGATAGATAGATAGATAGATAGATAGATAGATAGATAGATAGATAGATAGATAGATAGATAGAAAGATAGATAGATAGATAGATGTAAGGCACTATATGATAGATAGATAGATAGATAGATAGATAGATAGATAGATAGATAGATAGATAGATAGATAGATAGATGTAAGGCACTATATGATAGATAGATAGATAGATAGATAGATAGATAGATAGATAGATAGATAGATAGATAGATAGATAGATAGATAGATAGATAGATAGATAGATAGATAGATAGATAGATAGATAGATCTTATGGAAGAGAAGGCTGCTCAGTGAAAGTTCAAGTGGCCTGTCTGTGTAAGCCACCCTGTGTTTCTTGTCTGTTATCCTTCGCTCAATCAATCTTTACTTTATGTAGAACCTTTCACAGAGCACACAACCACAAGACCCTCTGCAAAGCAAACAAGAAAACCATCAAAAAACTGACAGGGTAAAACAGAAGATCATTCACGTGAGTGGTTTGTGATGGGGCCTCGCGCCCTCCCCAGGTCTCACACGCGTCTCCTCAAGGCAGACTTCCCTGCCGTGTGGTCCTTCACCCACAAGCTCTTGTAACTCATTGCTTCTGTGAAAACAGACATCCAAATTAAATTAGAATGGCCCGCTCCGCCGGCGGCATGGCACTTCCTCTCCGGTCCTGTTTTCTTACTCAACAATCTATCACCTAATTAGGACCAGTAAGGGAATCATCTTCAGTGGATTAACCTTGACGAGCTTGCAGCCCTTCAACATGTGCCCTTTTGATTAGTGCGAGCCGACATGGCAGCCCCTGTAATCCTACACGCTTAATTAAATTCAGATGAGCGGTGGCTGCAAAACTATCTGGAGATGCACAGGCCACCTTGATGGGCTTGATGGAGGTAAGGAGAGCAGCTGGAATGAACAAAAAAGAGCAGAATCAATGGAGCCAGAGTTGGCATTTCACTCGTATTTGGCGTGCTGCACCGGTGAGGGTCTGCATAAGAGCAAAGGCACTATGGGTTTGTGAGGAAGACATGTTGTTATGTGAGGTCAGGGTGCACTTAGCCATGACATACAGTATATGGTGTAACATAATATGTCATAAACTGTCTAGCCTCAGCTTTAAAGGACATGGTAAGAATTTAACTGACTTGATACACTTAAGTCAGTTTGGCCCCTATGGCTGTGGCTCATTTTTACCTGGCATGGATCATGTCACAGTTACTTATACTTCATCTAGGGGGTCCAGTTCAGCCACACTGGTGAAGACCTGCCAATTTCACATGTCAGCCCCTCTGGGGTCACCGCAGAAAATATTGTTTAGTGACTCTGGCATGGAACTGTAAAGCCTGGGGATGAAAGTTCAGACCCCACCTTTGAACAATTCACAAGGACTGCCAGGGTCCCAGAAACAGAAGCATGGAAAGAGATGCAGTACAATTGTTTATAACCTGAATAGCATAAAAGTATCAGCTAAATAAATGTAATTTTGTGAGTATATTGTACTTGATAAACAAGGAAATGTCCCAGCAGCCCTGCAGAGACTATCCAATGGGTGCCAAAGGGGCAAACTTTCACTTTTTAAAATGGTTTCCTTTAAAAGGGTACCTGTTTTATTGGAAGGTAAAAACCACGCAAACAACCGGCCAGATGTCTTTCGGTCGGACTTTGTTGTAATGATGTTTGGATGCAGGAATAAAAGTGAAGCGTCAGTGGGACTCCACCTGCCTGCCGCGTGTCAGTCGGCCTCACACTGAACGCTTTCGCAACGCCTGTCTGCTCCGATCCCGTCAGCTGTCTGCGCCCCTGAAATGTAACTAATCACAAAGAAAACAGCCACTTCCTCCATAATCAAAACTGACTCCAGCTCTTTTGATATTCCGTTACGATTTAATTATTGTTTTCCTACTTCTTCTGATTTTAAACATGAAAATAATTAACTGTAATTGCCACTCTTCTGGGTTTTGTTAATGCAAGCGCTTGTGCGTCAGAAGCGTTGTGCGCAGTCGCGGCCTCTGCGCTTTGGCGGACCAGCGGTATCAGCTGTGCCACTCACTGGGGTGGGCGGCACGGGAGGGAGTCGGTGCTGGTACAGGTGGCAAAATAAAGGTGAACAACTCTCGAGCAAATGATTAAAAAGACCCGAAAGAAATGCTTACTGTCGGCAATCAAAGAAACCGTTAGGTGTGCGCGAACTCATGTCTTCTGGCAAGCCATCCACGTCTTGATAGATAGATAGATAGATAGATAGATAGATAGATAGATAGATAGATAGATAGATAGATAGATAGATAGATAGATACTTTATTAATCCCAAGGAGAAATATATTAATATCAAAAAGGAAAAAATTTAAATCGATACTGCATCGCTCTGTTAGCTTAGATTGTGTGTCAGGTGACTCCATCATCGTTTACACCTTTTGGTGAATGGATTCAAATCCCGAGGCCCGTCACTGTTCCCTATATGTATATAGAATTCATACCTTTAAACTGCCGGGTGTGATGAGTAATGCAGCAGCTCATATGAGCATTCGCTGAAGCAGGCTCCGAAATAAATGGAGCTCTTCAACAGTTTCTCCCACCATTTTCACTGTAATTTTAATGTATTTAATTTAGTTTTATATAAATCATTGATCACTTTACAATGACCGAAACACTGTCCACTGGAAACTGTGATCAGCACAACTTTCCAGACATGTAAGTTTAAAGTTAAATGAGTTTATGTGATCCTCGACACTCGTGGAACTCAGCCTCGTGAACCAAAATGAGCCGTTAAGGAAGACGCGGCAGGTGTTTCACGCTCACGTTAAACGCACGCTTGGCCAAGAGTCGCGATACTGTCGCTCTTAAGACGAATATTCTGTCCAACACGATCACAAGAACAGCAAAAGTCGATTTGCAAACATGTAACGCGTCCAAGTCTGTTCTTTACCTAAAGACGGTTCGGAAATTTAATGAAACGCTTCTAGAGAGGAGGGTGGTATCTGTTCAGATCTTCTTTAGCAGGTGCAGGAGCGGCGAAGTGAATTTGGGAGGTGCGTCCACCTGCAGACCAACCGCGATTCAGTAACTCCGCCGGACAGCCAATTGGATTGCAGGTTTTTCTTGTCACTAAGCCCCAGGTATTATCTTGTGCTGACTGACTGAGAATGTGTCTTACCGCGAGGAGCAGCCATTGGACGTGGATTGGAGGAAAATAATGCAAACAAAATATATAAGTCATAAACTCCCCCTCTCAAGGTAAATTTGAAACTGGAAGCTTCTCTGTAACTGAAGTCATACGGAAGGTTTCTGTGTTTCAGAAGCGTCGCCCAAAGCCCTTCTTAAAGTAGGTGCATGCATTTCTGGGGCAGGCCCTTGTCAATATGAATTACCAATGGAAAATCAAATTCATTCCTAATTACGTCTAGGTTACAAGAACTGTTTACGCTTTGATGTCAAAAGAATTTAAATTAAACAAATGGCAGATGCTAACACTCCAATCAATTAAGCACAAGACTGAGGGGATGGTTCCCAACAACAAGTCAGTGACACCGTGAGCACACATCAGAATGGATGTTTCACTCAGAAGTCACACTGGAGTTAGACAAATAACTGCACAAAAACGCAAGCTGACAATAAACGCATTAAACATTTTAAACACCACAGAGGATGTTTTAGGCATACCATAATTAGGTCCCTAAATATTTGGACAGAGACAACTTTTTTCTAATTTTGGTTCTGTACTTTACCACAATGAATTTTAAATGAAACAACTCCGATGCAATTGAAGTGCAGACTTTCAGCTTTAATTCAGTGGGGTGAACAAAACGATTGCATAAAAATGTGAGGCAACTAAAACATTTTTTATAACACAATCCGTTCATTTCAGGGGCTCAAAAATAATTGGACAATTGACTCAAAGGCTATTTCATGGGCAGGTGTGGTCAAGTCCGTTGTTATGTCATTATCAATTAAGCAGATAAAACGCCTGGAGTTGATTTGAGGTGTGGTGCTTGCATGTGGAAGATTTTTCTGTGAACAGACAACATGCAGTCAAAGGAGCTCTCTATGCAGGTGAAAGAAGCCATCCTTAAGCTGCGAAAGCAGAAAACACCCATCCGAGAAATTGGTACAATATTACGAGTGGCAAAATCTACAGTTTGGTACATCCTGAGAAAGAAAGCAAGTACTGGTGAACTCAGCAACGCAAAAAGACCTGGACGTCCACGGAAGATAACAGTGGTGGGTGATCGCAGAATCATTTCCATGGTGAAGAGAAACCCCTTCACAACAGCCAACCAAGTGAACAACACTCTCCAGGGGGTAGGCATATCGATATCCAAGTCTACCATAAAGAGAAGACTGCATGAAAGTAAATACAGAGAGTGCACTGCAAGGTGCAAGCCACTCATAAGCCTCAAGAATAGAAAGGCTAGATTGGACTTTGCTAAAGAACATCTCAAAAAGCCAGCACAGTTCTGGAAAAACATTCTTTGGACAGATGAAACCAAGATCAACGTCTACCAGAATGATGGCAAGAAAAAAGTATGGAGAAGGCGTGGAACAGCTCATTATCCAAAGCATAGCACATCATCTGTAAAACACGGTGGAGGCAGTGTGATGGCTTGGGCGTGCATGGCTGCCAGTGGCACTGGGACACTCGTGTTTATGGATGATGTGACACAAGGCAGAATCAGCCGAATGAATTCTGAGGTGTTCAGAGACATACTGTCTGCTCAAATCCAGCTAAATGCAGTCAAATTGATTAGGCGGCGTTTCATGATACAGATGGACAATGACCCAAAACATACAGCCAAAGCAACCCAGGAGTTTATTAAAGCAAAGAAGTGGAAAATTCTTGAATGGCCAAGTCAGTCACCTGATCTTAACCCAACTGAGCAGGCATTTCACTTGTTGAAGACTAAACTTCAGACAGAAAGGCCCACAAACAAACAGCAACTGAAAGCCGCTGCAGTAAAGGCCTGGCAGAGCATTAAAAAGAAGGAAACTCAACATCTGGTGATGTCCAGGAGTTCAAGACTTCAGGCTGTCATTGCCAGCAAAGGGTTTTCAACCAAGTATTAGAAATGAACATTTGATTTCCAGTTATTTAATTTGTCCAATTACTTTTGAGCCCCTGAAATGAAGGGATTGTGTTCAAAAAATGCTTTAGTTGCCTCACATTTTTATGCAATCGTTTTGTTCACCCCACTGAATTAAAGCTGAAAGTCTGCACTTCAACTGCATCTGAGTTGTTTCATTTAAAATTCATTGTGGTAATGTACAGAACCAAAATTAGAAAAAAGTTGTCTCTGTCCAAATATTTAGGGACCTAACTGTATATATTAATGAAATATTATAATAACTGAATGCTAAGCGATGTAATAATTACGCACTTAACAGCAGAACAGAGCATCAGCAGGTGGATGACACATGTTGGCACTGCATAAGCTGTACAAACACTATGGCGGGTGAAGGACACACACACAGTCAAACAGTGGGAGACAAAATTATAACTCGGTGCATGCGGCGCTCCTTCAGTTTGTGTTCAGAATGCTGTTTAGGATGGTCTGTGCCCACGTCATTCCTAGTGACCACTTGTGATTAAGTCTCACTCTGCCTGACGCCTTCCACATGGCTAATAATACATACTAATGTTCTTAACACTTGTTAGCTGCATTCTGTTGTCTTCAATGTGGGGGGTCTTCTTTTATAATAAACAATTGGGAGACAGTGTCCTTCCCAGTCTTGTATGTAATAAAAACTGGGGGAGTGATTTTATGCAGTTTCTAAAGATCTTACTGTGTAACTTTTGAAAAACGGTGCTCTCTGTTCTTTGTGTAATTATCAGCAGTCTACATTAATGACATTGCACGTACCACTAGCTCCCACCTAACATAGGGCTTTGGAACTGTCAGTGTTGAATAAAGAATCTGAGCAAGAGATATGTAATCATGGTGGCTAGAAAGACATCTTTTAATCAAAAAATGTAAATCACCTGTTCAATTTAGTGATTTTACAATGTGATTATATACGAGGGGCGTTCAAAAAGTTTCCGTACTTTTATATTTTCGTTGGAAACAGTGAAGGCGGGAGGAGTATTAATTGGTCGTGTCTGAGAGTGTCATGTGACTGGGAAAATTGCATCGCAGAGGAAGGTGACTATGTAGAAAAGTGATGTCTTTTTGAAATTGTTAATAAGATAGGGGGCTCTGCCCCCTGCTCACTTCGCTCGCCCACCCCCGTGTTTGGTTTACCGGATATACAATTTAAACAGATTATTTTCATGGGAATCGTTGCATATGCATTATTTTCACTTTTACTTTAAAACTTTTGTAAAAACAATACTTGTCCTTTATTTCCGGCCCCAGGTGTGGTTAAATCTCTTTCTTGCTCACGTTGTGAAGGGGGGGGGGGGGGGGGGGCGGCTGAACGCACGCTAAGGAGATGCCATTCGTGTCTCTGCCGCTTGCGTTGCGAAGGGGGGGAGAAGGGAGAAGCGGTCGGATCATCTGTTGGCTTGTTGTTGCTGCTGCTGCTGGCGAGCTGCGTGTTTTGCTTGTCGCTTGTTGTTGTTTTATGAGCTGGGAGCACATGAAGTGTGTCTAGATAGATAGATAGATAGATAGATAGATAGATAGATAGATAGATAGATAGATAGATAGATAGATAGATAGATAGATAGATAGATAGATAGATAGATAGATAGATAGATACTTTATTAATCCCGATGGGAAAACCAAACGCATTAAAACAACTGCTAGGTTAGATGTCCGTGAACTTGTTTTAAATGTTGTCTCACTGCCTTGTCTCACGTGACGTTAAAGTGTCTCTCATGGGACGTCAAATTGTCTTCCGAGAAGATCACGTCTCGTCTCCCTAGTCTCCCTCCCAAGATTTTTTTTTATAATAGAGAGATAGATTTTAAAAAGTGCGGAAATGTTTTGAACGTCTCTCATATGAGTATGTGTATATACACTATATCATTATAAACATTCATTTTTAAATACAAAATAATTTTTCAAAAGTATTTTTTCTCATAAAAATCAGTAATGGATGGGCCTAGCTGCCTGCTAGTGTGAGCATGACCCCCTGAGGCCCACCCAGAATGGTGGATTTGCTCTGTTTTAAGGGTAGGTGACACCATAAAGAGAGTTGGTTAGGGCAGGATGCGTTTAATTATTGTATTCATTGATTATTAACATATTTTCATTAGCCATGGCCTTAACAAAAACTTTATTTAAGATTAATTTTAGCAATCAGTTGGGGATACTAGGCCACACTGGCCTCCTCTTAGATTCTACCCATGATTGTCACTTTTGTTTTATCTTTGGTGAGCACACCAACTTGCACAAGCATGGAGACAATTGGAGTAAGTGATGAAGAACGTGTGCTGCTCAGTCAGCTGTGTTAGCCAAACACATACAAACACATACAAAAAAAATCACAAATGCAGGTGGAACAGAACCTGACCAAATGTGTGGACACAATAGCAGAGCGGAGGACGAGTCCTGCACAGTCCACACAGTCATCAGACAGAGCAAGTTTGTGTAGAGAAAACTCTGCAGAGTCTGCAGCCTTCTATCTATCTATCTATCTATCTATCTATCTATCTATCTATCTATCTATCTATCTATCTATCTATCTATCTATCTATCTATGTCATATAGTGCCTTTCATTTCTATCTATCTATCTATCTATCTATCTATCTATCTATCTATCTATCTATCTATCTATCTATCTATCTATCTATGTCATATAGTGCCTTTCATTTCTATCTATCTATCTATCTATCTATCTATCTATCTATCTATCTATCTATCTATCTATCTATCTATGTCATATAGTGCCTTTCATTTCTATCTATCTATCTATCTATCTATCTATCTATCTATCTATCTATCTATCTATCTATCTATCTATCTATGTCATATAGTGCCTTTCATTTCTATCTATCTATCTATCTATCTATCTATCTATCTATCTATCTATCTATCTATCTATCTATCTATCTATCTATCTATCTATCTATGTCATATAGTTCTTTTTATTTCTATCTATCTATCTATCTATCTATCTATCTATCTATCTATCTATCTATCTATCTATCTATCTATGTCATATAGTGCCTTTCATTTCTATCTATCTATCTATCTATCTATCTATCTATCTATCTATCTATCTATCTATCTATCTATCTATCTATCTATCTATGTCATATAGTGCCTTTCATTTCTATCTATCTATCTATCTATCTATCTATCTATCTATCTATCTATCTATCTATCTATCTATGTCATATAGTGCCTTTCATTTCTATCTATCTATCTATCTATCTATCTATCTATCTATCTATCTATCTATCTATCTATGTCATATAGTGCCTTTCATTTCTATCTATCTATCTATCTATCTATCTATCTATCTATCTATCTATCTATCTATCTATCTATCTATGTCATATAGTGCCTTTCATTTCTATCTATCTATCTATCTATCTATCTATCTATCTATCTATCTATCTATCTATCTATCTATCTATCTATCTATGTCATATAGTGCCTTTCATTTCTATCTATCTATCTATCTATCTATCTATCTATCTATCTATCTATCTATCTATCTATCTATCTATCTATCTATCTATCTATCTATGTCATATAGTGCCTTTCATTTCTATCTATCTATCTATCTATCTATCTATCTATCTATCTATCTATCTATCTATCTATCTATCTATCTATGTCATATAGTGCCTTTCATTTCTATCTATCTATCTATCTATCTATCTATCTATCTATCTATCTATCTATCTATCTATCTATCTATCTATCTATCTATCTATCTATCTATGTCATATAGTGCCTTTCATTTCTATCTATCTATCTATCTATCTATCTATCTATCTATCTATCTATCTATCTATCTATCTATCTATCTATCTGACATGGTAGAAATTGTTACCTTAAATATAGAATATTGTGGCGGACGGCCGAAGTCCTTACCCAGCTGGGACGCCCTGAGTATGGAGGGTCCAGGGTAGAGAGTATTTTCAAGACTGTTTCTCCCCCGGACCAACAGAGGGCTGCCCCTTGGCTTACAACAGGGCCACTTGTTATGAGCATGGAAGTTCAACTCTGCTGGGGCCCGTGGCCACTGCCAGGGGCTGCCAGAACGTTTACAGGGCTCGTTGGACACCTGTACTCCTTCCGGGTGCTCTATAAAATGAGCCAGTCACCACCACTCAATGGCCTGAGTCAGGAGGAAGTGGACTAAGCTCTTGAGGAGGAGTGGAGGCGGAAGGACTGGTGGAAAAAGGGACTGTGTTGTGCTCTGTGAGCATTGTGTGCTGGACTGAATAAATAAACTGTGTGCTGTGTGGTAAAGTCGTGTCCTGCCTGTCTGTGTCTGGGATAGGGCTGCTGTACGTCCCCTGGGTTTCACAATATATACATCTGTTAATAATCAGCCTGAAGGACCTTATGAAGACGGATGTACTCAGTCACAGCAGCCTGTGATGAAATAGTCACAGAGACAGAGAGCTACATTTATAGATAACTGAACTTACATAACAGTGCTGAATTATTACTTTCTTCGATTGGCTCACTAGCTTACATTCACTTTGATTAGCTAGAAGACATGAGGTGTTTGAGCAGAGAGCTTTAACCAGTTTACATACCCCAAAATAAAAGTCTCATTTCCACTACATTCTTACAATGCTTTCCAGTACTTGTTGAGTTCCTGCATTCATGACATCTGTCAAGTCTTACTGGGTACATGATAATCAGCCAACTTCTTGAACCATCACCTAGGACCTTCTTGTTCTTTGTTGTTCTCTTGGCCTTTATCTGGTTTCTTGATATGCTTGAACAAGTTTCTGACATTTGTTAACCCTTTTATACTACTTCTAAGATACGGTAAATGCTATATTTTAACTTGGAAAGCATACCAGAACGCTATATTACCCTAAATGATTATGTGAGCACTAATTGTCATTTTTCTTCCACAATAGTTCCTTTCCTTCCTGTCTGTCTGTAGATTTACTTTTGTATAATGCTGTGTTTTTAGCACTAGTCTGCACAACTCATAACATGATCTGCCTTACACATAACTCTGCCATTTTCTTTTCAAATACCCAAATGTGTATTTTATGCTTAATGTTAAAATATTGAACACATAAAACATGAGGCAAACTGTTAAATAACCAACCTCAAGCTCTTATCAAGCATTATCCTTGTCACTCTGTGCACCCCTATGATGGGCATAGATCCCATCCTTCAACTCAGGATTAGGCCGCACCCAAATATTACATGTGATGACCACCACAGATTTACATTTCTGGATTACATAGAAGACAATGTCTGCTTATCTTTTCATATTTGTGATGAACAACTCTGCAGTCATATTGATTGATATATCTAAAGATCTCTGTCTGTGGGAAGACACCAAGAAGGGGTTCAACTCGAACTGCTGGATTAGGAGCGAGTTCTCAATGATAGTGGGTTACATTAAATAAAATGGGTGTAGATGTTTAATTTTTGCCCACTGTCTGGGCTTTACACCTGACCTTGTCGTTGTCCATATAAAGTCTGCATGTTCTCCTGTGTAAATATTTCTCTGGATACCCCAGCTTTCCCTTCACTAGACATGCATATGAAAGTAACTCTAAAATGGCTCTGTGTGAGTAAATGTAGGTTTGTTGGTAAATATTTCAGGTGGTGGGCGAGAACTCCAGCCATGTTTTTTTTCCCACCTTGTGGTCAATGCTGTTGTAATAGGCACTAGCCCCCACTTGATACTATGCTGGACGAAGGGGACGGATTCTATGGTTAGGTCAATGGATGATTATTTGTGATGAAACCCTAACCCTACCCCTAAAACCTGAAGCTAGACAGAACTCCATTTAGGAAAACTTTACTTTGCTCCCAGAGTCCTCCTTAATTTTAGTGTGCACCTTTGCCCTGGAATTACAGAAAAGGGCTACACTGTTCATTTATTGAGGGAGTTGGAATGATTAGACAGTGTGCTGAAACCACATCCATGGCTTCTTCAAGGAAGTAACACATAATAAATAAGTCATTTTCGTGGAAATTCGGTACTAAATTACCTCTTTGTAGAAAGAGTGCCTGCCTCAGGCAGCACTATGCCTCTCTCTGGTGGTTATGTATATGCCACTTAGCTGCAATTCAAATGATTGCCGGGACCTGTTCTGTGAGACACTTGAGTTTTGTAAATCTCGCTCTTGAGACATTCCAGAAGCACTTGTCAAACAGCCAGACGGGTAGTGCAGTTCGGCAGTCGCAAATCTCCTGAGAGCTTAGTGGTGCAGGCGTTTGACAGCATCTAATGTAGCAGGCTGCTGGACCGTCCCTTCTTCTAGTGCAAAGGATATCGGCTTGTAGAGATTCATGTATGATGTCTGTAAGCAGATGAAATGGCGACAGACTGATGGAAAGACAGATAGGAAAGGCACAGTATGATAAAAAGATAGTAATAGTAGTAGAAGTAGACCGAAGTGGACAGAGTGCAGTGAAATACTTAGTTGCATATCTGAACAAACATGCACTACGTCTCCACTCTCCAGTGCTCTGATAATGAAGAATCTATTAAACTGTAGAACTTCATTTTATTTAATAGAACAAACAGATGAGCTTACCTGAGGTTGTGCTTTCAGCTTCTGAAATCAAATTTGTCACTTGAAAATGAATCCAATATTTCAGGATTCTTAAAAGCTCTCTCTGCTCTGTTTTTTGTATTCAAGATATGTTGAACTGTCACCGTGCCCTCAGAGATTACTGTATTGTATTTATTTGCGGGTTCCAATAACTCAGCGACATGTTGTTTGGAAAAGAGTAACTCTTCACTTGAACAGTCCTAAACATGTACAACAACTTCTGCAAAACACCAAATCCTCTTACAACTGCCTGTATGTAAATTAAGACATTACTATTAGCTGTCAAGTTCACAGATCAACATCAACTATCATTACAATTACCAGTTGGGATCTGCTGTCATACTGAGTGCTGTGACTCCCAAAATCATCTTTATGCTAGAATGTGATCATTCAGCTGAGTTTCAAGAAAGGGTGGTAGGAGAAGTCATTGAAGTGACGTCTGTCTGTTTTTTCCACAGTCTGGAAGTTCTCTGATCTGACTCAGATAACCACCACCTCACCTACTCAAATGCCTTCCCGTCCATCCCTATAAATTATCCATCTTTTCACTCCATCCCAGATAGATACAGTAGCTAAAGAGTATTGACCCCTTAGAAGTTGTCACATTTTTTTTGTGGTTGTATAACATTCAATAACAGTGGATTTCATTTGACGTTTTGACACTGTTCAACAGAAAAACAAAACTCTTTAATGTCATCGTGAGAACCGATCTCTGCAAAGTGGTCCAAATTACTTACAAATATAAAACACAAGATAGCTGATTGTGTAAGTATTCAACCCCTTTGATATGACACAACTCAGCCATCACTGGTGCAGCCCACTGGTTTCAGAAGACAAGTAATTAGTTCAATGGATACCACCAGTCTAGGGTTTCACTTGATGTTTGCATAAGTGTACCTTATCTGGAAGATCTGTCTTATGGGGAGACAGTGTTATGGCCTAACCTTCACGATGAAGACAAAAGACTCCTCCAAGCAACTCCATGAAAAGGTGATTGAAAGGCACAACAAAATCTCCAAGTCACTGAATATCTCTTGGAGTTCAGTCAAATGAAGTCATTAAGAAATGGAAAGAATATGACAGAGCTGGAAACAAAAACTGAATGATCATGACAAGTAAGTGAGGCCATCGAGAGACCTAGGAGAAGTGCAAAGGAGTTCTAAGCTATGGTGACTCAGATTGGAGAGACTGTGCATACAACTGCTGCCCATGTGCTTCATTCACCAGCCACAGCTTAATGTTGGAGTGGCAAAGAGAAAGGCACTGTTAAAAAATTGCACATGGTGTCTCAGCTAGACGTCTCCAGAAGGTAACACAGGACACTTTGGAATCACCTGGAAGAAGGGTCTATGGTATAATGAGAACAAAATTGTGTGTTTGACCATCATTTTTAAACACTGTACCTTACCAAAAACACATCATCCCTACTGTAAAGCATGGCAGTCACAGCCTCGTGCCATGGGGATGTTTCTCTGCAGCAGGCCCTAGAAGGATTGTGAGGGTCAAATTAGTGCAACAAAACACACTGAAGAAAACCCTGATGTATTCTTCATGAAAAGCACACCTTGGAAGAAGATTTGTTTTCCAGCAAGACAACAACCACATGCATAAAGCCAACGCTACATGTAAATGGCTTAAAAACAACAAGGTTAATGCCCTGGAGTCCATACCTCAAAACAACTGAGAATTTGTGGCTGGACTCGAAAAAAAGGCTGCTAACTCATAATTGGCATGCGACCTGACAGAGCTTGAGCAGTTCTTCAAAACAAGGAATGGCGAAAACTGCAGTGTCCAGACATGCAAATCTGATAGAGACCAGGACTCAAGGCTGTCATGGCTGCCAAATGGGCATCTACTAAATACTGTCTTAAAGGGGGTAACTCGATTTTAATGAATTTAGACCACTTTCCAAAGATTTGTTTTCATTTTGTTATTGTTGTGTCAGTATCAGCAAAACTAAATTAAAATGCTGTGATTCAATGTTGAATACTAACACAATGTGAAAATGTCCATGGGGTGAGTACTTTTATTAGGCACGATAGATAGATAGATAGATAGATAGATAGATAGATAGATAGATAGATAGATAGATAGATAGATAGATAGATAGATAGATAGATAGATAGATAGATAGATAGATAGATACTTTATTAATCCCAAGGGGAAATTCACATTCTCCAGCAGCAGCATACTGATAAAAAATAATATTAAAGAGTGATAACAATGCAGGTATACAGACAGACAATAACTTTATATAATGTTAACGTTTACCTCCCCGGTGGTATTGAAGAGTTGCATAGTGTGAGGGAGGAACGATCTCCTCAGTCTGTCAGTGGAGCAGGACATTGACAGCAATCTGTCGCTGAAGCTGCTCCTCTGTCTGGAGATGATCCTGTTCAGTGGATGTAGTGGATTTTCCATGATTTACAGAAGCCTGCTCAGCACCCGTCGCTCTGCCACAGATGTCAAACTGTCCAGCTCCATGCCTACAATAGAGCCTGCCTTCCTCTCCAGTTTGTCCAGGCGTGAGGTGTCCCTCTTCTTTATGCTGCCTCCCCTGCACACCACCGCGTAGAAGAGGACAATTGCCACAACAGTCTGATAGAACATCTGCAGCATCTTATTGCAGATGTTGAAGGACGCCAGTCTTCTAAGGAAGTATAGTCGGCTCTGTCCTCTCTTACACAGAGCGTCAGTATTGACAGTGCAGTCCAATTTATCATCCAGCTGCACTCCCAGGTATTTATACAGTATTTATATAAATTTATATGTTCAGGTGTAGGTGGTTTGAGTCGCATCATTTAACAAAGTCCTTGATTAGATTCCTATACTCCTCCTCCTGCCCACTCCTGATGCAGCCCATGATAGCAGTGTCGTCAGCGAACTTTTGCACGTGGAAGGACTCCGAGTTGTATTGGAAGATAGATAGATAGATAGATAGATAGATAGATAGATAGATAGATAGATAGATAGATAGATAGATAGATAGATAGATAGATAGATAGATAGATAGATAGATAGATAGATAGATAGATAGATAGATAGATAGATAGATAGATAGATAGATAGATAGATAGATAGATATTTACGGAAAGGCACTATATGATAATCCACTAGCAGCACCCTACCATATGCCCTGGTCTGGGGATCCAGGTCTAGCACTGCTGGTCTGCTTTCCCATTACATGCACTACCTCGTCCTCATCTATGTCTTCTCTTTTTCACCCTGTTGAACTCACTTTTTGGCCAGAGAACTCTTTCTTCTAACTATACAAGTTCTGGAATTCATATCTGGAGCATCTCGAGGGTCATCACTCTTGTCACTGCTCACCTAAAGGACACCACAAACTATGGTGACAAAAGTCCTTAGAAGGCTGTTCTTTTGTCCAATGTAAAGTACTGTATGTAGAACCAGGCCCACCAAACTGTTCCTAGGCTGCCTGCCTATCTCTTTAAAAAGTCAGACCCCAGGTTCTCCCAAGTGGGATTTCCGGCTGCTCTCCATACAATAGTGAGCCTCCACTGAGGGCCAGATCCATTCATCATTGTGCATAACCACCTACAGTAACAGCTCCATGACAATGATGCTCAACTGCACCATTTAGTACCTCCTCTGTGGCCAAAAAACAGTGACCAGTCTTCTATGGTTTGACTTTCAATGGCAGCACTAGACTCAGGTCAATGAATGGCTGAGCCTGATCTCTTTTCATTTACTCCTTCTCCCTGGAAGAAACATCCTTAGATAGATAGATAGATAGATAGATAGATAGATAGATAGATAGATAGATAGATAGATAGATAGATAGATAGATAGATAGATAGATAGATAGATGTAAGGCACTATATGATAGATAGATAGATAGATAGATAGATAGATAGATAGATAGATAGATAGATAGATAGATAGATAGATAGATAGATAGATAGATAGATAGATAGATAGATAGATAGAAGGTGCTATATGATCAATTAATAGATGCTATTTCCTGTGGATGTCTCTGACTACGTCTGTAGGACTTGCATATGTCCCCCAGAACGATACTCATACTTACTGTAAATGCCTCACCCTAAGTCTGACTGTAATGTGATTTGTTAATATTGTGTCAGATTTCTGTATTTTGTAGGTAGAGTTTTTTTCTCACTTTGTTTAATTTCGGTATCCCTATACTCCTCTCTGAATTGAACCTGAAAACACACACAGACTGTTCTTGGCACTTTTTCATTTCTACATTGAAGGCTGTTAAACACACAGAGCGTCAGTCAGTTTCAATAAGTCTCAGTCATGTATTATTTCTGATGGTCAGTTAGTCTTAAAGGGCTGACTGTGGTTTTGAATTTCACTAACTCAATAAATCTGCACAAGGCTTCCTTTTTTCAGGGATAGTTGTGATTTGCCGCCAAGTAGAGATCAGACCAAGGTTCATGTCAGAAGGCCGAAGTGCAGCAGATCTGACATGCAGGGCTCCACTAAGAGTCTGTTTTGTGGCTGACTGGCTTACCACATTGAGGCTGCCAAGGTCACCTGCATGTTTATTAGGACAGGCTCTGTTTCAGATTTTTCATGTGTTTCGCCTTCCTAAGGTTTGTCATTTTGCCGTATTTACCTTCAGCACTCATTTGGTTTGAAAATTCCTCAGTGTGGCTCGCCACTAGAACTTGACGTTTTTTTTTTTTTGGCCATTAATGAGCCTTTCATATAATCCCCAAAACAGTGTGTAGGATCTTGCAAACAGATGAGCAGCTAGAAAAACAACTGTTAAAATGGCGGGACTTTAAACTGGGGCTTTGATTTAACTTTTAATTGATTTTAAATGGGCCAATAAAAGACAAATAGCTAGGCTGCAGTCTCTGAAGGGCTTAAGGGGCAGACAACTAAAAGGAGATCTGGCCAAAATTCCTTTTGATACAAGTTCCCTATTGAATGAGGCCATGTTATTCTTCTATTTCACTTTTACAGTGGGAGGCAGTGACATACAAGACGTGATCTCGAGCTCTTCAGACTGCTGTTTTACCATTCTGACTGATGAAGAAATTTCCTTCTGCTTCCTCAAGGGGAAACTGAAATGGTGCTATCAAGATCTACTCGGACAAACACTGTGTAATTACAGAGAGTAATGCAAATTAATTTTCACTGCAGTGTCACACACTTGTGATTAGGAGACAGCTAAAGGGCCTGAATAATAGTAATTCCATGCCTGACCAGGGGGCGGCAGGGTGCACTAATTGTCTCTTTCGTTCCCCTACAGACCATTCTCGGGAAATCCCGCCTGGTTCCGGTGCCACCGATGACGTCACTTCCATTTCCGGTGCTGCCAATTGATGTCACTTCGGGTTCCGGCCCCTTATTACATCACTTCCTCTGCTTGTTTTTAAAAGCCGCCATTTTAAGGCAGCAATTCAGTTCTGTTTTGGACTCATACCTGTGAACATGTCTGTTCAATTTAACCAATTTTTCAGCCAGGAAGCATTATACGGGTGGCTGCCCCAAACCTTTGCAATGACTCTTACATCTACTTGTTAAAAATAAAGACCTGACACAGACACTTTGTCTTTGGGCTTTACTGTCTAGTGAATGAAACAGCAGTTATCAAGTAAAGTTAGGAGCATTCATTACATCTGGTAATTTTTCAGACATTTGGAATCATTTATTATTTTGGGGGCCTTTTGGAACATTACTTAGCGTCCTATATATTTGCCATCATAATGAACGCCCATTGCCAGGGCACATTTAGTTATCTTGGGCATGTCTTTGAAGGTCATGACCAGTGTTGTGAAAGTTCACACCTCACAAGAAGTCGCTCAAAGTTCAGTTCACATAGATTCAAATGAATAAATTTACATTCATAGTTCACCGTTTCGATTTGAACTCCTTCATGTTCAGTTCATTTTGCATTTTTTAAGGAGTGAGAACAAATGACCTATGAGTTTACTTTTTTCAATTTTGCATGCCTTATATTAAGCTATTACAGTGTTCTTGAATAAAATACCATAAGACTTTTTTTATTTAAATACACTTTATTGAGTTATACCCAGCAACAGACACATATAATCATATATGCTAATATCTTCCCGGTCAAAAAAGAAATTGAATAGATGCAAGTATACATATAAATTACAGTGATCCCTCGCTATATTGCACTTCGCCTTTCGCGGCTTCACTCCATCGCGGATTTTATATGTAAGCATATTTAAATATATATCACGGATTTTTCGCTGCTTCGCGGGTTTCTGCGGACAATGGATCTTTTAATTTCTGGTACATGCTTCCTCAGTTGGTTTGCCCAGTTGATTTCATACAAGGGACGCTATTGGCAGATGGCTGAGAAGCTACCCAGCTTGCTTTCTCTCTCTCTCTCTCTTGCGCTGACGTAGGGGGGTGTGAGCAGGGTGGCTGTTCGCACACCTAGACAATAGGGACGTTGCTACCTTCTGTGTGCTGCTGCTTCCTGAAGCGACATGCTGCACGGTGCTTCGCATACTTAAAAGCACGAAGGGCACGTATTGATTTTTGCTTGAAAAACAAACTCTCTCTCTCTCTCTCTTTGTCTGCTCCTGACGGAGGGGGTGTGAGCTGCCGCCTTCAACAGCTTTGTGCCGCGGTGCTTCGCATACTTAAAAGGCAAACAGCCCTATTGATTTGTTTGCTTTTGTCTCTCTCTATCTCTGTGACATGATCTGCTCCTGATGCGCACTCCTTTGAAGAGGAAGATATGTTTGCATTCTTTTAATTGTGAGACGGAACTGTCATCTCTGTCTTGTCATGGAGCACAGTTTAAACTTTTGAAAAAGAGACAAATGTTTGTTTGCAGTGTTTGAATAACGTTCATGTCTCTCTACAACCTCCTGTGTTTCTGCGCAAATCTGTGACCCAAGCATGATAATATAAAAATAACCATATAAACATATGGTTTCTACTTCGCGGATTTTCTTATTTCGCGGGTGGCTCTGGAACGCAACCCCCACGATGGAGGAGGGATTACTGTACTGCTCTATTTCCAACTGTGTGACACAAATGGTGACTGTGTAACCAGCGTGTAGGTGAACTAACCGATTACACTGCCGGTCAAAATTCACGTCACATATTGCATGTCCAACGGGGAAAAATATAAAGTGGCCTCGCGAAGTCCAACATTTTTCTAAAATCGAAAGTGGAGCTTCACCATGTGCTCGTGTCAGCGGGAGTGCAGCTTAAGCACAAGCAGGCAGACACAGACAGTGCCTATTTGATTTAACGTTATTTTTTTCCGAATACAAATAAATGGCAAAAAATTCATACAAAATAAATATTCGTAAAAATCCACTATCTGTGCTTATCCAAATACCGTATTGGGATTCGGCTACACCTCTACATTACAGGGTAAGGCAAAACATTTAATCTGGATCTAAACCAGATCCAGAATGTCACATAAAACTGAACTCGCTCACGTTCAAGTCCTTTACTTGGAAATACGTTACGTTAAGTCAGTGGCGGACCGTCAGGGCCTGCAAGGCCTTCTCTGCTGGCCTAAAAAAATATCTGAATCACAAACTGATGTTAATTATATTTTGTCCATGAATACTTATTAAATAATTCCAAATAGTCTGTCCGCTTCCTTTCATAGCTTTTCCGATGGTTGTGCTGCTTCCAGACATGTATTTTCATATTAAAGCATTTAACCAATCACATTTCAGCTATCATTTGTTGCCAGGCAGGGTCAAAGTCAAAGAAGTCTGCCCGGAGGCCTTCACAATCCGTTCTGCAGGCCGACTAATACAAAATAAATGTCGATTAAACTGTTGCTTTACCCAATCAGATTTTGAGTTGGTGTTACTAGGGCCCTCTAGCAGGCGTACGGCAATGTCACCGTATTCAGACCCGTTGATCGGATAGGATGGTGTAAGTATGCCATGGATGATTTTGTAGGAAAATCTCCCACTGATCTCCTTGACTTCTATCATCAGAAAAATCTGAATGAGAGCACGGGGCAGCTGTACATATTGGTATGTCTGGCGGTGACCATTCCCGTGTCTACTGCTTCTGTCGAGCGGACATTTTCAGCCCTAAAGCGAATTAAAACTTATGCCAGAAATACGACAGGGCAGGTTCGACTTTTAGCATTAGCTTCGATGGCGATAGAAAGGGACTTCGTGATGGAACTGAAGCGTACGGATAATCTGCTAGTAATTGAACTGTTTTTGAGGAGAGAGAGGAAGATGGATTTTGTTTACAAAAACTCCGAATGTTTGGTGAGTAAAATGTTGCGATTTTCCTAAATAATAATGCAAGTTTATGAGTTATTATTGATGTTTATGTGTGTCGCGGCTGTAGCTGCAGTAGAAAGGAACTTGTTCACCCCTGGTTTGTTTATTCAATAAAGGCATTTATTGTGGCTACAGGAGTTATCTATCTGCCATGCAACGGCTCTTTATACTGTATTTCTGCATATTAAGATGGTTTTTATAACCATAAATGAGTTTTTGAGGGACGGGTTGATTCAGACGGAGCACTACTGAAGGCCTAGGTGTGAAATGCACGGTCCGCCACTGCGTTAAGTTCATCATTCATAGAAAAATGAGCTTGCTCAATGAACACGCTCTTTTGAACTAGTTCATGCACAACACGGGCCATGATCCTGATCTCACTGTAATGGCATAAAAGGTCTTCTAGGGTGATCCTTCTCTATCCAAGCTGTGGATAAAAACCCTTTTTCAATTGTGCTACAGAAAATTCTTTGCATATTTTAAATCTCTTTTCTACTGGCTTTTGCTATCGCTTTTTGACCATAATTTAGTTTTGCATTTTTACTTGTCGTACAGCATTTTCTCTTGTTTCCAGTTTTCACCTCTTCCCTTTGCATGTTCCTGTTGTGGTCACTCTCACTACTTTGCAGCCATAACAATAGCAAGTGGCACCAGGCTACCATTTATCACCAAAATGACTTTTTTCCTACAACATAAACTCTGCTTTTTCCAGAATTAAATAGTGAAGTGTTGCCTCCTAATGACCCCATACACCTCTGGAAACTCAATGGTGTCATTCCAAGATAGAAAAGGCCAGAATGAAATAGACCGGGAGATTAAGAGAGAAATAGTAGTCAGAAACGTTGCACGATCAGAACCAAAGCCTCAAAATAAACCTAAATGTCAAAGCTAAAACATTTGTCAAACTACTAGTCAAAATAACTTGCAATTATAAATTATATATGTAGAAAGTTACAGACTTCACTTGATATAAGATCCCTTACATACTTTTTAGTCTGAAATAAGATCTTTTATGATCACCTTTTTGTAGATCCCATAAGGCCTTGCATCCCTTACAGCACCCTACATTGTCAAATGTGAGTGCCTGCCTACATGTACAAGCTTCTAAAGAACATACAAACTACACCAAACTACTGAAAATAAAAGGAATCATATAAACATGGAAAGACTATGCTAAATAAACAGGGTACAAAAATATTATACACAAAAAACACAGATGTCAATATGCACTAGAAAAAAAATGCTCAAAAGAGTGAAAAGAGGCAAGAAACATCAAAGTGATGGTGTCTGGCTTCATAAAAACGTGAGAACAGCTGATAATTTTACTGTGTCTCTATAGCGATTTTAATCAAAAATGGTTGCACACCGACTGTATGCATTGTCATGAGCTAAAAGTCCCAAGCCCTAAACCATTCCAAAGCACTTCCAATAGCACTTCCCAAAATGGCCACTAGAGGGGTTATACCCTGAGGGGTATCCTGGCTAGATACATAAAGAGCCACATTGAATCTTTGATAAAATAAAAAAGTTTATTCTTAAAGAAAATGCTTAAACATAACATGAAGATCCAATGAGCACAAAGATATAAAGGAATGGCCTAAAGAAGTGTTTCTGAAAGTTGGTGGTGTCACAACCTAGTATTTCACATGTGACCCACTGGCAGGGGAGTTGGGAAGGAGCGGCGGGTCCCTGGGTCCCCAATCCCTCTCCGTGAATTTAGCATGATCATCTGGGTGGTGGTGGGCTTCTCTCCTTCTGTGAACTTAGTGTGATCATCAAAGTAATTGGGTGTCCCACACCATCTCAAGAGCATCAGAGTGTTAGATAAATCAAGTGTGATCATCAATGCCTTTCCTCCTATCTGCAGCAGCCAGGTGTTGCTATGTGCGTGTCTCCTTGGCCTGGTCCATCTGCTTGGGTCCTCAACAATGAGGATCCTGTGAGCTGGATCGTCCTCGGGGAATCATGCCACATGGCCGTAACTGACACTTCTTCCCAATGCAGGTAATGTGCCTCATTTGAGACTCCGCGTTCAACACAAAGTCAAACAAGTGGTAACCAAGAGATACAGTACCAAAGGAGTCCAGTCTTCATCTCAGACCACTGTCCATGCCTAGATAAACAGGAATCAGCAGGACTCTAAAGACTTGGACCTTCGTCCTTTTGCAGAGATATCAGGAACGCCACACACCCCTTTCCACTGACCTCATGACCCCCCATGCTCTCCCAATCTGTCTACTGACTTCACAGGAAGAGTCACCAGAGACATGAATGTCACTGACAAGGTAAGCAAACCAGTGAACGAGGTCAACACTCTCTCCTCAGACAGACACATTGCGCATGACTGTGCCAAAGAGGTCATCAAAGGCCTGGATCTTGGTTTTTATCAGGACACTCGCAAGGTCAGACACTCAGACTCCTCGCTTAGTGTCCCGAGAGCTCCAATCAGAGCCTCCACTTACTACATGAAGATCACAAAATAGTTGGCAAAGTCAAAATCAATGTATCTCTCATCATCAACAGATGCCCCACAGCCGCTGGACCCCATGATCCTGCCCAACACTCAATTAATGGAAGCATTGAACAAAGTAGGAGCAAGAACACACCCTTGACGAATCCCACAATCAAACAGGAAAAAACGCATAGGTTCTGCCTCCTTTCTGCACAGCACTCACAGTGCCAGTGTACAGGCCACACATGAAATCCAGCAATTTTGGGGGTGTGCCACAAAATCCCAGGATGTCCCACAGGGCAGCTCAAACAACTTAGTCAGGTGCATTATGAAAATCGACAAAGGCTGCAAAGAAACTCTGCTGATATTCGCGTTTGCACTCCATGAGAACCCTCAGTGCCAGGATGCAGTCGATGTTAGACTTCTTAGGTGTAAAACCAGACTGCTCCAGTCGCTGGTAGGTGAGCAAGTGATCACAGATCCTATTGAGGACAACCCTAGCAAGGACCTTACCCAGCACCAACAGCAGTGTTATACCCCTGTAGCTGCCGCAATCCAAGCAATCACCCTTCCCTTTCCAGATAGGGACGACAAGTTCCATTTTCCAGTCAGTTGGGATGACGCCCGTCTTCCAAATGGAAGCAAAGATTGCTTGCAATGCCAGGAGGACATCCTTACCACCAGGCTGGAGAAGTTCACCCCAGATACCACAGATCCCTGCATCCTTCCCCACCCTCAGCTGGTACACCACCTGTACAATCTCAGTGAGATTGGGTGGTTCACAGCTAATTGGGGAACCCAGAGATGTCCAATGTCATAGTTGGAGGATCAGCTTTGAACAGCTGCCCAAAGTAGCCAACCCAGCAAATCACAACTGCAGAGTCATTTGTAAGGACCATTCCATCACTCAGCTCAATCAAGACAAAAGAGCTGTTGGACTTCAAGCATGCCAAAGACCCTCTGACACCAGTCACCATTCATGGTGAGGATGTGGAAGTGGTGCAGAGCTACAAGTACCCAGGGCTTCATATAAACAGCTGACTGGACGAGTCTGACGACACGGTGGTGCTGAACAAGAAGGTCCAGAGCAGACTTCACTTGTTAAGGAGACTCTAGAAAAGTCAGTCTGCTGTAGCCAGTGTGGTGTTCTAGGTTGATGGTGTGATGTTCTCCTGGAGATTGAGTTTGAAAGAGGCACAATGCCTGTACCATCACAAGGAGAACCGTGAACACACTAGAAGCTGTTGTGGAAAAGAGGATTGGATACCATCATGAAAAATCCCTTCTATACCCTCTATGAGGTGCTCTTGAGGAGCACATTTAGCCACAGGCTCATTCCACTACAGTGTGCTAAGTAAGAAGCACCTCTGGGGGTCTTTTCTGCCCACAGCTAACAGGCAGTTCAATGCTTTCTCCGAAAGTTCCAGACTTAATGCTTATACTCTTTAGGTTCAGTTGTAGTCCTTTTGCTATTTCTGCCCAATATGTGTGTATTATTTATTTATCTAGCTTTTGATTATATTATTTATCCCATGCATCTCTATCTCTGTTTTTTATATTTCTGTGGCTGTATATATCTACATTTCCTATTGTTATTAATAAAGTTTTTCTAATCTAACCTAACACGCTCAGTCATATCTGGAGTAAGGCCGACACAGACACAGGGAGAAGAGCAGACTCCACAGACAGTAACAAGATTTGAGCCCAGCACATCGGTGGCGTGAGGTAACCACTGTGTCACCATGCCACCCATGAGAAAATCAATCTTTTTTGATTCATACATCAACCCAGTTAAGAAGAAAACACTCTTTATGTCATTATTTTTACTGTATTGGTTACCTCTTCAGTTTACACTACATGAGGCCTCAAGGCTAAAAAACTGAACAGCACACCACCAGATTGCTGCATCATTCCACACCCTGACTCATTGTGGGAACAGAAAAAAGTCATTCGACATGTTAACACCCTTCAAAACCTTGGACCATCACAGTGGAACAGCGCTCTAAAATTTCTGTTTGCAAATACAAATGTTTACCACAATTGCAGTCAAAATATAATAAGCAATGCAGTGTATGCTGGATTTTCCCATGAGTCACCTTTGTGGGCTCAGGAGCACACTGCATGGTTTTATATGTCCCCACCAACTCAAATCCTGATCTAGTCACGTCAGTCCAGGAAAACACCGATGTCACTGGTTATGGCGGGCTGAAATGCTTTCAACTCATAGGGTCTGTCTGTTCTCTCTTCAGTTTTGTTTCCAAAAGTAACAACTGATGACTTCATGATTACAAAAACCAAAGTAATGCAAATATTTATTTTAAGCTTAATGTTAAAACCAAATTAGCATGCATATCCACCGCACAATGACTCAGTTGAACTCTCAGTAGCTTGTCTTTTCTCTAGCTTCTGCACTCAGCTCCTCAAAGTCACTGGACAGTTCAATGCTGCTCATCATTAGCTAAATTTAAACTTCTTTTATCAAGCATATTAAATTTAAATTTTAAAGTTAGTTGGGTCCAGTGGCTGTGGTGTATCTGTTGGTGAAAAATGATTCACCAATCTCGACTTTGCCGATGATGCTGTGATCTTCACAGAGTCAATGGAGGCTCTGACCGGGAGACTGAGCAAGGAGTCTGAGTGTCTGGGCTTGCGAGTGTCCCGAATAAAAACCAACAGCCAGGCCTTTAATGACCTCTTGGGCACAGCCATCAGCAGTGTGTCTGTTTGTGGAGAGAGTGTCGACCTCGTTGAGAGGTTTACTTACCTTGGCAGTGACATTCATGTCTCTGGTGACTCTTCCTATGAAGTCAGCAGATGGATTGGGAGAGCACGGGGGGTCATGAGGTCGCTGGAAAGGGGTGTGTGGCGCTCCCAATATCTAAGTACAAGGATGAAGGTCCAAGTCTTTAGAGTCCTGGTGCTTCCTGTCTTGCTATACAGTTGCGAGACATGGACGCTATCCAGTGACCTGAGACAAAGACTGGACTTCTTCTGTACTGTGTCTCTTCAGAGAATCCTTGGGTACCGTTGGTTTGACTTTGTGTTGCTCATGGAGTCCCGAATGAGGCACATTACCTGCATTGTGAGGGAGCGTCAGTTACAGCACTACAGCAATGTGGTGATTCGGCTCACAGGATCTTCATTGTTGAGGACCTGACTGGCTGGTCCAGGCCAAGGTTGACGCCCACATAACACCTGGATGTGGCAGATAGATGGTCATTTCCAGAGGGTGGGACTGGACCTGAAATTGTGAATTTCCCCTTGGGATTAATAAAGTATCTATCTATCTATTGTGGCAGGTGGTCGGGTGTGGTCTGCAGCCGCCTGCCTATTTAAGGAGCCGCCTCCATACAATCAAGGTTGGAGTTGGGTGAGGAGGTGGACGAGGTCAGAGAGGAGGCGGCAAGGAGAGGCCCTGAGTGTGTTGGAAGAGAGAGAGAGAGAGAGAGAGACGGCTAGAGAAGAGCCAGGACTTTGGGAGACGGTGGGGGTTTGTTGGTGTGGTGCACTTAAGACTTGTATTATAGTGTAAATAAACGTGTGGTGATTATTGGAAACGTGTCTGCCAGCCTGTGTCTGGGACGCACCCTTTCACACTATCTATCTATCTATCTATCTATCTATCTATCTATCTATCTATCTATCTATCTATCTATCTATCTATCTACCTGTCTGGGGGGCTGCCAACTGGAACCCCTGAGCTGTTTTGTCTGTGGTGGGTGTGGCAATGTGCTGTACCAGTGTATGCTCCCCAACCTGACTTGTAAAGTTAGATGGCGGTCAGCAATGAGTCAGCATACAGAGAAGAGGTCCAGCACCTTACAACATGGTGTTCTAACAATAACATCATGAAGACCAAGGAGCTGTACAGCTGTACAGGAAGTCCAAAGACTGTGGGGGCACCCTCATCTTCATCATGTGATGGGCAGTCACAGCCATTACCCAGCCAGGACACCAGCTAGATGGAAGGACTGGGGGAGAGAGCTTCTGCAAGGCACTACCTCCACCAGGACATTAGAGGACAGCCCTCCTGGGTGGCTGTAGCACCATGGATTCCCACAGGGCATGCTGGGAGTTGGAGTTTGGCCCAGCCCTGTTGGTTTCTGTGGGGGCTGCCAGGAGGAGGTGCAGAGCCACATCTGGGAGTGATTCCATTTAACGCTGATGAGCTACTTGGAGGACTCCCAGACGATGAAGTCAAAGGAGCCGCCTCACTCCATTCAGAAAACCAGAGTCAGGGGGATGATGGACGAAGCTTGTGAGGGAGGAGAGGAAGTGGAAGGACTGTGAATTGTGCTGTGGTGCTGTATGTACTGTGCTGTGCTTTGGGAAGTGAGGAAGAAGCGCTTCCTCGGCTGTAAATGAATATTGTGCTGTGCTGTACTCATGTCTGTGACTTTCTGTGTCGGGTTAGGGCGGCTATATACACCCCTGGGCTTCCAAATTAATAGGTCTGAGGTTGAGCATGTCTCCAGATGAATGCTTCTGGGCCACCACATTTCTGAGGATCTCTCAACACCTCAGACCTGGTCAGGAAGGCACAGAAACATCGTTACTTTCTAAGGAGGCTGAGGAGAACCCAAATATCTCATCAGATTCTAGTGAGACATTCTGGCCAACTGCGTCACAGTATAATGTGGTAAATGTGTGATCACTGGTGCCTTGTTACCCACAATTGAGGACCTTCAGTTCAGCCAGTGCCTGCAGAGGGCATGTAACATCATTGGGGACCCCTCTCACCCCAGCCATGGTCTGTTCAGCCTTTTACCTTGTGAGAGGTGGTACAGGAGAGTAAGTGCCAGCAGCAGCAGGCTCAGGGACAGCTTCTACTCTGTAGCTGTCACCCTGCTGAGTTTAAAATCAGAGACCACCTCCATCCTTCTTACCTCACGTTAAAACTATACATGTACACCTCTGAATTCCGTATCTTCATATTTATACTTTGCCTCTCACTAATCGTTCTGTATATAATGTTAACCTGCTCTTCTGTACAGGTCCTTCACTGCAGTACATATTTATATTTATATTTATCTGGTTGTTTGCAGTTTACTACTGTACTATTTGTACTTCATTCTGCGTAGACGCAAAGCTGCTTTTCATTGTCATGGTAGGCGTACTGTGTTAAATAAGAATAATGTTGAGTCTAATCTAAAATTTCTGAGTCTGGCATCTGCTCAAAAGTGCCATCTCTGGACTGCATGACAATAAAGTAGGACAATATGCAGTAGGTAGCAATACAATAGCAACTCCTGTCTATAATCTCAACCTTTTAGATTGACTTCCAGGTTCTTCACACTGAAGTCAAGTCTAAAGTGCTTACTCAGATTTAAATAAATACAAACCACTAAAGCACATGAAAGGCTGCAAAGAATTCAAACCAGACGGTAAAAGTAAAATTCATTGACACTGAGACCTGTTTAACCCCGTCGGAGCCTAACCCGGCAGCAATGGTTCCAACCCTGGACCAGGCGGCATCACTCCATCACAGGGCACTTTCATACATATGGTGCCAATTTAGAATACCCACTTAACCGAACACATATGGTTTTGGAATTTGGGTGAAAGAAATGGGAGAACATTCAAACTCCTCGGAGGAAGCGGACAGGCCAGAGTTGAACCCAGAAGGTAGGCAGCAGAATTAAGCACTACACCGCCATGCTCTCTGCAAAGCAACATACAAAATAAAGAAGAACAGAAAAATTGGTGGGGAAAAAGTTAGGGGCAAAGGTGACAAGCATCTGCACCAGTCACCCTTCCAGATGTCATTAGTGGTTAAATAACAAATCATTTTACGGTGAACTGTTGCAGCTGAACTCAGTTAGTCCATACTTGTCAAAATGTTGGTGAATTCTTGACCTGTCTGGTAGATAGGCAAGGAGGTAATGATGTATCAGTGGCTCCCCCTGGTGGCTGTAGAATACAGCAAATCTTATTAGTAGTTGGCATGTCACTGTGATTCGTTTTATAATTGCTCATGCAGACATAATATGTATTTGTTTGATATATGTCCGTAATGTACATGCAGATATATCTTGCATACATGTACATATGTCACGGTATGTTAGTGTGTATTGGACATATGAGACACTTTTAAGAGCTGCTCATCAAAGCGCTTTTTAAATGCAAAAATCCAGACAGGGACTAGAAAACCAAATTATAGCCGTAGGCCTAGAAATGGAGACAATTTTTGATTGTAGTGGGAAAGAAGGCCACAGATAAGGAATTGTACTGTTTACGTGGTAAATGTTGATTTTAATAAGGTTATGTGTGCGTGTCTTTGTGAGGTAACTTCTGAGTGGGGTCTTTTTGGACATCCCACCTTGAATTTTTTCTGAATTAAGCCATGTGGGCACAGTTTCTTTTTTGGAAAGAAATCTCCTCAATAGACAGGATGCTTGTCCACATCATGTTGGGACAAAGACATGACGACGACGACGATGATGATGATGATGACGATGATGATGATGATGATGATGACAACATCTCCTGTCTCTGTGGTTTGCCTGTTTGTTCCCAATGCTAAAAGCCAAACTGAGTGCTTCATTTCTCTAATGATTATATGTTTTGCCTCATCACCGGGGGTGTTTATGGGCTAACATTAGACTTGGGATTAAGATATCCCGTGTTTCAAAGAGTGTGAGCCCTCCTGCTAAATACAGAGGCCCCTGTTAGTATCATATATGCTGCCTCTTACTGGCTCCTCAGACTTAGTGTGTCCGAGTCTGCACTTTCACATTCTCTATGCTTTTGCTGTGCTCTGGTGGGGAATCTTCTGGAAAGTAACAATTCCACCGGCTGCAGCCCCATCTACATATATGTAAATCATTCAGCATCCTGGCCTCCCTTTGCCAATTATAACAGTAAACCTCTAAAGCGGAAGAAGTGAAATGCATAAACATGGAGGACAGTCATCATTTTTTCCTACTGTGTTGAACTCAGTGCATCATAGATTATCAATCCAGAGTAACACTTTAGTTTAAGTCTCCATAATTATCATTCACCTACATGGAAATGACTCTGTAGCTGTTTGCATGAGTGAAAATTGAAGAAAGTTATATTTACAACATACCTGTACCAGCCTGCTGGGGCCTGTGCAGTGCGCTCTTCATGCAGCCCTGAAGCTGTCAGCATGGCCCAGATTGCACACTGTTGTTAAGGACCACAGTTCACAATTTTTGCCCATGGATGATTGCACACTTTAACAAAAAGCATTTCAATTTTTTTTTTCAAATTATGTAAAAACACAATGAGCTTCCCGGGTCCTCCCTGCATGGAGTTTGCATGTTCTCCCCGTGTCTGCGTGGGTTTCCTCCCACAGTCCAAAGACATGCAGGTTAGGGGAATTGGCGATTCTAAATTGGCCCTAGTGTGTGCTTGTTGTGTGGGTGTGTGTGTGTGTGTGTGTCCTGAGGTGGGTTGGTGCCCTGCCTGGGATTGGTTCCTGCCTTGCGCCCTTGGCTGGGATTGGCTCCAGCAGACCCCCGTGACCCTGTGTTCGGATTGAGTGGGTTGGAAAATGGATGGATGGATGGACAATGAGCAGAGGTGTCTTGGTTTGAGACAAAAGTACAGGTAAAGTTTCAACATGCTGTCCCTTCCAGTGAAAACGACCAATAATGGGACAAATAAACGATTCTGCTGTTATTCCTTACATTACAGCCTACTGATTTAAATTAAAGGGATGGGCACTACTGCACGGACAGATGGATGAATGGAGATATGGATTTACTGCTTTTATTCATTCATTGTCACATAGAAAACACAATTTTGGTTAGAA
This sequence comes from Erpetoichthys calabaricus, assembly GCF_900747795.2. Lineage (NCBI taxonomy): Eukaryota > Metazoa > Chordata > Cladistia > Polypteriformes > Polypteridae > Erpetoichthys > Erpetoichthys calabaricus. The sequence continues at coordinate 17,931,059 of NC_041408.2, forward strand.
TGTACTCATGACAGACCGGTGTCTTTATCAAACATATTGTATAATTTTGCATAAATACCCATTGAAAACTAAATAAAGATCCACTTTGCCTTGTTGCTAGGGTGGTGGACTTTACTTGACAAGATTGCAGCTTCTGTGTCTCTTGTTTCCCTAAACAAGTCTGCTGGGACACCAACACAAGGACTAACTAGTGACGGTAACCTGGCCTGGCACAGCTGGATGTGGATGTGTGCAAGTGTGCGCTCTGTGTTGGATTGGCCTTCCAGTTGGGCTTGGCTCCTTCCTTGAAATTGGATGCTGCTGTGATGCCCCACACAACCCACAAACAAGATCAAGCAGCACTGACCATCCATGGGAATGTTATGAATTTACCTTGTAGCATTGCTCATTTTTTTTTTGTTCGGTATGTTTTAATTTGGCCGGCAGTTGTCAAGACGCTAGGCGGTTTCTGGGGGATTGCCATCACACAACACGAAATGTGATGTTATCGTTACATATCGGAACAACCCTCATCTTGTTGTCCATGTTTGGATAAACAAAGAAATAGCCTCTGATTCATATCACCCTTCTTTATTCTGATTCTCTGGTTATGATTCTCCGGCGTGTCCTTTTTGACTGTGAGTCTTCTTTTCATTTTTGGATTTTGTACATCTGATTTTTCTGCCTCATTTTGTTTTCCAACCTGCCTTCATTCCTGGTTTTAAGACAAATCCTCTTTTCGCTTGCTTTGGGTCAGCCGTAACATAATGGATGGATGAATGAATTACACATTTTATTTAACCCTTAACTCCTTGTACCATTTTTCATCTCATAAGTACTCGTGCGGTGTACTTAATGCACCAGTATTAAAATGGCTATTTATATGCACGCTGTGAGGTTATAAATATTAAATATTGCAATTATTTTAAATTGTACATGTTTTTAAAGTAATTTAATACCATATTACTGAATAGTGTGACACAGTCTAAGACAATCTGAAAATAAACCTGACCCACTTCTCCAGTGCTCATTCTTCACCGGTCACACTTTCATCCACTGCAGGATTTGCACATGTGTCACATTTCACTTCAGTTGTTGAATGTTCTTTGCAGACAAAGTCTTTGCAAGAAGAACATCTCGTCGTTGTCATACATACGTAATACCAAATGCACCATATGGAACTGGTGACTGTGCATCCCCTCATAAAACCTTGTGGGGGCACACTGGAGAGAAGCCATTGCGACTCCATACTTGTAGTGTATCAAGCTGAGGGGAGATGGCGGATGCTGCCGGTAGGTTCAAGTAAAAGGACGTTGGACAAAAATAACTGAGAATGTTGTATAAAATATGCCAGCACAAGTAGTTAAGGGTTAAAAATCCTTGTCCTATGATGGACTGGCATCTCATCCAAGGTTGGATTCTCCTTTACATCTGAGATGAACTCAATAGGTTCTTCCTCTTGCTACTCTGAACTACCAGGTATTCTTCTAAGAGTCACTATTTCAGGTGGGAATTTTCTGTAATGCAAGCTACAATTCCACTCTCCCTGATGCCATTGTGGAATGTTCCCATCTCCATTGAGATCTGTTTGTGGAAAACTTATTAACTTAGTCTACCAGATTTCACTATGGTTTATATGTAAGGCAAAAGGGTATATTTCTATTACATTTTTGCTTGCTGATATCGTCAACATATCAGGGGAGTCAAGCTAAAGTAAGGACAATGGGATTTATTAGAAAATGGAATGAACCTTAACAAAACTGATAATGTAATTTCTCAATGTTGTCTGAACCCTTCTCAATGCACTTGCGCCACCTTAATGGCAGTGCCTGGATTCCAGCAGAATAAAAGGGTTTGTCTTGTCCTCACAACCACTCATGCTCCCGAGTTATTGTCGAACACTACATGGCGGGTGAGTGCTACAGTCACTAGTACGAGTTACTGTGACTTGCTGGACACCAATGTGAAGCCTGCTATTCGATCCAAGCCATGGGGACTGCCGTCTCAAGGAGTACTTTTGCTGCAAGACAATGACACACTGCTAAGAACACCAAGGCTTGTCTGGAGAAGCTGAAGTTTGAGGTATCGCCACATCCTCCTTATTCGCCAGATTGATGTGATTTCCATCTTTTTGGACTGCTAAAAAAAAATCTGGGTGGTCTTCGATTGAAGACAGAAGATGATGTGAAGAAAGCGGTGCACAAGTGGTTGTGAGGACAATACAGAAACTTTTATTCTGCTGGAATCCAGACAGGTGGCGCAGGTGCATTGAGAAAGGTGGAGACGACATTGAGGAATGACATGATCAGTTTTGTTAAGGTTTGTTCCATTTTCTGATAAATCTCATTTTCTCACTGTAGCTTGACTCCCCCTTGTATTTTAACAAATGCACATGTTCTCCCCTTGGCCGTGTAATGTTTCTAGTTTCCCCCAAGGCTGTATGTTACCCTCATTTGTAACTTTGTGTAGCATAAATGAGTGAATATGTGCATCCTATGGTCCTGCCAGAGTAGGATGTGGATCCCTCCGACCATGAAACTGGAGTGCAATCAGAAAATGAATGTATGGTAGTTGTGTGTTCTTTATGCTCCTGGGTTGATTCACAGCTCTGAACAGAATTAATATGACTGAGATGGATCTTCTGCTGGGCTGCCATCCTGTCCATAGCCACTTCCTATCTTGTGGCATAAGTTGCATCACAGAGCAACCCTGCAATGCAAAACGGGAATTACTAAAACACCTTTTCTCAAAAACTGCCAATAAATACTGAAATCATTATATTTATTTATAACTTGTCCAGTTTTCCAGTCCCCATCTTATTTTTTCTTTCGTCCTTAATCCCAGGTCGCACTTCCATTACATGAAATGTAACTTTTCTCCCCTGAAATACAAAGATTCGCTTTGATTTTCACATATTTGTTTAGGCTATCCCAGCATTCTTTGCCTTCTTGTTGACAATGCCCGCCTTACCATTCCATCTAGTATGACATGAGGTCCTTATTTCCTCACTGCGTATCCCCACCTGACCCCCCACAAGTACAATACCCTCTACGGGATTCAAGGATCGCTTTTCCGGGATTAAGAAACCCGAGCTGTGGCTCGTACCGCTCATTGCTGTCCTAGTCTTTTCAATTTGCGCAACACAACTTTGTCAAGTGGGAAGAGAAGGAGGTGCGTCTTGTGTTTGACTTGCTGCCAGGGTGGAATGAGACAGCTGTCGTATTTCATGGCTTCAGCACCACGAATTTCCATATATCCCCCTGCCAGAAACCACAAAATGCTTTCAAACAACGGTTCACTTCATGAGTTTTTTGTTTTGCGAAAAAAAAACAGAAAAGAGGGAGAGAGAAAAGAGTGCGAGGGAGGGGGGAGGAGAGGGAGAGGTGCCTCTTGACCAGCGGGCAGATGGCTTTAATAGGAGCAGCATATTCGCCTGGCAGTGCCCGTGCTATAAAAATGTTCACAGACTAAATAGGCAGCGTGTTTCATCCTACTCCCATACATTAACACTTGTCAAGACAGCCATTAAGCTGGCCAAGTGTTGCAGCTTTATTAAAAAGACATTTATTTTATTAAAAGAAAAATAATACTGCTCTGCTTTTTCTTTATTAAGGTCTTTGTAAGAAATGCATGTGGTAACACCGAAGGCAGCCAGGCCTTCTCTTAGAGAAAGTTGCCTTAATTCAGGTTCGCTACAGTCCTGAAGCAAGAGGTCAAGTCAGCTCCTCCACCCTGGAAAAAGAGGAATATCACATTAAGATCTACCAAGGTGGGTCACTTATCAACACCTCATACCCATGGGAAATGCAGAGGCTAAAGGTGTGCCTGCCCATTTGAACATCGTATTTCAGGTGGACTGTGGCAGTTCCACAATGCGATGACCTTCCCTGTCAGGCTTAAACATGTCCATTAATGGATGCTGGTTTTTGCCTTGGGCAAGAGAGTGTTATGAGAGAGTCACTTCAAGTGACCTTAACTGTTAAAGAAGAAGACATGATGACCTTCATTCCTTCATGGCAGGTTTAAACTGACACCAGACAGAAGATGCCCATAAGTTGATGGCTGTTATTCCTATGGTGGACGTTGCCCTGGTGCTAAAAAACATGTCCGTAATGCATGGTCATTACACTTGAACCTTGCAATATCTTTGTGACCTGTTTTTGTGTTTGAAATCAGTAAAAGCACCAAAAACATCATTTATTCAGGACAAAACTTTGTAACTTTTGCTACATTTCTCACTAATTTACCAGAAGTAAAAAAAAAAAAATTAAACATCCTGCAATTTGTACAGCTTCGAAAAAAAATGTTTTACCCTGCCATGTCTTTTGGGTCCATTTTGACCCACCATTGACTTTATTGGATTTTCCACTTCACTTAGGGTAGTTTGTTCATCAACCATACAAACATTCCAAATGTAATCTTTGCTGCTCAAAAAATGTGAAGGCTTTTAGTTAAGTACCCTGTCACATGTCACATTATTGTAAATCTGCTACACATTGTGAATACTGCCATGTCCGATTGACCCCAGTGGCATAGCTAGGGGTGGACAGAGGGGGCAGTCCGCCCCAGGTGGCACATTTTTGGGGGTGGTATTATTGGCCAAAAGGCTCAGTACAGTTTGTGTGTAAGCAGCAGGATTCGGAAAAATATCACTCATGAATGGAAAAAGTGAACTTCTCTGATTTTTATCTACAAATGCTTCAAAAATAATTTTCAGACTCTCCTTCTGTGACGGCATCAGACACAGTAGTTGAAATTTATGAGGCAAGAACAAAAATAAACATAAACATTACACCGATAATAATGTCTAGGAAGATAAACAACTAATTTACAATTTATAATTTTGTTTCGTTATCAATTTGAATGCATTCTTGCTCTGCGCAGAAAACATCCCCACCTATCACTTGTACACTACACTGGCTCTGGTTTTTGCAGCGTAATTATATTAAACTAATAATCAGGACACGGCTTATCAGTGCGTCTATATTATATTCTTGTCTAGCTGATGCTTATAAATAATTATATGTGAACAATTATTGCTGTTTCTTTATATATGAATAAATCTATGCAAAATACATCTTAATTTTTCTCTATACGTCATTTTAATTTTCTATATACAGTAAATAGGTTAACATATTCAGATAGTTTGGAGGGCGGCAAATTAAAGCACCGCCCCGCCCCGAGCGGCACGAACTCCAGCTACACCACTGATTAATCCAGCATATACTTTAGTTGATTTTAATCTTCTATTTAAGGTTCTTTCTTTGTTTACAACACATAAAAACATCATAAATGTCATCTGTTCTGAAACTACAGGTCAATAAGTTAAATCCATATAAAATTTGGTTTGGGGTGAAAATCCAATGTCAAGGGCACTTAAAAATCGATGTGCCAGGCAGGTTAAAAAAGATTTATAGGTCACAGCATTGAGTCAGCATAAGAGTGAAAGAAAAGGTCTACAGGACAGTAGTGAGACCAGCTATGTTATATGGGTTGGAGATGGTGGCCATGACCAGAAAGCAGGAGACAGAGCTGGAGGTGGCAGAGTTAAAGATGCTACGATTGGCATTGGGTGTGACGAGGATGGACAGGATTAGAAATGAGGACATTAGAGAGTCAGCTCAAATTGGACGGTTGGGAGACAAAGTCAGAGAGGCGAGATTGAGTTGGTTTGGACATGTGTAGAGACAAGATGCTGAGTATATTGGGAGAAGGATACTAAGGATAGAGTTGCCAGGGAAGAGGAAGGCCTAAGAGAAGGTTTATGGATGTGGTGAGAGAGGACATGCAGATGATGGGTGTAACAGAACAAGATGCAGAGGACAGAAAGATATGGAAGAAGTCAATTCGCTTTGGCAACCCTTAATGGGAGCAGCCGAAAGAAGAAGAAGCATTGAGTCAGCATATGTAAATATTGTGAAGGATAATGAGGGCCTACACATTGAGGCTGTTAGAGACCTCTAATGACTGGCGGCCACTCAAAAAGCAGTTTCAGTCCTGTCCAAGAGAATATCTACTACGGTATGGTCTTCATATCTTATGTGGTATCTAAATGTTCGCAGAAACCTTTTTTAGCACAACACTAGACAAGTGTTCAAGAACCAAACTTGGATTAGATGTCAAGGGATACCTTTGTGGACCCACATACAAACGCTCACAACAAAGAGGTCCAGTTCAAAGTCACCAAAACCTAAACCACATTTAGTGTCTTCAGACTGCATCATGGTCTGGAAAGATAGAGCAATGGCAAGGACATTCAAAGTCTGTTCAGAAGGCCCTAAAAGTGCAGAGTAGGTGCTGCATGGTAGCAACCATCTTTAACTTGCTGAAAAAAAACCCACAATATGATAGTTTCTACACTCCTAATAGACTTAACACTGCTGCTCAGCACTGAGGATAGAGGTATCCATGACAGGGTTAAGGTTTGGGGGACATCATCCTTGATCACAGCCATTGAAATGTTGGGGCCCCAGAGGCTGAGGATGGAGATGTCCATTACAAGGTGGTCTATACAGTGTAGATGTTTTCTAAATTAAGCTAGGGAGAGAAGAGAGGTGCAAATGCCAGGTTGTCCCTCATTTCCTTATCTGAACTCTACCCTGAAGGTCAACACTGATATCATGGTAGTATATCTCTAATCCTAACAGCGGTCTTCACATTGGGCTTATTCTGTCTTACTTTTTACACTTTTGGTGCCAGACAAAATGTTCAAAGTCCTTACATTTTAATGGGGTTCTTCCCTGAAGCCAAGATATGTCCAGTACAGGGTGACCTGCACACTTCAGAAATACCAATGAACGCAATTGAATGGGCATGGCAGGACGATCGTCACATGTTGAAGTGGCTTTGCCCTGGACAAAGAGTTTCATTTTTAAGGTGGTCTCTACTGTCACAAGTACACTAGTCATGCTACTTGAACCCCAGCGAAAGTACTAATACAAGGTGACTATAAACTTTGCTATTTTAACAACAATTCAGATCTGAATATTCAAAAACAGGTAAGGTGCTGAGGACACAATTCACAGTGTACTGTGTTCTTCGCACCTCCACTGATTTACCCAAGGCTCTGTTTCTGCAAAGTGGCGAGTAATTAGTTCCTTTGCCTCCTCTCCAGGCGTCTCTACTCCCATAAATGCAGGTAATGTCGCGTAATTGGCTAATTACTGTTGCTGAATTGGCCTTGCCTGACGAGCCCAGCTGAGTGCCATTATTTAATGAGGCCCTGGGGATGCAGTCTGTGGGGTCTTTAATGTCCAGATGAGAATTGAAGCCCATAATCTCTTAGGTAGAACAAAAGGAATAATTGTCTCGTACAAGGAGGCCTACCACTCACGTAAAGGGTAGGCAACTGGTGCTGTGGAAGGATGGCAAGTGGACTCTTGAGTGGCAGGTGGAGCAACCTTATGTTGAACGCATCATACACAAATCTAGCAAAAATATAAGATACATAAGTACATAATACCAAAAGAACGATGATATGTAGGAACTTGATGAAATCCCGAAAATGATGAAATGCAAATATGTCTGAAGGTATAATTGTTTATTTACTTGGAACACAGAGATGGAGATGGTCATGGAGATGACTAGTAACTGACTCAGAGTACCAGAGAACAGAAGAGGGAGGCCTGTCACAGAGAGATCTTCTTCTTCTTCTTCTTTTGACTGATCCTGTTAGAGGTTGCTGCAGCAGATCATCTTTTTCCATATCTTCCTGTCCCCTGAATCTTCTTCTGTTACCCCCATCACCTGCATGTCCTCTCCCAACATATCCATAAAAAACAGGCCAGTCACAGAGAGATACAGCGGTCAAATGTGCATACAAGGAGGAAGGCCTGCTTCAGGGCCACACTGGAGAGGCACTTCCTGACCTAGGGGTGGATGAGAGGGACCTCAGACAGACTACATTCCAACACAGAGGACACAGAGGAGTTGCTTTCCATGACACTTGTTGTGTTGCTTACCTGTACGCATCTGTACTTTTCCGGTCCTGTTCAGCCTATATACATCAGACTTCCAATACAACTCGGAGTCCTGCCATGTGCAAAAGTTCGCTGATGACACTGCTATAGTGGGCTGCATCAGGAGTGGGCAGGAGGAGGAGTATAGGGACCTAATCAATGAGTTTGTTAAATGGTGCGACTCAAACCACCTACACCTGAACACCAGCAAAACCAAGGAGCTGGTGGTGGATTTTAGGAGGCCCAGACCCCTCATGGACCCCATGATCATCAGAGGCGACTGTGTGCAGAGGGTGCAGACCTATAAATACCTGGGAGTGCAGCTGGATGATAAATTAGACTGGACTGCCAATACTGATGCTCTGTGCAAGAGTGGACAGAGCCGACTATACTTCCTTAGAAGGCTGGCGTCCTTCAACATCTGCAATAAGATGCTGCAGATGTTCTATCAGACGGTTGTGGCGAGCGCCCTCTTCTACGCGGTGGTGTGCTGGGGAGGCAGCATAAAGAAGAAAGACACCTCACGCCTGGACAAACTGGTGAGGAAGGCAGGCTCTATTGTTGGCATGGAGCTGGACAGTTTGACATCTGTGGCAGAACGACGGGCGCTCAGCAGGCTCCTATCAATTATGGAGAATCCACTGCATCCACTAAACAGGATCATCTCCAGACAGAAGAGCAGCTTCAGTGACAGACTGCTGTCACCGTCCTGCTCCACTGACAGACTGAGGAGATCGTTCCTCCCCCAAACTATGCGACTCTTCAATTCCACCCGGGGGGGTAAACGTTAACATTACATAAAGATATTGTCTGTTTTTACCTGCATTATTATCAATCTTTAATTTAATATTGTTTTTTGTATCAGTACGGTGCTGCTGGAGTATGTGAATTTCCCCTTGGGATTAATAAGTATCTATCTATCTATCTACCTAAATTGTGTTTTGGACAGTCTGACTGCTGCATTCACGCATTAAGGGAAAATCATTTGCCAGTCAGGACAGTCTTGCAACACATCCTGCGGCCGGCGGCATTGCTATCCTTTCAAGGATTTTTCTGCTGATGCACACATGACCAGTGTAGTGCTACGTCATATGCATTTTCAGTTTTATATTCATATTTTCGTAAACAGATTTTAAAACAAAAGTGTGACTGGAGGTCGTTTTCGCTTGGATACGCTGTTTTAAATGAAAACGTAGTATTGTGGACATAGCCTAATTCTACTGCTCAGCACTTCCATCTCTTTCATGACCAGTTCTGAACCTCAACATCCTAACCCTTCATGCTGGCTACACCTAAATCTTCTATCCTTGCGTCCCACTCATCATGCGATTCCTTGCATTTTTTTAATAACTGGTGATTGAGTGTGTTTTCTGTGCTATTTTATGTTTGGTTTTTATTTGAAACGTATTCTCTCCCACCAGCTCTTATAGAATAAATGACTGCTGTGCTCGTGTGGCTTCTCCTCGTTTACAATTTGTAAGTCAATGTGGATGAAAGTATCTACTAAATAAAGTGATGTAAGTGATGGCGAGCCCCTCTGCATCTGCTCTCTTGTATCCTGTCTACCGTTTCTTGCTCTGTTTTGTCACTCTGTGAAGAACACAACTGGTGGGTGGAGGGTCTGGCACTCAGACCCCCTTTGAAAGGCCAGTATTCAGGGATTACACTTTATTTGCCACATCCTGGGGAGTGTGAATAGTTGAAAAGATTTAGCAACGTGCTGGCAGCAAGACACGCACTCCAACACGGATAATCTTCCGCGGCGTACACCGGCACAGCCTTGTGCCAAGTACACATCACAAGCCTTCCATCTGCTAAAACTGTTACCTCATGGAAATGGGAATAAAAAGAATATACACACCTCCCCGCTCTTCAAAGCCAGGCCAGGGCTTGAGAAGGGAAAAGCATGTCAGCCCTGGCCAGCGTGCGCAATGCAGCGCGATGATTTATGAAGTGCCGCTCGATGCTCGCTGAGAGTTTGTCGAGAAGCCCATTCCATGCAGGTGAGGCCCTGCCTCCCGTGGGACCAAATGTCACCGCAAATGAAACGTGCTGCTGAGAAATGGGGGTGGGGGCGAGGGGGGGGGCAAAGGTTTAAAGGAAGGCCTAAAAACACAGGGGTGCAACAAGAGTAAAGAAAATGGGGGAAAGCAGAAGCCACCTCTCTGGGTCCAAAGCTGAAAGGCCAAGTGGGGCAGCTGGGTGACATGCTGGAAGTGGTCGCATGCCAGTACCTCAGGCTTTCTCATTGTTCAGCTGCCCGTCTTTTCCATTCCAATATTAGAATTGCTAAGTATTTCCGCTCCGCTACCCTTGCTGAGTGCCCAGTATTTTCTTTTAGTATTTTCAGCATTGAGAATATTTACTAGCGTTGCCCAATATGCCAGAATGCCTACAATCTGAGCCTCTCTTTTTAAATGCCTGTTGTTTTACGGCCTTACTTCAGTACAGCAAAGGTCTTATTTGTATGTCTGACTGAAACGAAACCCGTCGCCACTCTCTGGTGCTGTGGTTAACAAGAATGTATTGAAATACAGAACTTTATTTTATTTAATAATGAACACAAAGCAGCTGATGTACTCCGTACTCCATGTTCATCGATTTCCGACTTTGAACTTTTCAGATTCACCGCCATCCAAACCCCAAACTGGTCCACCCTACTGCAGCTGTGAGCTTCTAATATGTAACATCAAAACAAAGACAAAAAAGTTATTTCATTTAGTTAGTCTAGGTAAAGCATGACCCCAAAGCACTTTATAAGAACTACAGTACAGATTTTTAAATTTTGCATTCACAAAGATAAAACTACTTGTTCTGGGTGTCCCAAAGCTGTGTGCTACTTCTCTAAGAAAGAATAATGCCAAGGAGGACAACACATAGAAACAGAGATAATGTATTATATATGGGAGAAACAGGGGAGGGAGGAGCAAAGGAAGAACAAAGAGAATCACAAAAAGTAAAGCCGCAAAGCCTGCTGCCTCACCACGCGTGTCTCTGTCCACACATAGACTTTTGTGTCCATTTCGGCCTATCCCGGCATTTTCGACTGATAAAAATGAATACTTTTGAAAATGCTCTCCCAAACCAGAGAGTTTTTAAAAATGTTGACTCAGCATTTCAGTTTGTACAGGTGAAAACAAAGATTTCTGGAAAAGCTGAACTCCATCGCACTCTGATTGGTTCCTATGTTTTACATGGCTGTTCCCTATTCGAATTCTGCTTGTTAGAATGTCGCACTTCCCAAAGAATAACGAATTCTGACATCGCTGACTGTGACTGTCCAGGTTGGCTGTGCCATCCCTGGCAAAACTTGAACCCGGAACTGTACATAGTCGTGAACTGAGATGAGCCAGGGCAAATGAGGGCATATGAACAAGCAAGAGGTGGCACAAAGTGCAAGAAGTGCTTCTATTCCAAACAGTAAAGTGCAAAAAGTGCAGTCAATAAATCTCTAAATATATAAAATCCAACGTCCGTCTGTCTGTCCGCTTTTCATGAGAGAACTACATTTTTTTTCTAGAATTTGCTTGAACATTTCGGTTCATTTTGTGACCTCTCTCATTCTGCTTTGTTTCATAGTTTGCTCACGGCAGCGATTTATTTGTGCGAATCCGGGAGAGATGCAGCGGGTCAATGGGAGAGGGCCAGGGCCCTGCTCATTTAGGCACCAGCCTCAGGGTGTACCTTACCTCCGCTTAGCTAGCGATTGAGAGAACTACTTAACAGATTTATATCAGGCTTTTTTCTAGAATTTGCTTGAATGTTCAGATTAATTTTGCGAATCATAGTTCACTTGCAGGAGTGGATTTTACTTGCACTAATCCGAGACAGAAGCTGCAGGCTGAGGGGAGGGAAAAACGTGTCGTCAGGAGTGGGGAGCCGGGCGGGGCCCTCCTCGCTGTCCTGTTTCACTACTACGCGGTGTCACAGATGACTCAGGTCATTACGTGGCCGGGATGCCTGGAGGGACCGGAAAGGGACATTAATAGCTTCCGGGGCACAAGGGGGCAGCCGCCCTGGATAAAAAGAGGACCACGGGAAAGGGACAAAGAGGATTTGACTTATTGGGAACCATGGCCACCGCCAGGGGGTGCTTTAAGCCTCAGGAGACACGGAAGTGATTACTTCCGCCACACTTGGCAAGATGGCGGAGGGATCGGCCAGGGACGCCCGGAGTGCTTCCGGTTCAAAGGGCAGCACTTCCGCCACACCAGGAAGTGCTGCCGGATGGACATCATCAGCCACCTGGAGCACATCCGGGCGGGAATAAAAGGGGCCACCTCCTTGTAGTCAGTGAGCCAGAGTCGGGAGTGGGAAAAGGACGAAGCTCCCAGGAGGAGAGGAAAGACGGCCAAGGACTGAGAAAGACTTGATTTTGGGGTGATTACTGCTTTGGGCATTGTGTGGTGTGAGGAACTGTGTTTATTTGTGAATCTGTGAATTTCCCATTGGGATTAATAAAGTATCTATCTATCTATCTATCTATCTATCTATCTATCTATCTATCTATCTATCTATCTATCTATCTATCTATTTAATGTTTAATATATGTGTGTCTTTTATAAAGATGTGGTCTCCGACTGGTGGTGTCCGGGAAAGTCTCACAGCGGCTAGTAATTTATAAAGACGGATGCCCTTCTGTAAAAATGAAAATAATTAGTAAAATGACTATTCCATTAAAACCATGCAGCAATCTGGCTTCTCATTCTCTACCACCCAGAGCATCTTCATTATCTCCATCTGACCCAGTTCACCCTGCTTGGGGCTTGCAGCCCGTGGAGACGTCATCAGCTGCTGTCACATCTTCCAGTTCTCACCAAGTGGTGCTCCGAGCTGGACCCTTTATCTTCCTCACGCCTTTCTGGTGCCTGCTAGATCTCTAGGAGGGCTCCTCTTTCATCCCCCACTGAGGATCCACTCCTGGAGTACCAATCACTCTCTTGTTGTTCCACGGGGCCACCAATCGTCAGCTTTCCATTGCTGCGGTGGTTTGAACTCCCCAATTCTACCTTCCTCTTTGTCCTTTTAATGGTCTTTCCTCCTCCACCCCACCGTTCCCTTACATTGCTCATCCTCTTTTATACCTCCATGGGTGCAGGGTCTCAATTATGATGAGGGGATTGGAACCAATTGTGCATACATCCAAGCGTGATCAGCTCCAATCATTTCACCAAATACCCTGGGTTATATAAACACACACACCCACTGACCATTTTTAGAAAAACCTGCCTGCCACCATGGACCCTAACATGCATCACTACACCAACATGGAAGAGTTGCTCTCCATGGTGCTTGTTGTGCTGCTTACCCATATGCCTTTAAAGTGCGTCATCGGTGAATTTTCGAAATTACAGTCAAGTGATTACTTACATTGCACGGTAGAGTAGCTAGTCGTGTTTAAACTGCACAATTACATTTGGTCTGATTGACATGCCCCAATATGGAATATACATGTGCGGAAATTTCATGGTGACATCAGCAAAATTGGCTCACGTGACTACTCACACAGCAAGACAGCCAAATGAAATTTCTGACAGGACAGAAAATCTTCTCATTGAGCGACAGCCCAATTGTGAGAGGCAACCACTCCTACACTGCACGTGAAATGATGGCCAATGACGCTGAAATTCAGGCTGACTCAGAAAATCAGGTTTAACATCATGGCAAAATGGCACAGTGCATGCCCGATTTAAAATGTCTATGTTGTGCGCATGCCCTGCATAGGCGGACAATTACTTTATATGCATTTTCGGTCATTAATATGGATGAAAATGCTTTCAGAAATGATGTGAAAATGCCAGTAAAGATGGAGATCATTCTAACTTTAAAAATATTTTTAAATGAAAACATAGAAGTGTGGAAGTAGCCTTAAAGTGCTCAAACACGTGTCCTAATCTCACTCTCCATCTCTCTTGCTTGGACTCATTTTAAAGGCCATCCCAGGACCACTTTCAGTCATACTTTAGAATTTGTATCCAGCAAGGTGTTGTCAATTGTAGCAACACAAAAATGGCAAAAGGTGTAAGACCTCAAAGAAGGAGTAAAAACAGACACAGGATCTTCACCAATCTGTCTAGAGAGAGGCCTTACTCCAGGCAGACTGACCCCAAACTCAATAGGCAGGCTTCAAGGCCTACTCAGGCTTTTAACAGTTCAGAAATACTTTTAAATGTCCCAGATAGACAAAAATGACCTCCAAGGGAGAGGAAATTGTAAAAACCTCTGGACAAAGCCACAAAATAATAAACAATGAAAAAAATAAAATAATTAAACCTTAAACCGCCACAACCGGCTATAGTCGGTTCCCAGTGCGATATGCCAGCACACCGGAGCTGATCAGTCAGTGCCATACATTCGTTGAGCAGCCAGCTCATGACCACTGCCGCCCCCTAGTGAATCAGCATCACTATCCCTGGGATTGAGCTGCTGCACTAGACTGGCCTGCTGGCATCAGCGTTGGCCACTGTGTGCCTGTGTGGCAGTTGGCTCGGTGATTTACTGAATTTCATTAATGGTTTCAGTTGCACCTTCTACATATAATAATTGATTGTTGCAGTAGTTTTTTTTAATAGTTTTTACAGTTCATTAGCAGTGTGTAAAATGACCAGTGTTGCAGTAATTGCGATGATCTTTACATGAAAAAAAAAGCGTTCCATTAAAATTTCACTTTTTCTTGGTGAAATGTGACATTTCCTTAAAAAGTGCAGCAAAAAAGTGTTTGCCATCCAGAGGTGCATTAGCACCCCAAGTATGTGGCGGTTTAAGGGTTAAAATGAAAACAATAAGAAGAAAAAGGCTAGCATGAAAAGACAAACACATCCAAATCCGCAATCCAATAATCAGAAGCAAACTTCAATAAACCATAAACTCCAAATACAAACTACTGGGACTGTCACCTAAACCTCAAAGTAAAGACTAAGGGTGGGCCCAAAGTAGTGACATCATGATGACCTTGCCTCTAGGGGGTTGTGGTCACTGAAAGTCAGGAACGACAGGAGATGGACACCAATGTAGAATAAAAAGCAATTTCTTTATTCTTTGTGAGCAGGAGGCTTGCAGCAGCTGTCACAATCAACCTGCCGTTAACCTGTAGCTGACAGGGAGTTTCCCTCTTTTTATACCCAGCTTGTTTAAAATTTAAAAAGAGGAAATATGGCCTGCGGTGGGTTGGCACCCTGCCCAGGATTGGTTCCTGCCTTGTGCCCTGTGTTGGCTGGGATTGGCTCCAGCAGACCCCCGTGACCCTGTGTTCGGATTCAGCGGGTTGGAAAATGGATGGATGGATGGAAATATGGCAGTTCATTGTGAGGTCATACATAGATCATTATAGCTTGCGGTCACACCCTGAATTGGTACATGCAGGAGCACACAGTGTTTCTAACAGTTAAAAGAGTTATTAACACATTCACAGTCTTAAGCAATAGCCCTTGTCAGCATCGCAGACACACAAGACCAACTGCAGCAATGTCCCAGCTAACTGTCACAGGGTGAGTGCAACCCAAGCAAATTTAGACAATACTCACTTCCTCATTCTTTCTGCACGCACATAGCTTATACAATATCAAAGGTTACATAAAAGTTAGTTCAGTACATTACATTAGTTACAAAGAAATTACATTCTTATAGCTTTAGTATCTGCATTAAATTACATTTGTTCGGATAGCTTAACACATCCTTATTTAATGCATAAGTGTCACACTTCTAAAAGTTCTATTAGCACCACACTTGTATTATTTAGAAAGGCTGAAGCACCTTAATTCTAAATATTCTTTCTCAGGGTTCAACCCACAAAACACAAGGAATACATTTGATTACATCTTGCCTGAAGAAGGGGCCTGAGATGCCTTGAAAGCTTGCATATTGTAATCTTTTTAGTTAGCCAATAAAAGGTGTCATTTTGCTTGGCATTTCTCTACAAGGAATACATTGAAACTTAAATGCACAATAAATAATTAAATATAAAATAAAAAATAAATGCAATAAAATTAGCAAAAAGTACAATGAAAAAAATGACCAAAAACAACAAAGTCAAAATTAAAACATAAGGCAGAGAACAAACCCTGGGTGTAGCACATCACAGGCAGTGTTAGCTCCACACATGGACCAGGTTCAATGTTTTGAAGGGTCATTGTGCTTGAAGGGCCACCTCAAAAACTTCATGCTGACCAAACAACCAGAACGACACAAAACAAATACTTTAATACAGCGTTTCTCAACCTTTAAGTATTTGCGACCCGAGTTTTCATAACAGTTTTAATCGTGCCCCCGTACCGTTTTTTTGAAAGGAACCCACTAATACCAATTTGTTCTTTTTTAATTAGTGATATATCATAGATGCATATTTTATTATACCTACTTAACTTTTATCGACATTTATCTAACTCTATATTTATTTTTTTAGTATCAGAATGTAGTTTAAGTTAATTTGTTTCGGTTTCAATAGATGTATTTTTCATATTTTCGATTCTTGTTTTCTTTTTTTCACATCTTCGCACCCCCCTTTTTGATACTTTGCGCCCCCCTAGGGGGGCCCGCCCCACAGTTTGGGAACCACTGCTTTAATACTTAGCCCGTCAGCACTACAACACAAATGAATACGAATGCCACTGCTCTGGCTCTTGTGGTGGCCCAGCCTGTCTGAGGTTCAGCAGTAATGGCTTCTCAATACCAGGGTGTGGTAATAGTATCAGAACTTTAACATGATACAGTTTTGGTGCTATAAACCCATCAGTGTCTAATGAGGAACTTCACCCCACCATTCATGTTAGAAAATCGCTGGGAACAAAGAACATTCTCTGCGATTCTCTAATGGAATATTTTCTCATAGACTGAAACAGTGTAACAATAAAACACAAAAATAAGAATGGACAATAAAACAGAAATGCAAGCAATGTATCATAACATCAATAAGTAGAAATAATATACTGTATATAAGGTCCATGAAAGAATAATATTTCATAAGCAGGTCATCTGAATGCAAAGCTTATTGAATACATGGGCCACAGTGATGTGCTGGACAGTCAACAAAATTCACCAAAGCGTTTTTCACAGTAAATTTTTCGCCAAAGTTTTTCTTGAAAATTTGTCCCACGGTGGGCTTAGGAGAACTTCTTTTCCCTGGGGCCCCATGATGCTTTGCGAGGCCATTGCCTTAAATGTTGGATGCGCCCTATCCATTCAGTTCTTACCGGCAAGCTTGTTGAAACACCCCCCATATCCTCCCATACTCCCCTTTGCCCCCTCTCTATACATCCATCAGAGAGATGTCAGTGACAGCAGCAGTAGCCGTGGTGGTGGCAATCTGATGGATGTGTGGAGAGACTGTTATCCAGGCTCAGCGACCCAGTCAGACAGAGGGGTGGCAGTAGCAGCAGTCACCTCCAGTATCTGGGGCACATGGTGAGTGTGGCGTATTGATGACCCCATGGAGTTCTGGGTCATGAGGCTGATTTAAGCCGTGAGCTCACTCAGAATGCAATGGCAATGCTGTGTTGTCTGCCTTCCAGCTTACTGTATGTGCTACAAGCAGATTCTGTGGACAGACATTCATAAAAAGAAAAAGATTTCCAGTCTTCTACGGGTGATTTCAGGAACCAGATTTGTGGTTTTCTCGTACATGCAGTGGGCATGTGGAAGCCAACCTTCATCGAACTCATGCTTCCTTCTGCTCTTGTCTGCTATAAATGTTACTGTTCTGATATTAAATTCTATCACTGTTGTACGTAGCTGTGTTTTTCCAAAGTTACCAAAGTTCAGCAGCTCTAACTTAAAAAATGGGATTCAACAAAAGCCTGACGCGTGAAATGATTCCACAGACAAAATATCTTCTGTTTTTAAAAGTTTAGTTAAAATTCAAAGTAAAACAGTTCACACAAAAAGGAAATTTTGGATGGATGGATGGATGGATGGATGGATGGATGGATGGATGGATGGATGGATGGATGGATGGATGGATGGAAAACTGTATGCCTATCCCATCTCTGAGTTGAAAATGGGTCTTTCAAGTCCCTGAGTACTGGGACCCATTCTAAACACAACTGAAATAATTATCACACTGTATCTCAGTTACAGGGGGAAAAGACTATGCCATTAACTATGACTATGAAAGAAATGATATTCTATTTAATTTAAGCAAACATTAATGATAGTTTAACTCAAAACTTTAACTTTCTAAGATTGGCTCTTACAACTATCATCTCAGATGTATCTGTGGTGGTCAAGCCTATTCATGCTCCCTGATCCTGTTGCCACTGTCTGCAAGACATTTTACCTTTCTGAATTTTAAGTCCATTAATTTCATCTCAGTGGGTCATGGAGTTGCAGATGTTAGCGCCGCGGCCTCACAGCTCAGGTCACATTTTTGCACAGTCCGGCATAGTGGTCAGACAATTCCCTAACCTTCAGGGACACATAAAAAAAAAAACATTACACCATTATAATCCACTCAGAACAAACTCGGTGTCTCCTTCTTCACTGATTTCAATGCATTTGGCTGAGTTCAGTGAAAGTCATAAACCTTTTCTCAATTTCGCTGAACTACAGCAAAAGAGAATTCAGGAGGGTTCATTCATTGCTAGTACTAAATAGTAGTTGAGCTTCATGGTCTCCTACAGAATTACTCCCAGTGAAAGGGTTGACCCTAATTTTGCAAGGAAGACCCCGGGTAAAAGTCCCCTCCTGGGGTACCTTCTGATGGACACATCTCCATGGTAAGTCTTCTAATGTCTGGCAGAAGCCAACTGGTCCTTTCTCCGGGACTGTCTTAGGGTATTCCCCTAGGCCTCCATAGCCTTCTTTGCTCTCGCTCGGAATTTTCCATCCAGTGTGTCCTGGATTGGGGGGGGTTGAGATGCTGGTTGTCACTGTGAAAAGGCTCCTTATCATCACGGGCCCCTGGACGCACACTCAGAACACCACAATAGTAGATCTGCCCATGGGTATCCTGCCGGGTGGCCTGCCATCTAGTGCCGTGGGGTAATGTTGCTCATTGAATCCCAGATCTTCCTTCTACCTCTCTCTTCTTCTGGGTACCCTTGTCTCTGGCACATCAAGTAAATTCCACTTCTGGTAGTTCCTTTTCTTCTGCATGGACATGATATGCTACATCCCTCCTTTCTATTTCCAAGGGGGCTTTGCTGGGCCCAGGCTCTGCTCTGTGGTAACCCTATCTGCCCGAAATCCCTCAGACCAGTGGTCCACCTGTCACAAGTGTCACACCGTTAGTTGGTTAGTCGCAGTTTCGTAGCTTAGTCATTATGGCACACTTCTGTACAGAGAAAGACTTCATTTTAAAAAGATGGCAAAGCATTATGATAGCTCATTCAACACTAAAACCAAAAGGAAATGTTTGTCAGTGTTCTAGGTTGCATATTGATGCCAGGTCTGGGGTGATTTGTTTGATTTGATCCGATGTGACACATTCTACTGTGCATAGCATTACATTGGGATTTTTAACTTGAATAACATTTCCTGGCTGCATATTTGTGTGCGCCTTATGGCACTGGTACCAGTTCAGGTGGGTATCAGTCTTCATTTCAGTATTTTTTAAAGTGGACTCGTGTCCCACCAAAAGAACATGTACTTGCCGGCTGCTGGGACGTGCATTGGACGAAGAAAAATTCACTATATATATAAATGATAACACTGGTCAACAAGCATTTTGCTACTGGGATTCTTTCACCTGTACTTTAACAAATTTCACTTGCTGACTCAAAATCTGAAAAACGTTTTCGTCCAGTACGTCCCGTTTTTTAGTTATAATGCTCCAGGTCTTGGACAACTAGGGTGACTGGACAGTAAAGGCAATGCGTTTCAGCATTTAAGAAATAAGTTTGGTCTCGAGAAAAGTGAAGCCAAAATTAACGAAGGTGTTTTTGTTGGCACCGAAATCCGTGAACTGATTCTTGACAACAAGTTCAAAAGGAAACTGAAGCCCACTGAATCAGCACCCTCATTCGTGCAGGTTGTCCAGAATTTTCTCGACAGTCACAGAGCAGAGAATTACCCTGAGCTTGTGGAGAACCTGCTGAAAGTATATTAGCTTACGGGGGCCAGAATGTCACTGAAGATACATTTTTTACATTCTCATCTCGACTTTTTTCCACCAAATCTAAGTGATGTCAGAGATGAGCATGGGGAAAGATTTCATCAAGATATAAAGGTGATGGAAAACTGATATCGGAGGAAAATTTACTCCGAGCATGATGGGTAACTACTGCTGGTTCTTGCAAAGAGAGACGGATGTGAAGTACAAGCACAAAAGCGAGGGCCTCCAACATTTTTGGGCACACTGATCTCACTTTTATATTGAGGTAAATTGACATAAATATACTTAAACGTGTCTCTGGTATTGTCTTCTGGTTTGTTTTCTGAATAAACACATCAAAACAATTTTGTTGGGACAGAGTCCAGACTCTAGATATCGTGTTGATATATTATATTGATATTCAAAAGTGTCAAAACGTCAATGATGTGTATTTCAAAAACCTGACGTGCTAGCTTAATTCTGATTTCATATATATAATCAGTGTAAAAAACTTAATAAAGAGCTGCTCCGAAGTTCCCAGAAGCAAACAAAAAATATTTTTTTCTAGACCAGTGTAATCTTCTTTATATGAAAGTGTAGCCTTCTTTTCTTGTCCAGGCACAGCTAAATGGTGCTGACTACAAGTAGATTGTGGGCAACAACTTCCGTACCACTTTTTGTGGTGAAAGTGGGATAGTCAAGGACTCTTTTGCAACACCCCAAGCTCCGTGAAGTCCATTATAAAGAACCAGACAACACATGACAACAACAACAACATTTAGATAGATATATATAAATGATGCTAACATAATCTACAAAAACTTAACGCCTGTACAAGTCAGAATCTGAACAAAACACATGAGCACAACATGACATTAAGAAGGAAGCGTAAGCCTAACCCTAATTGAATTATACAGATAGATAGATAGATAGATAGATAGATAGATAGATAGATAGATAGATAGATAGATAGATAGATAGATACTTTATTAATCCCAAGGGGAAATTCATATACTCCAGCAGCAGCATACTGATACAAAAACAATATTAAATTAAAGAGTAATAAAAATGCAGGTATAACAGACAATAACTTTGAATAATGTTAACATTTACCCAATTGGAATTGAAGAGTCGCATAGTTTGGGGCAGGAACGATCTCCTCAGTCTGTCAGTGGAGCAGGACGGTGACAGCAGTCTATCGCTGAAG
This sequence comes from Erpetoichthys calabaricus, assembly GCF_900747795.2. Lineage (NCBI taxonomy): Eukaryota > Metazoa > Chordata > Cladistia > Polypteriformes > Polypteridae > Erpetoichthys > Erpetoichthys calabaricus. The sequence goes on from NC_041408.2 coordinate 17,952,228, forward strand.
CTGCTCCTCTGTCTGGAGATGATCCTGTTTAGTGGATTCTCCATGATTGACAGAAGCCTGCTGAGCGCCTGTCGCTCTGCCACAGATGTCAAACTGTCCAGCTCCGTGCCTACAATAGAGCCTGCCTTCCTCACCAGTTTGTCCAGGCATGAGGCGTCCCTCTTCTTTATGCTGCCTCCGCAGCACACCACCGCGTAGAAGATGACGCTCACCACAACCATTTGATAGAACATCTGCAGCATCTTATTGCAGATGTTGAAGGACATATGAATATAAATGTATATCTATGTAAATTATCTTATATATAAATGTCTACGTGTGGAAGTGTGTGTGTCTGTCCGGCCCGGAAGTGAGAGGTGGACTCGGGGTAAGAGCTCCACCTCTGAGAAAACAGAAAACTCGCTTAGCCGCTAATAACACAAGCGAGGCCAGCACGTCAGCAAAATGAAAGACAAAGTCGCTTGGCCGCTAACATTGGTACAACCGTATCCCTTTTACTTTTCATTCCCCCCGCTAATAAACAAGCGATGCGAGCACATCTGCAAAACGAATCCTCCTAGGAGGAAGATGCCCAGAGTAGTCATTTTCCAACCTGCTATATCCAGGGCCACAGGGGTCTGCTGGAGCCAATCCCAGCCAACACAGGACGCAAGGCAGGAACAAATCCTGGGCAGGGTGCCAGCCCACTGCAGACGCCCAGAGGAGTTCCTTTCAATTACCTGACATCTCTACATTTCAATTTTTTTTCTGACGATTTCAACAGCTAGTATATCTATATTTTACTTATTTATATGCTGGGAACTGGAAGGGGAGGAGTTATTCTTGGGAAGTGGGTGGGGTTTGTCAGCCATCTTGGGAACTTTTTCTTGGCTGCAGAGAAGGAAAGAGAAGATAATGTTAGTATCAGTGCTCCCTCTTATTCGGGGAGGTATTGCTTATCTTATTAGAGCCAAGGAGGTGGTCCTCAGACACACACACACACACACACACATACACACACACACACACACACACACACACACACACACTCATGCTGTATATACACTGTATCTTAGGCATCTCTAAACACAACTGGACTCTTATTAGCCCTGTAAAATCCTAGAAGTCCAATGATTTTGCACAAAATTGCTTCATTTGATGTCTCCAGCAGAGATAATATTTTTGTGCTTTTTCATGCACATTTGTTCCAGAACTGCAGCACAGTTACAGAAGAAGAAAAAAAATAACTTTCAACAAGATGTCATTTTTTTAATTCATTCCACACAATTAAATGTTGCCCGCCTGTCACCCACCCAGTTTAAGTAGCAGGTGAACACTGGGACCTGGATGGGAGACGCCGCTCCTCCACAGGACGCGCTCACTCATTGACTGACCACTTAAACCAACGTGCTTGTTTTTAGGTGAGATGAGGCGAGTGCTGGGATTAAACCAACACAAAGCGACCACGTCAAGTGCACCCCCTACATGCCCACACCTTTCAAAAGCATAACAATGAACTTTCAGTAAACTAGTGCCAATGCTTGACTTTTTCATTTGGAGCGCTCAGATCCACATCTACACCTGGTCAGGTTAAGGAGGCAACTATGAGGAGTCAGGATCTGTGATGTGCACTCAGCAGGCAGTTAGCAGCGGCTCAGCAAATTTCTTGGAATTCATGAAGCTGACACAGCGAAACGTGGGACCTTGCAGCTGGCGCTCCTACCTCTGCCCTTTACCTCAACAAATATGACAGCCACTTCAACTATGAGGCAGGGAAGATGAGGGGCAAGTGCTGTGCGAGACGACCCCACTGTATATCGTTAGGAAGTCACGGACCTGCCAAAGACATCCTTCAAACAGAAGAAAGAGGAGGACACGCTCATTTTAAAAAGCTGCAGTGGGTAAGCGGGTAGCACTCGGTGGACCTCATGTCTTCATTTGCAGCTGCTGTGTATGTGGAAATAATAAAAAGTAATAAGCAACATGAAGTGCATGGTGGTGCAGAGGTTAACATGGCAGCCCCACAGCTCCAGTGTGCTGGATTTAGTGCCCCATCCAAGATGACCTCTTTATGTGGCATGCGTGTTCTCCCCATCTTCTCACTGCTCTCTCCAGTTCCTCTCACATCACAGACACACAAACTGGCCAGCCTGAGTCAGCATGGGTGGGTGTGAATGTGACCTGTGACGGACTGGCCCCCCATACCTGACTGGCTCCTGTTTAGTGCCCAGGGCAGGCCATGGCACACCACAGTCCTGTAAAAGCAGGGGTGTCCAACTCTGGTCCTGGTGGGGCACAGTGGCTGGAGGTTTTCATTCTAACCATCTTCTTAATTAGTGAGCCATTTTTGCTGCTAATTAACTTGTTTTGCCTTCATCTTAATTGACGTGACTTTTCCTTAATGAGCAGCCAAACAATAATGAGACCCAAAACGAGCTGCCACATGACCAGCTAACCTTCTAAGTTCTTCCATGAGAACCCTGAATACCATGAGGACTGATTGAGGTCATTTATGTTAGGTAGAATGCCTAGAGGGGGCTGGGTGGTCTCGTGGCCTTGGAACCCCTGCAGATTTTATTTTTTTCACCAGCCGTCTGGAGTTTTTTTTTGTTTTTTCTGTACTCCCTGGCCATCGGACCTTACTTTTATTCTATGTTAATTGGTGTTCCCTTATTTTAATTATTTATTTTGTCTTTTTTCTCTTTCTTCATCATGTAAAGCACTTTAAGCTACATTGTTTGTATGAAAATGTGCTATAGAAATAAATGTTGTTGTTGTTGTTGTAACCTGAAAATAAAGAAGGTCTCGGTCATGTTGGTCTGCTCAAGTCACAAAAATATCTTGACGGTGGTCTTAGAAAAAAACAGAAAATCAACTGCCTGCTGTGGCAGAACGAGAGCAACGACAAGTCCTGATATTCAATAACGGCTTTCATTAACAGCAAGAATTGGCTTCTCATGAAGGAACTGGTTGGAGTTTGAAATCCCAGTTTAGCTGGTCATCTGTCAGCCTGTTTCACGTCTCATTTCTGTTTGTCTGCCAGTTAATGAAGAAACAAATTCAATTCAGAGGACTGAATCCTTCAAAACGGGGCTATTAAAATGTAGGGAAAAGGAGTTAATTAGCAGTGAAAACTGATTAGGAAAAGGGTTAGAATGAAAACCTGCAGCCACTGCGGCCGGCTCTCGTTCAGAAAGCAGACACCACTTGGTTGTTTCACGATAATTAAGATTAGGTATATAAGTAAGTAAGTTTCACATTTCTGTTATCATTTTATCCCTAAAATTATGACTTAACATCAGGGACCTATTTTATTGACCTTAAGGTTAGTGGTTGGGCGAGGGGAAGGCCTTCTCAAGTGGCGTCCGCTTTCTGAACAAGACCCCTGCAGCCCACCAGGCCCAGAGTTGGATACCCCTGCTTTACACTAATCTTCCAGATGCTGTACATTGCAAATTATTATCATAGGCCTCATGATAACCTCTACGTACTTTAAAAGGTGCTGGATTCTGTAAGTGCTATTTGATTAATTGGTCAGTTTGTTCTTGTTAAGCAAAGCAAGCAAATCGACAGAAAATCCCCCCTGGTCAAAGATGAGCAGAAGTTGTAGTTTTTTCTTTTATTCCTAGGCAACATATAATGGGTGCATTATCATCAGAGAACACAAACGTGTAATTGGATACGCATGATAACAACTGCTTGGTAACATCTGCAGATTGCAGTTGGTGTTTATTTCCTGTTGTGTTCTTCATTAAGATCTTTTACTTTTTGTCACTCTAAACCAGCTTGTCAAGACAATTCTGTTAAAATGATTTCCTTAATTTGCTCTTCGGGTATTGGTGGGCTGACTAGCTGGTCAATGACACACATTGGGGGGACTCAAGTGACACTCTTTTGGGTTTGTAGTCACCACAGGCATTGGGCCACACGTCCTACGATGAGAGAGAGGCATGCTGGGAAATGGAGGCCAGTCCAGATCAATCAGCTTTGGGCTTATTCATTGTGTTTTACCGGAGCTGGATACCCCTGCTGTAAAGGGTTCAAAAAATAGAGTTTGTAGAATGAGGACTTAAGCACTTCAAAATAAGAAAATAATCTTTTGGAAAAGACAAGAATTGAAAGGCAAAAGTAGTGGACTCTTCTAGAAAAGGAATGTAATGATAAATCTGGGTTCTGGATGTTGTAGGGTTGTCTTGGTTGATACGTCTCTACAACATCACATGGACATCAGGGACAGTGCCTCTGAATTGGCAGACCGGGGTGGTGGTCCCCCTCTTTAAGAAGGGGGACCGGAGGGTGTGTTCCAACTACAGAGGGATCACACTCCTCAGCCTCCCTGGAAAAGTCTATTCGGGGGATCTGGAGAGGAGGGTCTGTCAGATAGTCGAACCTCGGATTCAGGAGGAACAGTGTGGTTTTCGTCCTGGTCGCGGAACAGTGGACCAGCTCTACACCCTTAGCAGAGTCCTGGAGGGTGCATGGGAGTTCGCCCAACCAGTCTACATGTGTTTTGTGGACTTGGAAAAGGCATTCAACCGTGTTCCTCGGGGAATCCTGTGGGGGGTGCTCCGGGAGTATGGGGAACCGGCCCCCTTGATAAGGGCTGTTCGGTCCCTGTACAACCGGTGCCAGAGCTTGGTCCGCATTGCCGGCAGTAAGTCGAACCCGTTTCCAGTGAGAGTTGGACTCCGCCAGGGCTGCCCTTTGTCACCGATTCTGTTCATAACTTTTATGGACAGAATTTCTAGGCGCAGCCAGGGTGTTGAGGGGGTCCGGTTTGGTGGACTCAGGATTGGGTCACTGCTTTTTGCAGATGATGTTGTCCTGTTTGCTTCATCAGGCCGTGATCTTCAGCTCTCTCTGGATCGGTTCGCAGCTGAGTGTGAAGCGGCTGGGATGAGAATCAGCACCTCCAAATCCGAGACCATGGTCCTCAGCCGGAAAAGGGTGGAGTGCCCTCTCAGGGTTGGGAGCGAGATCCTGCCTCAAGTGGAGGAGTTCAAGTATCTCGGGGTCTTGTACACGAGTGAGGGAAGAATGGAGCGTGAGATCGACAGGCGGATCGGTGAGGTGTCTGCAGTGATGCGGGCTCTGCATCAGTCTGTCGTGGTGAAAAAGGAGCTGAGCCATAAGGCAAAGCTCTCAATTTACCGGTCGATCTATGTTCCTACCCTCACCTATGGTCATGAGCTGTGGGTAGTGACCGAAAGAACGAGATCGCGAATACAAGCGGCTGAAATGAGTTTCCTCCGCAGGGTGTCTGGGCTCTCCCTTAAAGATAGGGTGAGAAGCTCAGTCATCTGAGAGGGGCTCAGAGTAGAGCCGCTGCTCCTCCGCATCGAGAGGAGTCAGATGAGGTGGCTCAGGCATCTGATCAGGATGCCTACTGGATGCCTCCCTGGTGAGGTGTTCCAGGCACGTCCAACCGGGAGGAGGCCCCGGGGAAGACCCAGGAGACGCTGGAGGGACTATGTCTCCCGGCTGGCCTGGGAACGCCTCGGGATTCTCCCGGAAAAGCTAGAAGAAGTGGCCGGGGAGAGGGAAGTCTGGGCATCTCTGCTCAAGCTGCTGCCCCCGCGACCCGACCTCGGATAAGTGGAAGAGAATGGATGGATGGAAATCTGGGCAGACATCTCACTCCACAAATAAGATTTGACTTCCAGGCTGTAATATTTTTATGTGTGCAGAAGACGGAGAAGTTTCTCATCTGCGTGTCCAAGGAACTTGCACACAGAAGAATGATTAGAATGGGAAACACAAATCAGTTCTCTTGACGTAGTCCTTGCCAAATGTGCTAAAGTATGTAATCTCTTGCTGAGGGGTCCTGAGGGGGTCTGCCCACTCTGAGAAGACTACATCCTCCATGTTCCAGTGGTTCAAAGATGATGGAAGATGCTCACCTGAACACACCAATGCCTAAACAATGCCAGGAGATCCATCCATCCATTATCACAGGGGTCTGCTGGAGCCAATCCCAGCCAACGCAGGGCACAAGGCAGGAAATAAACTCCGGGCAGGGTGCCAGCCCACCACAGGGCGCGCACACACACACATACCAAGCATACACTAGGGACAATTTAGAATCGCCAATGCACCTAACCTGCATGTCTTTGGACTATGGGAGTCTTTGGACTTACCTCAACGAATATGACAGCCACTTCAACTATGAGGCAGGGAAGATGAGGGGCAAGTGCTGTGCGAGATGACCCCACTGTATATCGTTAGGAAGTCATGGACCTGCCAAAGACATCCTTCAAACAGAAGAGGAGGACACGCTCATTTTAAAAAACTGCAGTGGGTAAGCGGGTAGCACTCGGTGGACCTCATCTCTTCATTTGCAGCTGCTGTGTATGTGGAAATAATAAAAAGTAATAAGCAACATGAAGTGCATGGTGGTGCAGAGGTTAGCATGGCTGCCTCAAAGCTCCACTGTGCTGGATTCAGTACCCCACCCAGGCTGACCCCTATATGCAGCATGCATCATCTCACTACTCACTCCAGTTCCTCTCACATCCCAAAGACACACACACACACGTTTGGTTAATCACCATTGCAAACTGGCCAGTTTGAGTCGGCGTGGGTGGGTACTAGACTGGCATCCCATAACCAGATGGCTCCTGTTTAGTGCCCAGTTCAGCCAGGACAGGCCCACCGCAATCACCACAGCACTCCATAATCATGTAAAGTGCTCAAGAAACGAATGAATGAATTTGAAGGATGAGGACGTAAGCTGGTGGCATGCCAGCCATTTCAATGTAAGAAAAAAGCAACACATCTTGGACTTGTAACTCGTTTGGATTTTGTTCTGAGCTCCTCACTTGTGGTGGTCAATTTAGTACCCTTGTCCTGGACCACTTCTTCTCAAAAAGTCCCTCAGACTGACGTTTACTCAATTATGTTTGCATAAACGTGTCTGCTAATCCAATAGATGTAAATGTTAACGTTAAACTCGGCCCGTGTGAACGATTGTGCACCATGATGGGCTCCTACCTCGCACCTCAAGCTGTCTAGACAGGTTCGGGTTCTGCTGACCTTAAAATGGCTTAGAAAACAGAAGGAGAGTTGGCTCTCTAATGGCTCTCACCTAACATAAAATCAAGGATTGCTTGAATTACTGCCGCCCAGACTGGCCATTTAGGAGAGCTCACCACACACTCCACTTACAGCGATGGTCATTTACAGCTTGTTAGTTTATAGAACGCCATGCAGGAGTGCAAAGTGCAGAGTCTAAAAAAAAAGACAGAGAAAGGCGAAAAGTGCCTCGAGGCGCCAAAGGGTAAGAGCAGAGGAGCTAAGCTGCCAGCTCCGAGAGGCTGAAGCGGGGCCAGGCCCGTAATACGAGTAGAGACGCACATGGGCCATCTTGAATGGTCTGTCCCCTCCCGCAGGGAATGTTTTCACTTGGTCTGCTGACCTTAGAGCTGAAGTTACAAATATAGCCCGGTGCTAAATCACAGCCATGTCGGCCCAGGTAATCCGATCGGCCACCGACTGCCGTCACATGGGCCCAGAAGATGCGTTCGCAGGATATTTTTATGTGACACTTGCTGGAGGTGAAGCCATTTGTGGGTGGAGGCTGAGGCTGCTGGCTCCAGCTGGATATTTGATCTGACACAACCACTAATAACTTGAAAATTGTGATAATTATTATCCGTTAACATGGGGCAATTGCATTCATTTTTCCTCCGCAGCGCGATGGCCCCATTCTATTCTTAGCACCGTATTCAAGTTATTACGGCAGAGATGTGTTTATGAAATTGCTGCCAGAGCTGGATTATGCAACCTGGGCGTCGTCCAGCACCCGCGTGGACAGGACAGCAGAAGGCCAGCTTGGGTAGCGGCTCGGGTTACGGTGTGGGGTGTCAAAACATACACGAAAGCTGTTAGGGCTAATTATATCCATCAATCAAATCATTACAGAGGGAAAAAAACGAAACGATCAGACCAAATGTGCGTGTAGGAGATCTGATGAGGACAAAGAGCCGCCAGCATTAAATACAGAGGCGACAAGCTCACTAATAACTTTAAACGGTGAGCTTTACGCAAACGAGGATGAGTTCTGCTACTGTCGTGAACCCACACTTCAACACTTCCTCCTGCTTGGCGTCTTTTGTCAATGCCTCTTGTTATTTACAGGCAAATTACATGCAATCCACTGAAGTCGGAGTCATCGCCGTCTCTGACCAGTAGGGGATATGCCTGCCATCTTGGAACCAATGCTTAGTTAAGCAAAAGACACTTTGACCCACCCCTGCCAGCCGAGGTTTTAGCTCCCCTCTCTTTCTCTCTGTCTTTCAGGCTGTTAAAGAGTCAGACACTTGGGTTCTCCTTCTGCATCCATGTCTGTTAGATGAAGACCAAACTTAGGCTCTGAAACGGAGCACCTTCAGATCTTGGTTTACTGTATCCATCCACCTTATCTCCTGCCTGCCCTGATTCTGATGTCCATAAACGTTTGCCTTCATAATCCTTTTCCTCCATGCTTCACTCCGCTTGACCTTAACATAGATAACACCAATGGTGTTGTGAATCTCCTTGTTACTTTTCTTATCTTTCAGTGAGACTCCCACAATCCATCTCAGTATCATCATTTCAGTTCCTTCCAGGGAGACGACTTCTTTTCTTCTCTGTGTCCGTGTTGCTGCTGCATAAGTCAACACTGGACTATCCTAGTTTAGTATACCTGCCCTTAACTTCTACTTCTATTTCAACTTCTTCTTCTTCTTTTCCTTCATTTCATCTTTTCCAACTTCTTCTTCTTTTCCTTCATTTCATCTTTTCCCTTTCCTGTGTGGGGTCGATGTGCCTGCTCAACCTTCTCCATACAGCTCGGTCTTGTGCACCTCCTCACCAGTCAAGCCCTTTTCCTTCAGATCTTCTTTTACTTTACCCATTGCAATAAGTTCCACACACAACACGGAAAGAAGTTTGGGGGCAGCCGCCCATATTGTGGTTCAATGATGCAGGTTTCAGTCCAGAATAAGAACAATGTAAACAGGCAAACATGGTGGTTTAAGAGTGGAAAACGGGAAGTGATGTCATCAGACAGGAACCGGAAATGACGGCCTCGGGGCCCCAGGACTGGAAGTGGCGTGGCTGGAACCAGAAGTGACTTCCTCAGGGCCGAGGCCAGAAGTGATGTCTTTTATATTAGGTAAAATGCCTTGAGGGGGCTGGGTGGTCTCGTGGCCTGGAACCCCTGCAGATTTTGTTTTTATCTCCAGCCGTCTGGAGTTTTTTTTTGTTATTTCTGTCCTTCCTTACTTTTATTCTATGTTAATTAGTATTGCCTAAATTTATTGTGTGCTATATAAATAAATGTTGTTGTTGTTGTTGTCTTTAGCCCAGGACCGGAAGTGATGTCATTGGACCCAAGCGGAATTTCCTGTGATCGGTCTGTCAATGCAAAAGAGCCAGGATTACTGCACTGTGCCATCCCCTGGTTGGGTGGCGAATTACCATCTTTTGAGCCTTTTAGCAGCCTCCCATGCTCATGTGTGTGATATCATCCACCTCCATTTTGGCCTCCCTTGCTTTCTCTTCCCCTGCACCTCCATTGCCATCACTTCTTGTCTCTTCTCATCACACGTCCATACCATTTCAGCCTCCTTTCCTGTCCTTTCTTAGATTTCTCCCCCACCTTTGCTGTACCCCTGATTGCTGTATCATTTCTTATTGTGTGCTTTTTAGTAACTCCACACATCCATCTCAACATTCTCATTTCTGCCACGTCTAACTTCTCCTGTGCCCCCTTTACTGCCCATGTCTCCGCTCCATACATCATTGCTGTCATTGTCTTATCTCACAGACCTCCAGTTAGATCTTTCCATGTCTGCCAAGCAGTGTTAATCCTGTGTCTCACTTTAGCACTAATCACTGACCTGTGGTCTTTAAACTTTTCCACTTGTTTCAGTGTTCACGGCCAGGCCAAAGAAAAAGTCACACATTTTAATATTTCATTGGAGCACCTTTAGCTTTGATTACAGTGCCCATTTGTCACGGCATTGTTTCGATGAGCTTATGCAACGTCTCGATCTTCATTTTCACCCAGATTTGCATTCAGGTTTTGCAGAGATAACACTTAGAGTCAAACCACCTCATAAGGTGTTCTCCACCACATCCCAAAGACTTTCATCGGGGTTGAGGACAGGACTCTGTGTCGGTAAACTCATGTGCGAAAGCGATTCTTCATACTCTCTGAAGCATTCTTTGACAATTTGAGCCTGAGAATCTTGGCATTGTTGTTCTGGAAAATGCCTGTGTCACCAGGGAAGAAAATGTCCATTGATGGGATGACCTGGTCATTCAGTGCATTCAGGTACTCAACTGTATTCAAGACCAGGTGAACCGAAGCAACCCCAAATCATCTCACTGCCTCCAGAGGCTTGTAGAGGGGGCACTATGTTTGACAGGTCTATCTCTTCATGCCATTCACTTCTTTACCCTGATGTGCCCATCACTTTGTAACTGGAGAAATCTTGACTTATCAGACTACATGATCTTCTTCCTTTGCTCTAAAGTCCAATTTTTATGCTTCCTAGCAAATCAAAGTCATTTTTTTCCGGTCAGCCTTACTAACAAATGGTGTTCTCACATAGTCGGGGATTGTTAGGGGCTGTGGAAGGACTGGCAACCCGGAGCTGTATACTGGGAAACTTACCTGGCTGGGACACCTACAACATTGAAGGATGGGGAGACAACTTGTGCAGGACATTGTCTCCCCCTGGAACTCTAGATGGCAGCCCAAAGATTCCAACAGGTCATGCGGGGAATTGTAGTTTGTTTCCTCTGCCCCGTTGCATTCCATGGTGCCACCAGGGGCTGCAGAAGGGACTAGCGAGTCTAACTAAGTCGGGCCCCAGTGTTTCCAGGAAATAGAGTGCATCCAGAAAGTATTCACAGCACATCACTTTTTCCACCTTTTGTTATGTTACAGCCTTATTACAAAATGGATTCAATTCATTTTTTCCTCAGAATTCTGCACACAACACCCCATAATGACAACGTGAGAAAAGTTCACTTGAGGTTTTTGCAAATTTATTAAAAATAAAAAAACTGAGAAATCCCATGTACATAAGTATTCACAGCCTTAGCTCAATACTTTGTTGATGCACCTTTGGCAGCAATTACAGCCTCAAGTCTTTTTGAATATGATGCCACAAGCTTGGCACACCTATCCTTGGCCAGTTTCGCCCATTCATCTTTGCAGCACCTCTCAAGCTCCATCAGGTTGGATGGGAAGTGTCGGTGCACAGCCATTTTAAGATCTCTCCTGAGATGTTCAATCGGATTCAAGTCTGGGCTCTGGCTGGGCCACTCAAGGACATTCACAGAGTTGTCCTGAAGCCACTCCTTTAATATCTTGACTGTATGCTTAGGGTCATTGTCCTGCTGAAAGATGAACCGTTGCCCCAGTCTGAGGTCAAGAGCGCTCTGGAGCAGGTTTTCATCCAGGATGTCTCTGTACATTGCAGCAGTCATCTTTCCCTTTATCCTGACTAGTCTCCCAGTCCCTGCCGCTGAAAAACATCCCCACAGCATGATGCTGCCACCACCATGCTTCGCTGTAGGGATGGTATTGGCCTGGTGATGAGCGGTGCCTGGTTTCCTCCAAACGTGGCGCCTCACATTCACACCAAAGAGTTCAATCTTTGTCTCATCAGACCAGAGAATTTTCTTTCTCATGGTCTGAGAGTCCTTCAGGTGCCTTTTGGCAAACTCCAGGTGGGCTGCCACGTGCCTTTTACTAAGGAGTGGCTTCCATCTGGCCACTCTACCATACAGGCCTGATTGGTGGATTGCTGCAGAGATGGTTGTCCTTCTGGAAGGTTCTCCTCTCTCCACAGAGGACCTCTGGAGCTCTGACAGAGTGACCATCGGGTTCTTGGTCACCTCCCTGACTAAGGCCCTTCTCCCCCGATCGTTCAGTTTAGATGGCCGGCCAGCTCTAGGAAGAGTCCTGGTGGTTTCGAACTTCTTCCACTTACGGATGATGGAGGCCACTGTGCTCATTGGGACCTTCAAAGCAGCAGAAATTTTTCTGTAACCTTCCCCAGATATGTGCCTCGAGACAATCCTGTCTCGGAGGTCTACAGACAATTCCTTTGACTTCATGCTTGGTTTGTGCTCTGACATGAACTGTCAACTGTGGGACCTTACATAGACAGGTGTGTGCCTTTCCAAATCATGTCCAATCAACTGAATTTACCACAGGTGGACTCCAATTAAGAAGCAGAAACATCTCAAGGATGATCAGGGGAAACAGGATGCACCTGAGCTCAATTTCGAGCTTCACGGCAAAGGCTGTGAATACTTATGGACATGTGCTTTCTCATTTTTTTATTTTTAATAAATTTGCAAAAACCTCAAGTAAACTTTTTTCACGTTGTCATTATGGGGTGCTGTGTGTAGAATTCTGAGGAAAAAAAATGAATTTAATCCATTTTGGAATAAGGCTGTAACATAACAAAATGTGGAAAAAGTGATGTGCTGTGAATACTTTCTGGATGCACTGTAGCTTTGGGACACTGGAAGTACTTCTGGGTTATTATTAAAAGGAGCAGAGCTGCATCACTCTGGGAGCCAGGGTTGGGAGGAGGAGGACAAAGCTTGCATGAGAAGCGGAGGAAGAGGCAGAAAGAGAAAAAAAACGAAAGAACTGCTGTGAGTTTCCTTATACTGGTGGTTCTGGGGTGAGAAACTCTTGCAAGGAATCGTTTTTTACAATAAAAAAAAAACCTTTGGGTTACTGAAGCACTTGCGTCTAAGCATTTGTGTCGGGTGTTTGAGGAGCTGCAGTGCCTCCTGGTGACCGCAGGTCTTATCTGTTTCTGAGCATACCATATTGTTTCAGACTTGCTGGCATTTATTGGAAGTATTTTATTTTATAATGAACCCTTCCTGTAGTTTAGTGGTAAAGTCTTCTTCTACAGTCAGATTGTCAGCATACAGCACATCCCATGGAACTTCTCTTTGGACAAATCCACTGACTGGGTCCATTGCAATGATAAATAGTAATGGTCTTGAGACAGGACCCCTGATAGTCACCAACCGATATCTCAAAGAATGTTGTGTTTCCATTTCTCCTTCTAAGTTACCTTCATATATAGATATGACAACCTTAATTTATTCTTCCAAAATTCCTTTTCTTCTCAGACTCCGATACAACACTTCCCTTTGTACACGGTCGAAGGCTTTCTCTGAGTCCACAAAGGTCCAATATCACTTATTATTCCCTTCCAGCATGTTCTCTTGAACCTGCCTTAGTGTGAGTCTTCAGCTCCTCTTGACCCCCAGAAAATGGACTAGAAAATGGATGAGCCAAAGATTATTTATTGGGGTCTCTTATCAGCATGGTTATCCAAGCAGTGCAGTCACGAGGTAAGACAAAGTGCTAGGCTGAAAATCACAAGGCCATTACCTCACCTCTCACTCGAGTGAGACGCTTGGTAGAAATTTGGAACCGGACTTATTTTGGGTCAACACGGAGACCGAATCGACACTTGTAAACTCGTCTTGTTGTCTCTAAAGAGTAGTCTGTTTTATTTGGAGGATTTGAAATTCCAATCGGCATCTCAGACTAGCAGCTTATTTTATTAAGTGGACACTCAGTTCTTGTTGTCACCTCACACCAGCCATTAGTTTTGATGAGAGGATGTTAAAGTCCTACTGGTGATGTGACACGGTAATTTGATTTAGTAAGAAGACATTCGAATCCTTTTGTCATTTCTAACCAGTGATTTGTTTCGCTCACAGGTTATTAAACCTCATATTGATTCTCCAATAAAATTCCTACTGTTGCTATCAACTGGAAGCTTCTTTTAATCAGAGGATATTCAACCCCTATTGTTGTTTCAAACCAGCAATTTGCTTTATTTCAGAGAGATTACATTTCTGTTGTCTTCTCTTGCCAGTAGTTTGTTTCAGCCAGAAGATATTAAATTCTGATCGACTTGCCTAACTAGCAATAAGTTTCAGTCTGGAGCCAGAAATGCATTTGACTTGAAGGAAACAGATTCCTAGTGCCATCTCTAGCCAGTGGTTTGTTATACAGACGAATCCAATGTGTATTTCAAGGAAATCTCAAGCCTATCATTGTCTTTAACTAGAAGTTTGTTTGAGTCAAAGGGTATGAAGTTCCTGTGGTCATCGTTAACCACTAATTTGATTTATTGTATGGTGTTTCATGCTGAAGGACATGCCCAGCTAGAAAACTGCAGTTACCAAAAGAAGTGGGAGTTCAGGGTGTCATGTGTCAATGGGTGCAGAACTAATTAAAACATGGGCTGCACAGGGTGTGATGGTGTGAGGAACCCTATTAGAACTGGCTGATGCTAAGAGTGGGGTACCACAGGGGTCAGTGCTGGGACCACTGCCATTTTTAATACATATAAATGACTAGCCGCCCCCCACATAAAAGTGAAACAGGACAGTGAGGAGGGCCCTGCCTGGCTCTCTACTCCTGACGTCACGCTTCCCCCTCCCCTCGGACCGCAGCCTCTGTCTCAGATTAGCGCAAATAAATCGCTCCTGCAAGAGAAATATGATGAGAGAAGTCGCAAAATCAACCGGAATGGTCAAACAAATTACAGTGGAACCTCGGTTTGCGAGCATAATTTGTTCCGGAAACGTGCTCGTAGTCCAAAGCACTCGTATATCAAAGTGAATTTCCCCATAAGAAATAATGGAAACTCAGATGATTTGTTCCACAACCCAAAACTATTCATATAAAATGATTAATACAAAATCTAAAGTAAAAATACATAAAACAAATTAACTTGCACTTTACCTTTGAAAAGAATCATGGCTGGTGTGAGTGAGTTTCTAAACTCTTGTGGGATTCCACCCAACGGGACGACACACGGTAGAGCGTCCCAAAGCAATCTCAGTCTCCCAGCGCTGTAGCCGTTCGCCGTAAAAGCGAATCCGAAAAGATCGCGGACATGCTATAAGCGCCTGCCGTCAATGGGTGATACAAGGAACAAGGAACATTATAAATGTGCAGGGCCCTGCCTGACTGCTGTGTCTGTATATAAAAAACGCGCTGTTGCTGTTTCAAGCTGAATAAAGCTGGTGTTGCTAAAGTACTAAGACTCGGCTTTGTGTTTTAGGGTGCAAGATGGGGGACTCACACGTCACAGCACACACGCGAGCGTGGGCGAGCACACATACACACACGCACGCGGGCGCATGCACACACAGTCACAATGCTAATGCTGTAGTAAACACTATACACTCATACGGATGTTGACTATATGAGTGAGGCACGCCGACTCAGACGGAGAATAGGAGACGATTACCCGCAGTGAGAGAGAAGAGCCATCAGCTCAGTTGTGATCACATGACACTCAGCAGACAAACTACTCGTACTGCAAGACCTCGCTCGTTTATCAAGTGAAAATTTATTAAAAATTTTTGCTCGTCTTGCAACACACTCGTAAACCAAGTTACTCGCAAACCGAGGTTCCACTGTATAGAAAAAAACAGATCAAAATCCGTTAAATAGTTCTCTCGTTTGCTAGCTAAGTGGAGGTAAGGAACGCCCCGAGGCTGGCACGTGAGTGAGTAGGGCACCGCCCTCCTCCCCTCGGCCTGCGGCCTCTCTCTCAGATTCACACAAATAAATCAGTACCACTCTGATACTTAGCGTGATGAGAGAAGTCGCAAAATCAACATGAATGTTCAAGCGAATTCTAGAAAAAAACCCAACCTAAATTCGTTAAGCAGTTCTCTCATTCGTTAGCTAAGCAGAGGTAAGGTACACCCCGAGGCAAATGCATGAGTGACGAGGGCACCGTCCCCCTCCCCTTGGCCCGCTGCGTGTGTTTCGGATTCCCAAGGATATATCGCTCCTGCAAGCGAACTCTGATACTTAGCGCGATGAGAGAAGTCGCAAAATCAACCGGAATGTTCAAGCAAATTCTAGAAAAAAACCCAACCTAAATCCGTTAAGTAGTTCTCTCGTGAAAAGCAAACGGACATACAGACAGATAGAGAGACAGACAGGCGTTGGATTTTACATAAATAGAGATTTGGATAGGAATATAACTAACAAGCTGGTTAAGTCTAAAGATGACACCAAGATAGGAGGATTGGCAGATAATCGGAAATCCACTGAATCATCACAGACGGACTTGGACAGCAGACAGGCTTGGTCAGATTTGTGGCAGATGAAATGTAATGTCAGTAAATGTAAAGTATTCCATCCATCCATCCATTTTCCAACCCGCTGAATCCGAACACAGGGTCATGGGGGTCTGCTGGAGCCAATCCCAGCCAACACAGGGCACAAGGCAGGAAACAATCCTGGGCAGGGTGCCAACCCACCGCAGGGCACACACACACCCACACACCAATGTGTAAAGTATTACACAGAGGAAGTAAAAACGTTAGGTTTGAATACGCAGTGGGAGGTCTGAGGGAGAGTGTAAAAGAGGGGTGTCAGGGATCTCTGGAAATGCGCTAATTCACAGGGTGTAGCTAACAGAAAGCCGAGTGCAGGAGTCACGGTCAGATGACTGGCAATATGAGACTGTTGAATTCCAGTATTTTATATTTATTTAATGTAAAAAAACAACTGAAACAATAAACAAACAAACATGCTGAAGATAAACCAATATGGCGGAATGAAAAGTCTGTCGTGAACAGGCAACCACTTCCGGCTGAGGGCGTGACCTCATTAAACTTTCTTACACAGAGGGAGGGAAAAAAGAAATTAGCAGCAAAAACGATGAACAAATCTTAAAAAACAAATCAATTAAATTGAATTCAAAAGAAGTTAATTAGCAGCTGTAAAAGAATTAGACTCGACACACTTAAAAAAGGTTTGGGGTAGCTACCTGTATATTATTCCTGGCTGCAAAAGATTCTTTAAATTGTATAGAGATGTTCTCAATACCGAGTCCAAAACAGAACTCTCGATGGTTTGTCAAGATGGCGGTTTTAAAGGATTGGACAGGAAGTGACGTAAGGGAACAGGAAGTGATCTTCTTCAGATGTCAGAGTAGGTGCCAGAAGTGATATTCTTCTGGGCGCCGGAACGGAAAGTGACGTCATCTGCTCCAAATCAGACATGTTTTCCCGCGGCTGGTCTGTAGAGATAACAGGAGAAGGTTTAGTGCACCCCGTCACCCCCTGGCCTGGTGTGGAATTACCTTTTGTTTGGTCCATACAACGTTCTTCCTAGTCACACGTGTGTGACACAGCAAAGCCTGGTCAGTAATTAATAAAAGGGTTAGAATGAAAACCTGCAGCCACTGGGGCCGTCCAGGACCGGAGTTGGGGACCCCTGGTCTAGCGGCTGTTCGATTACCTTTAGTGTCGGTAGCCATCAGTTTCGTCTGTTTAGATTCCCTCTGAGACAACACCGAGCATTTAGATCTGCGATCAGAGACAGACCACTAAACACGAAGTGGAGGGACAGCCAGTCAATATATGGAGTAAGGACGTCTCTCAGGAGCTCGAGGGCTTGTTGCCTTTTCCAGACTGCTACTCTATCAGGGGCTGTGCTGACCACTTTCCGGTGCAGTCCACTTTCTTTCATTGACTCAGACTGTAGAAAAGCCGCAGGTGGCTGCATAACCAAATTATCATGGCATGAAGATAAAGCCGGTGACCTCTAAACTGATAGGGGGTGTGGTGGCAGAGAGCCTGAGGCACACCGTCTGAAGAGAAATTCCTCCCAAAACCATAATGAAGACATTTCCAGAGTTGTCAGGTCTCTAAAGCGTGACCTTCGCCATTAGGCCTGTATCTCCAGGCGCTGTCTCTTTAGCAGGTACGCTTCGTGTGAAATTCTGGATTCCTCCATGGTGCTTTAAAAGCCCTCCACTTCCCCCTTCCCACCATGTTCACAAAGCAAACCACGAAAATGATTTGTGTGCCTTGAGGGTCCTGGCAGAGGACATATCTGTGTATTTTTCTGATGGGAATGAGCCCTCCAGAGGTGTGGGCCTCACCATTCACACATCGCAGCACATCTGAAACTTTGACACTTACCTGATAGGTACGGAAAGGAGTGACGGGCCTTTAGAGAGGTGACATCTATAGACTGGACCCGTTGGGCATTGACAAGAGAGACGCTTTTACAGGGCACACCTGATGGACACCTGCATAACATTCAGTGACTATGTGCTGGGGTAAAAAGTGAAAATACTAACTGAGTGTTAATGGCAGTAATAACAGTAGACCACTAAACATGGGGGTATCCACTGGACATTTATTAATTGACATGGCATTAGGATCAACTGCTGGGTTCCCTCAGAGAGGATCAGCACAATGGCACAGGGGTTAGCAAAGCCCCTCATGTCCAGTGCACAGGTGTAGCTGTGGGGTACCTTGGGTTTGACCCCCCACCTCCTGAAATATATCCGTTCCAATGAAATGATCCTGGATGGAGTTATTATTCTTGTACTTTCTTATGGCCCACTAACGTTAACTCCTGACTACACCCCCATGATCCAGAGTCATTGTTTGGGTGGGCTCTCCTCCACAAACTCCCGTCTTCCTCCTGTCAAAATTTGAAGGTTTTGCTCCCTGTAGAATCTGTCATGTTTCCTAAGAAGATAAGAACGTTAAAAATTCTGCAAATGTGACCAATGAAAGTCCATCGGTGGACCTGTCTTGACAGCCCAGCACACTACAGCGGCCATCACAGAATTGTAGAAGATACCAGCTGAAATACCTGGTGTTGCCCTGGATTTAATCATTTGCGAAAAATATAATAAAAAAAACACAACTTTAAAAATAAAAATAAATTAACAAATAATCCATCCATCCATTTTCCAACCCGCTGAATCTGAACACAGGGTCACGGGGGTCTGCTGGAGCCAATCCCAGCCAACACAGGGCACAAGGCAGGAAACAATCCCAGGGAGGGCGCCAGCCCACTGCAGGGTACACACACACATCAAGCACACACACGGGACAATTTAGGATTGCCAATGCACCTAACCTGTATGTCTTTGGACTGTGAGAGGAAACCCACGCAGACACGGGGAGAACATGCAAACTCCACGTGGGGAGGACCCGGGAAGTGAACCCACTGCGCCACCGTGCCACCCTTAACAAATAATGAAGACTCACTAATGTGCTTGTATTGTTCACTGAAGTGCCTTGTTATATACAATGGGTTTAGTTTTTCCATCTGATCCAATATATAAAGATTCTTAGGACTTTGTACTCTTTGTACAATTTTCAATGATTGTGCAAACATTCCGATTGTCAAGTGGATGATAACAGACATACAAGACCGAATCTCCAGTTAGTCTCTTCCAAGTGAAATTCCGTTACAATCAATTAAACGTTAAATATTTTACCTGTATAAATAAATATTATAAGTTAAATATCATAGCTATATTTGTTTTACACTTTACCTTCCATTTTGATAAGTTCATTAAATCTTTTTATTTTTTTTTGATTATGAACATATTAAAAAAAAATTCCTATTTCTTTTTTACGAAAAAATTGTAACACCAACGCGTTAGCTACAATGCTGCGAAACAAATGACATTTAGTTCATTAATGAATAAACAAAAATCACAAAGAGAGCCGCTGAATCGACAAAATAAATATAGGATGTTTATGGTAGATAAAAATAAAATTGCTTACTTATCTTATATACTGTATAATAGATTAGATAGCCTATTTTAATCCAAATACAATTGTGGAATACATTCAAAGTAGTGTAAAAACAATGTGAAAAGCGAAGCCTTTTTTAAGGTTTTTTGACAGATTAATTTTTGTTTTGTGGTGTAGTAATAAGTTTTTACATGCAGAATTTTTGATGACGTAAAAAATGTTAATTAAATTAATATTATTATTATTAAGTCGATTTAATCCTATTACCACTATAGCTTTGTTACAATAAGGATAATGCAAGATGAAAATATAGTTAATAGAAACAAACATTAAATGACAAACAAATAAAGATAACATGCATACAAGACCAGAACGGGGTGGGTTAGGGTTGATTTCACCACTAGCAGTGGTTCTCAATCTGTGGTGCGGGTCCCCATAGGGGGGCGCAAAATAACAAAAAGTGGGGCGCAAAGAAAACAAGAATCGAAAATATGAAAAATACATCTATTGAAACCAAAACAAATGAACTTAAACTACATTCTGATACTAGAAAAATAAATATAGAGTTAGATAAATGTCGATAAAAGTTAAGTAGGTATAATAAAGATAGATAGATAGATAGATAGATAGATAGATAGATAGATAGATAGATAGATAGATAGATAGATAGATAGATAGATAGATAGATAGATTTTCACACCACTGTATCTATCTATCTATTTGCCCCCTTCCTGATTTCTTATTCTTTTGCATGTTTGTCACACAAAATGTTTCTGATCATCAAACACATTTAACCATTAGTCAAATATAACACAAGTAAACACAAAATGCAGTTTGTAAATGGTGGTTTTTATTATTTAGGGAGAAAAAAAAATCCAAACCTACATGGCCCTGTGTGAAAAAGTAATTGCCCCCTGAACCTAATAACTGGTTGGGCCACCCTTAGCAGCAATAACTGCAATCAAGCGTTTGCGATAACTTGCAATGAGTCTATTACAGCGCTCTGGAGGAATTTTGGCCCACTCATCTTTGCAAAATTGTTGTAATTCAGCTTTATTTGAGGGTTTTCTAGCATGAACCGCCTTTTTAAGGTCATGCCATTGCATCTCAATTGGATTCAGGTCAGGACTTTGACTAGGCCACTCCAAAGTCTTCATTTTGTTTTTCTTCAGCCATTCAGAGGTGGATTTGCTGGTGTGTTTTGGGTCATTTTCCTGTTGCAGCACCCAAGATCGCTTCAGCTTGAGTTGACGAACAGATGGCCGGACATTCTCCTTCAGGATTTTTTGGTAGACAGTAGAATTCATGGTTCCATCTATCACAGCAAGCCTTCCAGGTCCTGAAGCAGCAAAACAACCCCAGACCATCACACTACCACCACCATATTTTACTGTTGGTATGATGTTCTTTTTCTGAAATGCTGTGTTCCTTTTACGCCAGATGTAACGGGACATTTGCCTTCCAAAAAGTTCAACTTTTGTCTCATCAGTCCACAAGGTATTTTCCCAAAAGTCTTGGCAATCATTGAGATGTTTCTTAGCAAAATTGAGACGAGCCCTAATGTTCTTTTTGCTTAACAGTGGTTTGCGTCTTGGAAATCTGCCATGCAGGCCGTTTTTGCCCAGTCTCTTTCTTATGGTGGAGTCGTGAACACTGACCTTAATTGAGGCAAGTGAGGCCTGCAGTTCTTTAGACGTTGTCCTGGGGTCTTTTGTGACCTCTCGGATGAGTCGTCTCTGCACTCTTGGGGTAATTTTGGTCGGCCGGCCACTCCTGGGAAGGTTCACCACTGTTCCATGTTTTTGCCATTTGTGGATAATGGCTCTCACTGTGGTTCGCTGGAGTCCCAAAGCTTTAGAAATGGCTTTATAACCTTTACCAGACTGATAGATCTCAATTACTTCTGTTCTCATTTGTTCCTGAATTTCTTTGGATCTTGGCATGATGTCTAGCTTTTGAGGTGCTTTTGGTCTACTTCTCTGTGTCAGGCAGCTCCTATTTAAGTGATTTCTTGATTGAAACAGGTGTGGCAGTAATCAGGCCTGGGGGTGGCTACGGAAATTGAACTCAGGTGTGATACACCACAGTTAGGTTATTTTTTAACAAGGGGGCAATTACTTTTTCACACAGGGCCATGTAGGTTTGGATTTTTTTTTCTCCCTAAATAATAAAAACCATCATTTAAAAACTGCATTTTGTGTTTACTTCTGTTATATTTGACTAATGGTTAAATGTGTTTGATGATCAGAAACATTTTGTGTGACAAACATGCAAAAGAATAAGAAATCAGGAAGGGGGCAAATAGTTTTTCACACCACTGTAGATAGATAGATAGATAGATAGATAGATAGATAGATAGATAGATAGATAGATAGATAGATAGATAGATAGATAGATAGATTATGTGAAAGGTGCTATATGATAGATAGATAGATAGATAGATAGATAGATAGATAGATAGATAGATAGATAGATAGATAGATAGATAGATAGATAGATAGATAGATAGATAGATAGATAGATAGATTATGTGAAAGGTGCTATATGATAGATAGATAGATAGATAGATAGATAGATAGATAGATAGATAGATAGATAGATAGATAGATAGATAGATAGATAGATTATGTGAAAGGTGCTATATGATAGATAGATAGATAGATAGATAGATAGATAGATAGATAGATAGATAGATAGAATATGTGAAAGGTGCTATATGATATTTTTTTATTTTTAAAAAGACCTTTATTGATCAAATAGCAATAAATCAAATTAATATATAACAGGTAACATATAACCAAATTTTACAGGCTGCTGCATCAAATGAGAATCAATTCCCTTGCAGTCCCTTTCTTATATTAATTTGAAATGACCCAAAAAAACTTTTCCATTCTTCTAATTTACAATTTAAACCCCCTGAGCCCGTATCAAACAAGCACTTAAAAGTCCCAAATCAAAACTTCAACAGAAATATTATGATGTTACACCGTTCGATTAGCTCATCTATTTTACATCATTATAAGAAAACACAAAAAGGAGAACTTCAATAGTGTCTTATACATTCATTTTTAGTTCTCCATCATCAATGGAGCAAAGCACCCCTTTAATCCCCCACACATTTTTAAACAAATCTAATGTATTCATCAATTTATAATACGTATATTCCATTATTATTCTGGAGCGTACATTTATCTTGAAAATCATCACAGCATCAGTAGCCCCTGTCCCAGATTGTTTATTATTTCTACTCTTTAAAATTGCTAATTTTGCTTCACCCAATAAATAGTTTAATAGCTGAACTTTTTGACGATTTTCCTTATTATATTTTGTTCCATAAATGAACATGATATTGTTAAATTTCCCCATTAACCTTCTACATATTTCACTAAAAAAAATGAAAAAAAAACTAAGTCTCATACATTGCAAGAATAAGTGGAATATTGTTTCTTTTTGTCCACAAAATACACAAGTATCATCCTCTTTCTGCTCAATTATTTTTAAAAAGGAATTGGTAGCAACAATCCCATGCAGAATTCTCCATTGTAAGTCTGCTGTTCTTTTCTTATATAGCTCCCTCCAAGCAGGTGCACTCCCACCTTCCACCCCCAGATATTCTCTCCATGGTGTGTCACATGCTGTTTTTAGTGCTGCAAAGTGTACAGTTTTTGCACAATATTTATAAAGGTCCCCCTTTGACAGAGACTTAAAACTCACGACTTCCCCTTTATGGAATGTCATGATCGTATTATCGGTGAGTGAGGACAGATCAACAGCAGGGCAGACCTCCATCTCCGTGTTCACTGCTCTGATCGAGTTGTTCAGCCGATGATAATCTTTGGCCATGAATGATAAAAAACTCTGAAGCATTCTGACTGACTTGACCCCCAGTATTGAAGATAGCACTGCTGGGTCAATAAAGGACTTCTTTCTGTCATCATAAATTTGGGACAGTGTAAGTATTTGATGTGTGATGAGTGTTTTAACAAAACTATCACTTAACAACAGAGGACATGAAAAAACAGAGTTGAAAACTAAAGGCTCATCAGCCAACCAACCAGATGTAGCAAAGTTTCTTTTAAAGACAAAGTGCCACGTTAATAAGACTCCCTTGAAAAAATGGGGTAGGCTGGACAGGTCCATTTTGTGAATGTTCATCACCAGAAGTTGTTTATCAAAACCGAAGCCTCCCACTCGGCGGAAGAAACCCATCGCCATCTCTCTCCAACTCAGAGGGTGAGAAACAAAAAAAACCTTCTGCAGAACCTGAAGTCGAAATTGTGCAACTTTAGAGACAACATCAATGAGCCCCTGACCACCCTCTTCCAAAGGTAAAAACAGTACACTTTGTTTAATCCAGTGTAGGCCCACCCAAAAAAAATCAACCAGAAGTTTCTGGATTCTGTGTAAAAGCCCAGGAGGAGGGTCCCCACTCACAAGTTTGTGCCAGAGCATAGAGGCTATCAAATTGTTAATTACAATCACACGTCCCCTGTAAGACAGCTTAGACACAATCCACTTCCATTTGTTCAGTCTCATAGTTACTTTATCTAAAAATCCTTCCCAATTACTGTTGTCCACCCCCTCAGCACCCATCACCACCCCGAGATATCGAAAACACCTTCTGTCCCACCTCATTTCTAAGGGCAGATCTGGTGGTGAACATGCTGTCCAGGAGCCAATCAAAAAAGCGGTACTTTTGGCCCAGTTGATTCTTGCTGACGATATTTTCTCAAATACTTGTTGACATGAAATTAACATTTTAATGTCATCGTTTGATGTGACAAAGATGACAACATCATCAGCATAGGCCAAATATTTAAAATTAACAGTTGGGCACATAGGAAAACCCACACCCTGCAGTCTGCGACTTATCTGACGTAAAAATGGTTCAATTGATAAAGCATATAGCATTCCAGATAAAGCACAGCCCTGTCGAATTCCTCTGTTTACTGAGAATGGGGCACTCAACGAACCGTTGACTTTTAAAACTCCAAAAATAGTAGTATATAATAGCCTTATCATATTTATAAACCTGTCCCCAAAACCAAAACTTTTCAATGTATTAAACAAATATCGGTGATCTACTCGATCGAAAGCCTTTTCCTGGTCTAGGGACAGAATCCCCAAATCAACCCCACACAGATTACATGCTGAGATAACATCCCACAATACAAAAATATTATCATGAATTGACCGGTCTGGCACACAGTATGATTGACACGGGTGAATTATGGAGTCCATTACATTCCTCAGGCGGTTGGCCAAGGCACTTGAAAAAATTTTGTAGTCTGTACACAATAGGCTCACAGGACGCCAGTTTTTGATTTGACACAAGTCCCCTGTTTTTGGTAGCAGAACTATGACAGCTCTTCTGCAGCTTAGTGGTAATTCACCAACCTTAATACTCTCCAGAAACACTGTAATCATGTCTGGTCCCAACAGATGCCAAAACTGCTTATAGAATTCTGTTGGAATCCCGTCAATCCCCGGAGTCTTTCCAACATTTAAATTAGACAGCGAGTCGGAGAGTTCCTGCAGAGTAATCTCGGTGTCCAGATGTAATTTTAACTTTTCCGAAATTGTTGGCACACCATCCAAAAACTCAGACATTGCAGCCTCATCGATGCTTTCCTCCTTGAATAAATTCTTGTAAAATGATACAGCAAAGTCTCTAATCTCCCCTGTAGTACACAGTTCTTGACCGTTGGTGTCACGGAGCATATGGATTGTCTTGCTCTGTGCTTCCTTCTTTTCAAGACTAAAAAAAAACCTTGTCGGTGCGTCCAGGTGATTCAGATTCTGGAAGCGAGACCTCACTAAAGCTCCCTGAGCCTGCAACTCCAGAAGCTGAGACAGTGAATGTTTTTTTGCTGTTAAAATTTCAAAAGTATCCTTATCAAAAGTTTTTTGAAGAGTAGCCTGTAGTTCAGTGATGTCCTCCTCCAGGCTTTTCATATGGTCCACACTCCTCTTCGTCACTTGCTTGGTGTATTGTTGGCAAAAAGCTTTGATCTGTACTTTTGAGACATCCCACCATTGTTTGAGGGAAGTGAATTTGGATTTAGTGAGGGTCCATTGCTGCCAGAAAAATTCAAAGCACTGAAGGAAGTTCGAATCATCCAACAGGGAAACATTGAATTGCCAGAAAGACTTGAATCAAAGTTTTTTAGAAAAGGTGAGCTTTAATGCTACTAGCGAGTGATCAGAAAGACCGAAAGGACAGATATAAGTAGTGGTGATTGTATTCAGAAGATGCCTTGAACAGTAAAACCTGTCTAACCGTGCCATTGAAATGCGGCCACCCCCCCCTTTTACCCAGGTGTATTGTCTATCTGTAGGAAAATTATTCCGCCATACATCCACCAGATCTGACTGCTGTAATAAAGTATGTAATACTCTGACAGAAGCTGGATGAGGCTCAGTACCATTTCGATCCAGTTGAGCATTTTCTGTACAATTAAAATCCCCTCCTAGTAGAAGAATTTCCCCATTAATAAACGATTCCACCTCATTTCTCAATGAATCAAAGAAACAGATCCTCTCTCGACCATTTGTTGGTGCATAGGAATTAATGAACACGAGGTCCTGATCGCCATCTTTAATCTGCACCACCAGCAGACGCCCAGCCACCACCTCTCTAATATTAGTGACCTGTAAATTTACAGTTTCGGAAATCAGCACAGCAACTCCAGCACTGATATGGGATCCGTGACTAAGCACAGCCTGACCCCCCCATTCACGTAGCCAGTCCGACTGATTCCTAATATCGGTGTGTGTTTCCTGAAGTAGTGCTATGTGAAGGCCTTTTTGCCCTAAATAATCAAAAACAGCAGCCCTTTTTGCGTCTCCCCTACACCCATTCACATTTAGACTCCCAATATGTAAAGAGTCCATTAATACAAAGCACAAGGGAGTGACCAATAAATTACACAACACAAACGAATAAAAGAAACGTAGAGCTACCTCCATCATGATTAAAGCAGTGATTTCCTAACCCTACTGATCAGATTCTTTAATCTCACGGACTCTTTCTGGTCCATACCAAGCTGTACGGCATTGCGCATCACCCTCTGTGTTGACACCAGGAAGAGCTGAACATCTGGGAAGTGCTCCTCCACTTTAACTCCTCTCTTGCCCTCAATAAATTCCAAGAAATACCGAATACTTGCGGTGCTGTATCCGCCTCCGAGTGTATACCTTGATGAGGACTCGCTTCTCACGGAGGCGTCAGTGTCACTGCCCTCATCCTCCCTGTCGCCCACATCACAGTCACTGTAACTTTTAAACAAGTGGCTGCGTTCACTGGATGGCTCACTGGACACGAGGCTTTTCTTCGCAGACTTCGTATTCTCCGATTTATTCTTTCGCTTATGACGGGGCACTTTGAAACTCTCATCCCTCTCGCTCACACTTGCACTCCCACTCTCCGCGGCACACACCTCGTCCATCGGCCTCTCACTCAGCTGCCTTTCCACGACTTGCGCCGAGCTCTGCTTCGTCAGCAGTGCGTCCTCAGCGGCCTGAACTTGTGCAGCTTCATCGGTTACCTGAGACTCGTTCACAGCAGTGGCGACTGGCGCAACTCCTTCGGAAAGAGCGTTCAATGTCGTCCCCTCACTGCTACTGGTCTCAGGCTCTGTGCTTACTTTACACACTGCACTGTCGGCTTCAGCCGGCTTTTCATCGGCAACAAGAAGCGCGCTCTTCTCTGGAGCGTCTACAGACAGAAAGCTTGCAGGCCGATCACACACAACACCCGCACCCTCCAACCGATCAGTACACTCGGACACATCATCCTCCATATCGTCCACCTCACTTTCATACTCAGACTCGCAGTTTTCATCGTTAACCCCGTCATTGTTCTCCTTAATCGGAGCGGAGCCGCCCGGCAGCACCCCAGGTTCATGTTTGCACTGTGCCGCCTTGTGTCCAGCTCTGCCACAGTTAAAGCATTTCATTGTATCTGAAGTGACAAATACTACATAATCATCGCCCTCTACCTTAAACCTGAGCGCCACGTTTATTTCCTCATTCATGTTATTTAAAATCATATAAACTTGTCTCCGAAAGGAGACCACATGTTTTAATTCCTGCATCTTGCAGCCAAGTGGGATCAATACTATATCAGACATTATCTGCCCATAACGTTTCAATTCCCTTAGTAAAATATCATTTTTTAAGAAAGGTGGAACATTAGAAACAATAACTTTCTTCGCAGGCGCTGATAACGGCAGGACAGGAACTAATGCGCCATTGATAACAACCCCTTCTTCAACGAGTGTATTCACAAGAGACTCATCGTTTAAAAAAACAACCACAGCCTTGTTCATTCTGGAGGCGGATAGGACATTTTTATAACCGACAACTTTTCCTACTCCCACCACACATGCTTCGGCAGAAACCTGGGGGTCCACCAGGACCTTTGCGCCATGACGGCGTGAAAGATTTTCAAATGCCTTTGGTAACAAACCAGGAGCCCTGCCTTTGGACACGGCCATGGCGATACCCGCCAAAGCCGCGTCTTAAACAGTAAAAGCTATCAAAAAAAACAATTCTAAGACAAAACCCTAAGAAAAACAACTAAGAGAAAGAAAAAGGAGAAAAAGTAAAAGACTTACACAGAGACCTCGACGCCCGTCGGCTTCCCACGACTCGAACACGCCCACCCCAGACAGCACTAATCGAGCAACACACAGACAGCAAGAGAGAGAGATAGATAGATAGATGTAAGGCACTATATGATAGATAGATAGATAGATAGATAGATAGATAGATAGATAGATAGATAGATAGATAGATAGATAGATAGATAGATAGATAGATAGATAATTTAATTTTAGTATAGATAGATAGATAGATAGATAGATAGATAGATAGATAGATAGATAGATAGATAGATAGATAGATAGATGTGAAAGGCATTATATGATTGATAGATAGATAGATAGATAGATAGATAGATAGATAGATAGATAGATAGATACTTTATTAATCCCAAGGGGAAATTCACATACTCCAGCAGCAGTATACTGATAGAAAAATGAAGTTGTACACGGAGCTGCTGAAAAGGCTGCATCTATGATATATCATTAATTAAAAAAAGAACAACTTGGTATTAGTGGGCTCCTTTCAAAAAAATGTTACGGGGCGCAATTAAAACTGTTATGAAAACTCGGGTTGCAAATACTTAAAGGTTGAGAAACGCTGCCCTACTGTATTTTTAGTCGACCATTGAGAAACATGTGCACCAAGTTTCATGAAAATCTCTCCAGCTGTTCGGAAGTGATGCTGGGACACACACACACACATTGACTTTTATATACTGTATATAGATGAAGCGAGTCAGGATCCTTACTGTCGCAGTGCCAGTTTTACCTACATGCACGTCCCTCTGATGCCAAATTAAGTGATTATAACAAACCGTCTTTCCAAACTTCTGTCCTCCGTACCTTAAAAAATGCAGATTGCGACACCATCTTCCATATAATCGGTGACAAGTAGCAACATACAGCGGGGAGTGAAACAGCCGAGCTTCATTTCTCATTCATTTGAGCTCTGGAGTGTGAAACAAACAGAAGCTGAGCGGCACCAAGCTCATAGCGTAATGGAGGAGGCTTTGGACCTGCTGCCGGACTGCTTCTCAGTAAGTCGGGCCGAACTGTCTAAGAGGGGGAATGACACATGCAGAAATTGTGATGGAACTGGGGGTGTCAGCAGGCCCCCAAACACAAACACATAGAGTCCCGGGTTCAAATACAGGTGTGTTTATTACACTACAATACTCAAAAGTAACACAAAGCACCGATTTCTCTTTCTTCCCATAATATTCCCTCTCATCACCGCACTGCCCTCCTCCAGTTGAGTGTTGCCCTTCTTCCTCCCAGCTCCAACTCGCCTGGATAAATGGAGTGCGGAGCCTTTCATTACAGACCCGGGAGTACTTCCAGTGCCAGGGTGATTGCCCAACGTAAGCACTTCTGGGTCACACATGGAAGTCCATTATAACAGGGAGCTTGTCTCCCTGCAGCGCCCTCTTGTGGCTCCTCGTGACTCCAGCAGGGCTGCTGTACCGGACTACATCTCCCAGCATGCCCTGCTGGGTTCCCACTGGGGACCGAGAGCCCGGGCTGCTGCCATCTAGCGTGCTGGGGGAGGACATCTTCATTTTTCAGTGGGCTGTCCGGGCACCCCCTCTGGTTCTTCTTTCCGGGTTTGATCCACTTCTCCTCCCCAGCCGGGATACCTATCTGCCTACTAGGAGCCTCCAGTCCAGATAAGGAATCACCCCCTCTTCTGGCCAGGATGCCCGTCCTAACAATATATTCTTGAGGGCTGCGGCATCTGCTGGCATTTCCACTCCCATGGCAGGTTGCATTTGAAGTTTGGGGGCCACACCCCGACACCCCTCTGAAGACATGGCAGGACAGACCCAAAAAGAAGCAGACCCTCAGACACTTCTTGATCCTCAGCTCAGTCTCCATTACGGACTCATTGTGTCTTTTTAAATGCGACAGGCAGCGACTTACGTACCTGCCATCCACGAGTTTTTAAGGGCAGCATCAGTTTGAAATGAGGTGGCAATGTGGAGCTGATCGAGCGTGTAATTGTGGCAAACTGCACATAAAGAAAGACGAGAAACATGGAGGGAGCTCCTGGAGCCAGCCTGGCATAAACAATTGCACAACGGCTTGCTATACGGCGCCCCCTCTTCACTGGCTCCAACCCCTAGGCACTGAGCCCCTGTATGTCAGCTCATGCCATCTACGGCTCTGGCTCGGTGCCCGGCTCCTTTATTCTATTAGCCAATGATAAAGGCAAAGGAGGTTCAATCAATTCCAACGTCGTCAATACGTCTTTATTTTGCAGCTTCTAAAAATGGTGCTGGAGATACACATGAAAAGATAAATGACATGAGGGTGGCAGCACATCTGGAGCCAAGAGTGAGGCTTCTGCTAATAGAATCACTTGGAGCGAGATTACCATAATGGCCAGGCTCATCGTGACTGCTGGCAAGGAAGACCCTCACCTGACTCTCATCCTACGTGCCTCTGGGCAGTTGGAAAATCAAATTAGTGATTTTAGGAGCACTGAGGGGGCCTCCTGTGGCATGCAAGGTGGTGTTTGAGAAGGGAATAAGTAATGAGTGGGCACCACTTATACAGCCACAGCTGAGGCGATTGTGACAGGAGCTACAGGAGAGGAGAACGTGACAAGGGGGGCAGAGGGTGAGGTGGGCACCGCTGATGTACCATGAATAAGAGGAACAGCATGGAAAGAGACAACTGTAAGTGAAGTGTGAGGGGAAAGGACGTGTGATAAAGCCATAGAGAAAAGGCACATCAGAGGGGTCCTGTGATAAGGGACACCACAGGCGTCAGAGTGCAACCAAGGAGACACGAAGTGGTTCACCAGAAGGATACCATCTAGGGAGGAAAGAGGCCGGAGTTCAACACACTGAGAGCAAAGGGTAAGAATAGCAAATTAGGGGCTGACAACAAACGCCCACTGAGGGTGACCCCCGCTTCTCTCATTGTCACTTAAGCAGATCTTGGGATCCTTCTGAGCTGTGAGGCTCACATCAAGGCAACGGAGCGAGACTACTGGTGCCAGTCGCTCCAGACACACCCACCGCAAAAGCTGCTGGCAAAGAACCGACAACAAATAATCATTACTGCTCGGAAAAGCGCCTGTCTGTCAGCCATTGTACCTGCTCACCCAGCCCACTCATCTGCTCCGGCGCTGGCACCGTGCCGCAGGTCCAGGTGTCAGGAATGGCTCCCAAACCCTCGTCCCGTGGCCCAGCTGAGACTTGCCATCTTTATAATCCCCTTCGCTTAGTGCTCACCTCTGAAAAGCAGCAAATGATTACAAAGCATTTCCAGCATTCCTCACCTGACATTCTAAACCTGCTGTTTACGTTCTTCTCAGGGCCTGTCAGCGTGTGAGAGCGCTTAACATGTCTGCCAGTTGAGTGAAGCTGTCGCAGGCTGATCTGCAGTTTGGCGGGCTCCCCAGGACGGCCGCTCTGCCGTTATTGACGTTTCTAATCTGAGAGCTTAAAAGCACTTAAAGCATAAAGCCTCGATTAAAAAAAAGCATCAAGTGGAAGTGAAAGCCGCCCCCAGCATCCGGCAGACCCCCAGTTACCACCAGTAAAACAGGGAGACGATTTATCTGTTATCATTATTACTCATGCCTGTCCTGTCTGTCTGTCTATCATATAAGGCTTTCGATAGATAGATAGATAGATAGATAGATAGATAGATAGATAGATAGATAGATAGATAGATAGATAGATAGATAGATAGATAGATAGATAGATAGATAGATAGAATTGAAAGGCACTATATGTTAGATAGATAGATAGATAGATAGATAGATAGATAGATAGATAGATAGATAGATAGATAGATAGATAGATAGATAGATAGATAGATAGATAGATAGATAGATAGAATGAATTGAAAGGCACTATATGTTAGATAGATAGATAGATAGATAGATAGATAGATAGATAGATAGATAGATAGATAGATAGATAGATAGAATTGAAAGGCACTATTTGTTAGATAGATAGATAGATAGATAGATAGATAGATAGATAGATAGATAGATAGATAGATAGATAGATAGATAAGACACTGTACAGTGTATTGTATGGTGCCTTTCATATTTCTGTATCTATTGATTGCATAATGCCTGTCATACCTACTTCTATATATCAAATTAATTATAGCAGCGCTCACATCTTTCTGTCCGTCTATTCGTTGTATATAGTGCCTTTCCTGTCTATTATTAAAGATATCACACAGAGCCTGTGATACGTTTTTCTCTCTCAGTTGTCTTGTTCTTTTCATGTCTATCACACTTACCGTGGTTTTTATGTCTGCCTGTCTCTCTCATTTATAGTGCCTTTCACATCTGTTGACTTATCAATGTGCCTTTCTTTCTTGCCTGAAGAAGGGGCCTGAGTTGCCTTCAAAGCTTGCATATTGTAATCTTTTTAGTTAGCCAATAAAAGGTGTCATTTTGCTTGGCTTTTCTCTATATTTATTTATGCCATCTTCAATAGGTTTCTATTCCGAATTCCCTTTTTATTTTATTTATATCGTCATGTTTGAGGCGTCTTTCCCGTCTATCTGTCTCTTTTGGCCTCTCAAGCCCCCCTGTTTGTTTGTCGGCCTTGTGGCTCATCAGTTGTGTTATGAAGCCGCTGTGATGTTAGGACTATAACTGCTGTCAGAATGGAGTGCAGAGCTGCGGCTGGGGGGCCGAGGGTTGTGGCCTCCAGTCATGACGACATCATCTGATCGCTGACATAACGATGGAGATTTAACAAGGACATCTGGATGATTGAGGTGGGAGCAATGCTTGGAGGATGGATGGGGTGAGTGAATAACGTGTCAGAAAAATTAGAAAGGTGAAGTGCAGCTCACAACGTGATGCCCATGAGGTGCAGTGAATTACAAATCAACAGGCCTCTGGTAAAAATGCAAACTTCAAGAGCCTCATGCAGCGTGACTTACTTAAACTGCCATGGCTGCACAGTGTGAGGCGTTCATAAAAGCTCCTTCTACGCCACGTTACAGCAGACACCTCGTCGTCCACAGCACACACCTGTGTTTGTGTCAATCTGCTCTCTCTGGTCTTTGAAACACAAATGTTCAGCCGTTGAAATGATGTTCTACAAAATGGGTGTGAAGTAAAGATTGGACTGTCAGAAAAGAATCAAAAGAAAAAGGGAACTGAGAATGAAAAGAGGGGTCAGCCTTCAAAAGCCGAGGACTTACATAAGAGCAAGTCAGCTCTGAAGCCTGGCAATCGGGTGCATCACGCTGGATGTGAGAGCACAGAACACAGCTTCAGTGACTCGGCCCCTCTGGCGTCTCACATCATTTCACACATTTCAGAAATGTGCCTTTGAGATCACAGCTGAAATCTTTTTAGGGGGCATGGACCCTTACTTAGGGCTCCACGATGAATGTCAGCTTTATTGGGAGCCACTGCTGAACATGCATCAGGATGATGTTGGGAGGTGAGATACCAGAAACATGTCTCTAAATCTCAGACTTTGCATGTCTCAGCTCAGATTTGTAAAAGAGACAGAAACAACATCCAATTCTCGTCACTTTGGTTTCCAGAAACATCTCCCCCTTACTTTCCTCACTTATGCCCTTCTCTTATGTAAGTGACCACCCAGTCTGGGGTCATGTAGGTCCAATTTAGGGTCACAAGGAGAAAGAGCCCATTCCCAGCAGCCCACTGCTCCAGACCATTGAAAGTTAAACTCGCCCACACCCAGGATGGACCACCTGAGAATCACCGATCAGACTAATCAGCCCCACCTTAGGATGTTTAAGTGAAAATGGGAGCACCTGGAGATAGGCCTACTCAGACTTGGGAGAACATGCAAACTCCACAGAGACGGCAACACGGTGGCCTCTCAGTCCATCTGACGGCTTGCAGCAGACTCTGAAGGGATCTGCATGGAGTGGCCAGTTTATTATGTACACCTCTCTAGTAGCGTGTTGTGCCTTCAGCACTGCATGAATTCATCTCAGCATGGATTCTACGAGACTCTGGAGGTGTCACTCAGTTGCCAAGAACAGCCCTTTCCACCTTATATGAATCCGGGGACTGTACGGGCCACTGAAGCAATGAGACCTCTCTGTCAGGAATCATAAGTGCTGTGTGACTTGGTGCATTGCCATACTGGAAGTGTCCACCTGGATAGGGAGGAAAGATAGCTATGAAGGGACGAGCTTAGCAGTGATGTTCAGATTCACCTTTCCATCCAGATGTTCTTCAGTTCGTATCGTGCCCATAATGCACACCAAGATGACATTCCCCACATCATCAAACTGCCGCCTCTGGCCTGTTCTGTTCTGTTGGCACCAAACAAGATGGCTCCATCTGCTCGTGTTACTTGCACCAAATTCAGATTCTTCAAAAGGAGTCTGCCTTTGTCCAACCAAGCACATTTTTTCCTTCTTTCTTGTTTTTCCACTGACAACATCAGTAGCCAACATGGTCTTCGATTTGCCACAAATGGCCAGGATCCTTACCAGGTCAGGAAAGCTCTTCATTGGAAGGATTGGGGAGCAACCCTGGTCAGGGCATTACCTCCCCCAGGACGCTAGTTGGGAGCCCCTGTGGGTTGCAGCGTTGCCTCGGACTCCTGCAGGGCTTCATGGGATATGAAGTTGTCTACAGCCCTGTTGAGATCCAGAGGTGCCACCAGGGGGCACTGCAGTTGTTCCTGAGCCTGTGTGGGCGGTTTTTCCACCACACCTAGAAGTGCTATCAGAAGTGGGGCAACGAACACCTGAAGCACTTCCTGGTGCCTTATACAGTATAAGGGCCAGCGGACAGTACTCGGTGAGCCAGAGTCAGGAGGAGGGAGACAAAGCTTGCTGAGGAGGAGTGGAGGAGAAAAGAGAAAGAGAAGAAAAAAGGTTATGTGTATTGTGTCTTAAGTGCTTTGGACTGTGTTGTGCCTGTGGGAAATGAGGAAGGCGTTTCCCACGAGGCGAAGAAAAATAAAATCTGCGTGTGCTTTTATAAGTGTGCCTCCTGCGTCTGTCTGTGTCAGGTTGAGTGGCTGCTATGCCCTCTAAAGTTGTCACAGACTGTTGTAGACCAATCAAGACCTGCAAGAGGTGTGCTTCCTGCCCACCATTGTTGAGTCCAAATGTTGTTTAGCTGGTTGTGGCCCCTCTGTTTGCTCGTACAATAATCTCCTATGGTGACGATTAAGTGGAGAGTTGAGGAACTTGACCAGCAATAATGTCTGCTATTAAACAAAATGGCACACTTCTCCTTGGCACACTTACTTCCTCTGGTCTAACTCTTTCATGGCGGATGTCGAATTTTGTCAAAATTCAAGGGCAGAGGACGTTAATGAGCTGTAAACAGCAAAAAAGCTTGCTGTTAGATTAAAGAATGACTCTCTCTTTGCTAGAAGGAAAGTTGGCTTCATTGATTTTGACATCGATTCCCATCATGTGCAAGAATAGAGAAGAGCAAACGACCTCGAAAGTGGCATCGACATCTGGTGAGAGACTAAAGCGAAGGCGCAAAGCAAAATATGGCGTGCATGACAGTTTGCGTATTTTCGCTGAATTGCACTCTGACTTGATGGACTCTGATTTTGATGTAAGTGATCTGAAGATGACGATTGAAAACAAAAGCGAGGTACCAGCAATCAGCTGATCGTTGTGCTGAACATGTTTGTGTCCTGATGCGCCTCGGAGGACCACCACTTACGATGACAAGAGTTACAAACCAGATTGCGTTGCACTGCGACCGCTACTGCCACATGAAGATAGCCAGGCAGGTTACCTGCTGGCCGTCAAGCTACCTCCACGCAGCCGCCACTGGCGGAGATGGCGAACAGGCGCCGACAGCAACCACAGTATGCAGAAGGGGACGTATTATATTGATTTATGTGTGAAGCCAATGCATTGAATGCTTTCAGAAAACTGAGCTTTTTGGAAAAAACATTTAGCCCTCAAAGAGTTAATACTGTAATACTAAAGGGTTTCACGCTGGACTGGAGTTAACGTTAGCAGGCAGTGAATAAACGTTCACAGAGGACCAAAGCCTGACTTGGTCCACATGTTAGACCCTCAGATTACAGCAACGGTGAGCACAGCTGATGGAGGACAAAGCAGTGGCAGAAGGGACAGGCGCAAAGGGGACAGAGGGGCACTCAGTATACTG
Source organism: Erpetoichthys calabaricus (assembly GCF_900747795.2). Lineage (NCBI taxonomy): Eukaryota > Metazoa > Chordata > Cladistia > Polypteriformes > Polypteridae > Erpetoichthys > Erpetoichthys calabaricus. The sequence goes on from NC_041408.2 coordinate 17,988,507, forward strand.
TAAATAAAGGGTCACATAAGTGCACATGGGAGGCAGCTGAAGGGCTCACAAAGGGATCATTCCATGCCAGACCAGGGGGTGGCAGGGTGCACTAATCTTCCCTTTTGTTCATCGGCAGACCAAGCATGGGTCAAATTTCACCTGGACTTGAGGACGTCATTTCCGGTTGCAGGTCCAATGGCGTAATTTCCGGTTCTGGGCCCAATGATATCACTTCCCCTGCCTGGCTTTAAAACCACCATCTTTGCCCGTTATGATGATTCTATTGTTGGACTGAAGTCTGTTGAGACCTGCTCTATGGAACCAACCTTTCAATTCAAGTATACAGGCGGGTGCCCCCCAAACCTCTTCCTGTGTCTGTCCAATCAGTTCACAATACGTACTTGAGAATTAGCTGGAAACGTTACGTGTACAACACCGAGGGAATGAAAGGATGGCGGGTGCCCATCTAACTGTCATGGACCAATCTGGACAAAAGTTCAGGGCTCGCTTTTGATCCCAGTCCATCACTGGTGATGTTACACGTCTCACACTTGTTAACTGACAGGTTAAGCAGCATGTTCAGGGTCTTAGAGTGTCCATTAAGTGGGCATTTGTGAGAGGTAAAGCCCAGCTGTACTATACCACACTGAAAGTGTCCCTGCACCCAACAAGTGACACATAACTATAAATCCTTGACCTGCTGACATCTCCGCTGGCCGCATGGAGGTGACGAGACTGAGGTGGCCACCTCTTTGTTCAGCTGTGCCACACTCTGCTCTGGGTGGCATACCGGCAAGGTGGCATCTAGACATAGCTTCACAATTTTAGGCATTTGTAATGTTAGTCCAGTGGTACTGGGTGATGATCAGATTTAGGGTCTGCATACAGCTATGGGTTTTCTTTACTTCAGTGCAGATGTGCCAACCAATCTTTCAAGTCTTTGAGGACAATGGATTCGGTTTTAAAACATTGGCATTTTTTCATAGCGAGACCTTCAAAACTTGTCATAAGGGTTTTACCATCCAGCATTTAAATCGGGTCTCGTCTGGGTGAAGTCTACAAGGACTTTCTAGCCAAATCCCTGAAGTCAAACAAGGGGTGAGTATAAGTGAGGGCCTGGCATCTGGTCCTGAGTTACTCCCTGCTTTACACCCAAAGCCATCAGGACAGACTTCACCCTTGTGACCATGAACTGGACTTAGAAGGTCAAGGAATGGAAGAGACCATCACATCACGTAAGGATATTTGCCTACAGACTTTGGGACTTTGGTATCACCTGAAAAAGCCCAAGTTCAGTGTGTTCAAGTAGAACACACCGGACTGTGTGACGTAGAGGTGACATTGACCTGAAGACCACCGCATGGCAGAAGTGTCAGAAGCCGGCCCAGGCATGTGGTGTCACTACCTGGGATAACTACAGTATATTTCCTGATCGTTCGTCAGCCATGAGCTGAGCTGTTCGGCCTCATGATGTCCACCATCAGAGCTGCTGCTTTTTACTGTTTTCTCAGCATCCTTTCCATCACATGCAGTGGCTTTCAACGGCTGAGCAAAAATACCCAGACGCATTAAATCTTGGTCAAATTTTATTAATTAGCCACGTTTTTAATATCATGCAGCGAAGTCTAACTGGACATGTAACTCCTGAGGCTCAACCAGCCACATTTGATAGGGGCTCCATACTGAAATCATCAACTTAGGGGTTGCCTGGTGGCTGTTTGTCAAATAAATAAGAATAGGAATAAAGACAAATGGAACAGGATAGCCAAAGTGACCTTTGCATTATCAATAAAAGGGTCTCAAATTTCTTTGAGGTGTGTATTTATATCTCCACCAACAGAGGGCATGCATGAGTCATTTGGCTTCCCTCTTTGCACATCTCAACAGTCCAAAAGGACTAAAATACAAGCCTGATTAGTCAGCATTCAAAAGGCGATGACAATGCAAGGTCAGTCATCAGAATGAGACCCCAGCCTGGTGGTCTGCAGGCCATGAGGCCGACCGTTCAATCCTCATTGCTGATGGAGTGACTGCAGTGACACCATTCAGAAACAGAAACTTTGAAACATCCTCCCTATGATCATTAGCCAGACACTTTGTAGTGTTAAAGGAATACTCCCATTCAAAAATGATATTTTTTATATGTTACTTACTCTGTGTAGTTTGTTATGATGAGTGAGGAAAACTTTGACTCTCATGTGTTCTTGAAGAACGGTGTAGCAGTACTACCGGGGAGTAAAAACTTCATCTTCCAGCAATGGCTCTGATTGGATGCCTGCCAAGGGTGCAGGGGCTGCTGGGGACAAGAAGGCGAGCGTGAGTTTTAAAAGAAGGCCAGATATACAGAGAGAGAGAGTGGAGGCTGCGTTGTGTCTGGAGTGACCTATCTGCTTTGTCTTCCTGTTCCTTGCCTTTGGATTGTTGTTCTTGTCCTGGATTATCTCCTGTTCGTAAGTTTGGACCGTCTGGTGTCTGCCTGCTGTGTGAGGACTGAATTGGATTGTTCATGGACCTTCAAAGAAGGAGCGCTCCCGATCCCATCACTCTTCATCATCAGAATATATCGGTAGGACTGTTCTTTACATTTACTTACAGCGAGCTGATCTCTGGATTATTCAGTCTCCATCCTTTCAGAATATTGGTTGCCATTTCATATGGAATTTGTTATGAACTTCATCGTGTGTAGTTTTTGTTAGTTGTTTTTTGTTTCTAAGTTCATGTTTATAATGTATTCACCAGAATGGAAACCGGGTTAGGATCGTTTAAGTTTGTATTAGAGTTCATTTATTGTTATTTAATACATTTGTCAGTTTCTGTTTTATTGTCTGAAAATTTATGACAGAATAGACGTCTATGGTGATCAATGCTGGATAACAGCAAACAACATCAAAAAGTCCATGAAAAAAATCTCACGTTAGTCGTGTTGGATATTCCACAAGTCAAGTCATCCAGCTGTATGCTCACAACGCGTAGTTTTGCTAAAATATTCTTAAATAAAACTCTCTCATGAATGAGAATGGAATGCGCTCAGATGTGCCTGAGCATTTGAATTGAAGACCCGCCTCCCTGGCTCATTTATTGGCTCCTTAGTCAGTATCAGCTTATTCATTGGCTAACACTGAGCTTCATGTGATGTCAGCCTTGCAGAGTGCAATGAGAGACGCGGGCAACGAAAGATGAAAAGTTGAAGAAGATCGAGCTGAAAACGTCACGAGGAAGAGAATCTGCACATCTGAGGGGCTTCAACAAGCAGATGCTGGTACTCCAGCTGTGGCTATGAATAGAAATGTGGGGTCTTCGATTTCTATACTCCTTCATCTCTGAGGACGCTCCATTTGCACTCAAGAGACGGTTTTCGGGAAGCAGTTTACTTAACAATATTTTAGTAAACCTCCTGTGGTTGGGACCTTATGAGTGTACGGCTGGATGACTTCAAAAGTCAATTATGTGACACGAACAACTTGAGAGTATTTCATGAACATTTTATTTATTGTTTGCTGTTGTCCAGCATTGGTCACAGTAGACGCCTATTCTATCAAAAATGTTCTTATTTTCTTTCTGCCTGAAAACATGAGATTAAAACACTTCTTGGCCATCTCCAGACACTACATGGGGTAAGTAACAAGTAAAGACCATTTTTCAGTGGAGTGTTCTTTAATTGAGTGCAGGGATGGTCTTTTCTTCCCTGAGATGAGATTTGTCTTTGCTGCTTTCCTGTTGGTGTTCACCCCAACTGGATATGAAGTTTACCGAGAAAGGCTTGGACTTTCGAGTATCAGCAACTGAAGGAAGCCCATGGCAAGCAGAGATGGTCTTGGCTGTCCATTGTTGACCCAGGGGAGTGGACGATCCGCTCTCAGACATGGCACCAAAAGATATGTGTGTTTTTCAGGTCATCCATGTGTTGGTTTAGTGTTCCATCATCTCTGAAAGAAGATCAGAACGTTCGTTTGTAAAGAATTATGAATGGCTACAACGAGTTACAAGGTTTGTTTTTCTGTCTCACTAATGGTGTAGTCCATCTTTATTGATAGGCATGGCGGGTGGTGTCATTCAGGGTAGGGCAGCCTGCCTGCCCAAAGCTGTGGATGTGTGAACAAAACCATCAGGCTACAACCAAAGTCACGCCAAAAGCTGCTGCGTCACGCTAAATCACTCTACACCCTGAGGACAGACCGAAGGAACAGAGCAGTCAGCCGCAGCACAAGCATCATCTAAATTAATAATTGTGATTAAAACAAAAGAACTTGGGTAACTGTCAGAGAAAAGGCTGTTCTGTTGGCCATCTTTAGCAGCGCTGGCACTGAGACACACCGGCCCGTCAGTCGGTTAAGACTGATGGGAAACAAGAAGTTTTGTCAATCTCTGCCACAGAGGGGAGTACGTGGACAATGGAGATGACCAAGTCCAGGTCCAGGTTGAAACTTTTTGACCAAAAGATTTGGGTCAGACCACCAAGTGTCTTTGCTGGCAGCCACACCACCTGCACTCCAGAACAGGTAGGTTTGGGGGTGACCAGTACTTGGATTGGAGACCATCTAGGAAAAAGATAGCGATACCTCTGGAAGAGGTGTTGGTTAGACCATAGGGTCCTGTGGGCTATGTGTGGATCCCAATGCCCCAATGCAGTGACGGGGACACCGTGTTGTAAAAATGGTGACGTCCTTTGGATGAGATGTAAAACCAAGGACTTGACCCTCTGTGGGCAAATTGTCCACCACAGCCTGGTCATTCTGGCCCCCTAATCATCTCTTGCCCCTTATTGCCCATCTCTCTCGCACCCCTTCATCACCTAATAGCCAATGTGAGGTGAGCCTACTGATGCAAGAAGGGCTTTCGTCTTATAATCCAGGAGGATTCTGCACCTTGGTGGTGGTTGAAGTGGCTCACCAAGGTCTATGGGAAGCATTTTGAGAAGGTTAGGAATGTGCTGTATAAATTTCATTAAATGTCATTATTGAGGGGTTCAGGAGCATCTGCCTACAATGGGGTCTCTAGGGGCCTCACATGTTACTGCTCCTGTAGCACACCACTACTAGTAGTAATGTTTCCATGTGTATAGAATGCATTAAAATTCTTACTTGTATGTTCAACTGACATGCAACACATCACCACTCTCTAGCACTACGATACACAAAAAAGTATTCCATTAAACTAATGGAAAATACAAATCAACTTACCTGACATGCTCCTTATTCCTGTTTCCATACCATTAAAGAAAGGACTAAGGTGTGACAGGCCATAATAATTCCACCACCACCACCACCACCATAATGCTTAGATTGATTATACAGAACACACACCAACATGGCAAATCAGGCCAATTAAGACAACGAGGTGTGGTTACCACAGCATGAAGATGCTCCCCCTCACACACCCCCAGATCTTAGGATATCAGGTACTCATCAATCCAATGGCCTCTTCCTTTTCATCTTGTTTTGGGTCTCACCTCCCACTGCATGATGGGTTCTCTTCATTCTGGTTCTTTCATTCATTTAAGATAATAATTCATGTGGTAAATAGAGTGCAGCAAACTGAAAGGCTTCAGGGGGAGCCCGAGTCTAACGTGGTGCAGCTCCGTCAAGTTACATCATCCCACTTACAACAGGAAGGCACGGCATGCTGATGAGCGCGGGGGCGAAGGTCGGCAAAAGTTCACTGGTGCAGAGAGAAAGAGCTGCCGAAGAGTCAAGTCTGAACATATCTACAGAAATTTGACCCAAGTCATCTTCTAACTGAGTTTTGCAGGTGTGACTGGATACTTTAATAAAACACTGAGACAAAGATTCTGGTAGGGGCTAAGGTAGAGGACCACAAAGAAGTCACAGACATGAGCCTAAAACAGAGAGACAATAGAGATAGAGTCCAAAGCGCGGCCCAAGAGGTGCTCCTGAGCAGACGGATGGGAAGGCAAGTCCAAGAGTAAATCCAGAGAAATAAGACATCTTCATGTACGGGGAGGGCACTGAGACTTCACGTTTTCTTGGCTGTTGATCTACGTGAGATGCACAAACCTTAGATTCATGTTTTTCAAAGATCCCGTACCATCTTTTAGGTCACTATAACCAGGTGCAGACCTACACTTTTGGGGCCCTGAAGCTTGGGGCCTGCTTTGCAACCGGTAACGAGGTTCCAGGTACAGTGGAACCTTGGGTCAAGACCGTAATTTGTTCCAAAACTCGGGTCGTAACCCGATTTGATCATGACCCGAAGTAATTTCCCCCACACTGGAGGGTGTGTTCCAACTACAGAGGGATCACACTCCTCAGCCTCCCTGGAAAAGTCTATTCGGGGGTTCTGGAGAGGAGGGTCCGTCAGATAGTTGAACCTCGGATTCAGGAGGAACAGTGTGGTTTTCGTCCTGGTCGTGGAACAGTGGACCAGCTCTACACCCTTAGCAGGGTCCTGGAGGGTGCATGGGAGTTCGCCCAACCAGTCTACATGTGTTTTGTGGACTTGGAAAAGGCGTTCGACCGTGTCCCTCGGGGAGTCCTGTGGGGGGTACTCCGAGAGTATGGGGTACCGGACCCCCTGATAAGGGCGGTTCGGTCCCTGTACAACCAGTGTCAGAGCTTGGTCCGCATTGCCGGCAGTAAGGTGAACCCGTTTCCAGTGAGAGTTGGACTCCACCAGGGCTGCCCGTTGTCACCGATTCTGTTCATAACTTTTATGGACAGAATTTCTAGGCGCAGCCAGGGTGTTGAGGGGGTCCGGTTTGGTGGACTCAGGATTGGGTCAATGCTTTTTGCAGATGATGTTGTCCTGTTTGCTTCATCAGGCCGTGATCTTCAGCTCTCTCTGGATCGGTTCACAGCTGAGTGTGAAGCGGCTGGGATGGGAATCAGCACCTCCAAATCCGAGACCGTGGTCCTCAGCCGGAAAAGGGTGGAGTGTCCTCTCAGGATTGGGAGCAAGATGCTGCCCAAAGTGGAGGAGTTCAAGTATCTCGGGGTCTTGTTCACGAGTGAGGGAAGAATGGAGCGTGAGATCAACAGGCGGATCGGTGCGGCATCGACAGTGATGCGGGCTCTGCATCGGTCTGTCGTGGTGAAAAAGGAGCTGAGCCGCAAAGCAAAACTCTCAATTTACCAGTCGATCTACACTCCTACCCTCACCTATGGTCATGAACTATGGGTAGTGACCGAAAGAACGAGATCGCGAATACAAACGGCTGAAATGAGTTTCCTCCGCAGGGTGTCTGGGCTCTCCCTTAAAGATAGGGTGAGAAGCTCAGTCATCCGGGAGGGGCTCAGAGTACAGCTGCTGCTCCTCCGCATCGAGAGGAGTCAGGTGAGGTGGCTCGGGCATCTGATCAGGATGCCTCCTGGACGCCTCTCTGGTGAGGTGTTCCAGGCACGTCCAACCGGGAGGAGGCCCCGGGGAAGACCCAGGACACGCTGGAGGGACTATGTCTCCCGGCTGGCCTGGGAACGCCTCGGGATTCTCCCGGAAGAGCTAGAAGAAGTGGCCGGGGAGAGGGAAGTCTGGGCATCTCTGCTCAAGCTGCTGCCCCCGCGACCCAACCTCGGATAAGCGGAAGAGGATGGATGGATGGATGAATTTCCGCCATAGGATTGTATGTAAATACAATCCGTACGAACTGTATGTACATTTTTTTTTAAAGATTTTTAAGCACAAAAATAGTTAATTATACCATAGCATGCACAGTGTAATAGTAAACATTGAATTACACTGAGAAAACCTTGAACAGCAGAGAAAACTAACACTGCAAGAGTACATGCTACAGCCTTACGAACTGCTCGCTGTAAAACACTTTTTTTTAATGAGTTTTAAGCACAGGGAAAAACATGAACATTTGAAAAATCCTTAATTTATACAAAAACGAACCATAAACAACCAAGAAAATTAACCTTGCATGAGTTGAGTTCTGGCATGAAGGAAGTGAGCAGGAAGCTGGGTGGAGAGGAGATTACAGTTTTGAGGTAAAGTCCCTCTGAGCGATGCATGTTTGACCGAGAACAATGTACTGTACAGGGAGAGACTGAACACGTGCGGAAATCACCGGCGCTTACGAACTGATAGGGAAACGAAATAGAGCACAAAGAGTTCACAGCGAATGCACAGGGAGAGACTGAACACGTGCGGAAATCATTGGCGTGTACGAACCGGAAGGGAAACTGGCTTGTTCGTATTCCCAGTGTGTGGTTGTGAACAGATACAAAAGTTTAACGAACTTTTTGTTTGGTCGTAACCCGATTTGCACATGTTCAGAGACTTTCATGACCCGAGGTTCCACTGTATCCTGTGTTATTTTCTTCAATGGAGTTGTTCCATGACAGATCACCACAAATGTTTTAAAAATGTAACCACTACATTTCAGATTTTGATTAAAATTACTGATGTAGTGAATTACTGTATATACTCACGTATACGTCGGGTCCTGAAACCTGAAAAATCGATCATAAAATCAGACCCCAACTTATACGCCCGTTCAAAAATGTGACACTTAAATTTTTTGTTTTTTACATCTTCTTGCCTCCTCCAATCTTGCGCCAGTTTCTCAGGTACATCGAATTTTGTTGCAGCAGCGCAGATCCCAATTTCTTTCACTACTTCAACAATGTTTCATTTAAAACCAACTTTCTATTTTCTTCTGATCGAATGCTCCATCATAGATAAGGGATGCTCTTCAATAAAGGTGTATGAGGGTGTGAGATATAAAAAATACAAATCAATGCAATCATCGCTTCTGAATAGTTCAGGTATTACCGTGTGGTCATGTAGGCACAAAAGAGAGAGGTTAGGAACACACGCTGATACAGAGCATTGTCGTACCCACATAGAAAAATAAGGCCATGTGCTCCGTGGTTACTCTCTCAGGTGGGCGTTACCATATCGTGATCTCGTGGACCAATAGCGTGAGTTTTCCACATTCGACTTATATGACCAACATTATAAAATACCAGAAATTATGCAGTAAAATCAAGTCCCGACCTTTCCGCGGGAGAACTTACAGTACTTTTTGTACAGTAATCCCTCACTTATCGCGGGAGATAGGTTCCAAGGCCGACCGCGATAACTGAATTTCCGCGAAGTAGGGACACCATATTTATTTAATTATTTAACGTGTATTTGGACGTTTTTAAACCCTCCCTGTATTGTTTACAACCCACCCTTTACTCTATTAATAACAGGGACAACTGCTAAGTAATATGAAATCGGTAGATAAGTTTACACTTACTGTATAGCGAAGTACACGTAGTTATATATGACGTGATGATGGTGATGAATATGCTGCGCAGTAAAAATGATGACGATGAAGGTGATAATCCCCTGAATGCAGTAGCAAGAGCACGTTAATGCTGAATGAGTGAGATGAGACTTCCTGGTTAATGCAGCACTCCGTCGCTGAGCCAATCAGCAGCACACAGGAACTTAACTGCGTGCTCTGATTGGGTAGCTTCTCAGCCATCCGCCAATAGCATCTCTTGTATGAAATCAACTGGGCAAACCAACTGAGGAAGCAAATACCAAAAGTAAAAAGACCCATTGTCCGCAGAAACCCGCGAAGCAGCGAAAAATCCGCGTTATATATTTAGATATGCTTACATATAAAATCCGCGAAGTCGTGAATCCGCGAAAAGTGAACCGCGAAGTAGCGAGGGATTACTGTATATGTATACTGTATATACTTGTATATAAAGTACATTTTATTATTATTACTTATTTTTTAAATCTCTTCTCATATAGTAGACACCAAAAATTTTTAAGTAATGAGGACTAAAGTCGTTTCTGGTGCCCCTCTGGGATTAGGACCTCTGACGCATAAGCTTCATTAGTTTCATAGCAGGTCCACCTCTGACTATGACAGTTCCTCTTCATGGCCTGGCATGCTTTCCGTTTAACGCTGCACTGACCACATCTGTTTTAGTGAGCACCCTGGAGCTGATCATCTTCATCTGGACAACTGGTGACAAACCGAAGTTGGCAAATCTCCCTGACACCCATGCACAGGAGGAGTCAGAAACTCAGATCATGGAGGGCAGCAGTGGGCGCAGGTTTTCATTCCAGCCACTTTCCTAATTAGCAACCCATTACTGCTGTTAACGGAACAAGCACTTCATGTGTCTTCATTGCAATGGACTTTCTTTTTAAATTCTGAACCTTTAAGGGTTCCTTTTCTTCTTACCCAGCAGCTGAACAATAATGACATGCATAGTAAGGATGGCGGCCATGCAGGACACTAGAGCTGTGCAGGCTCCAGGAGCAGCAGGTCGCCATCCTGAAGTGTGACTGACATAGCAAAGCATCATCATTTCTGGGTCAGTGCCACCCCACTGTCAGAGGAAACAATGAGAGTCCTGACATTGTCCTCTGGATTGCACAGATATAGAAACCTCAATGACTTGTGTGGTTCAGGAGAAGTGATGGCAGTGATTGCTTCACATGTCAATGGCTCTTTGAAATTTGGACACAGTAAAGCAGTGTCTAATAAGAGCAGTGGGTGATGGTCGCTCGCCTGCCTCTCCTGTACTTTCTTGTCCACTCCTCTTTGCCTGGTTGGCACCATCTCTGGCCAGAACCTGGTAGATTCTGGGTAAAGACTTCAGGCACACAATTACAGGGGGATTTCAGTGAGCACTGACTTGACTTTCATTATTGAACTCTCTCATTCTGGCGTTACAGTTAGGATAATAAGGTTTGTGTTATTTTGCTTTTCATAAATTTGTCCAGGGGGTGGCACGATGGCACAGTGGTAGCACTGCTGCCTCACAGTAAGGAGACCAGGGTTCACGTCCCTCCAGTTGCTCCAGTTTCCTTCCACAGACCAAAGATATGCAGGTTAGGTGAACTGATGATCCTAATAATAAAATGTACTTTATATACAAGTATATACAGTATACATATACAAAAGGCTCCTGTCAATCATGGAGAATCCACTAAACAGGATCATCTCCAGACAGAGGAGCAGCTTCAGCGACAGACTGCTGTCACCGTCCTGCTCCACTGACAGACTGAGGAGATCGTTCATCCCCCAAACTATGCGACTCTTCAATTCCACCCGGGGGGGTAAACGTTAACATTGTACAAAGTTAATGTGTTATACCTGCATTTTTATCACTTTTTAATTTAATATTGTTTTTTGTATCAGTAAGCTGCTGCTGGAGTATGTGAATTTCCCCTTGGGATTAATAAAGTATCTATCTATCTATCTATCTATCTATCTATCTATCTATCTAATTTGGCCGAGTTGTGTGTGTGTGTGTGTCTTTGCGATAGACTGGTACCCCTGTCCACAATTCGTTCCTGCCTTGTGCCCTATTATAATGATGAGAATTTGTCCAGGTTCATTGCATTGACAGTTCATTATATTGGCCATATTAATGTTTTTTGTCACTCGTCACCTCACAGTTTTCGTTTTGTTTTTTTGTTTCTCCCACTGCAACAAGGTTGATACGCACGCATCAGTTAATGACTTATCACACACCATGATATTTAAGAATGAAGAAAGTAACCAGAGTCTCCTAATGTGAAAGAATTAAAAATGGATATTCTTTGTTTTCAGTTTTCGATCGCTTAACAACCATTTCTGGTTCGACCCCACGTAAGGACGTTTCCCCAATCGATCGACTCTTGCCCATCTCTCAGTGTTTGCATTCTTAGAGCATTAGGACCTTTCTGAGAGGAACAGGCCACTCAGCCCAACAGAGTGACAGATCCGATTCACTTTGACTCTCCAAAATGATGCTGGGATGAGCTTTGAAGGTCCCTGAAGTCCTACTAGCTATCCTGCTCCTTAGTAGTTATCCTCATGTGTCTGTGTTTCTTAGAGTGAAAGAAAAATTTCTAAGGTTTTTGTGAATTGACAATTCTAATTCAGCTGTGTTGTGTGTGTGTTTGCGATAGACTGGCACCCTGTCCACAGTTTGTTCCTGCCTTGCGTCCTATGGTAGCTGAAAAAGGAGAATTCATTTTAAAGTAACTACCCGGATCTGCAAAGCACTGGTGTTGGTCACAGTTATATGTTCTTCAGCTGTTCTGGTTTTTCGTTGACTCTTCCCTTTGTTCTGACTTTGGTCTCACCTATCCCTGCATTCCTGCTTGACTCTGATTTAGCTCTGACTCTCGACCAACCTGTTATTTTATTTATTTATTTATTTTTGTTAGTTTCTGAGTCATTAAAATGCAGGCCTCAGGTTCTCCACTTTGGCTTGGTCACTGGAAATTTTTTCTTTCTGTTCTCAAAGTATTCTTTTACGCCCACATTAATGGGAAGTTTCCTTGATGCTTCAAGCTTGGGCTTGAAAAAGAACGCAAACATTTGACATATGGAAATGTGTTAACTCACCTTCACCTGGCAATTGTTAAAGTCAAATTCACGAGGCCAGTTCAGGATGGGAAGAACGTCTTTAGTGGGGTCACCGCAGTACCAGGAAGGAGATGACTGAATTACAGCAGCTGGTCACACTTCTTAAATATGCACTTAATTAGAGGAGTATGTGATTAGTGGGCATTTCTCAAGTACTTAAAAATTACTGATAAATGGACCCTCGGAGTCAGTCATCTGCTGTTCTGGATTACACTGGTTTTTATCAATGCTTAACCTTGCACAGGCTTAACAGTGAAACTGGGTCAAAGATCAAGAGTCTTTAATTAAATGCTTTCTAAATAATGATAATAATAATTCATAATAATCAATATTTAATCAGATTGTGAAAATAATATTTAACAGTAAAAGTCAACTCTGGCAATTTTGCAGGTAAGGAACTGAAAGACCAATTTTTTACTTTCTTGTATTTATAGGAAAGGAATCGTGAAAAAATCTGACCTCGAGATTTTGATGAATTTTGACATTTTAGACCTTCCTGAGTCATTATAATATCATTTTTGAAATTATTTCTGCCTGTGTGCAAACACGATAACTCGAAAACACTTTGACCTGGTCAATGAGATTTTGTACACCTGCTTTATATCAAAAGTAAGGAATCCTTTTGGGCCACTTCAGGCAACCGGACGTGGTACTTTAACAGTGGCGGAGCTGGGGGGGGCAAGGGGGGACATCTGTCCCCGGGCACAGCATCCAGGGGGTGCCGAATTAATGTTCCCCATTGCATTTTGGAAAACAGGAGGGGGCGCAAAATCTTCAGTTGTCCCCGGGCGCTGAAAACCCTAGCTACGCCTCTGTACTTTAACGGAATACTTTCGTGAATTTTCAAGTAAACTAAAGTTATAATTACAGATAGATGAATCAGATTTTGTACAGATATTTATAATGATAAAAAGCCAACAGATATGAAATTTGAGAACAATTACTCAACCGGAAGTAGCATTTTATTTAAATAACCATCTGAATTTTTTGTATCATGGAAATATAAATGTGTACACGATATTAAAAACTGTATTCAACTCATATTCTTTCAATAACAATTATTAACTTTATTTTTTACATCATCAGTTTAATAATAACATGTAAACATTAAACATGCCATGTAAATATAAAGATGTAATGGGATCAACAAGCTGCTACGTCCCCGTCGTGTTCCTGGTAATAAATTTACTGTAATCTTATGATTTTTTTTTTCCACCATCATTATCATAATTAAATGTAGCTAAATGCAGTTTTACCTTTAGCAATTTCTTACAACGAATATTATATAACACTAACACTTTTTCTATGTTTTTAGGTGACTATAACTCTTTATTTTGCACATAATCGAGGTAATGCATATGTAATCGTGAAAAAATTACGCCACCGTTTTCGACCTCCCTTAGTGCGAAAATATCATTTTAATATAAAGTTTGATTATAAACTAGAGATAAATGATTGTGTATCGATATTATCAATTAGTTATGACGAGAAACAAAGAGATATGAGATTTGAGAAATATTGCCAAACTGGAAGTGGTCCCGATGACTTTTTCCTCTGTCTCAGAATACGAGGAAGTCGAGGGGAGCGCACTCCTGATTTTTTTTTTTTTTTTTTTAAGAATTAGGGGTCTTTTCATTCATTCCTTAATTTTGACTCCCACTTAATCAGTTTCAGGGTCAGGCAGGTACTGCTGCTTATACTGAATATATAAGCTTATATTATATTGACTTCTGCTCTGTACGTGTAATATTTCTATTGCACTATTGTATTGCATTGAGGATTACTTGTGTTCTCTTCTGTGTATTGTATTTACCCCCCTTTTTTTTTTTTTTTGGACACCCACTGCACACCCAACCAACCTGGAAAGGGGTCTCTCTCAGAGCACAATCCTGATTTTTCCAAAATGTAATAAATACTGTCTTACTTTTGTGTTGCTTCCAATGTGAGCAAGATGGAAAGAAGGATAATGAATTTTATTTTACTCGATTTCTTTCAATATCCTGATTAAATGCCTTTCCTCGCACAAATCTGACATATATTTATAATAAGACACCAGTGTCCATTAGCAAGTTTGGGTGATACATTTAATAAAGATGCCACATTTACAGCTGTCGCATTGCCTACTTGGTTATCCTGCCATCTACACCTTTTATTAGGGATGCTAAATAGGCAAGAGCAGTTCTACCAAGTCCTATCCCTGATGTTAAATCCCCTCTAACCAAATGTGGATATTTTTTGCTACCTTCACTTTTCCAGAAATCAACGACCACCAACAAAACTATTCCACCAGCACTGTGAGAAGCCACCAAAGTCCCATTTTAGACACAAGAACACTGTCACAATCAGCGAGATGTATTAAGAGTGGCAAAGAACAGGAAAGATGGCTAAGTTAAATGGATCATCCAAATGGTAGCCTTAGAAGAACATCAGGGGCCCATTAACAAATACCAGAAATGATCATCAAATAGCAAAGGTCCTAGCAAAACAAGAAATTGAAATAACAGCAAAGTCAGAACCAAAATTCTTTTAAATTAAACAAAGAGCACGGAGCAGTTTTTTTTTTGAGAAGTGGTTCTGTTAAATTTTGAGTTTGTTGGCCATGACATCTACTGACTGCCATGTACTACTGAAATAGACTGTTGACTCTGTCAGTGGAACTCTTCTCACAAAGTACAATTTTAAGAATGTTTCTTGTCTGGAGTTCCATGCCTGTGTTGGTGGGAATGATGAACTGCTGTGAAATGTCGCCTCATCTGAAAAATATGAAACTGCACCTCCACCTCACCTGTGTCTCGTGGTGTCCCTCAGGGTTCAGTCCTTGGGCCATTACATTTTCTACTTTATATCCTTCCTTTGGGTCAGATTATTCGCAGACATGACCTTAACTTCCACTGTCATGCAGATGATGTACTGTTACATCTTAGTGCAGACTCCCCTAGAGATTCACCTCCCAGCACACTCACTGACTGCATCACTGATCTTAAGCTATGGATGGAAAATCACTTTCTCAAACTTAATGGCAATAAAACTGAAGTGTTACTGGTAGGCCCAAAATCCAAAAAGGCATTCAATTTCTCTGTTTCTGTTGATGGTCCACTTGTCATATCTGCTGCTGTTGTCAGAAATCTTGGTGTTTTGTTTGATTCATCACTTAACTTTGAGTTACACATTAGGTCTCTTTCCAAAATTTCATTCTATCATCTCTGTAACATTGCCCACCTCCGTCCATTTCTGTCCTTGTCTGATGCTCAGACTCTGGTTCATTGTTCAATGATGTCTCGTATTGATTACTGTAATTCCTTCTTCATTGGCATCCCTGCACAATCTATACAAAGGCTACAGTACATTCAGAACTCCGCACCACACAAAGCATTTTGCTCACATCTCCCCATCTTCTCTCCCAGCTTCACTGGTTACCAGTTCCATCAAGGATTAAATTCAAGATTCTGCTTCTCACCTTCAAAGCCCCTCTATCTACCTCACGCAGCTCCTTACACTCCTTGTTGCTCTCTCAGGTCCTCACTCAGTCATCTCCTTCCTGTCCCACACACCAAACTCTCCACCTTGGGAGGGCAGGCAGGTCCTTCAGTGCTATGGCCCCTCAACTCTGGAACTCTCTTCCTCAGTCTCTCTGAGTTTGCTCCTGTTTCTGCATTTTTAAATCTCAACCGATTAGGCAAACCGAAAATTGGATCGACTCGGTTTGTTTAGACAATTCGGCTACTTCTGATTCGGCTTCAGTCTCTCCTGGTCCCACTGTAGTCAGTGCAAGGCCGAAGTCAGCAGCACCAATTCAGCCACAGGGCAAGTGGGTAACAATAAGACGGGGGTCTAAGAATCCAAAATGTAGTCTCCCGGCACCCAGGTCACCAATTCGGACCCAGAACAGATTCTCAGCACTCTGCAGCGCGCCTGTGGAAACTGAGAATAAGAAAGTGCTCATAATTGGCGATTCCATAGTATGGAATGTTAGAATTCCAAACTGTGTTAAACCAGCAGTTCTTGTTAAGTGCCTCGCAGGGGCCAAGATTTCTGGCATAGAGGCCGCATTGGACCGTGTCGCCGACGATGAAGTATCTACCTTATTGCTGCATGTCGGCACTAATGATATTTATTCACAGCAATCTGAGGTATTAAAGAGGAACTTCATCTCTCTTTGCATCAAAGCTAAAAGAAAATGTCAGAATTTAGTTGTATCTGGCCCCTTACCAAGATTATATAGAGGGGATGTGATTTATAGCAGATTGCATTCCCTTCACTGCTGGCTAGAAACCTGGTGTGCAAACAAAAGCATAGCGTTTGTGAACAATTGGGATGATTTTTGGGAAAGGCCTGGATTTTTCAGAAGAGATGGTCTTCATCCTAACTGGAGGGGATCTTATGTATTATCCCAAAATATGGCAGCAAAACTGCCTGGTTGACTGATTAGAGCACCATCCAGGCCGCAGTCATGTGATCTTAAATCACAGGCTGTTGTTTATCCCACCTGTTACTTTCCTGAAGCTGTTACCCATAATCCTTGTCTTGGGGCATCCAGTAAATTTAGTCTTGATACAAACCTTAAATTAATTGATAACCAAAAAATAAGGTGTATAATTAGACCAAGGGATAAAACCAGACCCTCCACCAGGGGCATCTGTAATAGAAATTTACTACAAACTAAAACAAAAAGTATATCACCAATTCAGAAAGAAGCATACAGTTTTAAATGCTGCTTATTGAACATTCGCTCTCTTGGCACTAAAGCTGTTTTGGTAAATGATATTATATTAAGTACAAAATCTGATCTGTGTCTTCTCACCGAAACCTGGCTTAGTAAATGTGACACTGTCCCCCTAGCTGAGGCGTCACCGGATGGCTACTCGTTCCTTCATAAGTCTAGAGATTCTGGTCGAGGAGGAGGCCTTATATAATTCATTGTAACAAAATGCAAATCACTTCTAAAAATGTAGGCAACTTTACATCCTTTGAAGCATTCATTTTAAATATTAAAACAGATTCCAACACAATTATAGTGCTAGTCTACAGACCACCAGGACCGTATTCATTGTTCATGTATGAATTTAGCAACCTTTTATCTGACTTGGCTATAAATTATGATCACGTAGTACTGATGGGAGATTTTAATGTGCACATTGATGTGGAAACTGACACTTTTAGCAAATGTTTTACTTATTTGTTAAATTCAGTAGGATTTTGTCAGAATGTCAACGGTCCAACTCATAGTCATAACCACACCTTAGATTTAATTATAACTTACAAAGTTGAAATTCAAAATTTAATTATTACTCCATTAAATGAAGTTATTTCCGATCACTACTTACTTACATTTGATTTAGTCCTGCCCTTGGCAACACACTCCCAGATTAAAACAAAGACAGTGCGACATCTAGATTATAATTCTGCTTCAAAATTTATAGATACTTTGAGTAAGTCGAGTGTAATTGTGGAAAACCATTTAGATCAGTTAACATCAAATGTAAACACGGAAAACAATTTAGATGAGCTAACATCACATTATAATGTGACCTTGAGAGATGCTCTGGACACAGTGGCTCCCCTTAAAACAAAAGTGATCAAAGCACATAGAAATTCTCCCTGGTTTAATGAAAACACTCGAGCACTTAAATTAGAGTGTCAAAAACTGGAGCGCAGATGGAGAACAACAAAGCTACATGTCTTTCAAATTGCATGGACAGAGAGTGTTAATAAATATAAAAAAGCCCTCTTTAGATAGATAGATAGATAGATAGATAGATAGATACTTTATTAATCCCAATGGGAAATTCACATTCTTCAGCAGCAGCATACTGATACAATAAATAATATTAAATTAAAGAATGATAATAATACAGGTGAAAAAAACAGACAATAACTAAGTATAATGTTAAATATTAACGTTTACCCCCCCTGGTGGAATTAAAGAGTCGCATAGTTTGGGGGAGGAACGATCTCCTCAATCTGTCTGTGGAGCAGGACAGTGACAGCAGTCTGTCGCTGAAGCTGCTCTTCTGTCTGGAGATGACATTATTTAATGGATGCAGTGGATTCTCCATAATTGATAGGAGCCTGCTGAGAGCCCTTCGCTCTGCCACAGATATTAAACTGTCCAGCTCCATGCCAACAATAGAGCCTGCCTTCCTCACCAGTTTGTCCAGGCGTGAGGCGTCTTTCCTCTTAATGCTGCCTCCCCAGCACACCACTGCGTAGAAGAGGGCGCTCGCCACAACTGTTTGATAGAACATCTGCAGCATCTTATTGCAGATGTTGAAGGAAGCCAGCCTTCTAAGGAAGTATAACCGGCTTTGTCCTTTCTTGCACAGCGCATCAGTATTGGCAGTCCAGTCTAATTTATCATCCAGCTGCACTCCCAGATATTTATAGGTCTGCACCATCTGCACACAGTCACCTTTGATGATCACTGGGTCTATGAGGGGTCTGGGCCTCCTAAAATCCACCACCAGCTCCTTGGTTTTGCTGGTGTTCAGGTGTAGGTGGTTTGAGTCGGACCATTTAACAAAGTCATTGATTAGGTCCCTATACTCCTCCTCCAGCCCATTCCTGATACAGCCCACGATAGCAGTGTCATCAGCGAACTTTTGCACATGGCAGGACTCCGAGTTGTATTGGAAGTCCGATGTATATAGGCTGAACAGGACCGGAGAAAGTACAGTCCCTTGTGGCGCTCCTGTGTTGCTGACCACAATGTCAGACGTGCAGTTCCCAAGACGCACATACTGAGGTCTGTCTTTAAGATAGTCCACGATCCATGCCACTAGGTATGAATCTAATCCCATCTCTGTCAGCTTGTCCCTAAGGAGCAGAGGTTGGATTGTGTTGAAGGCACTAGAGAAGTCTAGAAACATAATTCTTACAGCACCACTGCCTCTGTCCAAGTGAGAGAGGGATCGGTGTAGCATATAGATGATGGCATCTTCCGCTCCCACCTTCTCCTGATATGCAAACTGCAGAGGGTCAAGGGCGTGTTGAACCTGTGGCCTAAGGTGGTGAAGCAGCAGCCTCTCCATGGTCTTCATCACATGTGATGTCAGAGCAACAGGCCGAAAGTCATTCAGCTCACTAGGACGTGATACCTTTGGGACTGGGGTGATACAAGATGTTTTCCAAAGCCTCGGGACTCTCCCCCGTTCCAGGCTCAGGTTGAAGATGCGCTGTAGAGGACCCCCCAGCTCCGATGCACAGACCTTCAGCAGTCGTGGCGATACTCCATCTGGACCCGCTGCTTTGCTGGCACAAAGTCTCCTCAGCTCTCTGCTCACTTGCGCTGTTGTAATTATGGGTGGGGATGTTTTTCCTATGCTGGTATCAGCAGAAGGATGTGTGGAGGGTGCAGTACTCCGAGGTGAGAGTGAGAGTGGGTTAGGGTGGTCAAACCTGTTAAAAAAGTTGTTCATTTGGTTTGCTCTCTTCACGTCTCTCTCAATGGTGGTACCCCGCTTCGAGCTGCAGCCAGTGATGATCTTCATCCCATCCCACACTTCCTTCATGCTGTTATTCTGCAACTTCTGCTCCAGCTTTCTCCTGTACTGCTCCTTCGCCGCCCTGAGTTGGACTCGGAGTTCCTTCTGCACGCGCTTGAGCTCATGCTGATCACCGTCTTTAAAAGCCCTTTTCTTCTGATTCAAAAGGCCCTTGATGTCACTTGTAATCCATGGCTTGTTGTTAGCATAGCAGCGTACTGTTCTTACTGGAACTACAATGTCCATACAGAAGTTGATGTAGTCAGTAGTGCAGTCAACAACTTCCTCAATGTTCTCATTATGAGATCCCTGCAGGATATCCCAGTCTGTAGTTCCAAAAAGTTCTCTCAGAGTATTCTCAGCCTCCAGGGTCCACTTCCTGAATGATCGTGTGGTTGTAGGTAGGACTCTAACTTTTGGTTTATAGTGAGGCTGAAGCTGAACCAGGTTATGATCTCCTTTCCCAAGCGCAGGCAGCGGGGTGGCGCTGTATGCGTCTTTAACGTTTGCATACAGTAAATCAATAGTCTTATTTCCCCGGGTGTTACAGTCCACATACTGGGAGAATGCAGGCAATGTTTTGTCCAGCGTCACATGGTTAAAGTCTCCAGCGATTAGCACAAGCGCCTCAGGGTGCTGCGTTTGTAATTTAGCAACAGCGGAATGGATGATGTCACTCGCTGACTCCACGTCTGCCCGAGGAGGAATGTATACAATAACAAGGAATGTATACAATAACAATAATAATAATATACAATAACTTTAGAGCTCGGTCAGAATATTATTCTACATTAATAGATAGCAATAATAAAAATCCTCGGGTACTGTTTAGAACAGTGGCTAAATTAACAAATGGAAATTCAGATCAACAGTGCAAAATACCAACAGACATTAGCAGTACAGACTTTATGAACTTCTTCAATGAGAAAATTAAAAATATAAGATCCCAGATCTCTGCATCACACTACAAACCACATACTAGCTTAGCAGACCCTGTCTCACATTGCACTCAGCACTTTAGTAATTTTAATCCTGTAACTGAGCAGGAAGTCTTAAGTTTAATTTCTAAAATGAAGCCCACTACTTGTTCCCTAGATCCAGTGCCAACAAAACTAGTAAAAAGTGCAATGGATGTTCTTGCAGCGCCTATCCTAAACATCATCAATAGTTCATTATTGCATGGCACAGTACCTGATACACTAAAAGTGTCAGTCATTAAACCATTACTTAAAAAGTCAGACCTTGACCCAAATATACTAAATAATTATAGGCCTATTTCAAATTTACAGTTTCTCTCTAAAATACTAGAAAACGTAGTCGCCAGTCAGCTTCAGACACACCTTACGCATTACAATTTATTTGAGAAATTCCAGTCTGGTTTTTGCACTGGTCATAGTACAGAAACAGCACTAACATGGGTTATAAATGACATTCTGATATCCTCTGATGAAGGAAACTCCACTGTAATTATGTTGTTGGACTTAAGTGCAGCGTTTGACACCATCGACCATTCTATCTTACTGCACAGGCTAGAAAATGATGTTGGGCTTACAGGCACCGTGCTCGCTTGGTTTAGTTCTTACTTATCAAATCGATTCCAATATGTACAGAAATGTGCTGACAGGACTCCATCATTATACACAGAAGTTCAATATGGTGTCCCGCAGGGCTCAGTACTGGGACCTTTACTGTTTTCACTGTACATGCTTCCACTTGGATCTCTCATTAGGAAACATAATGTTAATTTTCACTCGTATGCAGATGACACCCAGTTATACCTTTCATTTAAATCAAATGAAGTTTCTCCAATGTTGTCTTTAATTAGTTGTGTTAGCGAATTAAAGGAGTGGATGAATAAGAACTACTTGTCTTTAAATACAGATAAAACAGAGATGTTAATTGTTGGAGGGAATGATGCTGATCACAACAATATTTTGTCATCATTTAACTCCGTGGGAATCCCAGTCAATTTTACTGAATCAGCCCGCAATCTAGGAGTTATCTTTGACTCTAGCATGTCATTTAAAGCGCATATTACAAAGTTGTCCAAAACATGTTTCTTCCATCTTAAAAATGTTAGGAAATTAAGGCGCTTTTTAAATAAACAGGATTCTGAGAAACTCATTCATGCATTTATCTCTAGTAGGATTGACTACTGCAATGCGGTGTTCACTAGATGTTCAAACTGTTCTTTATACAGCCTTCAGTTAATCCAAAATGCTGCTGCAAGAATTATTACAAGAACAAGAAAATACAAACACATAACTCCAGTTCTTAAATCCTTACACTGGCTCCCGGTTAAGTTTAGGGCAGATTTCAAAATCCTTCATTAAATGGCTTACTTGTCTGAACTTATCATGACTTACAAACCTGAGCGCACATTAAGATCTCAAGATGCCGGTCTGCTTATGATTCCAAGGATTAATAAAATAACAGTGGGAGGTCGAGCTTTTAGTTACAGGGCCCCTAAACTGTGGAATGGTCTGCCTGCTACTATAAGAGATGCCCCTTCGGTCTCAGCTTTTAAATCCCGGTTGAAGACTCACTACTTCAGTTTAGCATATCCTGACTAGAGCTGCTGATTAACTGTACAGACTGCATCTCTGTTGTTAGTCATTAGCACTTAAACATAAGTAACATGACAGTTATAATTGTATACTAACCCTCACTTATTCTGTTTTTCTTCTCGGTACTCAAATGTGGCACTTGGTGCCACGGCCCACCTGCCAAGTTGTTTTGCCTGCCTAAGGAAAAGTCATCCCAGATGGAGGAACGCAGGAATCGTGGGAAACAGGGGTCCTTTCATCGGATTGGCTGGCCCAGCACTGTTTCAGCCGTGGAATGGTCAAATGGGGGAGGCAGCTTGAAGGATGAGGTCTCCAGGACTCTACACAAATCCAAATCTTATTATGGGATATATCATCTACTGTTAAATTCTGCTCTGTACTTCTAAAATTTATATTTTTTATTTCTTACTATATTGAGGAATTGTTCTGTTCTGTGTACTGCATTGTATTGTATTGACCCCCTTCTTTTGACACCCACTGCACGCCCAACCTACCTGGAAAGGGGTCTCTCTTTGAACTGCCTTTCCTGAGGTTTCTTCCATTTTTTCCCTACAAGGTTTTTTTTGGGAGTTTTTCCTTGTCTTCTTAGAGAGTCGAGGCTGGGGGGCTGTCAAGAGGCAGGGCCTGTTAAAGCCCATTGCGGCACTTCCTGTGTGATTTTGGGCTATACAAAAATAAATTGTATTGTAAATTGTATTGTAACTGAAAACTTTCCTCTTCTACCAACTTTTGTCATCTGTGTAATTTATTTATTTTTTTTACTCTGTATGTAAAGCGACCTCGGGGTTTGTGAAAGGCGCTCAATAAATGTAACCTCTTATTATTATTATTATTATAACTAATTTTGATGACTCAGTTTGTCAAATTAGTTCTTTGTAAAGTTTTCATTATAACTCACAGTTCACAATGTGTTTCATGAACAGAACGGGCCGTGTTCTCCCTTGTCCTCCATTTTCATGACTTTGTCCTCCTTTCTGACCTTCGGGGTCCTCCTTTGGGTTCGCAGGTGTCTGGTACCCCAAGAAGAAAAGCAATCCAAAACAACTGCAGCCAGTCTGTAATCCCATCCTTAAATCAACAAAATAAAAACAAAATTGCAACAATTCTCACTCAATTCCCAATGTTACTCTGAAGGGCTTCCTTCATTGTGTTTATGGTGGTCCGCATCCCACTTGACGGTGCAATACCAGACTCTGTAGGCTGAGGGCAGATGTTTAGCGGTGACACAACGGTGGACCCGCCTCCTGTGGCTTCACACACAAAAAACAAGGCAAATAATAATAAAAAAAAAAACCTCTAAATATATAAACACTTAACACAAAGGTAACAAAAATTATAAAATGAAATACATTTTAAAAAACAAAATTAACATAACAAGGAAAATTCTATTTGAAAAACAATAAAATAGACGAACAATAAATTTGAGTCTGGACACCAAATCTGCCTGAACTGTAAATGCTTTTTTTTTTATCTGTCACTTATCTCTTCCATTATCGGCACCAGCTTCTCTCCAGTAAATTCATCTTCAAACTTCCAAAAGTCTGTACCTGCTTCTTTAACAAGAGTGAGCGCCCCCTGCTGGCGGCCTTGCACCCAGGATCCTTATTTTTTTATTTTTTTGCTTCTCTCATTGCCTCACCTGATCTCCGTCATCATCATCCCTTTGCCGGTTTAGCGTGTTCTCTTGATCCACGTGCCGTGAACCTGCGTCATTAAGCACAGCACCTGATGGCCACACGGCCCTGCTACAGCAAATCTAGGAGTGGAGGTCTCAGCCCGACACAGACACAAAAGGCCAGGAAGGCCATGAGGATGGCAGCCAGCTCCTCACCTTCTGCCCAGGTTTGGAAGCTGACCATCCTTGTGGACTGAGCGGAGGACACGCGGTGTGATGCAGTTACACTCCAGGCGTTGGTTCGTGCACGTGCCAGTCGCTGCCCTTTGATTGTAAGACGTCTGCCGGTATTAACGTGGCTTTCAGCAGCAGGTCGTGACATCATGCATTCTTGCATTCTGTAAAACGTGTCCACTGATGCCATGACTTATAAATGCCTTTTCCTGCTAAAGGATTAAGTTCAGTTGCACAGGATCTGAGAAAAGAAATTCTGAAAATATGATACTGGAAATCACAGCCTATGTCATATTAATAACACAGACAGGAAGACAGCCCCCCCCCCCCCCCCCCCCCAACCCAATCCCACCACCCCCCAGGCAACTGCTGCACAGAATCTATTTAATAAAGGCAGAGCTGGCTGCGAGCCTGAACACTGGCGCTCCAGATGGATCATTTTAAATTACAAATAGAAACAATTAAAATATTACTTGCTTCATTGGGGATTTCTGAAGCTGCAGTTAACTCTTTTGCTGCCATGTGTCACATTGCCATGCACTGACGGTCACAGTGGCATTTCTGGCCACCATAGAAAAATGACTGGTAGGCCAGTTCTGGGCTTCTTCATATCAGGTCCACTGTGTTTGGGGGTCTGGCCAAGTGATAAATTTAACTTTAGGTGTTATGGAAGGTGAGGTGGCATAGGGGTTTGTCGGGGATCAGGATGTTCCCAACTTTACCACAAAAACAGAAACTACGAATGGAGGTTTAGCAGAAACTGAACATTAATTGAGTAGTTAAAGAAAAGCAGGGCTGATGGGCTTCCACGATGAAGCAGTGGCTGGATGCTCTGACCTTATTCCCTACTCGGCGCTCGATGAGCCACAAGAATGCAGACTAAATAACGGACTTCGTGTTCGCCAGGTTGAACTTCAGGTCGAGAGCGAGGTTGTTGGCTCCCCTGGCTGCGCTGAAACTTCCCCCCTGTTGATTTATGCTTCTTCAGACCTCGTCACTTTGGACTTTTAAATACATCGATATTAACATTTTTTTGGAAGTCTTGCCAGTTCTAACAGACATTTCCTCTCTGTTGGATTAAAGTACTTTTCCATAAACCGACAAGCAGAGAGGCTTTTAACGTCCCTTTATTTTAAATGATTTATATTTTAATTGGTTACTTTTTATCACATGTCGACTTGTAACAGTGCTGCAGCCACCATAAAGGTGGACTGATTTCCCGAGAAGGGCACACCTCAAGCTACAGGGCTTCACTTTTCCCAGACTCTTATGATCTATTTTTTTAATCACAGAAAGAATAAACTATGCAGATCACAAACAATGACAGGATCAGATTCCAAAGAGAAAAAATAAGTCTGTTGGAATACTGAGATCTAGAAGGATCACACTATGAAGAAATATAACATCAAATGACTGAGATCTGGTCCATATGGTAAGTGCGCAGGGTATTGAGATCTGGTGGGACCCGACTCTAAAGGTAACCCTACCAGACTGCAGATTGGACTCTTACAGATAAACAGGTAGGATATTGAGGTCTGGTGGACCCAGGATATAAATGTTAAATAAATCTACAGGACACAAGGGACTGCATCTAAACAACAAATTTATAAGAAACCGCGATCTGATCAGATAAGACGTCTAAGAGACTAAGTGGTATGAGAGTCTGGTGGGACCAGACTCTAAATGATAAAATAAAACACATGATACTCAAACCTGGTGGGATCAAACTCAAAATGACAAACCTACAAGATACCGAGATCTACATGAGACAGAAAATACCAGGATACCGAGATTCTGCATAAACCCATATGATACCGAGATTTTGAGAGCAAACTCAAAACTGCTGCAGCAGAAGAGTGCCGAGACTCTATATAGATGTTGTTGGTCAACATCTCGGCAGAACCAAAAACAAATTTCACCTATCAACTTATATATAAACGTCTACTCGTGGAAGTGTGTGTGTCTGTCTGGCCCAGAAGTGAGAGGTGGGAGTCGCCTCAGAGGAAATAGAAATTCGCTTAGCCGCTAATACACAAGTGAGGCCAACACGTCAGTAAAACGAAACCTCAGAAGAAAGACAAAGTCGCTTAGCCGCTAATCTCGGCAAAACTGTATCCCTTTTACTTTTCTTTCCGCCACTAATGCACAAGCAATGAGCGCATGTCAGCAAAACGAATCCTCCTAGGAGAGAGACGCCCAGAGGAGTTCCTTTCAATTACCTGACATCTCTACATTACAATTTTTTTCTGACGATTTTAATAGTTTCTAGGGCCCAGGGCTTTTTACAGCACAGGCTTACACAGCTATGATATCCATCCATCCATCCATTATCCAACCCGCTGAATCCGAACACAGCGTCACGGGGTTCCGCTGGAGCCAATCCCAGCCAACACAGGGCACAAGGCAGGAACCAATCCTGGGCAGGGAGCCAACCCACCGCAGGACCAGCTATTATATAATAATATAAAATGTAAATGATATATGTGACATTAATATTATATATAATAATCATATATAATGACCCTACACCTGGCACCTACTGTACTTCCCAAATCTCCTTCCAACCCCAAAACAGTTGTGTGGAGATCAAATCTCTAAGGAGGAGCCTAAGTGGACCAACAAGCGAGGAGGAGCACTGCACCATTGCGGCCAAGGAGGTTAAAAGCTAAGGATGCCCTTTCGGTGAGGACCTCCAGGGACCCCATAACTAGCTAAATGTATCACATTAGACCAATGATCAATACAGGGACCAGAGTTCCAAAAGGATGAATTAGAAAAATTAAGATATCCAGATAGAGAGAGAGAAAGATATCAGAAGATTTCCAGCAAATGGTGAGGGTAACGTTTTCCTCCCGTTTTCACTTTATACAAATGACTGTAGATCCAATGACAAATCTTTAAAAGTGCTAAAGTTTGCAGATGACACAACCTTAGTGGGTCTCGTTTCCAATAGTGACGTGTCTTCCTATCAAAAAGAGGTGGGCCACCTTGTAGAATGTTGTTCTTGTAGCAGCCTGCTGCTCAATGTTATTAAGACAGTGGAAATGAGGATTGATTTCCGCCAACAAGTTACTAAGTATTCATCTTTGCAAATTCAAATTCTGTGTCTGTGGTTCAGTCGTTTAAACTCCTGGGGACTACTTTCACTAATACATTAAAATGGGACAAGCACATCACCTCCATCATTAAGAAAGCCATGCAGAGATTGTTCTTCCTTTGCCACGTTAAGAAGCTTGGCATATCAAGGCGTATATTGTTAAATTTCTGTCCAGCCATCGTGAGAGTATTGTGACCTCCTCCATCACTGTTTCGTTTCCTTCTGTCTCCTCTTTCCAAGACTCAGTTGCAGTAGGTGATTTATTCAGCTGAGGAAATCATTAGCTGTTGTCTCCCAACCTTAAAAGATCTGTTCATCGCCAGAGCTAAAAGGAGAGCAGGAAAGATTGCAGCCGACTCCAGACACCACAACAGCCATCTGTTCATTAAACTGCCATCACAAAGGAAGTGCAGATCTATTTCAACCCAAACTATATCCTATCTCCATAGCTTCTTACCTCAAAATATTTAGATCCTAAATAAGCTTACATAGGGTTACTCCTAACTGTTTTTGGAACATATAACTGGTAACTGTTCCGTTCGTCTACTCGTAAATATTTCATAATACTTGCTCAACTTCCTCTATTTGACATCTATATTATTCTGTATTCTTTCTATCTATTTGAGTTAACTATTGAAGTTTGTAATCTTTTATTCAAAAAATTCTTGTATTTGTATAGTGGTTAGGTCAGATTATCTCAGGGCACAACGTGAGCTACCACAGCTATGCTGATGACACACAACTGTATTTATCAATAGCACCTGATGACCCCGATTCTCTTGATTCACTAACACAATGACTTGTTCAGAATGGATGAATAGTAATTTTCTCAAGTTAAATAAAGAGAAGACTGAAATGTTAGTGATTGGCAATAATGGATACAATGAGGCTATTAGAAATAAACTCGATGCATTAGGATTAAAAGTCAAGACGAAGGTAAAAAGCTTAGGGGTAACTGTTGACTGTAAAATTAATTTTAAGTCGAATATTAATCAGATCACTAGGACAGCATTTTTTCACTTAAGAAACATATCAAAAGTTAGACCTCTTATATCATTGAAAGATGCTAAGAAATTAGTTCACACTTTTGTTTTCAGTCGACTAGATTACTGTAACGCACTCCTCTCAGGACTACCCAAAAAAGACATAAATCGTTTGCAACGAGTGCAGAACGCAGCTGCTAGAATCCTAACTAGGAAAAGTAAATCCGAGCTCATCTCTCCAGTTTTGATGTCACTACACTGGTTACTTGTGTCATTCAGGATTGACTTTAAAATTCTGCTTATGGTTTATAAAGCCTTAAATAATCTCGCCCCATCTTATATATCGGAATGTCTGACTCCCTATATTCCAAATCGTAACCTCAGATCCTCAAATGAGTGTCTGCTTAGAATTCCAAGAGCAAAACTTAAAAGAAGTGGTGAGGCGGCCTTCTGCTGTTATGCACCTAAAATCTGGAATAGCCTGCCAGTAGGAATTCGCCAGGCTAAAACAGTGGAGCACTTTAAAAAACTGCTAAAAACACATTACTTTAACATGGCCTTCTCATAACTTTACTGTAATTTAATCCTGATACTCTGTATATTCAATTCATTATAATAACTATTCATGGAGGCTCTAAAATCTGTACTAACCCCTACTCTCTCTTCTGTTTCCTTTTCCGGTGTCCTTTTAAGCCACCACCATCTACTCAAAGCACAGTGATGTTCCAACAGTGATGGATTAAAAGCCAAAAGTCTGCATGACCATCATCATCAAGTCCTTCCAGTGAGAACCCTAAATACAAAGAGGACTGTTTCATTTATGGTAGAATGCCCAGAGGGGACTGGGTGGTCTCGTGGCCTGGAACCCCTGCAGATTTTATTTTTTTGAGCCCCCTGGCCATCGGACCTTACTCTTTTTCTATGTTGACTAATGTTGTCTTATTTTAATTTCTTATTTTGTCTTTTATTTTTCTTTTCTTCATTATGTAAAGCACTTTGAGCTACTTTTTGTATGAAAATGTGCTATATAAATAAATGTTGTTTGCACAGTGTCGGGTTAAAGATGGGTAGAATTTGTGTTGTCTTCAGTTGGCTATGTCTTGTATCCCTTGTCCAAACCAAAGTCAATTCTGCCGTGTTTCACATGCTAGCAATAAAGTGATTCTGATTCTGATACTGGTTGTCTCTAAAGCAAAATGCCCCTGCTGGAAAACAGGATGACGGATTGAAGAGTAGAAAACTATGTGGAAGAAAATGAAGGTTAATGGGGGAGATTTAGAAACAGCAGGCTAAAAACCAAACAATGAAAGGGAATCTCAGTAAATGTGTGGCGAGGGAGAACTCAATCCTGATTTTCCTTTCCCATCTTTTCATAGTCACTGAAGAAGCCCATTCAGCTCCTTAACGTGTCCACTAGTTTGTGTCTGTTGATCCCATTATCAGGTGTGACATCACTTATTCAATGTTTATCGCCTCTTCTGTCTTAATTTCCCTTCACTCAGATAGGAACAATTAAATATCATCATAAATGTTTTCTAACAATGGCTTCGTCCTGATGAACAGATTTTAACCAGTTTGGTATTACAGGGATATCATTTTAAAATAACAAAAACATCTTGGTATTAATACCAACACCTTGACGCTATTTAATGGCATACCTTCACAATAATTTAATGAACCTATCGAATCCAACTTTAGGGTCAAGAAGAGCTGGAGACTCTCCTGGAAGAATCATGCAGGAGGCCAGGCCACTGCAGGACACGCAGAACCCCAGACAATCTCAAGTCATCAATCAACACAACCTGAGAAAAGAAAGAGGAAATTCAAACAGGGGAAATAATCAAACATACACTGACATCCTCATCAGACATTTCTTGAATCACAAAATTGTAACGGCTGACCCCTTAACAAGACCGGCAACTACACAACCAAGACCTGTGGCCTGGCTATACTGAGGAATCTACAGACAATACCAAGCCGTACCCTTTACAAGCAGTCATTTCCACCCAATCAAAGAATAAACAGGTAATGCAAGTCAGTGTGTAAAATTAAGTGCAGATATATTGAAATGTGAAAACTAACATATATACATATATTCAAGGACAGACAGACACTCAATAATATATATATCTTATATATAATTTGCCAGTCTCCTCACTCACTCACTCACTTCCGTCCGAAGCCGAATGCACAGTTGCCTTCTGCGCACGTCGCCTTCTGCGCATGTCCGAAGCCAAATGCGCAATTGCCTTCTGCGCAACTGCCCGAAAAACCTTACAAGACCGACATCGCAGCAGGTGGCGGATTTATGGCCGCGAAAATTCAAAGAGAAAGGAGACTTCGACCAACATCGCGGCAGGCGGCGGATTTACGGCCGCGAAAATTCAAAGAGAAAGGTGACTTCGGCCAACATCGCGGCAGGGTCCGTCCGAAGCCGAATGCGCAGTCACCTTCTGCGCATGTCTGAAGCAGAATGCGCAGTCGCCTTCTGCGCAGCTGCCTGAAAAACCTTACGAGACCGACATCGCGGCAGGCGGCGGATTTACTGCTGCGAAAATTCAAAAAGAAAGGCGACTTCGATTAAAGCTCTAAAGGCCTGAACGGCAATTTCGACTACAGCTCCAGGCCTAATTACACATTCATTCAATACACCTATATCAGGTTTGTGGTGCTTATACTTATTACTATTCCACTCGTGCCCATTTCATCTTACGTTGTCGAAATGGGCTCTTTGTCTCGTATATATATATATATATATATATATATACACACACACACACACACACACACACACACACAATTCTCCACTTTCCCAAAGACACCAGTGAAAGACACTCTATACATATATACATTTTATTTATAACAAGCACACGAATATATATAATCAAAATATTACAAAGACCTCCCTTGCCCCTAAACAATAAATGAATAAACACAGAACATGAAACACAGAACACAGATCAAAAACAAACTGCAATTGAAATAGATGAAATAAACGAAGTCCAAAGGTATTAAAGTCCTGAATTAAATGAAATACTGGTTGATATGATAGTTTTGCTCCTTCCCGAAATAATTCAAAAACGATCTCACCATGTGAGTCCTCGGCATATGGTTGAACTAAATCCAAACCCCAGGGTTTCTCCGCACTGGCTGACGTAAGGATGTTGCGGACAGTGAAAAAACCAAACGCTAAAGTTGCGCAATGAATGTAAACAATGATTTGTAAGATGAATGGCTCCTTTCTCCTCTCGATCTCCTTTCTCTCCTCTCTGGCTCCTCTTTTGATATTCCCCCCTCTCATTTAAATAAAAGCATCCTGGATGCTATTGTTGTGGTAACAGGGAATGCCGGTATAGGGGTCGCCACCTCCCTGCATCATCCTTCCCCGTTTGTTTCCCAGGGACAACATTTACATAAACACACAACGGAGTAAATGGGACGATGTAAAATAAATGCGACTCAGCACAAAACACACATTCAAATATCTACAATTATGTAGCCCCGCTACAAAATAATTCTTCCATTTTGTCCCTGTCTTTATACAGCAAGTCCCCTGCATACGAACGAGTTCCGTTCTGAGAGTGTGTTCGCAAGTCCACTTTGTTGGTAAGTTTAGTAAAGTTAGCCTGGCCACTCAACGAACACAATGTAACACCCCACCCTCAACTCCTGTAGAAAACTTATACATGTACAGCTATTTTTACATCAGAAAATACTTGTAGAAGTTAATATTTGTATTTTGTTACAGATTTCTTGTGTATTTTAACAATACACAACGAAAAGTAAATTTTTGTTTCCATTGTTTTCCGTCAGCTGATACTGCTACGTATGTAGACCTAACCTACCTCTCCTCAACTCCTATCGAAAAAACATATTTGCACTGTGCAGTACACAAGAAAGTGCTTTTAAAAGTGAACTATTTATATTTTTTGTTATAGATTTCTAGCACATTCTAACAACAAACAACTGAAAGTTATTTTTTATTCCCATTGTTTTCTATCAGCTGATCTCGGTACAGTAGACTCGCCTACCGCCAATGAACGGGCCTACATGATTGTCTTCAAATTCAATTCTGACCACCATACATAAAGTGCAGGCCCGGTCTTAGGTATTATGGGGCCCTAGGCGAAAGGGGGGTCCAGGGGCCCCCCTGGAAGCTCTGTGTAATGCGTGAAAATTATACCAAGGAGTCGATCCGGGGCCCCCCGGACGCTGGGGCCCTAGGCGGTCACCTACTTCGCCTATGCCTAAGGCCGGGCCTGATTGGGACAAATAATGCTGTAGTATATTTAAGTATATATGACAATTGCTCACTCGGACAATTTGTTTTGGGGGCCCCCAAGAAGGCGGTGGCCCTAAGCTATAGCTTGTGTAGCTTATACGTAAATCCTGCACTGATAAAGTGAGCGATCAAATGGTATCATCACTCAACATCTACTGCCCACCATTTAGTACCGATGCTCTGTAACTGTTTGTGG
Organism: Erpetoichthys calabaricus; assembly: GCF_900747795.2. Classification (NCBI taxonomy): domain Eukaryota; kingdom Metazoa; phylum Chordata; class Cladistia; order Polypteriformes; family Polypteridae; genus Erpetoichthys; species Erpetoichthys calabaricus. Next base: position 18,021,275 of record NC_041408.2, read on the forward strand.
TGAAGATTCATGGAAAGGAAAACAAAAAAACCAGCATCTCAAAAAAAGTACTTCAGGCGCCAACTCCAGTTTGATTGCATCAAAATTAAAGCCCTTGCTAATCCCGTGGTATTCCTGATGTGACGCTCATATCATAAGATCATACATTAGCGTCGATTACGACAAGTCGACGAGAACCACAAGATCCAACCGAAGGTACTTATTGTGCCTGTGCTCCATGACACTATTTGGTGTTGTATTGCATGTTTATGTTCTCTGAGTGAAGACGAAGAACTTACCGTTAATGAGTTTCCAACTGTGTCCCCGTGTTCTTGTTGAACGTGCTTGTTGAAATAAAGCGCGTTAACTCAGCATAAACAGAGATACAGCCAAAAGCACAACCTCTTGTAGAGGATCGGCGCACGTGACTGAGAATGTAAACGATAATAGTGTGGTTTTGGCGCTCGGCGTAGCACCAGACATGCAAACTAACTTACATGCTGCGGCAAAATTTAAATTCTTGCTACAATTTTTAATGTCTCACTTATTTAAATAATTTGTAATTTATTGAACATGCACCTTTGCATCTTTGAATGTTTCTAATTTGAAGGTTCATATGTAGGGGACTTACAGTGCATCCAGAAAGTATTCCCAGCGCATCACTTTTTCCACATTTTGTTATGTTACAGCCTTATTCCAAAATAGATTAAATTCATTTTTTTCCTCAGAATTCTACACACAACACCCCATAATGACAACGTGAAAAAAGTTAACTTGAGGTTTTTGCAAATTTATTAAAAATAAAAAAACTGAGAAATCCCATGTACATAAGTATTCACAGCCTTTGCTCAATACTTTGTCGATGCACCTTTGGCAACAATTACAGCCTCAAGTCTTTTTGAATATGATGCCACAAGCTTGGCACACCTATCCTTGGCCAGTTTCGCCCATTGCTCTTTGCAGCACCTCTCAAGCTCCAACAGGTTGGATGGGAAGCATCGGTGCACAGCCATTTTAAGATCTCTCCAGAGATGTTCAATCGGATTCAAGTCTGGGCTCTGGCTGGGCCACTCAAGGACATTCACAGAGTTGTCCTGAAGCCACTCCTTTGATATCTTGGCTGTGTGCTTAGGGTCGTTGTCCTGCTGAAAGATGAACCGTCGCCCCAGTCTGAGGTCAAGAGCGCTCTGGAGCAGGTTTTCATCCAGGATGTCTCTGTATATTGCTGCAGTCATCTTTCCCTTTATCCTGACTAGTCTCCCAGTTCCTGCCGCTGAAAAACATCCCCACAGCATGATGCTGCCACCACCATGCTTCACTGTAGGGATGGCATTGGCCTGATGATGAGTGGTGCCTGGTTTCCTCCAAACGTGACGCCTGGCATTCACACCAAAGACTTCAATCTTTGTCTCATCAGACCAGAGAATTTTCTTTCTCATGTTCTGAGAGTCCTTCAGGTGCCTTTTGGCAAACTCCAGGCGGGCTGCCATGTGCCTTTTACTAAGGAGTGGCTTCCGTCTGGCCACTCTACCATACAGGCCTGATTGGTGGATTGCTGCAGAGATGGTTGTCCTTCTGGAAGGTTCTCCTCTCTCCACAGAGGACCTCTGGAGTTCTGACAGAGTGACCATCGGGTTCTTGGTCTCCTCCCTGACTAAGGCCCTTCTCCCCTGATCGCTCAGTTTAGATGGCCGGCCAGCTCTAGGAAGAGTCCTGGTGGTTTCGAACTTCTTCCACTTACGGATGATGGAGGCCACTGTGCTCATTGGGACCTTCAAAGCAGCAGAAATTTTTCTGTAACCTTCCCAAGATTTGTGCCTCGAGACAATCCTGTCTCGGAGGTCTACAGACAATTCCTTTGACTTCATGCTTGGTTTGTGCTCTGACATGAACTGTCAACTGTGGGACCTTATATAGACAGGTGTGTGCCTTTCCAAATCATGTCCAGTCAACTGAATTTACCACAGGTGGACTCCAATGAAGCTGCAGAAACATCTCAAGGATGATCAGGGGAAACAGGAAGCACCTGAGCTCAATTTCGAGCTTCATGGCAATGGCTGTGAATACTTATGTACATGTGCTTTGTCAATTTTTTATTTTTAATAAATTTGCAAAAACTTCAAGTAAACTTTTTTCACGTTGTCATTATGGGATGTTGTGTGTAGAATTCTGAGGAAAAAAATGAATTTAATCCATTTTGGAATAAGGCTGTAACATAACAAAATGTGGAAAAAGTGATGCGCTGTGAATACTTTCCGGATGCACTGTACCTTGTGAGGAGCTTCTTTTGTCTTCTTACCTAGAGCTTGGATGCAGCGTGTCATTTAAAGTTCTTTTCCTACACTCTCATTTGGATTTTTTTCCCCTGAGAACATGAGACTGGCTTTTGATGAACACAAGGGCATCACTCAAATGAAGAGATGTTACAGTGGGAAGTGGAGCGAATCCATGATAGCACACATCTGTTGGTCATTCCACCACAAAATACAGTAAAACCTCTGGTTATGAATGTTTCGGAACACGTACAAATTGAGTTACGAACAAAACGTTCGCCAAACTTTTACATCTGTTCACGACCATACACTCGGGTGGCGAACAAAAACACTGACAGCCAGCCAGTTTCCCTTCTGGTTTGTATGCGCCGATGATTTCCGCACGTGTTCAGTCTCTCCCTGTGCATTGTTCTCGGTCAGACGTGTGTGCATTCGCTGTGAACTCTGTGCTCTATTTCATGTGCTTTTGCATTAATTTTGCAATTAACCATGGCCTCTAAGCAAGTGAAGAGTGGTAGTGTTGGTGAGAAGCAAGGTTTGAAGAAAATTGAAATCGAATTAAAGACAGAAATTATTAACCTCATGCAAGGTTAGTTTTTGTATAAATTGCGGATTTTTCAAATTTTAATTTTTTCCCTGATACTTAAAACTCATTAAAAACAAAAAGTGTTTACAGCGAGTGGTTCGTAAGGCTGTAGCGTGAACTCTTGCAATGTTAGTTTTCTCTATTATTCAATGTTTTTACATTTAGTTTACTATTACACTGTGCATTCTATGGTATAATTAACTATTTTTGTGCTTAAAAATATATATTTACATACAATTCGTATAGTCTGGAATGGATTAATTGTATTTACATACAATCTTATGGGCGCAATTAGCTTGGGTTGCGACCAGAGTTTTGGAACGAATTACGGTCGTGACCAGACGTTCCACTGTACCTGCAGAAAATTAGAAATAAACTAGCAAGTGACTGCTTTGTGTCAGTAATAGTTTGTGACCACTAGGGGTGTTGCAGCACCCCAAACCCCAGATATAAGTCGCAGTATAATAAAAAGGCTAATTTTTCACCAAATATCTTGCACAAAGGCTTCATAAGTGACATAAACGAAATACAACACAATTCTTCTCTCTGTTTCGTTCCTCTACACCTCCCAGGTGAACTTTGCCCGGCCTCCAAACCCAACTCTGACAAATGAAGTGATGATTGCCAAGTGAAATTGAGTGGTCTCTTTTATGTTGGATCCAGGAGTTTTTGCGGTGTTAGGGCATAGCCCAATGGAAGTACTTCTGGGTTAATCGGAAGTCCCATAAAGTAGGGACAATCCTGAAGTTGGCAGCCTGGTGTTCAAAGAACAATCTGGCTCTGAACACCAGGAAAACCAAGGAGATCATTGTTGACTTCAGGAGGCACAGCACCGACTTAGCCCCCCTTTACATCAACAGCGAGTGTGTGGAGAAGGTCCACACCTTTCGGTTTCTCGGTGTCTTTATCTCCACTGACATCTCCTGGACAGACAACGTCACAGCAGTCATCAAGAAGGCTCAGCAGTGGTTACACTTCCCGAGTGTCCTCAGAAAGCACAACTTGGACTCCAACCTGCTACTGACCTTCTACCGCTCGTCCATCAAGAGCCTGCTGACGTACTGTATCACAGTATGGTACGGCAGCTGCACCATGGCAGACAGGGAGAGGCTTCAGAGAGTAGTAAAGGCAGCACAGAAGATCATCGGCTGCCCTCTCCCCTCCCTGATGGACATTTACACCTCAGCAGAGCAAAAAACATCATCAAGGACAGCTCCCACCCTGGCTCTGATCTGTTTGACCTGCTGTCCTCAGGGAGGCAATACAGGTGCATCACAACAAGGACAAACAGACTCAAGAACAGCTTTTTCCCAAAAGCCATAACCATTCTAAACTCACACATGCACTGACTACACAGTCTAACCCCCCAACCCCTGGACTTCCTTCTATTTATCAACTGTGCAATATCCAATATCTAAATGGTACTGAATAATAACTGTGCAATATCGGCATACTGTACAATATCATTACTCTCAGGGTCCAGCATCCACTACTCACTGCACATGATCATTATTATTGTGCAATATTTAAATAATGTGCAATAACCCAATAGTGCAATAGTTATTTATTCTTTCCATATGTGTAACTTTTTTTTTTTTTTGCAACTTTTTGCACCATTTGTTTTTTTATTTGTTGTGTTCTATATATATGTCTGCACTGGAGGAGCTGGTTTTAATCTCATTGTACATGTGTATAGTGATAATAAAAGGCATTCTATTCTATTCTAACCCAATAGGGCTGTGTAACAGGACTACAAGTCCCAGCATGCCTTGCAGGCATCCGTGTGGGATTCCTAACCCAGACAGGTTGCCATCTAGTGTATTGGGGGAGAAAATATTTACCAGTGCTCATCTCATTTCTGTTTGTCTGTCATTTAATGAGGAAACAAATCAATTCAGAGGACTGCATTCTTAAAAACAAGGCTATTAAAATGAAGGGAAAAAAGTGAATTAGCAGTGAAAACTGATCACTGATTAGGAAAAGGGTTAGAATGAAAACCTGTAGCCACTGCGGCCCTCCAGGCCCAGAGTTCGACACCCGTGCTTTATAAGACACATTTAAAACAGTTATATGTGTAATGTATCATTTTTTCAAGTCTAAATATCCATCCATCCATCCATTTTCCAACCCGCTGAATCCGAACACAGGGTCACGGGGGTCTGCCGGAGCCAATCCCAGCCAACACAGGGCACAAGGCAGGAAACAATCCTGGGCAGGGTGCCAACCCACCGCAGGACACACACAAACACACACCAAGCACACACTAGGGCCAATTTAGAACCGCCAATCCACCTAACCTGCATGTCTTTGGACTGTGGGAGGAAACCCACGCAGACACGGGGAGAACATGCAAACTCTACGCAGGGAGGGCCCGGGAATCGAACCCAGGTCCTCAGATCTCCCAACTGCGAGGCAGCAGCGCTACCCACTGCGCCACCGTGCCGCCAGTCTAAATATTATTTTAAAATATTTATTATGCTTGTTTCTCTAAAATTGTTTTTTTCTTTCATTTTAAACCAAACTGGATTGGATTCAGTTCCCAGATTTGGATTCCGCTCCTTCCAGTCTATAAGGAATGTCTACAATTCTTGACGGAAGAGAAAAATATTTTTCGTTTGTTTCAGATCAGATTGGTGTAATTTGCCTAAACAAATACACATCTCAATTCATTGTCATACTCCTGTAATGTGGCTGGCTAAGTCTCCAGTCATGGCGTGCATCACCTCAGTGCGGTGTCTTCACTTCTCGTCCATATTTGACTCCTGACGTTCTGCTCCGCAGTTAACGATTCTCTGGATATTCTCGTGTGTGGCTGTGTCAGGCGGGTGAAGGCCACGACTTTTAATAACTCGGGGGTCAAAAAGTTTTTCCAGCTAGAAACAAATTGAGACGTGACCTCTCACTGATAAGGAGCAGCAGACACAAGTGATTCCGCCATAAATCAGGTGACTCAGGCAGGAAAATTGGCCCCTGGCTCAGGGTTTGGCCAGAGATGAATTACTGCGTAGAATCTGGCAGAAAAGCACCAGAGGGCGAGAGATTAAGATCGCTTTCCTTGTAATAGTTTTGCCCAGAGAGCGAGGGGGCGGACATTTGCACACCGGTTCTCACTCTTCCATTGAACTTTGACTTCGCAGGTTGTAAATTATTTTTTTTGCTCTCTGTCTAGTGCATTTTCACACACACACACACACACACATTAGAGACCCTTCCACCTCCAGACCTGGGCACACAATAGGCACACTGGATTAGCTCGACACCACGGGACTTGTCGGCTGTTGTGCTTCTGTCTCTACAGATTGGTGACATTTACTCAAATTTAAGATACAGAAGAAAAGACAGATTTTGCACTCCAGCATGAAGCATTTCACACTCGGTGAGTCACACACTGCCTCCAAACAAAAGGGCCCTGCTCAGTTTGGATCTGCCAAGAAGAAATACTTTCATCTTAGTTAGAGGTGTCAGAAGAGGCTGCACTCATTTAACACTCAGCAGCTCCTGGGGGGCTTTAGCCACCGTAGTTCAATGCCCTGCCGCTAACCCCAATTACACCTGTGGACCCAACTAAATCAATCGTACGGCTGCGGCCTCCTTGGGGCTCCTTCTGCTGTCACTTCAGTGTATGGCAGCAGCGCTGCAGAAGAGGCTTCATGCGACACACTTGAACTGGTGTAGCACTGGCACCAATGACACAACCACAAATGAAGATGTGAGGCAGCCTGGTGGCTTCGTTTCTACTTTTAGTCCAATCCACATGGCATAAAGTGATGTCACAGAGCCAGCCACGCAGAGCTTTACAAGTTATTTTAAATGTAATGATAGTAGAATTGGGATGTGCAAGATACTCTGGACCAGGTAAAGTCCAGAAAATGCTACCGTCATTGTCATTGAGTGTGACTGTCACACATTTACTCCATCTTTGGGTATCCACTTACAGTACGCATGGCCTGGAACAGCCGCTTTATGAGGAGGGACATTTTTAATGATATATTTTGTGGTAAAGCAGCCCCCCTGTACACAGCAGACAAGACATCAATGTCCAAAACACACACGTTTTATTCTTCCTTTGCGATACACCACACAATGCACTGCACAGCCTCTATCCTGTGTCGCCCTCACTCCTCCTCTCTCAAGCTCTGTCTCCTTCCTCCCAACTCCGGCTCGTCCAATGGAGTGAGGCAGCCCCTTGTATCAGGCCACGGATGTGCTCCAGGTGGTCCGTTATGACCTTCCGGCGGTACTTCCTGTTGTGGCGGAAGTGCCGCATGAACACCTGGAAGCACTCTGGGCACGTTTGGAACCCTCTCTGGCAGAACTTCCAGGTGTGGTGGAGGTGCTGTACTCTAAGGCTGCACGATTCCCTGGGCGCCCATCTGTGGTGGCCACAGGCCACAATAGGGTTGAGCTTCCATACTCTGATCCTGTGGCCCCCATACAGACCAGGGCAGCTGCCCTCTCCTGGTCCAGGGGAGGTATGGTCCATCTCCCGGTCCATCAAGGTGTTCCAACACAATGTGTAAATCTGCCTAAATTAACAACAGCCACTCCAACAATTTTTACATGGGAGGAGTCTCTTCACGCTGAAGTCTGAGATTTTGTTTTGAGTTCTATGAGTAATTGAAACTTTGGTGGAAGGACCTAATATATTTCACGTCACTCATGTCACGTAATCCACAGGTGAAGTCATCCAGCCACATGCTCACAACGTCCCAAATGCATGTGTATTATCGTGATATTCCCCTCTACTTTCCCATTCCTTATTAAGTGTACTCACGAGGTTCGTTATCGGGTTGGTATACTCTCACATGGTAAGATTAGCACACACATACACAGTCTCACACACATACGTTTAGGAGACCGTCAACAAGCCCACAGGTGAGTGAAATCCCGCAAGACATGGGGTTTGTGTCGGATACTAACGCCTCTATCTTCAGATGCAAGGAAGAAAAATAATAAAACATCACGCTTACCTTCTCCGTATCCAGGCTCCCAAAACGGCTCCTCCACCCATGAAGATACCACTTCCGCTCCCACTACGAAGATGCCAGCCCCGTTTCCCTTTGATGACTTCACTTCCGGTCTCAACCTTATGACGTCACTTCCATCCCTCTGCTGTGACGCCATGTCCGGTCCAATCATTTCCAGCCATCATTTTCCCCTATAAATACCCGCGATGTAACCGTTGTCATTTATTAAATGTTTTCATTTTTGTTTGTGTCTGGACGACATTATATGGGGCTAACCCCCCAAACCCTTTTTGAGTAGTTTGTCTACTTATTACAACAGATTCTACCGTATGAATGACATGTGTACAGCTCGTTATTCTCTTGCGATTTAGCTCACACAAATGGTGTATGAATAACGCATGCGCAGTTTGTCATTCCCTAGTACTCCAAGAGACTCAGGGTGTACTCACACTGGCAATTCATTCCAGGCCCGAGCACGTTTTTCCTCATATAACCCCACACAGTCTAGTTCGTTTGACGCTTGGAAGAGATGGGCCCAGGCACAGTTCAGTAGCATTCGGGAACAGTGTGATCGCTAAACGTGCCCAAGCATGGAAAACAGACATGACGTCAATGATGCGACAAGCCCGATAGTGCAATGCTCATTTCATTCAATATCTTTTGAGTTAAAAACAGGTTTTTATTCTCACCTTACACAAATGACAGTGAATTGTAGTTGGCAAGAAAAGTTGCAAATTCCTCCCTCAACATCATTTCTCACCGTAAAAATCATCTCGTACGTGCAGCACGATTAATGGCAAAACACTGCACTACACACTGAAATCTGTAAGAGGGTACAATACAATGCCATCCAATTTATTTTTGTATAGCCCAAAATCACACAAGAAGTGCCACAGTGGGCTTTAACAGGCCCTGCCTTTTGACAGCCCCCCAGCCTTTACTCTCTAAGAAGACAAGGAAAAACTCCCCCATCAAAAAGGGGTAAGGGGACAAAAATGGAAGAAACCTCAGGAAAGGCAGTTCAAAGAGATCCTTTTCCAGGTAGGTTGGGCATGCAGTCGGTGTCAAAAAGAAAGGGGGTCAATTCAATAGAATACAATACACAGAACGGAACAAATCCTCAACACAATATAAAAAAATATTACAAGTACAGAGCAGAATTTAACAGTAGATGATATCCCATAATGCGATTTGGATTTGTTTAGAGTCCTGGAGACCTCGGCTATCAAGCTGCCTCCCCCTATTGGCCATTGCACAGCTGAGATACCGCTGGGCCAGCCAATCCAATGAAAGGACCCCTCTAGCCGATTCCTGCGATCCGAAAAGATGACTTTTCCTTAGGCAGGCAAGACAACTTGGCAGGTGGGCAGTGGCACCAAGTGCCACATTTGAGTACTGAGAAGAGAAACAGAATAGGTGAGGGTTAGTAACAAATTATAACAATCATGTTAATTATGTTTTAGTGCTAATGACTAACAACAGAGATGCAGTCTGTACAGTTAATCAGCAGCTCTAGTCAGGGTGTGCTAAACTGAAGTAGTGAGTCTTCAGCCGGGATTTGAAAGCTGAGAGTGTATAGTAGCAGGCAGACCACTCCACAGTTTAGTGGTACTGTAACTAAAAGCTCGACCTCCCACCGTTATTTTATTAATTCTTGGAATCATAAGCAGACCGGCATCTTGAGATCTTAATGTGCGTTCTGGTTTGTAAGTCATGATAAGTTCAGATAAGTAACCCGGACCTTGGCCCGTTAAGGCTTTATATGTTAAAAGGAGGATTTTGAAATCCCTAAACTTAACCGGGAGCCAGTGTAAGAATTTAACAACTGGAGTTATGTGTCCATATTTTCTTGTTCTTATAATAATTCTTGCAACAGCGTTTTTCTGCCCTACACAACTCAAAAAACAACCACAAAATAAGGAAAATCATTTTGACACGCATGCTGTCACACTGTGTTTGGATCTTGTTTTGGCTTTACACCAAGTCACATGGTCGTGATGAAAGCGAACCTGGGCCCAGAATGTTAAGTGCAGTGTGAGTGCAGGCCAGCGGGGGTGTAGTGGGGATGCTGGATTTATATATATATATATATATATATATATATATATATATATTGTAATATAGACGCTATATAGCGCCTGACCCGGCACAGACTGACACAGAGGCACATACTTAAACAAAGAACGCTTTTATTTTTCTTCAGCCGTGGGGCACGCCTTCCCCGTGTCCCACAGGCCCAACACAGTCCCAAAACACTCACAAATATTACCACTACAATCTTCTCTTCTCTTCTTCACCACCACTCCTCCTCAGGCTTAGTCCTCCTCCTCCCGACTCTGGCTCTCTTGAGTGGTGGTGGCTGGCCTTTTTTATACCCTACCCGGAAGTATTCCAGGTGCTTGATCACCTGGGCCCAATTGCATTTCCGGGTGGGGCTGAGGAATTGACCAGCCGGGCTGCAAAGTCCATGCAGCTCCCCCTGGCGACCATCCAGGCCCCCAACCAGGCTGTGGAAGACTCCATGTCCCATGGAGCCATGCGCCAGGTTGGGGAATCATCGTCTGCCAGGGAGGCTGCCACCAAGTGTCCCGGGGGAGGTATTGAGGTGACCATGGCTGCTCCCCCAGAACAGATGCAGTAGGGGCGTCCCTGCCGGGCATGGGACCCGGCTGTCCATTACAATATACAGTATATATATATATATATATATATATATATATATATATATATATATATAAAATCCAGCGTCTGTCCGTCTGTATGTCTGTCTGCTTCTTTTCATGAGAGAACTACTTAATGGATTTAGATCGGGTTTTTTCCTATAATTTGCTTAAACATTCCAGTTGATTTTGCAGCATCTGTCATTGCGCTAAGTATCATAGTTCACTTGCAGTACCGGTTTATTTGCTTGAATCCGAGAGAGACTCAGCGGCCCGAGGGGAGGGGGGCGGGGTCAGCTTCGGGGCGTGTACCTTACCTCCCACTTAACTAGCGAATGAGAGAACTACTTAACAGGCTTAGATTGGGTTTTTTCCTATAATTTGTTAGAACATTCCAGTTGATTTTGCGACTTCTGTCATCACGCTAAGTATCATAGTTCGCTTGCGGTACCAATTTATTTACTTGAATCCGAGAGACATGCAGCGGGCCAAGGGGAGGGGGCGGACCTCTCCTCACTCACGCGTCAACCTCTGGGTGTGTACCTTACCTCTGCTTAACTAGCGAATGAGAGAACTACTTAACAGACTTAGATTGGGTTTTTCCTATAATTTGTTAGAACATTCTGGTTGATTTTGCAACTTCTCTCATAGTTTGCTTGCAAGAGCGATTTATTCGCGCTAATCCGAGACAGAAGTTGCGGATCGAGGGGAGGGGGAAGCGTGACGTCAGGAGTAGGGAGCTGGGCAGGGCCCTCCTCATTGTCCTGTTTTACTACTACACGGGTGGAGCCGTGAGGGATGGCTAGTATACTGTATATATATAATTTATATTACTCGATATTATCTTTAAACCCCATTCTCTAGCATTAAACCAGAGTGTTCACTTGGGCTGTAAATCGAGTGCTGAAAGCAGTAGTCCTGAGCGTTGCTCGGTCATCAGTATTGCTGCATCTTCTCCTCTCACCTGTAGGCAATGCCTAGTAATAATAGCGTCTCGTTAAAAACATTTTTTAGCAACCATAGTATTACACACTCTTGCCAGTGATATGAGCAGTGATGTTGAGGAGTCTCTCATCTGCAGTGATATATGAATTTGACGTTTTTTGCATCATTATTATACTTTTGACACGTGTGACTGCGTACTTTTAGTCTTTTGCATGTTTTGCGGTCAAAATAAAAATGTAATTTTTGAGCCAAAAAATGCAGTGCTTTTTACATGTTTTTTTTTTTATTTCAGGAAAAACCCTAACACGCGTTGTTCCACAGATTGTTCGCAAGAATTGAACATGTTTAATGATTTCAATTAATAAACAAATACATAAGTCTGATTTTTGACATTACATGTAATAGTCTTTAAAATGTGACTTTTTGAGATCCACAAATACTGTAAGATTTACAGTAAGATTAACAATTCTTGCAAGACAACACTCTGGCTGTATCAGCATCAGTATCGGCAATGCTGGCGTCAGTATCACCCGGGATCGAATCGAAAAGAAAACGAGCAGCATTGCCCATCAGTAGTGGAGGGAGCGATCACATAACGCACAAGATTTGTTCCTAATACTTTTCCCTGTCTGTCAAATCGATATCTTCTAGCAGGTTCATTTTTATCCCGCATTTCCCATATATCCCAGGATGTGTGCGTTGACCTCTAGCTGAGCTCCATCACCTGGCAGCTCTTTAGTGAGTCAGAGGAGGTCACAGGCCCTCCTAAAATCTGGTGAAGTTAGGAGTAGGGAAAGTTAGGTTGCTCCGAGGCTAAGGATCTGCGCTGGTATCCCAAAGGTTGCTGGTCTGAATCCCCGTCACTGCCAAAACAGATGCTACTCTGCTGGGCCCATGAGCAAGGCCCTTAACCTTCAATTGCTCCAAGGGCGCTGTACAATGGCTGACCCTGCGCTCTGACCCCAAGGGGTATGCGGAAAAAAACAAGTAATTTCCTTCAGGATTAATAAAGTATAATAAAAAAAATAAATAAATTAGGGTCACTAATTAAATTCTTTGCTCCTGCTCCTCAGCCCATGACCAGATATGCGTCACCCTGTAACATTTCTGAGTCGGTTTGGACGCTTGATCAACACGGGCACCAGTCTGGTTTTGGTGTTTTTCGGCCTGTCTCCCTGTTGAATTTGTAAATAGGCAGATGACAACACATTTACAGAATGGCCAATCCTTGAGACCGCCCGCTAATGTGCCTTCTTAAGTACACTGAGCAAGCCCCTCTCTCCTGTTCACCCAAGAGGGTCTCGTCTTCAATGATGGGTTGCTGGGATATCGTTTCTGAGTTGGCTGGCAAGGCTGGTGAGTGAGGACCGTCTCCTCAGGGGGATGTTTGGCATTACGGCAGTAAAGCTCCTGCGCTTAAAGGATACAAGCAACAGACGTTAGCCCCGATAGACAAAGTAAGCAGGAGACTCACTTCCATGTCCAGCCTGAGGCTTAGAAAAGTGAGATTTAATGGTGACGATGGGACAAGCCAGCAGTCTGGAGGAGGTTGGAATCAAATACGCAGCACAAGTTCTGGCGAAACAGAATGTGTGAAAGGTCTCCTCCCCTTGGACAGGATCTGTACCAGGATTTTTTGGATTTTTTCTTCCTCCTCTTGTTACCAAAATGAGGTTTCAGAAGGTAAAAAAAAAAATCCCAAAATCAATAAGAACATCCACCATGATAGAAGTGTGACTCTCAGACGGGTCTCCCGAAGGCCACAGCGCACGTTTGTTGCAGCACGATTAGCTTTCTTGCTGTTATTCAGTTATCTCGAGCCACGGGGTGGAGCTGACATAATGCCGTTAGAGGAAAGGCCTGCGCACGGCTCCTATATGGATGCTAATGACTGTCGGATCACACGGCAGGCCGTGAAGATTCATCCCCTGCAGCGCTCCTCTAATCAGCAGCTTATGGACAAGCGTCAATATTTTTTAATTTGCCAGATTTGTGTTTTGTTAATAAAGTTGATACCCAGTGGAAAGCTCCCCTTCTACGCCCCGGGCAACGGCCCCACCACTTAGCATCACAAAGACGAGATGAAGAATTTCATTGTGAGCATCGCTTGTCAGAGAAGGGTGAGGCACATGGCGGCATCTCTCCGACAAAGGAAGCAGCCCTGGAGACGCGCCGCTGCCTGCATCCTCGCCGTCGCTCCTCAAGACGTTCAGCCCAGCAGATCGATGTCTCAAATCCCCAGGTTTTAATTATTTAGTGAGCTCTACCTTCATCCTCGGAAGAGCTTCATCAAATCACTGCTTAATTCCTATTATCACCCTGGAGGCTCCCCTGACACGCCGGCCTTGTTTAAACTTTATTTTAATATTTACCACTTAGTTAGATTACTTAAGGGTTGTCAGGCTGCATAAGACTTCATCCAGCAGATGCTTTCATTAATTTGAGCTCAATAAAGGTAACGGCGACGCACCGACTCGGCTGATCCACTCCTCCTTCCCTTGGATGGCTGTATGGCAGCTTTGCAGAGCAGAATCCCCACTCTTAGCACTCACCATCAGACCCACTTCAATTATTTTGATTTTCTTGTAACAACTGTAATCATTGAAATGTACTTTTCTGACTCCAAGTCAAAGAACGCGGACCACCCTGGGGTTGATCTAACCTTGGGGGCCTTTGGTGCCGAGCTACATAACTTGCCTTAGCGTGGCCTTCACTCCTCCATCCAACAGCATGCCGTCCAACCGACTTCCGGCCTGCAATGTCACATCCAGGCCCCCCTGCTGGTGGCTCGTCACAACCCGAGAATGAACAGAAGGGGGAACTTTGGGCATGGGGTCTCTGTAGAACTGTCCAGGACCTGTTAGGGGTAACCCAGGCAACATCTATTCTTTAAGTCGAGTGTCGGGCCGATTCAAAAAGATTCATCTGATTTCAGAGCGCCATATTGTTACAACTGTGAGGCACCTGGGAACCAATCACATGCCAACTGAAAGAGGGGGTCGGAGGGTTTCTGACAGTCACCACAAGATGGCTCCCTTCAGTCTGCACATTTCTCAACAACAACGAGCTCCCTCGTCGCTGGATTGGCCGTAAAGGAGCCCATGATTTGGTAACTTCCCACTTCTTGCCCCTAAGATCATCAGATGTCATGCCATGTGACTTTTTTTTTGTGGGGGTAAATTAAGGATTCTGTTTATGTGCCACCACTCCCAACAACACTGGATGATCTCTGGAAATCGCATTGAAAGAGCCGCGAGTACAGTGACAGTCGAGAATGGGATGAATCTGACTGTCGCGTTGATGTTGTCTGTACAGCTGCGGGAGGCCATATTGAGCACTTGTAAGATTACACAATGAACTTTATGTTCACCTAAACCATTTACAATTGACTGCATTGTTCTGTAATGATTTACAAGTGAAATACATCTTTTTGAGTCACCCTGTACTTTCCAGAGGTACAGTAAGTGGTACCATTAGGGCAACATAGGTACGCAGGGGTTGATAGAGATGCTGGCCCACAGTTCTGGACACACCTCATTCCAGACCAGTGTCTATGTGGCCGTTCTCTACCACAGTGTGATTACATGAAAATGGGTGTCCCTAAGGATGCTGGGATAGGCTCTGCCCCCAAGTTAACCACACAGGTTAAAAAAACGGATGGATAGAAAGATGGATGCAATGACAAGTCAGTTCACCCCTTCAGTCTGTGCAGTGAACACATTCTTTTCTTGTCTGGCTGAACTCCTGCTATCTGTTAAAGATGGCTTAGGGTATCGACTGGGAATGAAGGACGATTATCAATAAATGGATCGTCAAGCTCGGTTTCAGATTCTAAACAGGAAATCGGAGAATTGGGTGCATGTTGTGTCTTCTCAAATGCTTTTCTGTAGGACTTGCTGACTGCCTTGAAATGTATCATCCAAATCTTCAAGCAATTCCCCTACCTGAACTGTCGGAAGATATGATCTATCGATTTAGTTGTGTGGACAGCAGGGCCAGACTGATCACTTGAAAGTAGGTGTTGTGTCCATCTCGGCTATCGGCAAAGGTCTGGACGAGTGTTACAGTGAGATCACACCTCTGAACATGCAAGAAAATGGAGGAACAGAAAGCAAACCTGAATCTACAAAAAATAAATAAAAATAAGAAATGGGATCACCAGGTGAGTCCAGTTAAATCAAATTCATTTAAGTTTCGAGCTTGTTAGTGAGATAGATAGATAGATAGATAGATAGATAGATAGATAGATAGATAGATAGATAGATAGATAGATAGATAGATAGATAGATAGATAGATAGATAGATAGATAGATAGATAGATAGATAGATAGATAGATAGATAGAATGCATTCGGAAAGTACTCACAGCGCATCACTTTTTCCACATTTTGTTATGTTACAGCCTTATTCCAAAATGGATTAAATTCATTTTTTTCCTCAGAATTCTACACACAACACCCCATAATGACAACGTGAAAAAAGTTTACTTGAGATTTTTGGAAATTTATTAAAAATAACAAAACTGAGAAATCCCAAGTACATAAGTATTCACAGCCTTTGCTCAATACTTTGTCGATGCACCTTTGGCAGCAATTCCAGCCTCAAGTCTTGTTGAATATGATGCCACAAGCTTGGCACACCTATCCTTGGCCAGTTTCGCCCATTCCTCTTTGCAGCACCTCTCAAGCTCCATCAGGTTGGATGGGAAGCGTCGGTGCACAGCCATTTTAAGATCTCTCCAGAGATGTTCAATCGGATTCAAGTCTGGGCTCTGGCTGGGCCACTCAAGGACATTCACAGAGTTGTCCTGAAGCCACTCCTGTGATATCTTGGCTGTGTGCTTAGGGTCATTGTCCTGCTGAAAGATGAACCGTCACCCCAGTCTAAAGGTCAAGAGCGCTCTGGAGCAGGTTTTCATCCAGAATGTCTCTGTACATTGCTGCAGTCATCTTTTCCTTTATCCTGACTAGTCTCCCAATCCCTGCCGCTGAAAAACATCCCCACAGCATGATGCTGCCACCACCATGCTTCACTGTAGGGATGGTGCCTGGTTTCCTCCAAATGTGACGCCTGGCATTCACACCAAAGAGTTCAATCTTTGTCTCATCAGACCAGAGAATTTTCTTTCTCATGGTCTGAGAGTCCTTCAGGTGCCTTTTGGCAAACTCCAGGTGGGCTGCCATGTGCCTTTTACTAAAGAGTGGCTTCCGTCTGGCCACTCTACCATACAGGCCTGATTGGTGGATTGCTGCAGAGATAGTTGTCCTTCTGGAAGGTTCTCCACTCTCCACATAGGACCTTTGACAGAGTGACCATCGGGTTCTTGGTCACCTCCCTGACTAAGGCCCTTCTTCCCCGATTGCTCAGTTTAGATGGCTGGCCAGCTCTAGGAAGAGTCCTGGTGGTTTCAAACTTCTTCCATTTACGGATGATGGAGGCCACTGTGCTCATTGGGACCTTCAAAGCAGCAGAAATTTTTCTGTAACCTTCCCCAGATATGTGCCTCGAGACAATCCTGTCTCGGAGGTCTACAGACAATTCCTTTGACTTCATGCTTGGTTTGTGCTCTGACATGAACTGTCAACTGTGAGACCTTATATAGACAGGTGTGTGCCTTTCCAAATCATGTCCAGTCAACTGAATTTACCACAGATGGACTTTAATGAAGCTGCAGAAACATCTCAAGGATGATCAGGGGAAACAGGATGCACCTGAGCTCAATTTTGAGCTTCATGGCAAAGGCTGTGAATACTTATGTACATGTGCTTTCTCAATGTTTTTATTTTTAATAAATTTGCAAAAACCTCAAGTAAACTTTTTTCACGTTGTCATTATGGGGTGTTGTGTGTAGAATTCTGTGGAAAAAAATGAATTTAATCCACTTTGGAATAAGGCTGTAACATAACAAAATGTGGATAGATAGATAGATAGATAGATAGATAGATAGATAGATAGATAGATAGATAGATAGATAGATAGATAGATAGATAGATAGATAGATAGATAGATAGATAGATAGATAGATAGATAGATAGATAGATAGATAGATAGATAGATAGATAGATACTTTATTAATCCCAAGGGGAAATTCACATTCTCCAGCAGCAGCATACTGATACAAAAAACAATATTAAATTAAAGAGTAATAAAAATGCAGGTAAAAACTTTATCTTACTTTAAACTTTATATAATGTTAATGTTTACCCCCCTGGTGGAATTGAAGACTCACATAGTGTGGTGGAGGAACGATCTCCTCAGTCTGTCAGTGGAGCAGGACAGTGACAGCAGTCTGTCTCAAAGCTGCTCCTCTGTCTGGAGATGATCCTGTTCAGTGGATGCAGTGGATTCTCCATGATGGACAGGAGTCTGCTCAGCGCCCGTCGCTCTGCCACGGATGTCAAACTGTCCAGCTCTGTGCCTACAGTAGAGCCTGCCTTCCTCACCAGTTTGTCCAGGCGTGAGGCGTCCCTCTTCTTTATGCTGACTCCCCAGCACACCACCGCGTAGAAGAGGGCGCTCGCCACAACCATCTGATAGAACATCTGCAGCATCTTATTGATTGAAAGGTTTAGAGAATTTATACAGGCTTCCACCTGCTATGAGAAATAGTGAATGTCATTTACGTACACAGACACATGGATTACTTTAGGCGCGCGGTAAATTTCAATCCAATCATGACGACATACACCGAAAGAATGACTTGAATGGAATACCTGAGATTTCACAGTTGAGTGTCTGAGCTGTCCTTACGCATTCCAATAGAAGTCCAAATCAACAAATGCAGTTCTTTCTTTCTTTCTTCTCGAGTCCTTAAAACCAAAAGTCTGGCGAGCACAGGCTATGGCTGGAAGTGAGGTCCTCCATGTTGCATGGTTCATCCAGGAATTGTTCCATGGTCTGTCTTTCCCCGCAGTCGCACAGATTGCTGTCAGAGTATCCCCACTTGGTCATGTTGACTTTGGATTTGCCACTCCTGGTGCGCAGGCGGTTGAGGCTTAACCTTAAGGCAGTACTAAGCGGTAGTCGTCCGGCTATCTTTGTACTCCTTACGCTTTTCAGGCTCCAGCTTTCTCTCTGCTCTTTCTCCTTCATCTTGGCTCCTACTGTGCATGTGGGGTCTATTTTCAGATTCTCTATTCTTTCTTCCCAAGTTCTGGGTACCAAGAGAATTCCTCACTATACCAAGGATCTAAGAAGAGGAACAGCAATGCTGGCGTTAAGGCCAAGCCAACAGCATCTCAGCAGGAAATCTACCGTTCCATCCATCGTATTGCAGAAACCAGAAAGGAGGAAGTCAGACACTTCCTTCTGCAAACCACAAACTCCCTGAATGATGTTTGAGAAATAAGTGCAAAAATAAGGAATGTGCAGAAAAGCATTGGACCGAATCAGCTGATGGCATTCACAGAAGCGTGGAGCAGACAGGACTTCATCCAAAAACCTCTTGATTAACTCAGAGTAGACAGCGAGTGAGGACATCTGCACTGGCATAGCATAACATTCATGGGCCATAGCGGTGGGCCACTCCCAGTAGAAAAGCATCAACAGTGGAAACCCACTTTAACATTCCCATATTTAGGTTTTTACACATTTAACATTTTTTTGTTTTTAAGATGTTCTTGTGGAACATAAAAAAGCTCAGAGGCATTTAAGGCCACGTTCACACTGCATGTAAAAGCAACGAGTATGGACATCTATCCAGAATGTGTCCTGTGTGCTACAAATGGATAAATCAATGTTGTCAGACAGATGCAAACTAAGAGATTCTGGTGGCCGCACTACTTCATGTTGTTACGGGGCAGGACATCGGCGATGGTGGGAAAGAAAAGAAACAGGAAACGGAAGATCAGAGCTGCTGTTCAGCAGTGAGAATTAAGGGGCCCAAAGGACAGGAGGAGGGACTGGGAAGGCTATGGGTGTAAAACAGCCCTTACCAAAGGATTCAATGTTGGTTTTTGCCAATTATACTTCTCTAAAAATAGGGGTCAAAATAATTCTTGCTGGTATGCCCCCCCCCCCCCCAACTTAAATAATAATTAAATCTTCTGTAGTTCAGAGAATCTCCAAGTCCAGTTCAGATACGTATGTCAGACTTTGATGATAGCAGCTCCATGCTGCTTGTACAAGTACTGGAAGAGTGAGTTCCAAAATCACCCTGGGGGGTCACCATCTATGGCTAAAGCCCCACTCATTCAGAAGTGTCGAGTTATGGTAGGTAGCTCTCAGAGCTGTGGCTTTCTGCATTTTTTTAGGGTCCATCAAGGAGAGCTAATTCATAATTGATAGTTTTCAACGTGGAATCACCTTGACTTGCTTTGGGTCTGTTCTTGTGTGAAGAGACTTTATGAAGTCGAGTGAAATTACAAAACATTCATTTCATTTCCAGACCTGTTGATGGGTTGGAGCCTATCCTAGCAGCGCCTAATATAAGCTGGGAACAAGTCGTGAACAGGACACCAGTCTACCTGGAAGGGCACACTCATGTATACGTCCAACAAGACCATTCATTCTGGACATGTAGGTGGAAACTGGAGGACCTCCACTTCAGAACAGGGTAATCCACCTGAAGCAGAGTATGGCCAGTATGTAGATGGGCGACGAAGCAGGAAAAGCTTGGGTTGCTGCTGAAAGAGGTGTGGGTGAAGCCATAAGGGGGTCTTTTACCCCGCGGTCTGTGTGTGGTTCCCAATGCCTCAGTCTAGTGCAGGGAACAATCGACTGTGAGATGTAGAATTGAGATCCTGACTCTCTGTGGTCATGAAAGGTCCCTGGGCATCTTCCGAAAAGAGTGAGGGGGCACCCTGATGGCCTGGCTAAACTGCCCAGCAGGCCTTTGTCCATTCAGACCCCCTAATCATTCCTGGTCTCCTATTGGCCGACTATCTCGCTCACAGCTTCACCGCCTAACAGCTAATGTGTGGTGAGCATACCGGCACGTTGGCAGTGATTGAAATGGCACCCCCACTTTCCACTGCAAAGGGCCATATAAATGTAACTGACTAACCAGACAAAATCAGTAAGGACACGTGAAGAACATTCAAACCCGGAGTGACTGGGCCATATTGTCAATTCCACTTTAACCAATTTGTCATCCCATCAGCCAAATGACATTCAGCCGACCCCACAATGCCAGTAGTGTAGGAGGACTCCGTGAATGCTGGTCAGTTTGGCTTCCACTGTAGCTTGCACAGGTCAGGCCTGACTTTGGAGGACGGAGTGGGCACCAGCACCTTCGTGCTTCACTCAGTCATCTTAATTTCACAGCACACATCACCAAAGGTCTGACAACAGCATGGCAGAGGGCACCAGCACATGTCCAGGGTTGCTGCTGCTGCTGTTTCTTGCCTTGGGCCCAATGCTACAGAGACAGGCCCTGGCACAAAGCGGCCTAAATGACATGAAGTGACTTTCAGACTGAAGGAATCAGTGAATTTAGCAATAAAAATATGCGTTTTCTACACATTAGTAAATAAAGCCATGAACACGAGATGGACGAGGCCCTCGATGAGCTTCCACGATAACTCCAGGCAATCTCAGGCTACCAAACAGCCGGCTGGCTCACTTCACGCACTGCGACTTGTCTGATGTGTTGCCTTTTTGTTGTTTTTCTGAGAGGTATGGCTGTTAAAGAAAAGCCGCATTCAATATTTTCCACTTTCTAAATTAACACCCTCAGAGAGCCGTTAATGGGCTTGAGGCAAGGAATTTTTGATTTTCACTGTGCTACTCTAAGTAAATATAAACAGAAGCTGTAATACAGCAGGGGACTATGGGATTAATTTTGAAATTGCCTGATTAGTGCATTACTATCCTCCAATAATTGCCTCTCTCCTCTCCCAAGGCCCCCTGCTTTATTGGAGTCTGGCATCTGCATCTTCTCCCCCGTCTGTCAATCAGACGGCGCAGCTGGGAGGGTCTGTGGTGAGGGTGCCACTCGAGATCAGCTGGGGGCTCCCTGGCAGACAAAGCAACGCGCCGCAGCGCTGGAGAAAGGAGCCCGAGAGGTCAGCGCAGAGTCACCTGCCGCTTCGGCCGTACGCTCGCCGCCGGAGGATCTGCATCTGGAGCTGCGTGTGAGAAAAAACCTGGTGCCACCAAGAAAAGGGGCACCGGCTCACATTAACCCTGACGTAAGGACTGATGAGTACTCACAACATTGACAAACGGGGGCCGTCGCAATAAAAATAGCCACCCAATAGCATTCCTGATGCAGTCGTAAATTTTGATCAAATTATTTTATTTCTTGCTCGTCTCTGCATTGAGCCCTCACAACATCCCCACCTACAAAAGCTACATTTCAAGCTGGCTCCTCTGTTTACACACACACACACACACACGCACACTGAGGACGTGCCAACCATGTAAAACACACAGCGAGAACATGAAAACTCTACTCTGACAGGGCGGCACTTGAACCCAGGGCTTTGGATCAGCCGGGCAGAAGTGCTACCCGCTGCAGTGCTAAGCTGCCCATGCCAGGCACTAAAAAAAATCAAAATCTAACCAGTGGTCAGAATGGACTGCAAATCTAACGCAAATCGACAATAATAAATACTGTGAGCTCCAAACGGGGGAAAGCCCAGCTCAGAAAGAGTAACTGAGCCCATGAATATGAAATTAGACAATACAATTTATTTTTGTGGAGCCCAAAATCACACAACCAGTGCCGCAATGGGCTTTAACAGGCCCCCCCCCCCCCCCAGGTTTGACTCTCCAAGAAGACAACGGAAAAACTCCAAAAAAGAAAATAGGGAAAAAAAAATGGAAGAAACGTCAGGAAAGGGAGTTCAAAGTGAGACCCCTATCCAGGTAGGCTGGGTGTGCGGTGGGTGTCAAAAAGAAAGGGGGGGGGGGCAATACAACACAATACACAGAAGAGAACACAAGTCATCCTCAATATAATTGAATAGTAGCAATAATAATAATAATAATATATAATAATAATAATAATTAATATAGTGTGAATTTCCCCTTGGGATTAATAAAGTATCTATCTATCTATATAATATAATAGTGCAATAGTACAGAACAGAATTCAGCATAATATAAACTTATATATTCAGTATAAACAGCAGCACCTGCCTGACCCCGAAACTGATTAAGTGGGAGTCAAAATTAAGGAACGAATGAAGAGACCCCCTAATCAGGAGTGCGCTCCCCTTGACTTCCTCGTATACTGAGACAGAGGAAAAGGTCATCAGGACCAAATCCAGTTACGCAATATTTCTCAAATCTCATATCTCTTTGTTTCTCATCATAACTAAGTGATAATATGGATACGCAATCATTTATCTCTGATTATAATTAAACTTTAGAATAAAATGATATTTTCACACTTAGGGAGGTCGAAAAAGGTGGTGCAATTTTTCACGATTAGATATGCATTACCTCGATTACGTGCAAAGTAAAAACAGTTACAGTCGCCTAAAAACATACAAAAAGTGTTAGTGTTGTATAATCTTAGTTGTAATAAATTTCTGTAGGTAAAACTGCATTGAGATATATTTAATTATGATAATAATGGCGGAAAAAAAATATAAAATTAAATGTATTAGCAGAAACACGACAGGAACGTGGCAGCTTGTTGTTCCCATTACATCTTTATATTTACAGTACATCCATCCATCCATTCATTTTCCAACCCGCTGAATCCGAACACAGGGTCGCGGGGGGTCTGCTGGAGCCAATCCCAGCCAACACAGGGCACAAGGCAGGAACCAATCCCGGGCAGGGTGCCAACCCACCGCAGTTTACAGTACATGGCATGTTCAATGTTTACACGTTATTGTTACTGATGATGTATAAAGTAAAATAAAATTAATAATAGTTATTGAAAAAATATGCGGTATATTGAATACAGTTTTTAATATCGTGTCCACATTTATATTCCCATGTTACAAAAAAATTTGGATGGTTGTTTAAATAAAATACTACTTCCAGTTGAGTAATTTTTCTCAAATTTCATATCTGCTTGCTTTTTATCATCATAAACATCTATACAAAATTTGAATCATCTATCTGTAATTATAACCATAGTTTATTTGAAAGTATTCAGTTCAGTTCCAGTTGACAGGAGTGGCCCAGAAGTTGATAGGATTCCTTATTTTTGATATGAAGCAGGTGAACAGAATCTCATTGACCAGGACAAAGCGCTTTCGAGTTATCGTGTTTACACACAGACAGACGTAATTTCCTAAACGGGATTTTCACACTCTGGAAGGTCGAGATTCATCAAAATCTCGAGGTCAAATTTTTTCCACGATTCGTGTACTTTCCCTGTACTTTGTATATACGAGAAAGTAAAAAAGCAGCATGAACTTGTTTAATAACTTCACATGATCGTCTACTCAGGTCAGCAGAAGCACAAGGCAGGAAGCCTTACCCGATGGGACACACCGTTTTTTATACAGTGTCTCTGTAGAGTCAACACTTCACATGCATTATTATTATTATTATTTTTTATTTGGCAAACAACCTTCATCCAATGAGACTTACACATCCACCTTGACAAAAGGTTAAGTGTTTGGGTATCTGTGCGTCCGTTTGGATGCCGTGTCTCTGTCATTCCAACAGATGGAGCATCACAAACATTAACACTAGTTTTACAGATTCTGAACCAAATGGCATACTGTATAACAGAGACATAGGCATTGCATTTTTCATTCCAACAGATGGCACATTAAAAACATTGGTAGTAATGCAATGCCAAATGTAATGCACTTTATTACTAATTACAATACAAAATACAACTCGTCTTTGATGGTTGGCTCAGCTAGTTGTGTTTCATCATGCGGTGGGTTCGGTAACGTGCTGTATTAGTGCATGCTCCCAACCTCCTCCTCCTCCTCCTCAGCTAGTTTGAGATATACAGTCATGTACAGCTCCACTTGGACACATGTTGGTCACAAAGTGTACAGGTCATGTGAAAGTGAGGCTCTGAGGGCCTGGAGTGGGTCACCGGTTGGCGCACTTTAACTGCTGGTACAGAGAGGCACAAAGTGATCTTCAAATATCAGCGTCCATGTAAGGCAGCGTTTCTAACTCACTGGGTTGCAGGTTGCTGTCAGAGGGTCACGGGTGTCATCATTGCTTTGTGAGTGGGTTGTGTTTCTAAGTGAGTGTGTTTCACCGGAGGGACCACCCTATCACTGTCGTTTCACCAAGTGGGCAGTTTGCAATAGCTGGTAGTGGAATGGCTTATAGCCATGTGGAGGAGCACCGATGAAAACAAACCTTAAAAGACCCTCCAAGAGTCAGAAAACATGTGAGATCTGGTGAAGTAATAGTAACAAAAGATTTTATTACTGCAGCTGGGTCTGGCAATTTCTAGAACATTATTGCCCTACTGTATCCCTGAGGCTCTCAGCCATAAGTATGAATCACCTCAGTGTGGTCGGCTGTAAACATGACATGACTGGGGTTGGTGGGTTTTTTTTTTTTTTTTCAGGCAGGTGAAGTGACGCACTCAGGGGTCACACTGGGACAGGTCAGTAGTGGGATTAGAGCCCACAACCTCAGGGTTTGAAGACCAAAGCCTTAACGACTACACGACACAGACCCCCGGCTCCCACCAGTGTCACCAGGCAGGCTAATGGATAGAGTGCAAAGTGAGCAGGCGAGCAGAAGGACCGACTCTGGTCAGCTTTATGTGGTTGGTAGATGAGAGCTGCTATGCCTCTGCCCTGATTAGAACACTAACAATTATGTATTACTTTCTTTACAATATAAATTGTTTTTCAACGCAGAGAGCTTTTGAAGCAACCCTAGTCTGGCCTGCACAGATTTATGACTGAATAAACCTCGCTCTGTTTGCCTGCCTGCCTGCCTGCTGTTTACGGCCAGCTTGGTTTTTCAATTACCAGACTTGAATTTTGGCAAAGAGGAAGAAAGCTGAAGGGGGACAAAGTGGAGCGTCGAGACGTACAAAGCTGACAGACGGAGACAGACCTGTGACCACACAGTGACAAAGGGGCACCTGCCAAGGACTGCTGTGACCCTTGTGGGATCGCTTACTTGGCGTTTCAGGTTTGTAGTCAGTTGAGAGCACTTTGCAGAGATCAGTCTTCATTTTGGGATTAAAGAGACTCTTCTCTGTTGATTAATGTGAGAACTTTTTAAAAGCATAGTATCTAGCTATTATATAGTGCTTTTCATTTCTCTCTATGTTATATAGCACCTTTCATTTCTCTCTATCTATCCATTTTATAGCACCTTCCATTTCTCTCTGTCTATTTTTTTTATAGCACTTTTCATTTTTTTTTCTATCTATCATATAGCACCTTTCATTTCTATTTATTTTATAGTGCCTTCCATTTCTCTCTATTTATTTTATAGCACCTTTCATTTCTCTCTATTTATTATATAGCACCTTTCATTTCTATTTATTTTATAGTGCCTTTCATCTCTTTATCTGTTATATAGCACCTTCCATTTCTCTCTGCCTATTTATTTTATAGCACCTTTCATTTCTATCTATCTATCATATAGCACCTTTCATTTCTCTCTATTTATTTTATAGTGCCTTTCATCTCTCTATCTGTTATATAGCATCTTTCGTTTCTATCTATTATATAGCATCTTTCATTTCTATCTATCTATCTATTATATAGCACCTTTCATTTCTCTCTATTTTATAGTGCCTTTCATCTCTCTGTTATATAGCACCTTTCATTTCTATCTATCTATCATATAGAACCTTTCATTTCTCTCTATGTTATAGTGCTTATCATCTATCTGTTATATAGTGCCTTTCATTTCTATCTATTTTATAGCACCTTTCATTTCTCTCTGTCTATTTATTTTATAGCACTTTTCATTTTTTTTCTATCTATCATATAGCACCTTTCATTTCTATTTATTTTATAGTGCCTTTCATTTCTCTCTATTATATAGCATCTTCCATTTCTCTCTATTTATTTTATAGCACCTTTCATTTCTCTCTATCTATTATATAATACCTTTCATCTCTCTGTTATATAGCACCTTTCATTTCTATTTATTTTATAGTGCCTTTCATCTCTCTATCTGTTATATAGCACCTTCCATTTCTCTCTGCCTATTTATTTTATAGCACCTTTCATTTCTATCTATCTATCATATAGCACCTTTCATTTCTCTCTATCTGTTATATAGCATCTTTCATTTCTATCTATTATATAGCACCTTTCATTTCTCTCTCTCTATGTATTTTATAGCACCTTTCATTTCTCTCTATTTTATAGTGCCTTTCATCTCTCTGTTATATAGCACCTTTCATTTCTATCTATCTATCATATAGCACCTTTCATTTCTCTCTGTGTTATAGTGCTTTTCATCTATCTGTTATATAGTGCCTTTCATTTCTATCTATTTTATAGCACCTTTCATTTCTCTCTGTCTATTTATTTTATAGCACTTTTCATTTTTTTTCTATCTATCATATAGCACCTTTCATTTCTATTTATTTTATAGTGCCTTTCATTTCTCTCTATTATATAGCATCTTCCATTTCTCTCTATTTATTTTATAGCACCTTTCATTTCTCTCTATCTATTATATAATACCTTTCATCTCTCTGTTATATAGCACCTTTCATTTCTATTTATTTTATAGTGCCTTTCATCTCTCTATCTGTTATATAGCACCTTCCATTTCTCTCTGCCTATTTATTTTATGGCACCTTTCATTTCTATCTATCTATCATATAGCACCTTTCATTTCTCTCTATCTGTTATATAGCATCTTTCATTTCTATCTATTATATAGCACCTTTCATTTCTCTCTCTCTCTCTATGTATTTTATAGCACCTTTCATTTCTCTCTATTTTATAGTGCCTTTCATCTCTCTGTTATATAGCACCTTTCATTTCTATCTATCTATCATATAGCACCTTTCATTTCTCTCTGTGTTATAGTGCTTTTCATCTATCTGTTATATAGTGCCTTTCATTTCTATCTATTTTATAGCACCTTTCATTTCTCTCTATTAATCTCTATTAAACTAAAAATATAAATGTAATGTTTAACATTTACATGCACATTTGCATTTATTTATTAGGCCGACAATTTTATCCAAGGTGACTTACAACATCTGAGATACAATTAGTTCCACCTCTTTTGTTTTTCCCATTGGAGCACAGGTGGGTGAAGTGACTGGCTCAGGGTCACACCGTGTCAGTGGTGGGATTTGAAGTCCAAAGCCTTAAACACTGTGCCAATAAAATATTATCAAAGTACAGGAAATGTATTCCTTATACTTTACAGACAGTTGAATGGATATGGGGTGTATGGGTTTGCTTTTCAAATGCAGATGACACCCCTATGGCTTTATATACCAATAAGCTCTACTTAATGAAATGAATATGCAAACCCAAAGTCTAATTATTTTGTGATCCAATTTTGATCTTAAGGCAGGCAGAGTGCCACGGTGGTCAAAGCTTTGGACTTAGCAAGCTCCCTGAGGCTGTGGGTTTGAATCACAGTCAGTGACGCTGTGTGACCTCGAGTGTGTCACTTCACCTGCCTGCGCTCCAGTGTAACTAGTGCAAGTCACCTTGGATAAATGTCACATTACCAAGAAAAAGCCAATTGCCTCTCTCTAGTCGTCTCATGTGCTCAGACACTGACCTATTAATTCTTGTAGGAATTTCTGGACCCATCCATTCAAAATCAATGTCACAGGAGTGGGAGGCAAAGCCAGCAGCACTGGAGACAAAAGCAGTAGAAAACTCTCAATGAGCCCCCAAACCGTCACTGGGCACACAGACTGGCTCAGTCACAAAACGGCAGTTTAGCTCCACAAGTCAATGTAACAGGCACGTCTTGAGGATGTAGGAGGAAAAGCCTTGCAGATGCAGGAAGGACATGCAGTGTCCAGAGAGATGGTGACTGCGACTGTGCCAGTTGCAGTGCCAGTTTCTTAGGGCTTGTGCCCACTTCTGGGGTTTTAGGACAAGACTCAGTTTAGCTGAGGATGCTGTTCACGTTGAGTTTGTCGATAGTCAATCTCGCCGCAGGGAGCGCCCACTTTGTGTTTTTATGATTACACATGCCTCACTCTCATTGGACGCCTCATGTGGGGTGGAGCTGACAGGACTTCATTTAAGGCCACGTTGCACATTAGGCGACTTTGGCTGTGATTTTAAGTCGTAGCCTCCATTTATGCAATCTTAGTGAGTCAGCGGCATGCCTTAGTGAAGTCAGGTGCACCGTGTGATATGACCAGAGACTCACTCCAAGCAGTCCACAACGTTTGATCCGATCTTTAGTCACATTAGTGGGCTCTGCGGGCATGAGAGCTGACAACCATTGAATGTTCATCTGGAAGTACAATTCATATAACACCCCGATGATGAATAAGGAATATGGGGGGCTTTGGACCTCACAAACAGAGAGAAGGTCTTCTACGTGGTGTCTCCTGTTTTACATACCATGACTGAATAGAAAAGGCAAAAAAACAAAAACAAGTGCAGAGATTGAACTCAACGTATCCGTTAACCCCTCGTACAGCACTGGCTCTATCAGGCAGCACGCTATTAGCTGTTGGGATGGGCGGCCACAGCCATTACCCGGCCGGGACGCTAGCTGGATGGAAGGACCTGGGGAGAGAGCTACAGCAGGGCACTACCTCCCCCAGGATGTTAGAGGGCAGCCCTCCTCATGGATTCCCATAGGGCACGCTGGGAGTTGGAGTTTGGCACAGCCCTATTGGGTTCCATGGGGGCTGCCAGGGGGAGTTGCAGAGACCTTCTTTCCAGGTCCGATTAATAAGCCACCTGGAACACTCCCAGGGCCATCAAAAAAGCACCTGCCTCACTCCATTCAGACAGCCAGAGTTCTGAGGAAGAGGACGAAGCTTGTGAGGGAGGAGTGGAGGCGGTAGGACTGGGAATTGTGCTGCTCTGGGAAGCGAGGAAGAAGCATTTCCAAAGCTGTAAATAAACGCGTGCTGTGCTGAACTCGTGTCTCTGGCTGTCTGTGTCGGGTTAGGGCAGCTGTACACACCCCGGTGGTCCACACTGTCAGGAAAAGGGGCGAGCAGACCGGACTGCGAGGTGGTCACACGGCCGTTAAATTTGACAAGCCCAGCGGCTTTCACTCATGTAAACTGATAGGGTGTGGCGCGCAAGTGATGCTCCTTTGAATATTTTGGTAATATTTTGAGTAGATTTGAATAACACATTGCCACGAAGTGCCAGGGGGGGGGGGGGGTGTCCCACTAAAAGCTTCGGGCACTGTGAAAGATCATCTCACGATTGTATTCTAATGTTAAGTGCGCATGGGGAACAGTTTACAGGCTCAAATAGTGGTATCTGTCAGCCAGACTGGGGGTTGGCGCTCTCACCGGACCCTCTCTCCTCTTATTCCCTTGCAGCCCAGCCAAGGACCCCGACTCATAGTGACATCACCATTGATCCACCCCCTGATGACATCACTTCTGGCCAACCCTGATGACATCATTTCCGCTACATAGAATTCCTGCTTCCCAGCTCTATATATATACACACACACACACACACACACACACTAGGGGGCTTTGCCCCCTGCTCACTTTGCTCGCCAACCCTTGGGCATGCGCTACGCATTAAGCCTCTTTGCGGTTCTGTTGCTCATGTATGGGGATGCGGTTGTACAATTTAAAAAGATTTTTATTTTCATAGGAATTGTTACACATGCATAATAGAACTAACTATTTTACATTACAGCAAGTAAATAAATATATTAAAAAAAGAGTAAAACGTAATAATTTGGAAGTAAATTATGTTTCATGTTGTGTTAGTTTTTCATTGCGTAATACGATTTCATTCTGTTTGGCATTGAAATTAACATGCAAATACTTTTTAAACTTACACTTTTACAGTAAAACTTTAGTAAAAACAATTTTTTGAATTAAATTTTCATCAATATCGCATTGAATTTTGATTCTGTGTTTGGACTTTCATTGTGACAACGCAACGTATAACTGCCGGTGATTGAATTTCGTTTCTTTCTCTCTATTAAATAAAACAACTTTTTCGATGTTTGGCTCTGAGATTTGTTGTCTTTGCAAAAGCTATTCTAACGGGAAACTGTTAATGTTTTAATACGAATGGCATATCAAGATCTCCATTGTTGTGTAAAGTGATCCGTGGAAGATGTACTACATTACCTTTCTTGGATCATCCTTCTTTCTACAGTAATTCTTGCGGTGGAAGACAGGACGGTGTTAACAGTTGTAGATATTCTTCATGATATTGTAAGTTGATGTTTTTCATCTTCCACATGATCTCCACCAACTGTTTCAGCAGAGTCTATTGATACGCATTTAACCAATTCGCCATATAACTGATGGCGTTAATTTGTTTGACTTCATTGTTTCTCTGTGCTAGGATTGCCGTGTGCTCATTTTTTCTGTTGATAACCCTTCGTGATTTGGACATAATACGTCTTCTTTAATTGGGAACTTAAAGTGAGGAAAACATTAAAATTTATAAGAGCTGAGAGAGCAGAAATTGCGTCTGTTAAAAACATTCACACGAATGAGAGGTGAGAGGACCATGTGCGTGTTTGAAAATGGTTGAGAGGAGGACGTGACTTGAAAAAATCTCATGGCCAAAGTCTCATCTTGCTGGACTTTAAAAAATCATCTAAAAAGTCTCATCGCATTGCAGGAGTTTTTAATATAATACAGAGAGATATATATTAAATATATGTGTGTTACACACATGCGCATTGGAGGCATGTCGATGGGCTAAATTAAATGTGAAATGCCGGGTCAGAAGGTTGACAAAGTGCACTAATGTCTCTTCTTCCTCCTCTGCAGATCATCAGTGAGAAAGACCAGCTAAACCTCAACAAGGCTCGCTCTCCAGACCATGCCCTCCTGCTGACCTCACTTCCGCCTGTGCCCCGTTGGACCCTCCTCTTCCTTCCCACCGCCTATAAAGCCAGCCACTTGCCTTTTCCGTTCAGTTCTGCCCTGGACTCAGTCACCTGAGACTACTCAGCTGAGAACAGCATTTTGCATCATAACATTACCTACAATATACAGGGTGGAACCCCCAAACCTTTCCAAAGTTTTTGTGGTTCTATTACAATGGAAAAACGTACTAGGAGTCTAAGTAGCAGCGAAGCTGTATAAACTGGACTAAAGGTCACACACATGTGAGGTCTGCTGCAGACCGACTTGCCCAGCAGTGTGAGGAGCACATCAATGGCTTCAGCAAACCATCAGGTGATATGTTTACCAGATTTGAAAGTTGCTTGCAGAGAAGGTAGCATGGCTGGTAGTAAAAAGGATACACAGTAGGATTTTATAAAGTTTGCATCCATTGAGTAGTCTCACTGCACATTATTGATACTGGAGAAAAATAAGAAATGGAAGAGTAAGTCAGTTTTGATTAAGAATATTACGAAAATTCTGAGCTGGAAGGGAGCATGTTACTTGAGAGATTTGTTCAATATAACCAAGAAATTGAGATTTTTAAATGTACTTATTTTAAATGTATCTACACAATAAGGATCATTTTTACTTAATTGCACCTCAGCAGTCTGTCTGTTCTTACTGTTACATCGGTCCTTAGTCCTGAAACTTGACATTCATGTCTAGTGCTGATATCCTTCATGAACGTGGAGGATCACAATCCAGCACAAAGCATTCCTCTGACCAGAACAGGGCTGAGCAGCATCTCGATTTTCATCCACCACTAAGGAGGACTGCCAGAAGATGCTAAACTTGAAAAAGCCATCACTGAAATCCTACATGGTGGCGCAGTAAGTAGCACTGCTGCCTCACAGTTAGGAGACCTGGGTTCGCTTCCCGGGTCTTCCCTGCGTGGAGTTTGCATGTTCTCCCAGTGTCTGTGTGGGTTTCCTCCCACAGTCCAAAGAAATGCAGGTTAGGTGCATTGGCGATCCTAAATTGTCCCTAGTGTGTGTGCCCTGCCCGGGATTTGTTCCTGCCTTGCGTCCCTGTGTTGGCTGGGAGTGGCTCCAGAAGACCCCCCCCCCCCCCGTGACCCTGTAGTTAGGTTATAGCGGGTTGGATGATGGATGGATGAAATCCTACATGTGTCCCCGTGTAAATTGCTCCTATTTAAAAGAAGAACAGGCATTTACGAAATAGTTTTTCAGTGTTTTACCCACTTTGCACCATCCAGCAAACGCCTGGCCGCACGGTGGTTAGCACGGCCATTGGACAGGCCCAGAGTCTTGTGTTGAAGCCAGGCAAGGTGCACATGTTATTGGAGCTTCCTCTACCACATTGTAAAGCCTTTCAGTTCTAAATCTGAGTTGGCGCAGTTTCATTTAGTTTACTGTCCACAGACGGTTGCAAGAGCACTCTATTTACGTAACGTTTAAATCTATATTTGTGTATTTTGTGAAGATGATGACGATGTTAGGGGGTATCACAGCGATCTGATGCCAATCAAAGCAAACCAAACAGCAGGATCACATTGTTTGATCTTTTTTTTTTTCCTGATGTGAAAGGTGCCTGAACCTCCACATCTAGATAGTCACTGGGAAAACAGGGCCAGATATTATCGCAGTAATTAGCTAAGGTAACTTTAAAATTAGAGAATTCTGCACACATATATTGTAGGAAAATTCAAGCATGGTCCTGCCCAAGAGTGGCGTTTGGGGGTGGCAAGTGGGGCGACTGCCCCAGGCCTCCCGTCTAAGGGTGTCCCGCTTTTGAGGTCCGCGTGTCCCGTGTGGATTTGTCAAGCTATATTCTCAAGTATACTGTATATATATTTGAGATGCTTCTAAGAAGAACCCTTTTAAAACCCCTCTTCAAGGTCAATTCCGTACATGTACGTCTTTGAAAACATTCCATTTTCCAAATATTAGTACAGAAAAACACGATAACCGCCTGACATGACATCAGCGTGACTTATGATTATGACATCCTGCGTATCGAGACTCAGAGTATACTTGCAGTTTCTGTCCTTTTCTAGAAGAGGCCCTGCATCGCGTTTTGCACTGTCGTGGTATTGTCGTGAATTAGGAATTGCACTTTTTTAATCGATTATATCGTTATATTTTGATAAAGTCCACGTGTTGCAAAAACTTACGTGAATACTGTAATGAGAAAATGTGGTGTATGTTAACATTATTTTTATTAAATTTGCGCGCAGTCCGCACATACCGGTAATAGCGTTTGACGTAACTGGCCTCGTGTGGGGTTGGTCAGCCGTAGGCCCCACACACCTCTAAGGCCACCTCTAGTCCCACCAGACAATTCATGCCAAAAATGCCACGGCCTGGGATAG
This sequence comes from Erpetoichthys calabaricus, assembly GCF_900747795.2. Classification (NCBI taxonomy): domain Eukaryota; kingdom Metazoa; phylum Chordata; class Cladistia; order Polypteriformes; family Polypteridae; genus Erpetoichthys; species Erpetoichthys calabaricus. Next base: position 18,054,916 of record NC_041408.2, read on the forward strand.
ACTCATCAAGTAGCGAGATAAAATTTAATCAACAGTCTTATCTACAATTTGTCAGAAACAAGATGAACCAGGGAGAACTAAAAACTAAAGTACCTGAGATGGGAATATCATGACCCATGCAAGTGTCAGAAGTTTGTAAATGTTTGAGGAGTGGTGGAGGTCATTTCTGCCTCACTTTTTATCACACCAATTCAGTTGTTGAGAGACTGACAAATAGCCAGGAGCGAGACTCCTCACCACTCATTTACAAATAAACCAGGGGCATGAAAACATCCAAAGAGCAAACTTATGTTCTTATCTCCTATGCTGGCTGCAACTTCTTTACGAATCAAACCTGATGCACTCAGACTTGTTTGCTTCTTCTGAACACGTGCACTCTCGTCTACCATGGTATAATAGACCCTTGTGCCAAAACAAGTGATGCCAGTGGCACGAGGGTCAAGACGCTGTAACGGGACACAGAGCTGCCATTCTCTGGTGCTGATGAGATCAGAAGGCCTGGTTGCTTTCAGCAAACTGCAGCAGAATGGCTGGAATTTATTACACAGGAATGATGGGAAATGAAATGATGGAGTAAATTTATTTAGAGTAACTCGGAAATGGCACAGAGAAATGCCTCTACTGTTATTTTAGTGAAATCATGGTTCAATTCCAAAAGCTGCCAGGCAAAAAAAAGGGGACTGAGGTCTTAACAGTCAGTTTTGAAATGAGGGCCAGCCGTTCTGCTTTATTTCAATTGTCAGCCAATAAAATGGTCATTCAAATTTTCCACAAGCTGTGCCAGCCCAAATCAAAGAATATCCATGTTAGCTTTTGATAATCAGCAGAAGAAACCCAAAAAGTTCATATTTGTACAAAATGCATATTCATACAATGCTTGCAAAAAGTTTAATTTGCTGAAGGGAGTGACTGAAAATCGCCAAACCAGCCCAGAACTTGCTCAGGATGTCCATCCAGCCTCACATGTATCAGTAATGAGATACGAGAAGTTGTCCTGCAATTCACAGTTCTCTGGGTTCTGTCTAAGAATCTCAAACAGAAATATTTTGCTCCCAGAGTACTGTAGTGATGTTAGGACACTGGTGCTGCAACCTTCAGATACGCAGAACGCTAGCGTACAGGAAGTTAACAGCTTCTACTGGGGGAAAAAAACGGAGCGCTTCTGTCCGTTCTCCTAATGCAGTCAGTTGAAATCAGACTCCATGGACAGGGACCACCACAATCGGTGTTACAGTTGATAAAAGCTTATTTGTTTATTTAGAAAACAACTACATCTTCCAGGTGGTTTGAAACAACTGCATCACAAATTGTAACAAGAAAAGTTTCCATGTGAGGCAAGACCAAGTTCTTGTTTGGCACAGTTTAAAATTCTTCACTCAGATGACAGCAGGACTTTGTGTTTCCAAAAAAACAAATCTCACCGAACTTTCTATGGGATAGGATGTGTTCTGTGGTTTTAGGAGTTAAACATGAGCTTTCATGGGCCAATTCTCATCTCATAAAATATGTGCATTTCCGAGCACTTCCAAAAATTCAGACTGCAGTATCCACACAATGGGGATGCATTACTGAGCAAAACAGAGAGACTCACAGCGCTGTGGTGCAGACAACATAAGTGTCTATATACATTTAAAATAAAAAAGAAAACCAAAAAGCTGTGGCCCATTTTATTGATGTTTTGCATGATATCCTCATAATATGTAGTTAAACTTACTGTATTTGTTCCTGGAAAGGCAGAGAAAGTACCTTGTATTTTATACTTATCTGCAGAAATGTCCTTTTGTAAAAATAAGTCATAAAATGTGGGTCTATTGATATCATATGGTTTCCTTATTGCTGGTCACCTGTTGGTGTGTGTGTGTGTGTATATATATATATATATATATATATATATATAGTACAGGAAATGTGCATTTTTAGATTGAAGATGAACATACATTTCTAGGTGCAATAAATCAAATAGGCAACACAGATCTCACTTTAGAACACGCAGAAGGTCGAGCCCAATGCGGCCTCTTCCTGGATCAACGCTGAGCACCCGTACTTCAACTCTTTCTCCAGGCCCCAGGGCCAAACTTCGTCGTCTCTTATCCTGTGGTAGTTTGGCTTCAGTGATGTATTTTTTATGGATTAAACCTGACGTGCCCACCCCAATGTCCACAAAAGCTCCGAAGAGTGCAGTGTTTTCCACTCGGCCTGTCAACACAGCGCCGACGGTGAGATCATCCATAGAAACTATTCCTCGCTTGAAGACTGGTTTTTCAAAATCTGTAATATAAAAGGAGACAATGAAAGTGAGCACAACTTTAGTGATGGTTTGAAGTTCTAGCAGAAACTGAGCCAAGTGAAGCTGTCTCTTAGAATGAGGAGTCATCAAATAGACCTAACCTGGTGCCAGATTTTCAAACAGCTAATACTCTTTGGGCCAGAAGCTGCTGAAAAAAAGTCATCCCAACAAAACACACAGTTGTGATACTGAGCAAAATAGTCACCCACCAATCCTCTACAAAAGGTATCACAGGCCAAGCCTTCTTTGCCTGCCTGGAAAAAGACTTCACCTCATTGGGCTTACTCCCAATTTCCAGTGGCCTGCCTCAGGCTTCACAGGCCCAGAAAGGATTTAAGCCTCAAAAATAAACTTAAATGTTCCAATAATATGGATTTGGATGATCTTTTGGAAGGGACTAGTGCAAGGGAAAGTGGTCTAGAAAACAGAAAAGTGCACCAGTGAAAGGTGGATTAATGAATCGATAACAGGATATGATGAACTTCTGGTTTAACATAAAGCAGCTATTCTGTTTGGACACAAAAATCCTAGATACTGTACATCCCCATATACATTAACAAATCATTTTTAAGAAATTAGATTCAATCATAACCTCATTTAAAGGGTGACCCTACAACGACCTAAATCAGAAGGTGGCATGACTCTAACTGATTTTCAATTTTATGACTGGGCGGCAAACTGTAAATACAAGCTATAAAAACCTGGACCTTGACACAAATAGATGAACACATACTAGCTTGGTCTGCAATAGAAATGAAATCCTGTAGTACTTCTTTATATTCCTTCCTTTGTACACCAGTAAATACAAGTTATCGTCAATATACTAACAACCCAATTGTCCTTCATTCACTCATAATAAGGAACCATTATAGGAAGCACTTCAAGTTGGAGAATGTTTTATTTGTAGCACCTCTACATGATACCCACCTTTTTCTCACCCTCTCAAAAATAACACAGTTTTTAATGTTTGGAAAAAGTACAGGATTAAATCATTTAGAGATTTGTATATAGATAACATCTTTGAATCCTATGAACAATTACACTCTAAATTTAGTTTCCCATCAATTCTCCAAATTAGAAACTTTGCTAAACAAAATCTGCCCAATTTGGCCTCACCTCCCACCTATTTCTATTCCAGAAGAGATATTAATCAGTCTTTGGGGACTCAGACGGCATTTCTGTAATAACAAAACCATTTTAAAGATCCCAGAGTACAGTGGGAAAAGGATCTCTTACTCAACATTTCAGAAAACGAGTGGAAGGCAGCCATGCATAGAGTTCACTCAAGCTCCATATGTGCAAAGCATTCAATTATTCAACTTACTTCTTTTTTTTTTTTAATCAAGCACATCTATCTTATTTAAAATTGTCCAAAATGTTTCCAGGCGAACATCCAACCTGCGAACATTGCAATCGTGCTCCAGCCTTGTGGTGATATGGGTCCACAGCTCTTCCAGCAAAGGCCAGTTAAATAATCGCCACGCTCGCGGCTTAGCGAGGGGGCGTGGTGGCTGTAGCGTCTCAGGGCGATCTGCGGTGTGGGTGTTTCTCACCTAAGTGCACAGGTGAGAGACTGCCCCCATCCGTGATTGTTCCTGGGGCTAATGTGCTGCAGCTGGCATGTCCTCTCTGCATATATAGAGAAGCCGGTGATGGTTAGGGAAGAAGGAAGAAAAAGAGAACGAGGTGAAAGAAAGACGGAGGTTGCTGAAGAAAGCAGGAAGCAATAGAGAGAGAGAGCGTGCGCCGGTACGAGAGAATGAGCGAGCGAGAGCAGGCTCACGGCAGCTGAGCAGACAGCCTGGGTGTTAGGCCGACATCCAGGGCATAGTAGTGGTTGTCGCTCCCGCAGAGTTTGTTTCAGGAACGACGGGAGTGACCGGGAGACGGGTGACTGTCCGCATGATGCCGCGGATGGCAGAGGGAGTCTGGACATGGGATATGATGTCCTCCACGTGACAGCCTTGGCCGTGTCGTTGTCTGGAGGAGACGACCGGAGCCAAGGATCGGAAAGGCGACTGACAGTAGCAGGAGGAGTAGGCAGAAGGTCAGCTGCAATGAGAGCATCTCACCTGTTACAGGACTCGCATGGGAGAAGCAGGTGAGACGCTAACACTAACAGGAAAGAAGCACCGGGCTTGTCATTTGTTTTTAAAGACTGCTTCCTGATGAACGTTTTAACCTCATTTGAAAGGATTGTTGTTTTTGTGTATTTTAACCTCCACACGTTTCTTTTTATGGATTATTCATTTAATGAAAACATTTGAATGCACAGCACTTTATTAGAACACTGATTATTTTGACTGTCTTTTAATAAAAGCACTTTGCATATTTTTGTACCATCATCCCCTTGCTATTATTGCCTCACTGTCTAGCTCATCGGTGACATTACCGACAGGGAGCCCTTGAACCCAACACCAACAGCTGATGGGAGCACGGAGCTGAACCTGCATCGTCACAAGCCTCACTAGGCCAGATGTTTTGGGCGAGTACCAAATTAAAATCATTCTGGACAAAAAGGTTTTAAATGCCCATCAGACAGACTTATCTGACCCTTTAAGTTGCCCCAGTGCACATGCGTGGGATACTATAAAGGATCAACTGAGAACGTTGGCAAAACCCTTTATAAAGTGGGCTTCTAAAGATCACTATCTTGTCGGCTAAACTACCATACTTGTGATTCACTTTCACATGCAATGTACTTCTGGACAATTTCTTTTTCTATAGCATTCTTCAAAAATACATTAGGTTTATAAATATAGATACTTTCTTTTACAACTCTAATTAATAGAACAATACTAGGGACACTGCAAGCAACCCTCACTAACAGCTGCACGAAAATAAGAAATCTGACAAACAAAAGGAGACTATTCAGTCCATCAATTTTATTTCTTTAGCTAATTGCTAAGTTGTCCTAATATCTTATCCATATGCTGTACTTCTTAAAAATGGTCAGGATTTCTGCTTCAACTGCATGCCTTAGTAGTTTGTTCCAGATTACCACAACTCTTTGCGTAAAGAAGTGCTTCAGTCCTAAATTTAATACAATTTATTTTTGTATAGCCCAAAATCACACAAAAAGAGTCACACTGGACTTTAACACGCCCTGCCTCTTGACAGCCCCCCAGCCTTGACTCTCTAAGAAGATAAGGAAAAACTCCCAAGAAGAGAGAGACCCCGTTCCATGTAGGTTGGGCGTGCAGGGGATGTCAAAAAAAAAAAGGGGTAAATACAGTTATATGAAAAAGTTTGGGACCCCTCTTAATTTTTTGAATTTTTGTTTATCATTGCCTAAGCTGTCAAAGTAGCAACTTCCTTTTAATATCTGACATGCCTTATGGAAACAGTAGTATTACAGCAGTGACATTAAGGTTATTGGATTAACAGAAAATATGCAATATGCATCATAACAAAATTAGACAGGTGCATAAATGTGGGCACCCCAACAGAGATATGACATCAATACTTAGTTGAGCCTCCTTTTGCTAATCTAACAGCCTCTTGACGCTGTCCTCCTATAGCCTGTGATGAGTGTCTGGATTCTGGATGGAGGTATTTTTGACCATTCTTCCATACAAAATCTCTCCAGTTCAGTTCAATTTGATGGCTGCTGAGCATGGACAGCCTGCTTCAAATCATCCCATAGATTTTCGATGATATTCAAGTCAGGGGACTGTGATGGCCATTCCAGAACATTGTACTTCTCCTTCTGCATGAATGCCTTTGTAGATTTCAAACTGTGTTTTGGGTCATTGTCTTGTTGGAATATCCAACCCCTGCGTAACTTCAACTTTGTGACTGATGCTTGAACATTATCCTGAAGAATTTTTTGATATTGGGTTGAATTCATTTGACCCTTGACTTTAACAAGGGCCCCAGTCCGTGAACTGGCCACACAGCCCCACAGCATGATGGAACCTCCACCAAATTTGACAGTAGGTAGCAGGTGTTTTCTTGGAATGCGGTGTTCTTCTTCCGCCATGCAAAGCACTTTTTGTTCTGACCAAATAACTCAATTTTTGTCTCATCAGTCCAAAGCACTTTGTTCCAAAATGAATCTGGCTTGTCTAAATGAGTAGTGGCATACAACAAGCGACTCTGTTTGTGGCGTGAGTGCAGAAAGGGCTTCTTTCTCATCACCCTGCCATACAGATGTTCTTTGTGCAAATTGCGCTGAATTGTAGAACGATGTACAGATACACCATCTGCAACAAGATGTTCTTGCAGGTCTTTGGAGGTGGTCTGTGGGTTGTCTGTAACCATTCTCACAATCCTGCTCATATGCCACTCCTGTATTTTTCTTGGCCTGCCAGACCTGCAGGGTTTAACAGCAACTGTGCCTGTGGCCTTCCATTTCCTGATTACATTCCTTACAGTTGAAAGTGACAGTTTAAACCTCTGAGATAGCTTTTTGTAGCCTTCCCCTAAACCATGAGGCTGAACAATCTTTGTTTTCAGATCTTTTGAGAGTTGCTTTGAGGATCCCATGCTGTCACTCTTCTTAGGAGAGTCGAAGGGAAGCACAACTTGTAATTGACCACCTTAAATATCTTTATATCTCATGATTGGACACACCTGTCTATGAAGTTCAAGGCTTAACGAGCTCATCCAAGCAATTTGGTGTTGTAAGTAATCAGCATTGAGCAGTGACAGGCATTCAAATCAGCACAATGACAAGGGGACCCACATTTGTGCACAGCCAGTTTTTCACATTTGATTTAATTTCATACAACTAAATACTGCGTCACTAAAAATCTTTGTTCAGAAAACACCCCAGTACTCAGATGTTCCTAGGAAATGAAAGACATACCACTGTTATCTTTTTTGTTGAAAGTAGAGTCAATTATTATGCAGGCTGAGAGGGGGTCCCAAACTTTCTCATATGACTGTACATTACAATACAATAGTGCAAAAGTAATATCACAGGTGTAGAGCAAAATTCAACAGTAGATGATCTATACGCTACCGTGGCTGTCTGTTTGTCCAGGATTTTAAATTACCTGTAGCTCACAAACCGTTTGACCTATTGACCTGAAAGTTTGGTACACATATACTACGTGACACCTACTATCCACTTTTGGGGTGATGATTGACCTCCAAGGTTATTCCTTTTTTATTTTTATTTTACTTTTTTGTAGAATCAACTCTCTGCCGTGGCCAGCAGGGCGGCGGTGCGGCACATGCGTACAGACGCCGTTCTCATCTCTACTACCTTTGCCGTCACTTCCCCTACCTCTTCATATTTTAAATCATTCTTGAGGCAGATTGAAGACTTATGTGCCAGCTTATGTGAAAAATTAAGGAAAACATACTAAGCAATTACAACACAAACACTGACTTAATCAGTTTTAACATGAAAAGATGCCGACGAAAGAAGAGAAGAAGCGGGCCGCTAGGGTAGAGAAAAGAAGAGCTGCTCAGGAAGCAGCAAGTGCATCAACCTCTGAGCAAACGAATGCTAAAAGTACAGAGAAAGAGGATGAAAACTAGGAATGTCAAGTGTATTCACTGCACGTTATTGTGCAGTGCGCCATTACCGATATCATATAATAAGAATCGGATTTGTTCAGAGTCTTGGATACCTTGGCCATCAAGCTGCCTCCCCCTATTGGCCATTCCACACCTAAGTCAGCCCTGGGCCAGCCAATCCGATGAAAGGACCCCTCTACACAATGATTCCTGTGGTCCATCATCACAGAGGACTTTCCTTAATCTAATGCCTCTTAATTTTCACAGGTGTCCTTGTGTTTATGATTCTTCCTTAAATCAAAAGAATTTAGCTAAAACTGTAACAGTTTTGAAGAACCATAACTGTTATCAAACAAAATCTTGTGTAAGAAATAATGTATGTTATTTATAATGAAAACGTTTTTGGTATTTTTTTTACTTCAAATAAAGATAGTTTAGAACAGAATACCAAATAAATTAAAAACAGTTTCATGAAATATGAAGGTGTCACTAAATGTAACATTTACTGAGTAAACAAACAAACATTATTTGATGATGTACTGCGGTTCAGTTCAATGAGCGGAGTGGACATCAGGCCAAACAACACAGAATGATGAAAGGCTTGACACCAGAAATTTCAAAAGTGAGCCTACTAAATCTTACTGAAACGTACAAAGTATTTAACGTATATGTGTTACATGGAGATAATTTAGTGTGTTTTTTTACATTTGATGTTAAGATATTCTTCATCATCACTATCACCTTTGTGATTTTCACGCTAATTTTCCAAGTGTTCAGGTTATTTAACCTATTGCTGACTGGTGACCATACTTGTTATAGTGGGTATGACACTAAAGAAACTGCAAAGCTTCATTACTCTGTTGCTTTAGCCCTAATGTCTATTTTGTTCTTTGCTAATTATCACTCAATACATTTTATTTATATAGCACATATTAGGACATAATTAAGGGAGAAAACTCCACAGAAAATGACAAATTAATAGTAACGTGATAAAAGAGAGTTAAAAACGTCAAGCTATGGCAAAAATAGGAATATTTTAAATGTGTTACAAATGTAAATCTCAAACTACTGCCCTCTTTTAAACACAGAATAAGACAAGGAAAAAGACAGCTAATTAAATAATGAGGTCAAATAAAAGTAAAGTGACTCACTGATTGGGAAACTGGTTGGAACACAAACCTGCAGCCACAGGGGTCCTCCAGGAATGAATTTGAAAACCACCACTCTACTGCCATAAATAATTAAAGCAATGTTTCATGTAAAACCAAAAATTGTCTCTCAGTAACAAAGAAATATTTCAACTTTTATGTTTATATCAAAACTGAACTTCTCTTAAATCCTGAATTATATAGCTGCCTATTAAAGAATGTCTTTAATAACCAGATTCTGTTCTCTTTAACAATGACTTATAAAAACACTTAAAATTTTAATATCATTCCATGTGGTAGTACCTATGATAAAAAAAGTTTAAAAAATACACTAGAGACTGTCCAATGTAAGAAGTAATTCTGAGGTAAAAAAAGGTGTGATATTGCTGAGGCAGACTGAAAACTGTGACAGTGTCTTAGGGCTCATTTATACTTCACGCTCAGAACGCGTACGCGCCCATATCATGGCCGCCACGCGTTCTGAGCGTTCATTTGATGCGTCCTCTGAGCAGGTCCTCAGAAATTAATGTGACACATGTACGAGCTGCAGTACCAGCAAAAAGTCGGGGGGGGGCGCAGTTGGCTAAAAGTTGGAATGTGACGTCAGAGTCTCTGACAGAAAGCCGCATTTGCAGATCCTACGAGATCGGTGTGCGCACTTCGATATTTGATAAATGGTTCGATATGGTGAAGCAAAATGTCGACATACAGATGTATTCATGGTACTTTTATATTCAAGCGTCACATATTCCCGATCGTAATGACACGATACATTTTAAAATTCTCACATACCGTCTTCTGTGCTATCTTTTTTTCTAGGGCTTCCTCTGTTCCTGACAGCAGTGGATCGCCAGCAATAGACTGCCACACTGAGCACATTAAATGTATGATATTTCAACTCCCTGTACATTTAGAATCCTTAGATTTATACTTGATATAATTTTCATGATGAAAAGCATTAAAGTATGTATATTACATTTTACAGATAAATCGGTAATTTCGTTTAAATAATGAATACTGTTAATAATTACACACATGGGGGTGACACAGTGGTGGAGTGTTAGTGCTGCTGTCTTGCAGGGAGTCACGTTGCTGATATTCCCTGCCTGGAGTTTACATGTTTTCCTGCTGGGTTTCCTCAGTGTGCTCCAGTTTCCTTCCAAAGATATGCAGATTTGGGGATTTGGTGCCGCTAAAATGACGCTAGTGTATGTGTGTGCTTGTATTCACCTTGCGATGAGCCGAGGCCTCATCCAGGGATTGTTTCTCACTCGTGCTCAATGCTTGCTAGAATGGACACATCCCTGGATTTAATCAATAAACATCCTTTTCAGAGATATTGTGGTAAGGTGTCATCGGAATTTAATGGGTGTTCTAGGCAATTCACAACACAGAGAAGCTGAACATGTTCTCACCGTGATAATATCTCACACTGCCACCTTGCGGATTCCTCCAGATTTACAAAAAGTACGCGCGCAAGTATAGTATAGAGTAGCAGGAGCGTCTGCTGCAGCATGTGTCACGTCGCATGAAGTATAACTCCGGCCTAAGGATGTAATATTATTTGAAATTTTAGCCCGTCACATACCCATACACATTCACAGAGCCTACCCGCCTGCATGCTTAGAAAAAACTTCTAATGAGTTAACTTTTAAATAGAAAATACACCAAAGTCTAAGTGATAACAAACAAAATTACGGTTTGCTAAAACAATAAAGACAATTAAAATCTACCAGCTGAATATGATGTGAGACAGAAGACTGATCACACATTAATAGCCTTCCCTTCGATCTTATTAACTAGAAAGATTCAGATCAATGTTGTCAACACCTTTAAAAAGATTAATTTTAAGAGGAATTCAAGCAGAACAAAAACTTTATGGAAGTACCACAGTGTCTGCACCTTTAGTACATGATCTTTAAACATTTGCAATGCAAAAGGACACAACAAGAACATGAGAAAGTAACAGAACATCAGTGAAACTTCCATGCTTGCTCAGGTAGCTGTGATATTATGCTGATCTCTTGTAGTCAGACTGCAATACTGGAAGAGTCCTCATAGTAGTTCTGTGAGGGAAGCATCTTGGTGTCTCAATTTACAATCACACTTGAGTTCTTTAATTGTACAATACTTTAAACATATTTGACCCAACTAAGACTGCGTGAAGTACTTCTGTCCAGAGGCACTCCCTTAACGCAATTCCCCACTTTCTCATTTTTAGTTCAGTTCAAAATCTAAATTCAGAGACATCATTACTTTCATATGTTAATGATAAAACATTTTGGGACATGCTCATAGGATCATATTACACTTATCTGTCCAATCTGACTGATGACTTATAGTCTTTGTTCTTTATTAAATATATTTTCACATTTCCAGAGTCTGGGCATCAATCCAGTGACTTCTGCACCACAGTATAATTTGTCAAAAAAATCCCTCATGTGTATGGCAAATTAGAAACTTTAATAAATACTGCAATTCTCCAGTCCCATATTTCCAGATGCATTTTACAGCCCTCCTCGGCTCAAGTTTGTTCAGCCACGGAACGAAACTGGCAGTACAGGATGTGGCTTCTTCACAGACACAAAGCATAGAGCTCTCTGAAAGTAAAGCCTTCAGCAAAAGTAATAAAACAAAACAACCTGATTCATCATACAACATTAAATGTGCCCCTGTAAAAAGGTCATCTAAGGAAATTAAGCTACAAGGAGCGATTATACCGCAAGGCTTTGTTTTTGAAGAAATTCCACATTTAAGCTTCACTCGCTTAATAGCTTATTTAGAAGTTGTTTTTAGTCGACATGATGATTCATCAAACAGATTTGTCAAGCTCAGTGCTGTTGGTACATGCATAACAGAGTGGTGTCATGATCTCACATTTGCACAGATTATAACCAGGGAGGACAGGTGTGCTTTATTTCCCCCTCATATAGCAGGAAGTGTTTAGATATTGTTATAGTGCCTTGTTCTCCATTTGCTATTTTTTATAACCAAACTTTTATTTAAAACATTAATAAAAAGTATGGGGCACTCTGTAAATTAGTTTGAAATACTTTTGAACAGTACCCTGGAAGATGGGTGGGCAACAACTTGTCATAAACTTTGGAGGAGCAAAAAGGTATTGCTTGAGTTAGAGAATGGTCACCGATGTACAAAGATTCAGCGGCAGAGGGTTGTAGTGATCTCACACCAGATCTCAAGTGTATTATTGTTGTCAGCTTACCATCAATGACCAATGAGCATTCCACCTCCCCACCATATGAGCCAAAATATGAACGTAAGCACGATCTTCACTATGCACAATCTATTTTAATTCATTAAGCTCATTTGGTGAGCCAATAGCTGCCCTGATACCTTATCCAGATTATCGTTTGAGTGTCAAGTGTCACTTAAACCACAAGACTCAATAGTTTCAAAATATTGCTGTCAAGATGCCTGACTCGGACCAGACACAGCATATTTCCCCTACTCTGACCCAGCTACACCGCACATCTACTATATTAGACCAACTTCAAAACTCTTCATGTGACATAGGAAGCTGTTTTCAGTACTGGGGATTACCCGTTATTGCCATCATACAAACGATCCATACAACTGAAATTTTCTAATAATGGCATTCTCATTATTCCAAAGAAACTTCCGCTTCTGCTCAGCAGCTCCTAATCTCTGAAACTCTATCCATAGGCCTGCGTTTTAATGTACTTGACTGCAACCTTATTCTACGTTATGTAACATTTTTACTAATCATTGTAGAAGTGCTACCGGGGAGTAAAACCTTCATTTCCCAGAAGTCTCTACAGTGTCTCTGATTGGATGCCTGCCAAGGGTGCAGGGACTGTTGGGGACAAGAACACCAGAGCGAGTTTTAAAAGGAGGCTGGTGATACAGAGAGAGTGGAGGCTGTGTTGTGTCTGGAGTTACCCGTCTGTTCTGTCTTCCCGTTTCTTGCCTTTGGATTATTGTTCTTGTCCTGGATTATCTCCTGTCTGGTGTTTGTTTTCTGCGTGAGGACTGAATTGGATTGTTCATCGACCTTCGGAGAAGGAGCACTCCTGATCCCATCACTCTTCATCATCAGGATATACCGGTAAGACTGTTCTTTACATTTACTTACAGCGAGCTGATCTCTAGATTATTCAATCACCATCATTTCACTACATTGGTTGCCGTTTCCTATGGAGTTTGTTACGGTCTTCATTGTTTGTAATTTTTGTTAGTTGTTTGTTGTTTCTGAGTTCATGTTTTTTGTGTATTCGCCGGAAAGGGAATTGGGGTGGGATCGTTTTAGTTTGTGTTAGATTTAATTTATTGTTGTTTAATACATTTGTCGATTTCTGTTTTATTGCCGTTTGCTTTTTTGACTCTGTGAGGGTCACAATCTGATTGTATGGGTGGTTACCTACCAGGTAATGCTTGTGGTTGGTCTGCAAGTCGGTAAACATCTGCCACGGTGCCCTCTTCAGTTGCGAGAAGCAGATCATAGAATGTTGCATAGTTATCTACCATACAATCAGATTGTAATTCAGACTATGAATGCCATGAATGTAATTACTCCAATGTACACGATGTGAAATAAACAAACCACACGCCGTGGCACAATTTAAAGAGGCTTCACCTCTGATGCTGACATCCGAGGTTCGATCCCCGAGAGGGAGTGCGGTGAGTGTGTATGCCTGATGAGCCCAGAATTAAGGTGAAACACGTGTGGCATACTCTTTACATTATTTGCCAGTAAAACTATGCAACGTTAGTCTATATATCCTCCCTACGGCATTTGCCACTCGATTGACATACAGGGCGGCCAGTCTGAGATCTCTTTTCTTCTAACACACTGGCCATCCCGCACGCACGATCAAATGCGCAAGCTACTGCAAAACTCCGGCTGTGATCTAGTTACTCTACCAATTTATATAGACTAAAGAAGGGATTTTAAAAAAAAAAATGCGGGAAAACCCTATTTAAACGAGTCCACACGCATTGTAATACCAAGGAAACAAAAATTAATGAGAGACGCTATCTGTTTCAACTTTTCACCTCGAACGGATACTCAAAATCATTCATTAATCGGAGTCTACACAGCAGGCGCCAAAGGAATCAGCATACAAGCGACGTACATCAGAACCCCCACCCCACCTGGCATTCACTCCCATACCACCATAATGTGTCAGAAGGCACGGCACACACCTTGACCAAGTGGGGCATCAAAATAGCACATAAACCCACCAACAATCTGCGCATGGTCCTGTTTAATGCTAAAAACAAGAAATCGACAGCCGAAACACGAAACGCAGTTTATAGTATCCCATGCAATTCTTGGTCAGCTGTATACATAGGACAAACGTCAAAAAGAATTTCAGCACGTGTACAGGAACATCGCAACGCTGTCAGAAGAAAGGACGCACTATCTTTGATATATGCACATACTAAATCGACAGGACACACATTCAACTGGGACAACGTGAAAGTAAAATTTAAGGCCAGTACAAAAAGCGCCAGAGAGTTGGCCGAGTCTTGGCTATCAGATGAAAATGCCATCAACAGACACTTGGACATAAACCCAGCATATGCCAACTTAAGAAGGACATATGCACTTTAATTTAACGATAACCCCCCCCCCCCCCTTTTGATCATACGGACTTAGTCACCTCCACCCACCCCCCCCTGAATGTGTTGCTATATATTGCCTTTGATTCTTGTAAGTCTAAGCATTATCCTCTGATGAAGACCCCTGATAGGGGTTGAAAGCTCAGGAATAAAACTATTTTATGATACGTGATTCGTTTTTTCTCCCTTTGTGGATCTCCAACTGCATATATATATATATATATAGCATTTTAATGTAGGTAGATCATTTCGACCTGGTCATTTTAAAAGTAGCTTGCAAGCCGAAAAAGTGTGGGCACCCCTGCCGTAGACAATTTTGTGATGTCCTGTTGCCCGTGGCTGTGTGTCTTCAGTTCTGGGACACTGGACAATCACAATTGATAAAGACCAGGACAAGTGAGGAAACAGGCAAGACTTTGTGATCAGAAAATGTAAATATGTTTATAAACAAAAATTGAACTTTTCAAAAATATGAAAACAATGCATTAAAATATTTCAAAAAAATAAATCCATGAAATCATGTTAAATAAAATCTGTGCCCTCGGGAGCTAAATAAATAATTAAATCCAATAAATACATTAAAAATCCCAAAGGTAGACTCTTTTCTTTTCTTTCACTCTCCATCCACATCAGGACATTGAGAATCTCAAGTACGAAACCCACCACATCCCAATCTGTCATGCTAACCTGAACTGCCACCACAGCTGGTCTCCACAGCTCCGCAGGGTGCCGTGCCCTTCACTTGGATGCTGCCATTCCCTGATCCGCCCACCTTCTGCAAACTCCTTTGACCTCTCTCCATTGCAGAATTTCTTCCCTGCTCAGCACACTTGATCATGGCCACACACAGAACATCTGCAACAGTCCACAGTCCCAGGTACTAAAAACTTATTTAATTCAAAGAGAGAAGTCAAGCAAAATTACCCCTTTTATTGGCTAACTAAAAAGACTACAATATGCAAGCTTTCGAGGCAACTCAGGTGACTTCCTCAGGCAAGTTGTACATTATGATTACAGTACATCACACACAAAGAGGGGTCTCAGCTGCCTTGTAAGCTTGCATATTGTAATCTTTCAAGTTAGCCAATAAAAGGGGTCATTTTGCTTGACTTCTCATTACATCCATAATGGCTAATGCGCATGGCCGGATTAAGGTGGGTGCTATTGATGCTGCAGCATTATGCCCATTCCTGAAACAGGCCCAGATGAAAACAGACGAGAATTTTCTGGAAGCTGAACAGTTTTCCTTTGCTATATTAACCTCAAAATAATTCTTAGAATGAAATTTGGAGTCTGACTTTCGGACACCTAGACACAGCATTACTTATTATACAGTCACTATTGTTCTTTGCTCATTTATGTGCACTCAGAAACCGGTGACTGTGAACGAATCAGTGGAGATTACCATGTACAGGCTTTTGTCATCATTGAATCCTTCTCAGACATTTCCAAACATCGAGATTGGGTTGCGCATCTATCTGTGCATGATGGTGTCCAGTGCCCCCGGCGAGCGGAGCTTCTCAAAGTTGGGAATAGTCAAAGGAGAGCTGTGGTCCAAAATGGGGCAGGAAAGGCTAAGCATGCTGGCGCTTATGAGCATTAAGCATGAGCTGCTGTGCAGCCTTGACTTCACTGACACGATCAAAGAATTTGCGCTTGCTTAGGCTCGAAAAACAGCAAAATAAGTAAGCAGCACTAGCACAGTAGTTAGGGTCACAATATGCCTAGGTTAAGATGATCTGGTTCAGCCTTTTCTGCATTAAGTGCACTTTTCAGACAATTGCTGTTGAAAGTTGATGTTACATAGTTTGATGTTAATCTCGAGTTGTTACGATACTACGTCGTTATTATTATTCATGTTCAAAAAAGGCTGGCTGGTTGTGTCACAAGCAATTAAGGCTCCTTGGTCGGCCTGACTACACATGTACGGTGAGTGTTGAATGCACATGCACCAATGCCGAGAAAAAATAGGCATCTTTTGCGCTGCAGCATCAGGCCCAATTTCGTCTTAATCCGGCCCTGCTAATGCGGTACAACACCCTGGTACTACTTAATTCAAAGTGAAAATATAAAAGTCGTCCAAATTGGTTAACCTTAACACCTGCCTTAAAAATTGGCAGATATCAACCTTCATTGTTCACTTCCACCTTGAAATTAATTGATGACACTATTAACAGTTGCTCCCGACTCATTAAAAAGATTGCTATAGTTCCTTATTTGAAAAGCTGTCTGACATCATGCATTGAGTGGATGGTGATACTGTGTTCTCTGCATATATTGGCATCAACACAGTGAACAAGTAAAATAATTATTATATCTCAATTGCAATGAATTTTGCAATTATTTTGACCTGGCCAGTATTATTTCAGGGACATACAGTAAATTAAATTTGTATCTTTATGGTTTATGAGCTGCTATAGTAAGATTATGATTTTACTGTCACTGTCACGACAGGCTAAAAGTTAGGCTGCCAGGTCAAGTTCAGATTTGCAATTAGTATCCTACAGCCTAGCAACTCAGACTCACATACATCAGGTATGAGTTTTTGAACTCAATTTTATCAGTGCAATTCTTTCCTAATGTACTGAGATTAGGGTGCCATTGCACCTGCAATGACGGCTCCATATCCTGGCACCAATGTTAGTGCTTTGTTTTGTTAAAGGCCCTCCTTGAAAGATATTACATTATCCTTTTAATTACATTTATATTCATACTGGAGGCCATTTTAACATTTATGTATTGACGTGTTACCAAAGATGAAGAAGAAGGGCTGCATCCTCAAAACATCCAACATCTCCTCAGTATGTAACAATGCCACACAGTCCTTTCAACTGTGCAGCCAACAAAATTTAATCTTAACAATGCTACAATGCCCCATCTCTCATTAACGTTGAAAGTAAAGCAGAAATAAACAGTAAATGAAAGAAAATAACATTGCTAACTGTAATATTCAAATCAGTATGTGAATATCCTCACTACCTTAAAGCTGAACATGTTTCCTGCTGCTCTGATAACCACCACAGATTTGCCATACATGTAAATCAGCAAAGCTACAGTCTGGTCTCGATTTTCTCTGTGGAATGGTCACCTGTTTTACTCAGCTTTTGTCCATTTATGCTTAACGTGCACAATTGAAACAAATTACAACCATGCTGCACACGGTTAGTTGACTTGGTTGAGAAACAAATATGTCTAGCTGTCCGTAAGTGGAGACTAGTTTTCATTTAGAGTAAATATTAAATATTGTTCTTTCACAAACTGTCAGTGAATTAGCACATAAAACATGATACAATGCAAATCATATTTTACATAGAAGAAAAGGAATTTTAAGTGTACTACCCTAGTCCTTAGGATCATGCTAAGAGTATTACAATCAGCTCAGCAGTTAAAAATGTCCTTTATTGTCCTGTGAACATGCATGTCAATATGGACTCATTTGACTGCAGTGGAGATAAAGCTCCTTGTGTTTTCTAAATTTTGGATGGACATATCTCCTTCCAGGTGGCAGCACTCAAAAACAGCTCTTCAGAAAGTATGTATGTTCCTTTTTAGTCTGGGCTGCTTTCATTTTGTCTGAAGTTAAATAATCCTTGCAGGAAGTGAACAAAGACCAGATCTCAAGTGTATTATTGTTGTCAGCTTACCATCAATGACCAATGAGCATTCCACCTCCCCACCATATGAGCCAAAATATGAACGTAAGCACGATCTTCACTATGCACAATCTATTTTAATTCATTAAGCTCATTTGGTGAGCCAATAGCTGCCCTGATACCTTATCCAGATTATCGTTTGAGTGTCAAGTGTCACTTAAACCACAAGACTCAATAGTTTCAAAATATTGCTGTCAAGATGCCTGACTCGGACCAGACACAGCATATTTCCCCTACTCTGACCCAGCTACACCGCACATCTACTATATTAGACCAACTTCAAAACTCTTCATGTGACATAGGAAGCTGTTTTCAGTACTGGGGATTACCCATTATTGCCATCATACAAACGATCCATACAACTGAAATTTTCTAATAATGGCATTCTCATTATTCCAAAGAAACTTCCGCTTCTGCTCAGCAGCTCCTAATCTCTGAAACTCTATCCATAGGCCTGCTTGTGAAGCTCCAATAGTGGACTCATTCGGATCAAATTCGGCGATTTATCTCATTTAGCCTGCGTTTTAATGTACTTGACTGCAACCTTATTCTACGTTATGTAACATTTTTACTAATCATTGTAGAAGTGCTACCGGGGAGTAAAACCTTCATTTCCCAGAAGTCCCTACAGTGTCTCTGATTGGATGCCTGCCAAGGGTGCAGGGACTGTTGGGGACAAGAACACCAGAGCGAGTTTTAAAAGGAGGCTGGTGATACAGAGAGAGTGGAGGCTGTGTTGTGTCTGGAGTTACCCGTCTGTTCTGTCTTCCCATTTCTTGCCTTTGGATTATTGTTCTTGTCCTGGATTATCTCCTGTCTGGTGTTTGTTTTCTGCGTGAGGACTGAATTGGATTGTTCATCGACCTTCGGAGAAGGAGCACTCCTGATCCCATCACTCTTCATCATCAGGATATACCGGTAAGACTGTTCTTTACATTTACTTACAGCGAGCTGATCTCTGGATTATTCAATCACCATCATTTCACTACATTGGTTGCCGTTTCCTATGGAGTTTGTTACGGTCTTCATTGTTTATAATTTTTGTTAGTTGTTTGTTGTTTCTGAGTTCATGTTTTTTGTGTATTCGCCGGAAAGGGAACTGGGGTGGGATCGTTTTAGTTTGTGTTAGATTTAATTTATTGTTGTTTAATACATTTGTCGATTTCTGTTTTATTGCCGTTTGCTTTTTTGACTCTGTGAGGGTGCGTGCGTTCCTTTTTCAGACCGCTACATCTTTATTTTACCATTCTGTCAATTCTGATTCTACCACACCCTATGAACTATTGTAATGGTTTTTACTTATGCATACTTTAGCAAATACTTTTACATGTAATTGAAAGATTCTGGATTTTCTGCTTATTTTAAAATGTATACATATTTTCTAAGCTTACTGTCATGTTATGGTGTATTCTGTCAATGGTGTAATATACTGTAAAATAAAGATTTTATGAATGTTGGTTTGTTGCAAATCACTAAAACACTTTGTTAAAGAAGATTATCACTGCATCCTCCCTGAATACATGCCTTCTGAATTTTACACAGCAACATACAGTCTCTGTATAAGAAACAAGCCATGGCAGCAAAGTCTTAACAACTGTGAGGTACACGAGAAATGAACAAACACAAAAACAAAAATAAAGACTAGAGCCACATCTCTGGCCAATAACCGTGAAAATTTAGTGCAGCAATACAGATATGAACTTTACCTTGGCGGATATCAAAGCCCTGTGGCTGCGTCAAACCATCAATGATAATCTGTAGAGTAGGGGTAGGAGTGTTCAGCACCTGGGCAAACTGTTCTAGGCCTTGCTGTTGAATGGCACAGTCCACTTGGAACTTCATTTCTGGCTTCCCTATGTCTTCCAGCTTCCCTCCAATCTGCAGTAGGAACCTTAAAAGACATGAAACCATCACAGGAATGCTCAATATTGATTATTTCAGAAACATGCTTTAATTATGTACTGTACATTATTTCAAATTTTGTTATAATTACTATGTCAAAAGCACCTTGTCAGCATTACCTTTTATCACAGCTTAACCCCATAATCTATGCATAATAGGGAGATAAGCTAGAATAATACTGTGTAGAGACAGAAACACTCAAACTTGGTGTAAGAGACAATCTTAGAAAGTTAAAGTTTTGAGTTAAACTCATATTAGTGTTTGCTTAATTTGAATAGAAAATAATTTTTTTTCCACAGTCCTAGACAATTGTATAGCCTTTCACCCCTGGTAAGTTAATATGAGATAGAACGTCCTTGCCACAAGTAAGATACAGTGTGTTACTTGGGTCAGTTTGTCCCAGGGCTAGCAGCACAGTTTTCTGACTGTTTAGAAATGGTTCAACTGTAAGGAAACTTAAATTTATAAGCTTGAAACAGAACGTCTCTTAAACAAGAACTTTTCTTTTTGTTTCTATATCAATTTTCTCTTTTTTGTGTGAACTGTTTTATTTTGAATTTTTACTAAAGCTTTCAAAAGCGAAGATATTTTGTCTGTGGAATGATTTCAATGCATCAAGCTTTTGCTGAATCCCATTTGCAAACTAGAGCTGCTGAACGCTTGTAATTTTGGCTAAACGCAGCTACACTTGGTTTTGTACACAATATTAATGATCAAAAAGAAAAGTACAATGACAAATACTGATAAAACCACTTATATTTCAGAAGAAATAAATACTTTTAATATCCACAATTATATTAGAAAACTCAATTTCATGCAGGAAATTACACATTTATAGGACAATTTCCCTGGTAGTGTAGTTGAAGATGTTGAAGCCCTAACTTGATATTTTGTTTCGAGAACAGCCCTGTAGGTGAATAGGAATTAATTAAATATGCTTGGCAGGTAACAGAAGAAAACAAAAGACTTCTTTCTGCACCCAAAAACAATCAGAATTTAATGATTTTGCGCAAAATGTGGAAGATTCACACCGTCAAGATGACGGTGATTTATTTATTTTTTATAGAGGATCCCAGGGACGCTTCCAGCCTTGGCCCGCCTGCACACACTCAAAAACAGAGACAAAGCAAAGCACACTGGGAACTAATAAAAATTAAGAATATAATGAAATTAAATAATATAAATGAAACCAATAATATCACCCCTGTACCCCTATGGCGATATTGCATTAAACATATAAACACAAACAACTCCACACAGCAAAGTCCAAGGAAACAACACCGGATGAGATGAAAGATGATGATAGTGAGTCCGGAGATCTGCACGCTGAAAGGGAATGAAAAACAGTCCTATTGGTAGCCACTGTAAGGAGCGCTCCTTTTCTTGCGGGGTAGCCAATGAATCCACAATCAATCTTCAGGACACAGGTAGACAGAAGACAATCCAGACCCCAACAACGAATATAATCCAGGACACAAAACTAATTATGGCTTAATTAACAGAAGGCAGTCTGACAGGTTAACGGAACACAAAATACAGTAGAGTCTCGCTTATCCGACATAAACGGGCCGGCAGAACGTCGGATAAGGGAAAATGTCGGATAATAGGAGGTGTTAAGAAAAAGCCTATTAAACATCAAACTATGTTATAATTTTACACATTACAAACCTAATAATCGTGTTTTACAACAAAACAACAGAAAAAATTAACTGAAAAAATGAACTTAGTAACAAAAAATAGACTACGCTCACGCTCGCAACTTGCAGTTCTTGTTGCCGATTGATGCGTTTTTTCGTTTTTTTTTTTTTTTGCGGTGGGACGTCAGATAATATGGAATGTCGGATAAGCGAGACTCTACTGTACAACAACAAAACACACTTTTTTTTTTTTCCTTGGCCACCTGCCCTCCTTTTAAACTCTTCTGACCACCTTTGACCCCAACAGCCCCTGCAGGGGCTGCTGGGAGATGCAGTTCTAACTAATAGTAGCACTGCTACAAAGTAGTATGTGTGTACCAAATTTCAGGTCAATAGGTAAAACGGTTTGCAAGCTACAGGTGATTTAAAAACCTGGACAGACAAACAGACCGCTACGGTAGCGTATTATATACGAAGATTTATATTGATAAGCAATTTGAGAGACTCAAAAACTTAATAAAAAGTTACACGATTAGTTCAGAAAGCTCCTGATCCACAACAGAAATTGTGACGGGCTGAAATGGTGTGAGAGTTCTTTAAAAATAAGAGGATGTACTGGGAGTGTATATTTAGATTTACTCCTAGTGTAAATCCTACCTTAAATACCTTAGCATAACATCATCACATCCACTTAATCCAAATCAAGAGGGGCATATATAGGGCTGGGGCATAGAAAAGTCCACCTTTAAAACAACTTCCCACTGGTTAAGTCAGAGGAGACGTGTGGGGCAATCCAGAAGGTCAATTTAGCACTTTGGGTAAAGACTATAGTCAACTGAGTTGCTACTATTGCTTACATTTCCTAGTGTTCAGTATATGAATAAGTTGATTATCACATTAAATGAGTCCATGGTAAAGAAGTGAAACACACTGTAATGCTTCTGAATGATGACACTCTAATGATAGTTCACTATATATGGATAACATTTATGGGTGTATTATATCATCTGCCAGTCAAAACGCAAATAGAAACAATTGGCCAAACATTAATGATAGTCATCATTGGAAATATGCATAGCAATTAGAATATAGATAGGAGACCTCATGACAATTTGGTAGGTGCTTGATAAAGACTTTATAAATGAGTCATGTTGACATAAGCTTCAAGTCAAGTTCCAGCAGAAATACTACACACCCTTCACACCAAACTATTACAGTTTCACCATTAAAGCTCTCTCACTTAAAATATAATATTCTGAATCTGAAACAATCAAGTACTTATACCAGTATTATTTTAAAAAGAATTGCTAAACCACACCATGGCAGGACTGCTTTGGTTAAAAAAACCTCCACTGATTATTTCTATGTATGAATATAGCCATGCAAGAACACAGACAAAGATGAAAAAGGCTGAGGCCATCACACTGATATTAGATGGTGGATCATGTAGAAGATGACTTAACAGCAGCTGTTTTACAAGCAGAAGTTCAACAATGTTGAGCTGAAACCGAGGAGTGCTAATTTAGTTCTCATTCTGCAGCAGGCAACTGCAAACTGACAGTTTGCCTGCATGATGCTGAGGTTTGATCCTCCTGCCAGCTCCTCCAAGTGTGGCCGATCAAAACAGAAGGAAAATGACAAGAGGCAAACAGTACAACCTGAAACATGTCTGCAGTACTAGGGTGTTGTACTGTGTGAGATAAGTCAAGCAAAATGACACCTTTTATTGGCTAAATAAAAATATTACAATATGTAAGCTTTCGAGGCAACTCAGGTCCCTTCTTTAGATTACATCTCGCCTGAATGACGGGCCTGAGTTGCCTCGAAAGCTTGCATATTGTAATCTTTTTAATTAGCCAATAAAAGGGGTTATTTTGCTTGACTTCTCAGTACAATCTGACACATGCAATGACAGCCTTATTGCAACTGGGGATCATGCTAACAACACTTTTGCACTGCTAATTGTTTTTTTTTTTTTGCAGCCAATGAAGATTGCTACCCAGAACGTAGTAGGCATGATCAGCTCTTGAGGGCAAGCTGAAAATGGGTAATCAAGAAACACAAATAATTTAAAACTGTTTTGAGCATAAATAAATACAAAATATACAACTACTAGCCATGTGCGCCCAACTACGTTGCGCGTGTTAAAAGTTGACTGTGAAGGGCTCCCTGTTTAAACGCGGCTGCCAGTCGTGAACTGGGCCCTTTGTCGCACAGCATTATGATTTTTTATAAGGGAAACCAAATTACAAAACAAAACCCTTGGACATTGATTCGATAGGAATGGCCTACTCGGAATCACTGTCCGAATAGTAATTATGTGATGGTGGAGCAGCATTTCTGCTTCTCTCCGTTCATAGTCCATCTCGTTTTCACGACGCTGTCGTTTCCTCTCACAATCTCTTCTCAACCTTTCTCCAATCTCGCAGGTTGCTTTGAGGCAATCCAAAGAGTAAGGAAGAACCAATGCTTCTTTCTTGAACTCCAAACGCCGACTGATGGAAAATCATAGAAGTGTGTCCGACTTATATACTCTGACTGCTGACTCCAAGAAGCGGGTGAACATTTGATTTGGACGAAGTGCTGCCAATGACGGTCGATAGAAACACAAAAAACCACAGTCTCGACAACGAAGCAGGTGTCGACCCCAGATCTAAACACAAAGAGTGGTGTCGACGCCAGATCTAAACACAAAGAGTGGTATCGACAGTGTTTGTAAACAAAAGTAACAACCAAGGTGTTGTGTATTCAACCAGTACAAACAGCACATAGTCTCCTTTAGTTCAATCCTCTTTAATCACCACACTCCAACCTCATCCAACGATCCTCCCCCTCACTTCCTCTCCTCCTCCATTACTACTGCCCTCTACTGAACACAGCAGGAACACCACACAAGGCAGTGAATTCGCGGACAAACAAAGATCAAGATCCAAATGAAGATTATATATAAAGATATTTGAATTATAAATATACAAATCCATCTAAACAAAAAATGGTTTTGTTTAAGCATTTGAGTAAATACTGTGAATATCAGAAATAAATGTCCTCACCCTGTTCACAACAAAGATGGACACATGAACAATGCAAGGTCTTAAAAAAAACATTTTTTTATCAGCAATATTGATAAGGTAGTGGAAAATAGAGAAGCCGATTTCAGAGGACATAATGCTCAGCAAGGTACAGATAATAGTAAGTGTGATATGATACAGATCTGGTTTTAAAATATAAAATGAACAACTTATGTGACCTTGTAAGAAAAATAATATATGAACCACAGCCCAGTCAATACTCCTGACCACTGGAGTCAGAAAGGCCTAATGCTTGCTTCATTCTTATCTGCATGATGTTTTTCCAGTGAAGAGTTCTGTTCGGTGCAACATCTGCAGTAATGTGGGCTCTGCAACGGTCCGTCGTGGTGAAGACAGCTGAACCAAAAAGTGAGGTTGTCGATTTACCAGTCGGTCTACGTTCCCACGAGCTTTGGGTAGTGACCGAAAGAGCAAGATGGTGGATACAAGCGGCCGAAATGAGTTTTCTCCACAGGGTGGCTGGACTTTCCCTTACAGATAGGGTGAGGAGTTCAGTTATCCAGGAGAGACTCGGAGTAGAATCGCTGCTCCTCCGCATTGAGAGGAATCAGTTGAGGTGGTTTGGGCATCTGGTCAGGATGCCCCCTGGATGCCTCCCTAGGGGGGTGTTCCGGGCATGTCCCACTGGGAGAAGGCCACGGGGCAGACCCAGGACACGCTGGAGGGATTATATCTCCCGGCTGGCATGGGAATGCCTCGGGGTCCCCCCAGAGGAGCTGGAGGAGGTGGCCGGGGAGAGGGAGGTCTGGGCTTCTCTGCTTAGGCTGCTGCCTCCACGACCCGACTTCAGATAAGCGGTGGACAATGGATGGATGGAATTCTGTTCTTTACCACATACAGTATATTCTTAATTCATGTAAGCTACAAATACAAATATTTAAAGAAGCACTTAAACTTGGAACCTACCATTATTAAATATCATCAACTAGGGCTTATAATGGAATGCAGAATCTTCAACATAATTATGATAACATAGTCTGTGTTAGAGTATGACAACATTGTTACAATGAAAATAAAACTGTACCAAGTAACAGGAGCTTTTACTTCTTGATTCTTGGCCAAAAGAGAATTTGTTAAATGGATGGGAGGAATATAAAGAATATAAAGTTATTTTGCATAAGGTAACCCAGAAAGAATGAAAGGCTGGAATTATAAAAAATGTCTCATTCTGTGGTTTTGTAACCTTTTCTAGTACAGGAGAGAAAGAAAGGTAGTGTGAGGAGACAACTTGATGTAATGCAATAGGAGATTGTGCTGGGTAATGACAAATATTCCACAAATTAAATGAAACTGTTAAAGTGGTAGAACAGCAAATACTCTGCTATAGGTGCAGCACATATATAGTACTGTGCAAAAGTTTTAGGCAGGTGTGAAAAAAATGCTGTAAACAAAGTGCTTTCAGAAATATAAATAATGATTGTTTATTGTTATCAATTTACAAAATGCAAAGTGAGCGAACAAAAGAAAAATCTAAATCAAATCAATATTTGGTGTCACTACCTTTTGCCTTCAAACCAGCATCAATTCTTATAAGTCCACTTGCACAAAGTCAGGGATTTTGTAGGATTCTAGTCAGGTGTCTGATCAACCAATTCTACCAAACAGGTGCTAATGATCATCAATGTCACACGTAGGTTGAAACACAGTCATTAACTGAAACAGAAACAGCTGTGTAGGAGGCTTAAAACTGGGTGAGGAACAGCCAAACTCTGCTACCAAGGTGAGGTTGTGGAAGACAGTTTCATTTCATGGCAAGATTGAGCACAGCAACAAGACACAAGGTAGTTCTACTGCATCAGCAAGGTCTCTCCCAGACAAAGATTTCAAAGCAGACTGGGGTTTCAAGATGTGCTGTTCAAGCTCTTTTGAAGAAGCACAAAGAAACGTGCAACGTTGAGGATCGTAGACGCAGTGGTCGGCCAAGGAAACTTAGTGCAGCAGATGAAAGACACATCAAGCTTATTACCCTTCGAAATCGGAAGATGTCCAGCAGTGCCATCAGCTCAGAACTGGCAGAAACCAGTGGGACCTAGGTACACCCATCTACTGTCTAGAGAAGTCTGGACAGATGTGGTCTTCAGGGAAGAGTTGCAGCCAAAAAGCCATACCGCCGACGTGGAAACATGGCCAAGCGACTTAAGTATGCACGAAAACATAGGAACTGGGGTGCTGTAAACAAAGAATGCTTTCAAAAATGGAAGTGTTAATCATTTATTTTCATCAATCAACAAAATGCAGTGAATGAACAAAAGAGAAATCTAAATCAAATCAATATTTGGTGTGACCACCCTTTGCCTTCAAAACAGCATCAATTCTTCTAGGTACACTTGCACACAGTTTTTGAAGGAACTTGGCTGGTAGTTTGGTGTTCCAAACATCTTGGAGAACTAACCACAGATCTTCTGTGGATGTAGGCTTCCTCACATCCTTCTGTCTCTTCATGTAATCCTAGACACACTCGATGATGTTGAGATCAGGGCTCTGTGGGGGCCATACCATCACTTCCAGGACTTCTTGTTCTTCTTTACGCTGAAGATAGTTCTTAATGACTTTGGCTGTATGTTTGGTGTCGTT
Source organism: Erpetoichthys calabaricus (assembly GCF_900747795.2). Taxonomy (NCBI): domain Eukaryota; kingdom Metazoa; phylum Chordata; class Cladistia; order Polypteriformes; family Polypteridae; genus Erpetoichthys; species Erpetoichthys calabaricus. The sequence goes on from NC_041408.2 coordinate 18,082,279, forward strand.
GTCCTGCTGCAGAATAAATTTGGGGCCAATCATATACCTCCCTGATGGTATTGCATGATGGATAAGTATCTGCCTGTATTTCTCAGCACTGAGAACACCATTAATCCTGACCAAATCTCCAACTCCATTTGCAGAAATGCAGCCCCAAACGTTCAAGGAACCTCCACCATGCTTCACTGTTGCCTGCAGACACTCATTATTGTACCGCTCTCCAGCCCTTCGACAAACAAACTGCCTTCTACTACAGCCAAATATTTCAAATTTTGACTCATCAGTCCAGAGCAACCGGCTGCCATTTTTCTGCACCCCAGTTCCTATGTTTTCGTGCATACTTGAGTCGCTTGGCCTTGTTTCCAAGTCGGAGGTATGGCTCTTTTTCGCTGCAACTCTTCCATGAAGACCACTTCTGGCCAGACTTCTCCGGACAGTAGATGGGTGTACCTGGGTCCCACTGGTTTCTGCCAGTTCTGAGCTGATGGCACTGCTGGACATCTTCCGATTTCGAAGGGTAATAAGCTTGATGTGTCTTTCATCTGCTGCACTAAGTTTCCTTGGCCGACCACTGCATCTACGATCCTCAACGTTGCCCGTTTCTTTGTGCTTCTTCAAAAGAGCTTGAACAGCACATCTTGAAACCCCAGTCTGCTTTGAAATCTTTGTCTGGGAGAGACCTTGCTGATGCAGTATAACCACCTTGTGTCTTGTTGCTGTGCTCAATCTTGCCATGACATGAAACTGTCTTCCACAACCTCACCTTGGTAGCAGAGTTTGGCTGTTCCTCACTCAGTTTTAAGCCTCCTACACAGCTGTTTCTGTTTCAGTTAATGACTGTGTTTCAACCTACGTGTGACATTGATGATCATTAGCACCTGTTTGGTAGAATTGGTTGATCAGACACCTGACTAGAATCCTACAAAATCCCTGACTTTGTGCAAGTGTACCTATAAGAATTGATGCTGGTTTGAAGGCAAAAGGTAGGAACACCAAATATTGATTTGATTTAGATATTTCTTTTGTTCGCTCACTTTGCATTTTGTAAATTGATAACAATAAACAATCATTATTTATATTTCTGAAAGCATTCTTTGTTTACAGCATTTTTTCACACCTGCCTAAAACTTTTGCACAGTACTGTACACTATTAGATCCTTTGATGAAGGTTAAAAAGATTGCACAATCAAGGTATTTCAAACCTTTTTATTGTTATTCAAATGAAAATCTGTCATAAATATTTGCTAAGAAGACATTTATGTTACTGCGCCCATCCTTTGTAGAAACAGAGAAAAGGCTTTATGGGGTTTTCGGTACGGTTTCAGTGTGTGCTAGAATACCTTTCATTAGAAACTTCATCTATGGTTCTGTACGCAGATTTTTCTTACTTTCGATTCAATTTATGTCGCTTCTCCCTTAATACTTTTTGAGTTGGACCTAGTGCATGGATACATATCCACAGGTGTGTATGTCACCATTCTGCATACATGTAGAGCAGTCAGACAGTTATGTCATTCCAGATTGTGTTATTGCTAATGTAGGCTACCTGGTGTGTCCTGAAGAGCAATGGGCTGACAGGTTTGGGTACTATTTGGGACCCCCTCGATCTTTAGAGAACAGGCATGTGATGACTGTGAGTCAGCAAACACCCTGCATGGAAAAGCTAAACAGAGTCACATATAGCATGCTTTCTATTTCATGGGTATGAAGTCCACATATGTTTACTTTATTGGCCTCTCTGTAGACGTAAATATTATGTCCCTGGATTTGTATTTCAGTTTGTGGTGTCAGTTTACAAGTTCTTGATTGGGAAAGCAAAGACTAAATCTGACCGAGATGTGTCAGCTGCTTCAGACTACATGCATCAATGACGCCAGATATTAAAATACCCAAGTAGCCCTTACAAGAGCACAAAGCAGGTGCCAGGGATCAGTTCACCACTTGGGACAGTCGCTGTAGGAAAGCTAAACCCTCACATTGTCATAGTTAGAGCACAAACAGCAGAGTTGCACTGAGTTACTACAGAAAAGACAGGCAGATCCAAAAGAACCAAGAGAGAAGAGAAATAACTTATACGTACAGTAAATGTTATAGGAAAGACAAACCTAGGCAGACATTACGTGACAGACTGGCATGAAATGACTGGTGGATAAAAGGGACAGAAATTTAACAACTCAGATTTTAGGAGACACACCAATATGCTGTGACTGGGCTACATGGTCTGTTGATTCAGTTGAGATGTTTTATTTCTAATTTTGCTGAATAATTTACACTGATATTATGAGTAATGACAAATACGGCATAAGAGTGGTGTAATTTTCACCTGCCCTGTGCCTCTTCATGTTCTACAGTAGGAGGAAATCCTCATAAAAAAATAATCATTTTATTAGATCATTTGTCAAATTTGTAACAATACTTTGTTTACATTAAACTAAAATATAAATTATTCTCTCTGGCAGAAGATTACCTAACCTTACTGAACAGCTAAGCAAAAAGGATTTACATAAGGAACAGGAGATGTGTGGTTTATCTGATGGATGGGAAATAGGATAATTTTGTGTCAAAGCTTTCCTTACTGATTACAATTTGAAGGATGGACCTCCTACATACCTCACAGTAGTATCGTACGACTCAGGATGGATGCAAGTCTGGTCTAGTGGGTTGAACTGTGGAGCAGAGCTTGACGCGGCAGCCTTACTCTTCTTGGAGGATGCTTTGCTAGTTGACTCTTCAGTGCTTGTTGCTTCTCCGTATGGTTGACTGCCACTGTTGAACAACAGAACACAACAGATCAAGAGGAAATGTAATTTAAGACGGAGCTTGGAATGATCCAGAATTCAGTTGTATGAGACCAAACAGAATGCATTTCCCAAATGATCTTAAAGATGTCAAATTATTTTTCTAAAATTGTCTCCTGCTTAAAAAAATAGATAGAGATAGATAGATAGATAGATAGATAGATAGATAGATAGATAGATAGATAGATAGATAGATAGATAGATACTTTAAGGCAAAGATGGGCTAATCATGAAGGGGGGTGCAGTGGTGAGCCAATCCTGTAAGTGTCTTTCACCCAATGAATTTGAGGAAATTGTCAAGCTAGCTATTACAGAAATTCACTCACTCACAATTATTAGGGAAGTCTGTTCATTTCTTGCTGTTGTCAACATATAATAAGTAAGTAGAAAGGGATCCCAAAATGTGCCATGAGGTCCATGTTGAGCAACATCAGGTTACTGGACACATTTGCTCTAGTATTAATTTTTTTTATCAGTCAGTCATTTTCTAACCCGCCATATCCTAACACAGGGTCACGGGGGTCTGCTGGAGCCAAACCCAGCCAACATAGGGCGCAAGGCAGGAAGAAATCCCGGGCAGGGTACCAGTCCACCGGAGGGCACACACACACTAGGGAGAATTTAGGATCGCCAATGCACCTAACCTGCATGTCTTTGGACTGTGGGAGTAAACTCACGCAGACACGGGGAGAACATGCAAACTCCATGCAGGGAGGACCCTAATTTTTTATTTATTACTTCATTTATTCAAAACACAAAGGAGCACTCTAGATCAGAATTTCCCAACCTCTGGGCTGCAGTCAAACGCTGGACAAAACTTTTAATGTCAACTAGCCAACATTTTTCCCTGAATGGTACACATTAACAAGTAACTGGTAAATAAATATTCTACTTTTAAATACTGTATGCATAATAGATAAAGATCCATAAAGAACTCAAAACACGGATGATTATTACCGAATCAAATGCAATGTCTATTTGTCTTTATAATGGGTAACCCCGGCTTATCTGATTTTCACATGTTTGTAGAAATTTGGGGTAAGTGAAGAGAGTGCAGAGAAGAATAGGCTTTAGATAGATAAGATAGATAGATAGATAGATAGATAGATAGATAGATAGATAGATAGATAGATAGATAGATAGATAGATAGATAGATAGATAGATAGATAGATAGATAGATAGATAGATAGATAGATAGATAGATAGATACTTTATTAATCCCGATGGGAAATTCACAAGTCTGCTGGTGACTGATTCGACTTGAATTTCTGTGCATTCTGTGCACACGTCTATTGCACAAGGTAAAATGTGAGCTTTTCTGCAATAGTGTGCACTTTCATAAATGTGATGTGTAACGAGATGATGTCCTGAGGTAAGGGCCTGCTAGTTTGTGGTTCAAACAAACTTTAATGTTGCTGGTGAAGCCTTTCATTTTTTCATTTAAGAACAAGTTGAACAATTTACTACTGCATGTAGCATGCTTTGTTTCCAAATACCTTTATAGTTTGAAAGGCTTCATGCTTTTGTTAGTAACACATAACGGCTGTTGCTTGCCACATTTCACAGTAAAAGTAAATCTAAACCTCAGAAAATCTGGGTTGTATATTCTTTTAACAGTCCAGTTTGGTACAATTTTTTGGGAGGCTGACATGGAATTGGAAGAGTTTGGAGTATGTGATGCTATTTCAGGAACTTGGCCATATTTGTTGGCTATCTTAATGAGACAGGTTGTCATCTGCTCATAACTGGACTCCACGTCAGTCGTTTCATTTCCCCAGTATCCAAATGTGCCTTTGACTGTGTGCAGAACTGATATCAGCAATCAGTAGCCCCCCTAAAACATTAAACATTTTTAACTTAAGCTGATGATCTAAGGTGTCCAGTGACCAACTGTTGTAGATAAAAGAATGGTATGGATGAAAAACTGTAAAACAAAGAAACAAATTCCAAAAAATAATCAAGGAAGATATTTCATCTACTGAGTCTCATCCAAATCAGTGTCTGGATATTTTGAATAAATGTCTTATGATTATTTTCTATGTTTAAACTGACATGTGTATGTATTAAATTTTGTACATAAATAAGCAAACCTTCTAAAATATTGGGGATTATACCAGGCCCCTCAACCAGAAGAATTATCAAGCTGGGTTTCACTGGAATACTTGGGTTCCAGTTTTGTTCTGTTACCCTGCAATTTACCCCAAAATGCCTGGGTTAGATTATATGAGTGTAAGAGGCTTTCGATTCCCCTTTTTCCTCCATTAACTGATCTTAAGCACTTTCTAGCAGAAATCACCTCATGGAGATGCACTTTAGTTCAGATGCCTGTTTGCCTCTGTGGTGTTAAATGGACTAATACATTTATAGGCACCCTCCAAAGGAATCCATGGACAAGGAACTGTAAAATATTACAATAAACAAAAAGGTGCAGTTAACTCTTATCGCTGAAGATTTATCTTGTAATTGACTCTACTGATATGCATTTTATTGTGGCATGATTTGTGAAGCAACCAGTGATGGCGAGTTCAGTGAAGAGATCCATATTAAAAAAAAAATGTGAATGACGCAGCATAGTGTAAGGAGATAAGCTATCCATCCATCCATCCATCCATTTTCCAACCCGCTGAATCCGAACACAGGGTCACGGGGGTCTGCTGGAGCCAATCACTGCCAACACAGGGCACAAGGCAGGGAACCAATCCTGGGCAGGGTTCCAACCCACCGCAGGACACACACAAACACACCCACACACCAAGCACACACTAGGGCCAATTTAGAATCGCCAATCCACCTAACCTGCATGTCTTTGGACTGTGGGAGGAAACCGGAGCGCCCGGAGGAAACCCACGCAGACACGGGGAGAACATGCAAACTCCACGCAGGGAGGACCCGGGAAGCGAACCCGGGTCCCCAGGTCTCCCAACTGCGAGGCAGCAGCGCTACCCACTGCGCCACTGTGCCGCCCGAGATAAGCTAGAACAAGCAATTTATATTTATGTTAGCAATACAGAAGCTAACAATGTGTTACTTTTAAAACTGAATGGTGTATTAAATTGATCCAGGTCCATTTCAATGTGCACAATCAACAGTATGCATTAACAAGGCATTTTATAGTGCATTTCCAAACTGAAAACCTCATCCACCTTAATAAAAGTGTGTGTGCGTGTGTTTATATATCTTTCCGGTTGCCATGTCTCTGTCATATGGAATTCATTAAAGCAGTGCTAATATTTGCAACTCGCCAACTGTTGAAATGAAAAATTCAATGCATTTTACTACAACTTGCACTACAAAATGCACTCCAATAGATGGTGCACTGCAAACAGATTTCAACTTGTCTTAGACGGGTAGCAGAGCTAGTAAAAACAAATTAACAAAATTTGTAGTGCAATTACAAATAGCACTGCAGTTTTTGACAGCCACTGAAATGACCATGGGAAGGACTTGGCATCAACTTTACTGTAGAAATAAAAAAATAACTAAAAAAGCTGAAACACAGAAAAGAAAGTTAACTTCAGAGAGCTAATGAGCATTTCTACAAAAAAAAAAATATAATACTTTTTAAAAATCACGCTTATATTAAGTTAAAAAGTGTACTAAAAAGTAAAAAATAAGTCTCTCATACATCACTTGTAAAATAAAAGCGTGGGCACTTTCGTCAATCAATAAAACCTTAGCAAAAGTATATATATATATATATATATATATATATATATATATAAAAGTATATATATATATATATATAAATATATATTATTTTCAACTTTTTAGTCTTGAGTTTGTTTTAGTATAATTTTGTAATCAATATTTTAACACTTCCTTTAACATTTCTATCTGTTACTTCTTCTTCTTCCGGCTGCTCCTGTTAGTGGTTGCCACAGTGGATCATCTTTCTCCATCTCTTCCTGTCCTCACCATCCTGCTCTGTTACCCCCATCACCTGCATGTCCTCTCTCACCACATCCATAAACCTTCCCTTAGGCCTTCCTCTTTTCCTCTTCTCTGGCAGCTCTATCCTTAGCATCCTTCTCCCAATATTCCCAGTATCTCTTCTCTTTACATGTCCAAACCAACACAATCTCGCATCTCTGACTTTGTCTCCCAACCGTTCAACTTGAGCTGACCCTCTAATGTCCTCATTTCTAATCCTGTCCATCCTCGTCACACCCAATGCAAATCTTAGCATCTTTAACTCTGCCACCTCCAGCTCTGTCTCCTGCTTTCTGGTCAGTGCCACCGTCTCCAACCCATATACCATAGCTGGTCTCACTACTGTCCTGTAGACCTTCCCTTTCACTCTTGCTGATACCCGTCTGTCACAAACCTGCTCCCTACTATCGCTACAGATCACAATGTCATCAGCAAACATCATAGTCCACGAAGACTCCTGTCTAATCTCGTCTGTCAACCTGTCCATCACCATTGAAAATAAGAAAGGGCTCAGAGCTGATCCCTGATGTAATCCCACCTCCGTCACTCCTACTGCAGACCTCACCACTGTCACACTTCCCTCCTACATATCCTGTACAACTCTTACATACTTCTCTGCCACTCCCGACTTCCTCATACAATACCACAGCTCCTCTTGAGGCACCCTGTCATATACTTTCTCCAGGTCCACAAAGACGCAATGCAACTTCTTCTGGCTTTCTCTAAACTTCTCCATTAACATCTTCAGAGCAAACATTGCATCTGTGGTGCTCTTTCTTGGCATGAAACCATACTGCTGCTCACTAATCATCACCTCACTTCTTAACCTAGCTTCCACTACTCTTTCCCATCACTTCATGCTGTGGCTCATCAATTTTATTCCCCTGTAGTTACTACAGTCCTGCACATCCCCCTTATTCTTAAATATCGGCACCAGTACACTTCTTCTCCACTCCTCAGGCATCCTCTCATTTTCCAAGATTCCAATAAGCAATCTGGTTAAAAACTCCACTGCCATCTCTCCTAAACACCTCCATGCTTCCATAGGTATGTCATCTGGACCAACGGCCTTTCCATTCTTCATAGCTGTCCTTACTTCCTCCTTGCTAATCTGTTGCACTTCCTGATTCACTCTCGTTTTCTTCATTTATCAGCCTCTCAAAGTACTCTTTCCATCTGCTCAATACGCACTACTTGCTTGTGAGTATGTTCCCATCTTTATCCTTTATCATCCTAACCTGCTGCATATCTTTCCCAGCTCGGTCCCTCTGTCTAGCCCACAGGTCCTTTTTTCTCTCCTTAGTGTCCAACCTCTCATACAACTCATCATACGCCTTTTCTTTAGCCTTCGCCACCTCTCTCTTCACCTTGCACCTTATCTCCTTGTACTCTTGTCTACTTTCTTCATCTCTCTGACTGTCCCACTTCTTCTTTCCCATCCTCTTCCTCTGTGTACTCTCCTGTATTTCCTCATTCCACCACCAGGTTTCCTTTTCCTCCTTCCTTTTTGCAGATGTCACGCCAAGAACCCTTCCTGCTGTTACCCTTACTACATCTGCTGTAGTTTCCCAGCTGTCTGGTAACTCTTCACTGCCACTCATATTTCTATCCATTACTAGCGCCATCTATTGGTGAAATCTTGAACTATTCTTCATATGAAAATTTCATTTCTTAATTAACATGGATTAATTGATCAATTAGTGAAACTGGTTATTGATTTATGTATTGTCATCGGAAGTGAGTAAGTGTGCAAAATTTCAAGCCATTTTGACAATAGGAAGTGGGTTAAATATCGATTACAAGATTTATACCAGACAACAAACAGGTTAAGTTAAAAGAAGCATAGTAATAATAATAAAAAGAAAATTTAAACTTGTATATTTAAATTAGCCTCACTAGTGGACTTTCAGTAAATAAGGAATTCTGAAGCATAAAAACTACAAAACTAAATTAACACTTAAAAATAATCTGACAACAAAGTTTTAAAACAACGAGAAGTCCAGCATCAGAAGATACTACAGTAGAGTCTCGCTTATCCAACATAAACGGGCCGGCAGAACATCGGAGAAGCTAAAATGTCGGATAATGGGAGGTGTTAAGAAAAAGCCTATTAAACGTCAAACTATGTTATAATTTTACACATTACGAACCTAATATGGAATAATAATGGAACCTCGGTTCACGAAAATCTCTGAACACGTACAAATCGGGTTATGACCAAAAAGTTTGCCAAACTTTTGCCTCTGTTCACGACCACATACTCGGTATATGAACAAGCCAGTTTCCCTTTCGGTTTGTGCGCGCCGATGATTTCCACACGTGTTCAGTCTCTCCCTGTGCATTCCCTGTGCAGCGAGAGAGAGACACACATGCACACACATCAGAGAGGGCTGGCCACATAATCCACTGTAATCACGTTTTACAACAAAACAACAGAAAAATTTAACTAAAAAAAAGAACTTAGCAACAAAACAAAGACTACACTCACGCTTGCAACTTGCAGTTATTGTTGCTGATTGATGCGTTTTTTTGTTTTTTTTTGCGGTGGGACGTCGGATTACACAGAATGTTGGATAAGCGAAGGTTGGATAAGCGAGACTCTACTGTATATTGTTTCATGGGTTTATAGCAGAAAAACAAAACAAACACTCGAGTATTTACATCGACAGATATCGAGCATAAAAGATGGGAAAGCAGTAGCACATTAATTTACATTTTAAATTAGGAAATGAACAAATAACTTTTCATCAGAGGAAATAGGCATGTGGTAAATATAGTGTTAAAAGAAACTGGACACTATAATTAAAGTTTACTGATAGTAACTTTTCAGACCGCATTCTGACACAACTTAAGTAACCTTTGCGATTTATGTAATAACAAAATATACTCTTGATGTTTTAGAATCATGTCCATTATTTCAGTGTAAAGGCGTATAAAATTCTAAACATGCAGGTAGAAGACAACAGGTGTCAGAAGAATTACAAATAGTATTATAGAAACAGTGCATGACTCCACAGTACTGCGCCATTCTCCCCTACATCTCAGCCCAGGCCCTAGTGACTTTAACTGTTTAATTTTTTTTATCCCTGTTGCAGAAACTGTGATACCTCTTACACTTTGGGGCTTCAACAAACATACACCCAACTAATTTAGTTTTACTTTGCCTGGAATAAAAAAAGAAAAAAAAGCTGGCTACCATTACCCGTGGATTAGCCAGTTTGGTTGTCCGATTCATTTATATTACTATACATTGTGCTAAGGCTAGCCTCACAATGATGTGTAACTCCATCTATTTTTCTGAATAGAAAATAAGCATTACCAGAGCCTACGAAAAAACTCAGAGATCCGGCCCACCTTAAATCGCTTCTTAAATCCGTTCACACCTCTCCGCCAGCATCCTTTGTCCTCTAAATGTGCTGATAAAAGACAAGCTGCCAGCAGCCGGCTATTCCATCCCCCCACCGACTTAAAACGTGAGCGAACTTTTCCCAGCTCATGCCTTGATTGATTATCTGGGAGTGAAGTGGAGTTTTACAGTGGAAATAATAGATCTTTATTTGGAACACACGCATTTCATGCGTGTTCCGTTTCTAAAGTAATCTGTGTAAACACATTGTTAAAACAGAAACTTTTTCATATTTTAGTAATAAATGTTACAAAATGTAGCAGGCATAAACTATAGAATATGTAAAGCCCGAGTTCCAAAGATCAAATAAACACTTTCACAAAAGCTTCAAGGTTGGTACAACAGTTTCCGTGGCGTAGCGCATTAAGATTTTCTTCTTAGAACACAGCAGGTCTGTGTGGCACGGCAAAGCTAAGTTCGATTCCCCGCTGGGGATGAAATGTTGCTTTTTTTTTTTCTTTTTAACCTCAAACGGACATAAAATTTATAAATTGGTATGGACTGTCAGGTAATGAGATCGTTATATTTTCATGTGGGATGCTCCTTTTAAAATATTTTTTTAACAATTGAGACTGCAATTAACATGAACAACTGTCCTTATAACTTATTTTTTTCAAGATCCATAACACACAGACAGACAGAGCACTGCGTAATAGAGAGACAGACAGGCAGAGATATACAAACAAACAGGGAAGGCACGTGTACTGAAAGAAAAAAAAATCAACATGTGTGTTGTTTCTGCAGCACTGAATAAGCTCACGGCGCTCTAACATCAACCCTCCCCCGATCTGACTCTCTAAGTAACAGCGCAAGTACAGACACAAACCAAGTGTAATCAAGAGTCCTGGTTCGATCCCCACTCACTCCTATATTTGCCGTTTTCAGTAGTAAGCTGCTCTTTTTGTTAATATTATACAGTACACACATGCACTTGGTTTGAATAACAGTGCTGCAGGAACAACGCACATGTTGACGTTTTTTTTTCTTTCAGTACATGTGCCTTCCCTGTTTATTTATATATCTCTGCCTGTCTGTCTCTCTATTACGCAGTGCTCGGTCTGTCTGTGTGTTATGGATCTTAAAAATAACAGTTTTAGGGACAGTTGTTCATGTTAATTGCAGTCTCAATTGTTAAAAAAATATTTTAAAAGGAGCATCCCATATGAAAATATAACAATCTCATTAACTGACAGTGCATACCAATTTATAAATTTTATGTCCGTTTGAGGTTAAAAAGAAAAAAAAAAAAGCAACAGTTTATCCCCAGCAGGGAATCGAACTCAGGTCTGTGAGGCACGGCAAAGCTGCTGTGCTCTAAGAGGCAAATCTTAGCACGCTACGCCACGGAAACTGTTGTATCCTCTTTGAAGCTTTTGTGAAAGTGTTTATTTGATCTTTGGAACTCGGGCTTTACATATTCTATAGTTTATGCCTACTACATTTTGTAACATTTATTACTAAAATATGAACAAGTTTCTGTTTTAACAATGTGTTTACACAGATTACTGTAGAAACGGAACAAGCATGAAATGCGTGTGTTCCAAATAAAGATCTATTATTTCCACTGTAAAACTCCACTTCACTCCCAGATAATCAATCAAGGCATGAGCTGGGAAAAGTTCGCTCACGTTCTGAGTCGGTGGGGGGATGGAATAGCCGGCTGCTGGCAGCTTGTCTTTTATCAGCACATTTAGAGGACAAAGGATGCTGGCGGAGAGGTGTGAACGGATTTAAGAAGCGATTTAAGGTGGGCTGGATCTACGAGTTTTTTCGTAGGCTCTGGTAATTCTAGTGTTAAGGGCATCGAAAATGACACTAGCTAAACTGTTTTAGTGTACAGTGTCACAGATGAGCGAGGACACTGCCCGGCCGGGACGCATGGACAGTTCCCGAGTTGGACGATACTTCTCCTCGGCCACAAGAGGGCCTAATTGGGGGCCACAGGAATGGAGCCAGGACACTCACCACTATGAGAAGACGTGGCCACCGCCAGGGGGCGCCCGGACAGTTAGGGAGTCCTGGATGGCAGCACTTCCGCCACACCAGGAAGTGCTGCCGGAAGTAATCCCAAGGGCACCCGGTGTGCTTCCAGGTGCTCTTCTGACACTTCCGCCACACCAGGAAGGCATGTCAGGGGGAGCACCTGGGGCTCATCTGGGTCATAATAAAAGGGGCCGCCTCCCTCCACTAAGTGAGCCAGAGTTGGGAGGAAGAAGACGAAGCTTGTGAGGAGGGCGAGAGGAGGTCGAAGGTGAAAGAGAAAGAGAAGAAGAAGAAGAGAGAAGGAGAGGAGGTTGAAGGTGAGAAGAGAAGAAGAGAGAAAGAGAAGACGAAAGAGTTGGTGAAGGAAGGCATTGTGGTGCTGAAAGAAAATAAAAGAAGTGTGTTTGGACATTTTGGTGTCTGTCTGTCTGTGTCTGGGGGTATGCTTTCCACAACGGGCAGAGTGCTTTCTGCATAGTTTGGAAACACGTTGTCCTAAAGAGCACCATCAGACATTTACTGTAGTGATATATGCATTGTCTGTTTCTTATTTACAAATGGGGAATATTTATAGTCTGCGGTGGGTTGGCACCCTGCCCGGGATTGGTTCCTGCCTTGTGCCCTGTGTTGGCTGGGATTGGCTCCAGCAGACCCCCGTGACCCTGTGTTCGGATTCAGCGGGTTGGAAAATGGATGGATGGAATATTTATAGTACGATTGTTTTAGAAACACTTCTGCATTTTCTTGGATCAACAATTAACCATTTATCTTTTTCTGAAAAGTTAACAAACCTTCTTATGGTTAATGGTTGTCTTCTTTTTAGGTTTTTGAATTACATTTATTAGTATTATGAAAAGTAAGCTAGATTATTGTGATTATTGTGTCTTTGTTCATATCAATCTTCCCTAGCCCTAACTCCAATGAGGAACATCCACAATTGCACAAAGACGTAGATGGCCACACCTGACAATTACTATTCCACAAAGACCCCCACCTATCATGTGATCAGAGATTCTCTGTCTCACTCTCCCTCAATAATTATATAAAAACACACTTCAGTAATAAAGCTCTTAGATTATTTATGTCCCAATTAACACTAATTACAAGATGACATCCTGGTAAAATGATATCACGTCCAACTGGGAATAAATCTCAGTTCAAATATTTGAACTTGTTTGCAGTGAATTTGCTTCCCAGAGCTCTATATCCCATGTGGCCCTAACCTGTGGCTTTTTAGACAGTTACTGAACTTGCAATTGTTACTCCTAATTAGGCCCTCCCGGCTGGATTCTTAATTGCTTTTCTGCTCCCTTCCAAGCCCTGCAGGGAAGCCTGAGACACTCTACACTCCCTTTACAATTCAGCAGTAAAATAAAAAGAGACAAATCTCATAATTCCATGTCAAACAGTCCTCAAGCAGTGCTTATTGTTAGAAGGATCATATCTGACGAGTGGCTTCATTTATTTCTGCAATATAGACTGTGAGGTCAGAAAACTAAAACGAAACACTCTTACCTGCAAGTGTTCCTTAAATTCTCAGGATTGATTCTTATAAAGCCCGCACACTGTTGGAAGCTGGTTGGGCCCACTCCTTTCACCTTTTTCAGTTGTTCCCTGTTTATAAACGGTCCATTTTTCTCTCGCCATTCAATAATATTCTTGGCTCGTCCTGCATTCAGTCCTGCAACATGTCTGAGAAAAATGAAACCAATAATGTATATCTTGCTTTTCTACTCAGCTTTGGACTTACAGCAGTCCCATAAGGAAAGGCTCAACAGCCCTTGAAAACATATTTGTTGATTTAGCAACTCTTAGGCAAAACAAAATCTTCATTTCATTGACCATATATACATATCTGCATGATAAACGTGGAGCTATTACTATGAATTTCATCTGTATTAATGTTTTTTCCTTTACGTTTTATACCTAAAGTAGAGATCTGCAATATTGTCTATGCTAGCAATTTAATGCCTAAACGAATGGACTAGAGTGGAGTGATTATACCAAGAATATGTAAGCACATGTGTGTTGCACGTTCTTTATGCCATTCTCAAAGGCAAAGACTTGCTGCTAAAAGATCAGATCAATAAACCTGACTTATAACAAAATTATATTATGGACATCTATCTTCATTAAACATTTTGGACTTTCAACCAATGGTTCTGTGTTGTAGCAGGTCCACAGCTCACATTAAAAAGGCCACTTTTTAAATAAATAGTCACCGCACTCGGGGCTTAGAGGGGGGGCATGGTAGTATGGCTGGAGCGGTTCCCGGATGATGCGTGCTGCAGGACGGTCCTCACTTAAGTGCACATGTGAGGAGTCATCCGCATCTGTAATTGTTGCTGGGAGCTGCTGATTGCCACACCTGATCCACGTCCCCGGATCATTTAATAGAAGCGTGAGGCAGAAGAAGAGAGGAGAAAAGATAAGAGAGAAGGACGGAGGTTAAGGGGAAGAAGGCCGGAGAAGTGGGGAGCCGGTGTGAGCGTGCGACAGCAGGCTCGCTTGAGCAAAGGCAGGCAGCTGGAAGGAGAGCCCTGAGAGAATGTTTGGCCGACACTCAGGGTGGATGGATTGGGTCACTCCTGCTGAGCTTTTCAGAGGAGCAGGAGTGACCAGGATCATGGACGGCTTGCCACGTAAGGCCAAGAAGGCAGTGGCAGTCGTGGAGGCTTTGGGTGTGTGCGCCATGGCCGCCGGGAGAAGAAACCCAAGTTTCTCGGTCTGGCTGGAACCCGACGTAGCAGGGGATCGGAGGGCTACCAGACCAGTATTGAAGGAGCTGCATTTTGCTGGTAGGGCGACATCCCCTGTTGCGGGGCCCAGAAAGGAGAAGCAGGGGATTTGCCAGGTTAAAGAAGTATGCACCTGATTTTTAAAGAGACTGCTTCCAGCCATTATTTTAACCTCGTTTTTAAAAAGGATTTATTCATTGTGTTTTAACCTCCACCTTTCACTCGTTTTAATGGATTATTTATTTAATGACTTGTTTTTGATTACACTGCACTTTAATTGGTTTTTGGTTTTGTTTTTAATAAAAGCACTTGGCACGTTTTGCACCATCCCCTTGCTTCATTGTTGTGCCTCACTGTCCAGGTCATCGGTGACATTACTGACGGTGTCGGGTTCAAGAGCTCCCAGAAGTCAGATGGGAGCATGGAGCGAACCCGCATTGTCACAGGTTCCAAATGTCACGAAGCAAATAGGCGATGAAAAGGCATAAAATGTGTATTGTACTATAACTGCCATCCATTGGTACCTTTCCAAGTATCTTGCAGTAAGGAAAATTACATTACAGAACTGAGGTAGAGATGTAATATGTCTTATTTGTATTTATTTCTGGTCTCTGAACCAGAATCAGTTATGACAGTTAAACTGCACCATACATCTCAGCTACCCCAGACACCAAAACTCAATTCACTTGCACACTTATAGAATATTTTTTTTAACACATAAAATATGTAATCTTATATCCATTATCATAATGGTAAATAATTATTATTTGTCTGTTAAAATTCTCAATTTATTTGTAAGAACTGTAACGTTTTTACAAAGCATCTGGAACATCAATTTATCCAATTTCTTTTCTATCACCTCCAGTATCTGCATCTCATCTTAACTGCATTGGCTAGAAAAGCAAAAGCCAACCTTGGATGCGATTCCTTTTGATCACAAAACACTTTTACCCACAAACCCATACTTGATCACAATGGATGAGTGCAAACTCTCCAATTAATATACCATGTATGTGTTTTAGAGGGCGTCACGGTGGTGCAGTGGGTAGTGCTGCTGCCTCACAGTTAGGAGACCTGGGTTCACTTCCCGGGTCCTCCCTGTGTGGAGTTTGCATGTTCCCCCCGTGTCTGCGTGGGTTTCCTCCGGGCGCTCCAGTTTCCTCCCACAGTCCAAAGACATGCAGGTTAGGTGGATTGCCGATTCTAAATTGGCCCTAGTGTGTGCTTGGTGTGTGGGTGTGTTTGTGTGTGTCCTGCGGTGGGTTGGCACCCTGCCCAGGATTGGTTCCTGCCTTGTGCCCTGTGTTGGCTGGGATTGGCTCCAGCAGACCCCCGTGACCCTGTGTTCGGATTCAGCGGGTTGGAAAATGGATGGATGGATGTGTTTTAGATGTGGAAAAAAACTAAAATATTTAATGCTGGGACTGGGAAACGTGCTAACAGAACCCCAAAGCTTTCAGTCAAGTAGCACTAATCCATCCAGCACCAGGCAGTTTTTCAGGTAAAATAGCACACCTCTGTATATTTTTATTCAATTTCTATCAGAAATTGTTATTTCAGGGAAACGTATTTTCAGTCAGACTAGGACTGTGTGCATGGCAGTGCATCCACTTCCCAAATTTGACCACATTCAATTTAAAATCTGTTTCAATCAATTAGACATGTTACTAAAAGGCATCAATGGCATTGGTATTCTTAAAAGAGAGCAGGGGGCAACACTAAACTCACCACTCTTCATTATTTTTTAATAACATATGGCAGACAGCGAAAAAAACACAAATTTTTGGATCAGAATGAAAATGTATTATTTAAAACTTTGCTAAGAAGAATGCTCTTTAAAGCCGTCAAAGCGAGTCATAGAACCACACAGCTCATAATGAAAAGGGAAATGAAAAACAACTGTTCAAGAAACAAACCATAAGTCATTAGATTATGTAGGACATTTCTACAACCATTCAAACAATGCAGACTGGAAATCAGCTTTCAAAGAATGGCTAATGTTGTGCACACAGGTAAAATGACGTCTAAGCTTGTTGCTTCCCTGCTACTGGCAAAACAACACAAGGCTTATTTGCCCCAAGTGAGACGAAGACTAAACAGAGTCTGTGTGATCCCATGCCATGCAATTACTACCAGTGGAAGGCATTCACCATACCTCATCAGCGTCTCTGAGCAGATGTTAATGTCAACTCCAACGAAACTGACACATTCCTCCACCACACTGGCCAAGGCTGCTTTCAGGAGGGCCTGTGACACATCATGCTGCAAAATCAAATAAACCTTAATACACATGAATGAATATATATATAGGTTATTAACTTTTTAAATATCCTGCACAAGTACATTTGATCATGTTCATAAAGGAGCATTAGCTCTCTTCAGTCCAGTGGTTCTTTACTTCAGTTTCTGACCCACTTAACCACGTTAAATCCTTCAGAGGAAATAAAAGAGAGATCTAGTAAGTAAAATGTCTGAAACCGAAGCCTTCATGCCGATTCCTAGTATGTCTACATCGGCACTGCTTATATGCATTCAGTGTTTCCCAGTGAATCTCCAGGTTGCTGAACTTTACACTGTTGTCCCGGAGTCTTCTTATCTCCTGCTTTGCCACAGCCTTGTGCAGACATGGGACACCTCATTGTGTACAAATAAGGATACCTCAGAAAGTAAAGGCAATCTGAAAATTCCACAGTAATCGCAATGGACAGAAGCTGATACAATACAACACAAAAACACGTGGGAGACTGAAGTCAGCTGGAAGAAGGTTCCAAGGCAGGGGTGTCCAACTCCGGTCCTGGTGGGCCACACTGGCTGCAGGATTTCATTCTAACCATTTCCTTAATTAGTGAGCCATTTTTGCTGCTGATTAACTTGCCTTAGTTTTTAGTTGAGGTGACTCAGACCCCTTAGTCGTTTCTTTTTCCTTAATGAGTTAATGACCAATAATGTGACACAAAACAAGCTGCCAGCTAACCAGAAAATAAAGAAAGGTGAAGGTCTCAGTCATGTTGGATCTGCTCAGGTCACCAAAACATCTTGACGGAGGTCTTAGAAAAAACAGAAAATCAACAGTCTGCTTTGGCAGAACGAGCGCAGCGACAACTCCTGATATTCAATAACGGCTTTCATTAACAGCAAGAATCGGCTTCTCATTAAGAAACTGGTTGGAGTGAAATAGGCTGGAGTTGGACGTTCCAGTTTAGCTGGTCATCTGTCGGCACGTTTCACGTCTCATTTCTGTTTGGTTGCCATTTAATGAAGAAACGAATCAATTCAGACGACTGAATCCTTAAAAACAGGGCTAATAAAATGAAATGAATGAAAACTGATTAGGAAAAGGGTTAGAATGAAAACCTGCAGCCACTGCGGCCCACCAGGACCGGAGCTGGACACCCCTGTTCTAAGGTCTGATGAGAAACTGAACTTCATGGTCATCACACTAAATGCCATGTTTGGTGTAAACTAAACACTTGCCATTATCAAGAACACATTATCCCCCAATATGAAGTGTGGTTGTGGAGGTATCATGCTGTCGGGATGCATCTCTGCTGCAACCCCAGGACGGCTTGTGAGGGTAGATGGTAAAAATGAATACAGGTAGTCCCCAGGTTACGGACATCCGACCTACGACTTACGAACGAGGACGCAGCTGCAACGCATGCGCCTCAGTAACTGCCGCTCCGTCATCTTCGACCTGGGGATGCTGCAAGCGGTGGCTGATGGGGGGCGATTTCGCTGCTTGTGCAGTGTAGTGTCCCTCGGGCGGCTCCCGGAGGCAAGTGGTGACCCGTGGTCCACAGCTATCGTTCGTGTGCAGGACGATGGTTCACTGCCCACCCACTACGCCGCCGCAGCTACTGCTCCTGACTGGACGCAGGCTGGATGGAGCCGAGGGGGACGTTTCACTGCCCGCCCAGCACACACGGCTGGTAATGACCCGGTTGTGGCTGAATGGGGCGGCTGGGGTAGCATTGTAGTGTGCCTCGGATGGCTGCCTGTTCAATTGGGGTTGAGCGATTCACTACTCGCCTTTGGTTGTACCGTGTTCATTCTACAGCATACTGTAGTGGAGGTGACTGTGAGGTGGGCTGGTGATGAACCGCCCTTCGCCGCCCCCATTCGTTTTCAATAGCAAGTCTGCTTGTACTGTTATGCACATAGCAGGAAGTTGTCTCTTGTCAGTACATCAGACATGTTGACGGTTACCTGCCTGCTGTGATAGTGTGTACAGTGCTGTACAGAAGAGCTCATCTTAATCTTTTGTCTTCACCCTTCAAGAATGTCTCTGAAACACAAATCTGATGCAAGTGCTGGTGATACAGTAAAGAGGAGAAAAACCATCACCATTGAAAATAAAGTAGAAATAATGAAAAGGTCAGAGAGAGGTTAAACTCCATCATTCATTGGCAGAGCACTTGGTTACAGTCGGTCAACAATAGCATTTATTAAAATAACGGACCTGTTCTGACTTACATACAAATTCAACTTAAGTACAAACCTATTGTCCCTATGTCATTCAGTGCATCCGGACAGTATTCACAGCGCATCACTTTTTCCACATTTTGTTATGTTACAGCCTTATTCCAAAATGGATTAAATTCATTTTTTTCCTCAGAATTCTGCACACAACACCCCATAATGACAACGTGAAAAAAGTTTACTTGAGGTTTTTGCAAATTTATTAAAAATAAAAAAATTGAGGAATCCCATGTACATAAGTATTCACAGCCTTTGCCATGAAGCTCAAAATTGAGCTCAGGTGCATCCTGTTTCCCCTGATCATCCTTGAGATGTTTCTGCAGCTTCATTGGAGTCCACCTGTGGTAAATTCAGTTGACTGGACATGATTTGGAAAGGCACACACCTGTCTATATAAGGTCCCACAGTTGACAGTTCATGTCAGAGCACAAACCAAGCATGAAGTCAAAGGAATTGTCTGTAGACCTCTGAGACAGGATTGTCTCGAGGCACACATCTGGGGAAGGTTACAGAAAAATTTCTGCTGCTTTGAAGGTCCCAATGAGCACAGTGGCCTCCATCATCCGTAAGTGGAAGAAGTTCGAAACCACCAGGACAATTCCTAGAGCTGGCCAGCCATCTAAACTGAGCGATCGGATGAGAAGGGCCTTAGTCAGGGAGGTGACCAAGAACCCGATGGTCACTCTGTCAGAGCTCCAGAGGTCCTCTGTGGAGAGAGGAGAACCTTCCAGAAGGACAACCATCTCTGCAGCAATCCACCAATCAGGCCTGTATGGTAGAGTGGCCAGACGGAAGCCACTCCTTAGTAAAAGGCACATGGCAGCCCACCTGGAGTTTGCCAAAAGGCACCTGAAGGACTCTCAGACCATGAGAAAGAAAATTCTCTGATCTGATGAGACAAAGATTGAACTCTTTGGTGTGAATGCCAGGCGTCACGTTTGGAGGAAACCAGGCACCATCCCTACAGTGAAACATGGTGGTGGCAGCATCATGCTGTGGGGATGTTTTTCAATGGCAGGAACTGGGAGACTAGTCAGGATAAAGGGAAAGATGACTGCAGCAATGTAGAGAGACATCCTGGATGAAAACCTGCTCCAGAGTGCTCTTGACCTCTGACTGGGGTGACGGTTCATCTTTCAGCAGGACAACGACCCTAAGCACACAGCCAAGATATCAAAGGAGTGGCTTCAGGACAACTCTGTGAATGTCCTTGAGTGGCCCAGCCATAGCCCAGACTTGAATCCGATTGAACATCTCTGGAGAGATCTTAAAATGGCTGTGCACCGACGCTTACCATCCAACCTGATGGAGCTTGAGAGGCGCTGCAAAGAGGAATGGGCGAAACTGGCCAAGGATAGGTGTGCCAAGCTTGTGGCATCATATTCAAAAAGACCTGAGGCTGGAATTGCTGCCAAAGGTGCATCGACAAAGTATTGAGCAAAGGCTGTGAATACTTATGTACACGGGATTTCTGTTTTTTTATTTTTAATAAATTTGCAAAAACCTCAAGTAAACTTTTTTCACGTTGTCATTATGGGGTGTTGTGTGCAGAATTCTGAGGAAAAAAATGAATTTAATCCATTTTGGAATAAGGCTGTAACATAACAAAAGGTGGAAAAAGTGATGCGCTGTGAATACTTTCTGGATGCACTGTACGTAACCCGGGGACTGCCTGTACAGCAAAATACAGGGAAATCATTAAGAAGTCTGCGTCTTACGGAGTAGACTTGTTTTCCATTAAGACAAAGACCCCAAGCATAAAAAGCGAAAGCTGCACAGGAATCGCTAAAAAACAACAATGTTAGTGTCCTGGAATGGCTGAGTCGAAGTCTCACATATCAGTTAACATAATATTATCGAATAGCTTCTCATCTGACACAAGGCGGACTTTTTTGTATTGAAAAAACAAGAATGCCAAGATAAAGAATGCTTTATTCTGGTACCTTAATGAGTATAAACATATAAATACCCTAGTGGTCAGGGCCTGTACTACTTAACTTCCTCAGGGAGCTCACATCAGCAGCCTAAGCCAGCAGCAATTACTGATTAGATATGATGTAGGCATTTCTATCATATTTCAGCTGAACTTAAATTCTGCTTAATGTATATACTTTTTCATCAAAATACCATTTTAGTATGGTTAAGTGGTGCTTAGGGGTTTTCAACACAATTATTGTAAAAGCAGATGAAGCCGTTTGCCATTACGTCAACATTAAAACATGAAAACGCACTCCAGCCAAGAAATGAATGCTATTCAACTCTCATTAACCAAAAAAGAAAGAAAGGCTGGAGGAGAAGTGTGTGCCTATTTGACAAAATCTAGACAACAGATTATCAGAAGACTTCCTGATTTCTGCTTCTTTAGTCAACAGCCAAGTTTTAATAACAGATTTACATAACACTAAACTGTCTGCACTGTAGCTAGACTGATGACAAGCATTTATTCACAAACGGAGTATAGAACTTGGTTTGCCATGATATGGACTGCTACAGTTAATATTAGAATATAAAGCATCTTTACTACGGGGACCTGAAGTGGAAACAGAAGGTCTGAAAATAGATGGAGGTATGCAAAATGCTGAATATTTTAAGCCACTAAGATCTCCTTACATGAACTTCATTTTCGTTAGAGCAATGATTTTTTTTACATGTGTCATGTGTATAGCTGACAATGCTATACATTAAATAAAATAAGACGTGAAAAACGTGAAGCAGCAAAAATAAAAGCAGTTTATCAGTGTGCATGGCATGTGGCAAACTTCAATACGAATCACATGCAAGTAACGGAATCTGAGTGAATTCTTTGCTTTGCTTTGTCTAGCTGGACATGAAAAGCTCCTATATAATATAATGCATAAAAAAACACTCAAAATACTATTTAAATATGACAAATCTCACTAATAGATAAATTGTTAATAGGATAAATGTGCTACTAATTAGATTATGTTAAAATATACTGAAGCGCTTACAATGCTGAATTGATTGTCAGGTTTCGGAGGACAGTCATTGCTTTTCAATATACAAACAAAATTTATTTCAAAAGAGTACATGGCCAAGCTCCAGAACAAAATTATGACCACCATAAAAGTGACACACACAAAATGCACTTGCACAGCACAATAAAGCCGTGACAATCAGTCAGTCAGGTTAGATTGGGGAGCATGCTCTGGTATAGCACATTGCCGCACCCATCACACGACGAAACAGCTCGGGATCCTTGTTGACAACCCCCAGTCTAGTCCCACCCTTCGGAAATGACCCCCTATCTGTTGCAGACAGGTGTTACGTGGGCGCCCCCCTTGCACTGGTCCAGCCATTCTGGTCCCCAACAATGAGGATCCTGTGAGCCGGATCACCCTTGGGGAATCGGGCCACATTGCCGTAGTGCCGTAACTGACGTTCCCTCACAATGCAGGTAATGTGCTTCATTCAGGACTCCGTGAGCAACCGCTCATTTAACACAAAGTCAAACCAGCGGTACCCAAGGATTCTCTAAAGAGACACAGTACCGAAAGAGTTCAGTCTTCGTCTTAGGTCACTGAATAGTGTCCATGTCTCAAAGCCAAATAGCAAGACAGGAAGCACCAGTACTCTAAAGACTTGGACCTTCGTCCTTTTGCATAGATATCGATAGCGCCACACACCTCTTTCAAGTGACCTCATGACCTCCTGTGCTCTCCCGCAGAGGTAAGTGAACCTCTCGATGAGGTCGACACTCTCCGCAAACAGACACAATGCTGATGGCTGTGCCCAAGAGGTCATTAAAGGCCTAGATCTTGGTTTTTGTCAGGACACTCAGACTCCTCGCTCTTTAAAGTGCCCCGATCACAGCCTCCATTGATTCTGCGAAGATTACAGCATCATCAGCGAAGTCAACATCAGTGAATCTTTCTTCACCAACAGACGCCCCACAGCCACTGGACCCCACGACCTTGCCCAACACCCAGTCCATGCAAGCATTGAACAGAGTAGGAGCAAAAATATACCCCTGTTGAACCCCAGAATCAACTTGGAAATCACAGAGGTTCTGCCTCCACTCTGCATAGCACTCACAGTACCAGTGTACCAGACATGATATCCAACAACCAAGTCTCAGAATGTCCCACAGGGCAGCTAGATCAAGTTGAACGCTTTACAAAAATCGACAAAGGCTGCAAAGAAACACTGCCGATATTCACATTCGAATATCAGCAGAGAGGTGTGACAATAGTGGAGAGACATGGCATTGGGTGGTCAGGCTAAGAAGACAAAGACACAGTCCTGTAAGCCATATTTACAGTTTACATTTACATTGATTTACTTAGAAGACGTATTTATCTAATGGAGGTCAACATACTACAGTAAACATTAGGCTGGGGAATGTTTGAGGAAAAAAGTTGCAACAGGACAAGGGTACAAATTTGATCATCACAAATGAAAAGGTCAGAAAACAAAATAAAAGCAAGTTACAAGTCCAAGGTTACAAAATCTAACAGCTAATATCAGATAGACAGAAATTTGCAAAACAAAAGTCTTCTTTAACACAGGATGGGAATCAACACCTTGGACAGAGATGGGCAGCTCATTCCACCAACTAGGAGCTACATATGAAGAGTCTGCTGAGATTGAATACCGCACAGAGGTGGCATCACTAGATGCTGTTCAACAGCAGACCTGAATAGTCAAGTAGGAGCAAAGGACCTCAGAAGTGTCTCCACATATATAGGTGTAGACCCACTGACTACTCTGTAGGCAAACATCAAGGATTTTAATTCAATATGTGCTGTTACAGAAAGCCAGTGTAGTGATCTGAAGAGAGGAGTGACATGTGTCTGTGTCGGCTGGTTGAATACCAGATGTGCTGCTGCTTTTTGAATCATCTGCAGCAACTTGATGACACATGCTGGTACCCATGCCATCAGAGAGTTGCAGTGGTCCACACATGACAAGACCAAAGCTTGGACCAGGTATTGTACTGCATATTGTCTAATCTTTAATCTGCAAGACTGAGAGACCATAGCAACACAGTATCTGACATACAGCTGGTCATCAATCACCACCTCAGGGTTGTGTACTGACTTGGCAGGTGTTTGTGATAGTGAGCCAAGATGACTAGAGATGGGGTGCTGCATTGGGATGACAAAAATATCCATCTTTGCCAGGCTGAGGTGAAGATGGTGTTAATTCACCTAGTTTGCAATACCAGTAAGACATGCAGAGACTGCAGCTGATACCATGTGGTCCTCTAGAGGGAGCAACAATAACAACTGTGTATCATCAGTGAAGCATGGATAGGAAAAACCACGGGACTGTATGATGACCTAGTGAAGAGGTGCAAAGAGAGAGCAAGAGAGCACTAATCCTTGGGGCACCCCAGTGCTTACTTGGTACACGCTTCATATCTCTTCATGCCAGGACACACAGTAGGATCTGCCCAAGAGGTAGGACTCAAACCACCTGAGGGGAGTCCCAGTGATGCAAAGCTCAGTTACAGAGGGTGGTAAGGAGGATCTGGTGGTTGACTGTGTGAAAGGCAGGT
Source organism: Erpetoichthys calabaricus (assembly GCF_900747795.2). NCBI lineage: Eukaryota > Metazoa > Chordata > Cladistia > Polypteriformes > Polypteridae > Erpetoichthys > Erpetoichthys calabaricus. The sequence continues at coordinate 18,107,123 of NC_041408.2, forward strand.
GAGAGATCAAGCAGGATGAGCAATTATGACATGTTTGTACCTCTAGCTTGTTGAAACTTTCATTTACAATTTGAACACAGGTTAAGCGACTTGCTTAGCATCTTACAGTGAGTAAGAGGTAGGAATTGAGCAGGCAACCGTGTTATTTAACTGTCATAATTTGCCATTTTAACACACTTGAAGCTATATTGACCTTCAGAGGTCGTGTGAAAAGACAGTTTTGCCTCTGGGATTAATACAATGTAACAAATACAAAAATATTGTTGATAAATGTCAAAAAGCCAGACCTAGATGTGGCAGATAGTGAGTCAGTATGTTGACTCAGTCCATACATTTTCTTTACTGCAAGTGTGTGAAGTGGTGTGTTGACCTACAGTCCACAGGAGAAAATAAAATAAAAAAAATAATAATAATAAAAAAAAATTTATATAAGTAAAACGATTTTATTTACTTTAGTAATGAATGCACTAAAAAACAAAAAATAATGTTTTCTTTAACCACAATTTTCGTGGTTATATGTGACTAAATAAAATTGTGGGGCGCACATAAATTAATTGATTCAAACAATTTTTGAAACTTGTTTAGCATGGTGGGGAATTACAATGTTGTTTTTGTTTTTTTTGTATATATTTTATGATGAAAGTAGCTATTCTATTAATGGATTGAATTAATTAAATTATGTGCATCCCATGATTTTATTTAGTCACATAATACCACAAAAATTGTTGTTAAAGAAATATTTACTTTTTGCTTTTTAGTGTATTTATAACTAAAGTAAATAAAATTGTTTTACTTAATTTTTTTTTTTCTACATTTTTTTTTTACTTTTTAGTTTGAGTATTTTGCAAATGATTTTTCTTTAAGCATTTTCCATGAACGGGAAGCTTCTTTAAAAGTATTATCTTCTTTGCAGAATTATTTGAACACTAAAAAGAATTATATTTTGGTTTCTATTTTTCTGTTCAGGTTCTTATGAGATTAGCGCTCGGTCACTGCGCAAAAAAAAAATATCGACAACAGAATGGCAAGTTTGCGGCAATACTTCCTCAGCGTGATCATCAAGGCTACTCCTTCGCAAGAGTAAAGTCGGCACGACTATTGACCCACTCCACTCACTGGAAGAGGCAAGTGGGGACAATCCGATGAGTCTCTCACTTGTATGCTCCTATATCTCACCAGATTCTCTCTCCGTCATTAATAATAATGAACTCTTTGCATTTATATAGCGCTTTTCTCACTACTCAAAGTGCTCAGCAATTGCAGGTTAAGGGCCTTGCTCAAGGGCCCAACAGAGCAGAGTTCCTTTTGGCATTTTACGGGATTCGAACCGGCAACCTTCCGATTGCCAGTGCAGATCCCTAGCCTCAGTGCCACCACAGTCATTGCTGTGTGCGTTAATTGGAATCGCATAACCATTAATTATGGCGAAATTTGCTAAGTAATAGCATTGGTTTTGAGAGATTATTGTATTGTCATCGATACTGAACACGTATGCAAAATTTGAAGAAATTTGCGTCGCCAAAAGTGGGTTTAAAATCAGTTGCAAGATCTGACCTGGACAAACAAACAAACAGTTGAATAACATTGTTTAATAAAAGGATAAGAGGTAATTATGTGAAATACCGGTATAGTGCTCACTATGGCATAAAGTAAAATTCCAAAACCCTCCCTAGACCACAAATCTTTGGCATAAAACTAATGTCTTATACAATTAAGCAAATACTATATATACTCAAATATAAGCCTAGTTTTTCAGCACCCAAAATATGCTAATAAACGTCACCCTCGGCTTATATTCGAGTCAGGTCCCGCTGCCCCCTGGTATACGAACAAGCCAGTTTCCCTTTTGGTTTGTGCGCGCCGATGATTTCCGCACATGTTCAGTGTCTCCCTATGCAGTGAGCGAGAGAGCGAGAGACGCACGTGTGAGAGAGCGAGAGACGTGTGTGTGAGAGAGAGAGACGCGCGTGCGAGAGAGAGAGAGAGAGAGAGAGATGCACGTGCACGAGAGAGAGAGAGAGAGAGACGCGCGCGAGAGAGAGAGAGATGAGCGCGCGCGAGAGAGAGAGATGCGCGCTAGAGAGAGAGAGAGACACGTGCGAGACAGAGAGAGAGACACGCGAGAGAGAGAGAGAGAGAGAGAGAGAGAGACACGCGAGAGCGAGAGAGAGAGAGAGAGAGAGAGAGAGAGAGAGAGAGAGAGATACCATATTGTTTTTGTTGACCCTCTTCTCTACTTACAGAGCTAGTTTACTGTTTTTCTTTGAAATAAATACTCAAAAACATTTAACTTACTGATGCCTCAATTAATGTACGGTAATTTTATTGGTATTTATTTTGATTATTGAAACTTACCAGTAGTTGCTGCATTTTCCACCCTAGGCTTATATTCGAGTCAATACGTTTTTCTAGTTTTTGTAGGTAAAATTAGGTACCTTGGCTTATATTCAGGTCGGTTTATACTCGAGTATATACGGTAATCACCACCCCAACTAAGTGTTCTAACAAAGAAAAATGTCCAAGCAACCACCACATACTAGAGATTTAGTGGCAAGTTTAAGTATAACAGTTATACAAATATTTTTTTTTTTTTTTGATTCATAGATGGTGCAAAGTAGAAAGAGCATTAATGTGAAAGTGACATATGAAACTATGGAACAGTTGTTAAAAGAGTCATCATTCCGTAACAACACAGATAATTACATTTACTTTAAATCCGCTTTACCATGAATCCAGGTAAGAAGCAGTACAAGCAAACCCTCATTGACCACTTTTGTAAGCATCACTGAGCTTTTCAAACAATTATCTGCTAAGTTAATGAGAGCATTATGCGTATTTAGTGGCAGTTTTGTCAGATGTACAGAATATGGTGCGACTGTTGCATGTTCAAACAACATGGAATATGTTCCTAGTCTAATGTGTGCAAATAATGCAATGCAACGATAGGTGCAGATAGATTAAATAAGTGCAACTGTGCAATTTAAAAATAGCACTGGCAAGACTAAACATTTATGGGGCACTGAATGAAGAGCACTGTAGTGAGTGCAAGACATTCCATACTGAATGCACTGGGAACAGCCACCCTGCTAGAGTTTCCAAGCAGAAGAGCTTCAAAGGGGTTTGCTGATAATTGCCTATTCCACAAAAACAGATTGATTAGGACAGTCCTGATCATTAGAAACAGACTACTAATAAAAAGGGTAAGTAGAGACTGATACAACAAGTGCAGACTAACAGCTGGGCCACACTAACTCCACTAACAAAATGCACAACACATTGTACTTTGTCACGGTTAAGGTAACGCAACCGTCAACCCAAATGAATTTAAGCCCACGCCCGTAACAAATTCGACATGTTCCTAGGTGAAATGACAAGCATCATTACAAGCAGGTGGCGATACCAAATAAAATGCACACTCAAATTACAAATGAAGAAGAACAGAATACAAAAAGAACAGCTATGCGTAGGGCTGTATATAGGAGGAAATGACAGTAAATAAAATAGATGATATACTGCATACGCCAGTGGACATGACTCTTATGCCATTGTTATGCCAGCTAAATTAAAAAACAAAATTAAAAAATCAGGCTTTCAAATATTGAAAATTCATTGCTGAAAAATAATTTCTATATAAAAGTAAAGCAATTACATAAGGAATGAATACACCGATAAAGAATACTTTTGGAATACAACAAGCAAACAAAATATGTGAAAGCTGCCAATAGCAAACAGCATAGTGCAATTACATTCATCATCATATTATTTCACTGAAGTACTTGATTTCATTTTCTTTTAAATGGCTAAAAACATGTTACATTCTCTGTTTGCTTTTTGATTAAGACATCACATAGAATTTGCATTGGTAGTAATAATAAAAGTATGTAAGGTACATAGTCTCATAAATTTGGGCCATATACATTTCTCACTGGAGAACAAAGACCATCTGCTTGCAGTAAAAGTTTAACTTCGATGGCAGCCAAAGTACTGCAAATCAAATCTAAATCTTAACCAGAGTACCTCTGGCATTAAAGATGATGCTAAACAAAAATGATTGACTTGAAAATAAAACTCTTCACATTATTATATGGCTCAGTGTCTTGAACTGACAAATAAATGAAAAATAATCAATTAGTAAGTAAAGACTAAAGGTTTACTGGTAGGGATGACGATAGATTCAGCACTGCATAACCTGGGCTTGAGAGATGTTATGAAATATATAATGGACCCACATTTGTTGCTTTCATTAAATATTAAAGAAATTAAGCTGACTTAATTATATGAATGAACAAATAATGCATTATCATATCTGCAGCTGCTGTAGTCACTAGAGAAAAGGCAAAAAAACAACCCTTGCATGATACCTCATATATACACAAACACACATACAGAGATTGAGCATCCCTAATCCGAAATTCCAAACTCTGAAATGCTCCAAAAATCAGAAACGTTGAGTACTGTCATGACACCACCTAAGTGGGGAACAACATTTGTGCAGATTCCGAGTAGATCTATTCATTTTGAGCTGAAGAGTCTGGTCCCCCATGAAGCATCTAGTGCCACTAAGCTGCGACACAACAGAAAACCAGGTACCTCGTGAAGCAGCGAGCTCCAGAAAGCACAGAGTGACTAATGGGAGCTGTCACCTGTGAAACAGGGTAGGGGGTAATTAGTGAAACGATAACACCTGTGCGGCAGCTCAAAAGTGAAACTTATATTTTCTTATCACATTATTTAAAAAAAAATATCCAGAATATACTGTATGAGGAGTGATGTGGTTGGGGCTGGTACTTCTGAAAATCTTAGCAAAACAACTTAGCATTAAACCTGGTGAGTTTCTGGAAGTTACAGTGGTGTAATGAAACAGTTTATCTGCCTTTTCCTGTTCCAAATGAAGCACTGGAACCTCAGAAATCCAAGAATGCTGAAAGAAAAGTAGCAGCCATAAGAAAGAAAGAAAGAAAGAAAGAAAGAAAGAAAGAAAGAAAGAAAGAAAGAAAGAAAGAAAGAAAGAAAGAAAGAAAGAAAGAAAGAAAGAAAGAAAGAAAGAAAGAAAGAAAGAAAGAAAGAAAGAAAGAATTTGTTATTGCCAGAAACCCTTGTTTCTTTTCTCCAAAGGTCTCACAAAAGTTAAGACCCTTGCCATTTGTCTTCTCTCACTTGAGGAGAGCTTTGTTCCAGTTATCCAGCCATTCTAACAGGATGCTAAGGACTGCCAAGAGAATCAACCAGACCCAGGAGCCCATTTTAAATTAAGGTAGAAAGGCTCACCTGGAGTGTGGAAAGTCCCTCTTAGTCAGGATTTACTTCAGCCCAGGCTTGTTTCTGTGATGTCTGTCTTAAAAGAAACATCATCTTGACAGTTTTATGTAAAAAGGCCTGTGGTCTCTTTGTTGTGATACATGTGTTGCTTTCAATTGCTCTTTCCTTTATTCACACCAGCAAAGTATCTGATGAATGAACGCCTGCCTGGAGGGGACAGTTATCACTCAGATTCTACACACAACTAGGCACACCTCCCAGCAATGCTGTTTCTAGCTGTTTACAGCTGCATTTAAATAGAATATTAGAATATTATAAATAGAATAGTAGAAGCTCCTTGCTAAATGGAAGAGGAAATGTATAGGGTAAAATATCTCACAATGGTGAGTGTAAGGGACAAGCCATAATTACATTTAAAATCACAATAATTTTGTTTGGACGCTTCTAGTGTTGTATGATACTTGTAAAACAGTGCTGACTGAACATGCCCTCTATAATATATTAGAAAATAATTCAACCAGTCTTAAGGTATAGACAAAAATCAATTGAAGCAGAAAAACACACTCCTGGAAAACAACAAAAAAGACAACCCAATGCTAATACAAAGGAGCTTCTTCATAGCAGCAACACTCACACAGACCAAAAATGCTCAAAATACCCCCAACACCTCCTGTGACCAACAGTGGGATGCATAGTGTATGTTCTACTAACCAGCCAGTGAGCCACAAATCCTTATCTTATGGAGACTTTAATATTTTTTACAGTGTGATAGCATTTGATCCCTATTAAAGTGAATTCAACAATAAGACTGATTTTTAACCAAAATTACATTGCTAACAAAATTAAGAAGAAATGCTCTGCAGGCATGGAATATTTCCTCAGTTGCCAAACTTTCCCCTCTCACAAATTCAAAATTTTCAATAAAAAACGCAGCTACTGCATTCTGGAAAGATCATTCGTAATCTGCTTTTGTGCTGTGGCCTCTATTTCTGCTGTTATTGGACGACTTCTCATTGCACACATAATACAAAAAAATTTGGACATGTGCATCAGTAGGCTTTGCACCCCTAGGAACCAAGATACCCGAACTATTCCTTAACATTTCAGTAATTATTTACCACACTGATGTGGACCTTTCTGATCATAAAATAGGTCACTACGATAGCACCTGGTGCAAAGAATTCATAATTAATAGCAGAATTACAGTATTGGAGGGTTCCTCTAGTGTGCCTCTTGCACGATTTGGTTCAAAAACGAATCAGCACATCGTCATCTCATAACAGGCATAAGTTTCAAGTTTGGTATTTTTCTGTCCAGCCGTTTTAGCTCTAGACCATCTTCAAGAAACTGTGATACACAGACACAGACACACACCCATCATCGAGATATCAATGTATTCGGTTTCAGTGGACCTGAAAACATTAAGATCTGTTGAAAACTGGAGATTGACATTTTTGACGAAGCTAAAGCTTTTGCTTCTCCCTCATAGACAACAGGTTATGGTGGGAGAGGGCACAAAGCAAAAAAGCAGGTCAAGGTTTTGATTTGAGCTAGATTTGACTTCTATTATTTTATCCTAGATTTCTAAGTTAAAACATTTAAATTTTTTTAATTTAAACTAGATTTTGCTTCTTAGTACAACTTAAAATGTATTTCTCTCTTGATTCTTATCTGTGTGCAATTTACTGAATCCATCTTTACAGTATTTCCCAACTATGGATTACATTCTCCTTTACATATTTAGGCTGACTGTACAGAGCAAGAAAATGAATTACTAAAACTGTAAAAACTCTTAAATCGATATTAAACAACATGTAAAATAAATGTTAGTTCACTAACAGTGGAAGGACTGACCTTTCATTTGTATTTGTGCTTTGCCCTTTGTGGCCATTACACTATCTCTCTCATCAACCCACATATGCGCAGTTTACTGCGGATGCCAACTTGAATGCAGACCAATTTGCTGGGAGACATCCTTACATTCACCACTCCACTAAGAAATTGGATTATCAGGTCTGAGTACTGATGAGTGAACACCTTCCTCATAAATACTGACTTGCACATTTGACTTGATTTGATGAGTGATGAAGTTAAGGTACATGGACCACAAAAAAGCAAAAGACACTGCTTGCTGAATTAGATAGATAGATAGATAGATAGATAGATAGATAGATAGATAGATAGATAGATAGATAGATAGATAGATAGATAGATAGATAGATAGATAGATAGATAGATAGATAGATAGATAGATAGATAGATAGATAGATATTGTCATTGTCACTTTTACAAAGGAACAACGAAATTGAAGGTGCAGTCGACTCAGTGTGAGGAATAAGAGTTAAAAAGACAAGAAGAGAGAAAATAATAACAAACCGAATAGTAATAAACAAGGGGGCTCCGCCACCTGCTCGCTTCGCTCGCCTACCCCCGGCGTTGGGTATCCTGAAATACATTAGTCGACCCAAGCAGCACATTATTTCTAACTTCACTCCACAGTAGTGCCACTCACAATATGGTGCTGACGCCTGCGCCTTCCGTACCTTATGGACCCGTGGGGCCTCCGTAGCCTCTTCCGTTTGAATCTGGGCTGCACCGTACAGTCCTCTTTTTTGTGTGGCTCTCGATAGTCGTTAGCCATGGGCGCGTTGTTGCTTCATTTCTCATTCACGTCAGTTGAGCTCTTTTGTTTTTGGGCCGTGACTCCTTCGTGCACGGTGGATACAACTTCGCGTGTGGTTTATGAGATGCGCGCTGTACGCGCCTGCGCAGTATGTCTCATGGTCCCATCGCCGTGTACCTGCGTCCATGCCATCCGGTTTACCATTCTCGGTTAGTAATATGGATATACAAATTGCACTGGTTGACTTAAGGTCTATATTGCACATTGGTAGAATGATATGGAGCAGTTTTATTCTGAGTTCAGGGCCATGATTGCTTTCGGGTAAAAGCTGTTTTTAAGGTGGTTTGTCCTGGTTTTCATTGCTCTGTATCTCTTGCCCGATGGCAAAAGCTGGAAGAGGCAATGACCGGGATGTGATGAATCCTGTGAAATGTCTATTGCTTTTTTGCGGCATCGGGAGGTGTAGATTTGTTCCAGAGTGGGGAGGGTACAACCAATTGTTCTCTCCGCTGTCCTGACGACCCTGTGGAGCGCTTTCTTTTCTGAGGAAGTGCAGCTGCCGTATCACACACACAGTCCGTACGTGAGCACACTGTCGATGGAACAGTGATAAAAAGCAAGGAGCAGATTTTTTGGGAGATGGTTCTTTCTGAGAATTCTCAGAAAATACAGTCTCTGCTGCGCCTTCTTCAGCAGCTCCATGGTGTTGGCGTTTCAGGTCAGGTCATCCTCCAGCTCAATACCCAGAAACCTGAACACCGGGACCCTCTCCACACAGGCCCCGCCAATGATGAGTGGCTGGATGTCAGTTTTGTTTTTCCTAAAGTCAATAACAAGCTCCTAAGTTTTTTTGGTGTTGAGGAGCAGGAATCAGAGCTCAGTTAAAATGACACCGAGCATTAAAAGTAGACAGAGTGACATGCTCGCCTCCGTACATTTCTTTACTCCACGTTGATTCCATATTCATGAGTTTCACCATTAATCTTTTTTGCTTGGCAAAGTATCATGTAATGGCGCAAGCAGCTGACATTAAAAAATGGAAACAATTTAAAATTTCATTACAGGATTAAAATTAATAATCAAAGCTTTTCACCAATGGAATTGTCAAGAAAAGGCTTTTAAATAAGGAGTTAACAGGTTGGTAGTCTAAGACGACGACATTAGATCCTTTATTTCTTTAAGTTGTCTAACTGATTCAAGTGGCAGGACCGGTTCCTCCTAAAGCAGCTGGAAGTATATACTGTATTTCTTTACTATTGGCAAAGGCGATGCTCCTGCTTTCATTTGTTTCTGACATTGATACCTATCATGGAACCAATGGCACTCCCTAAAACAGCAATCCAAGTCCAGATCTAACCTATCAGGAATGAGGTGAGCACATCAAGACCTGCTCATGCCCCACACAGCAAATATGTTCAAAAAAAATAAAGCCATACTCAACAAGCATTTTGAAGTTTATGGTATAATGTTTTATTACCCTGCAGTTAAATAATTATAACTTTGGAACTTGGTAAAAAAAAAAGAAGAGCTGAGACACTGTTTTGCTTAACCAGATTTACAAAGCAGAAATATTCACCTTCTGTGTTTGAAGACTTCAAGATAAGATACTCCAACATGGAAATGAAAAGAATAAATAACTCTTACGATGTTCAAAGACAAAACACAGTCTTTAGAGATACAAATCTACTTTTTCAGCTTAACAACTCTTGTTAGTATTTAATATTCTTTTTAAAATATTAGTGAAAAGTCAAGCAAAATGACACCTTTTATTGGCTGACTAAAAAGATTACAATAAGCAAGCATTTGAGGCAACTCGGGCCCCTTCTTCAGGCAAACTTGCATATTGTAATCTTTCTAGTTACGGAAAGTGCTACAAGGAGTTCCTCAGGGCTCTGTACTCGGTCCTCTGCTTTTCTGTATTTACATGCTTCCCCTTGGCCATATTATTCGTAGCTTTGGACTGAGTTATCATTTTTATGCAGATGATACTCAACTCTATTTCAATGTTAAAAGTGGAACTTCATCAGAGCTATCTCAGCTCACAACTTGCGCCTCAGTGAAATTAAAATCTGGATGGAGCAGAACTCTTTAAAATTAAATTGCAACAAAACTGAACTCCTGCAAATTGGGACTAAAGTGCAACTTAAGGAAATGAGCTCCTGTTCATCTTGGCGGTGATCTCATCAGATCTGCCTCTACTGCAAAGGATCTTGGTGTCATTTTTGATTCCTCCCTTTCTTATTCCGCCCACATAAATCACATTAAGAAACTTTCTTACTTTCACCTCCGTAACATATCCCGTGTTCGCTTCTTCCTCTCCTTTTCTAATGCTGAGAAACTTGTCCCTGCTTTTATCACATCCCACATCGATTATTGTAATTCCCTACTGGCAGGTGCCCCTTCTAATCTTATATCACAGCTCCAGTTTATTCAAAACTTGGCTGCAAGAGTCCTTACTCGAACCAGCAGCAGCGAGCACATCACACCCATCCTGCGTCGTCTTCACTGGCTCCCTGTGTCTTACAAGATTGAATATAAAATCCTACTAATAACATACAAAGCCTTAAAGGACCTCGCGCCAAACTACATCAGTGACCTTCTCCATCACTATGTGCCTGTCCACCTACTAAGGTCCTCTGATTCTGGTAATCTTGTTGTGCCCCTCACTAATCTACACTCTATGGGTGACAGGGCCTTCAGCTGTATAGCGCCCAGACTCTGGAATGACCTACCGAAATTAATCAGGTCAGCTGACTCCATGAATTCTTTTAAAAAACAACTCAACAACAACAACAACATTTATTTATATAGCACATTTTCATACAAAAAGTAGCTCAAAGTGCTTTACATAATGAAGAAAAGAAGAATAAAAGACAAATAAGAAATTAAAATACTCAAAACTCATCTGTTCAGGAAGGCTTTAACTCTACCTGACTTTACTACCCTTCTCTCAGTTTACCTCTATGTCAAGTTGCTCATGTAACCTGTGTGTGTGTGCGAGACCATCAGTTATGTTGTCTGTTAGGCTTTTTTCTCTGAATTTATTATCTTCCATCCATCCATCTGTGGTATTATGGGTCCACAGCTCTCCCACTAAAGGCCATTTTTAATTAAATAAATAATCGCCGCGCTTGCGGCTTAGCCAGGGGGCGTGGTGGCTGTAGCAAGCCGCAGGGCGATCTGCGGTGTGGGCGGTTTTCACCTAAGTGCACAGGTGGGAAACTGCCCACATCCATGATTGTTCCTGTGGCTAATGGGCTGCAGCTGCCATGTCCTCCCCACATATATAGCGAAGCGCGAGTCGGTTAGGGAGGAGAAAGAAAAGAAGTAAAAAGTAAAGGAGAGAGTAAAAAAGAGGGAAAAGAACGGGAGGTAGAGAGATGACAGGAAGCAGGTGGAGAAAGCCTGTGTGAGGAAGGAGAGCGAGCAAGAACGGGCTCGCATATGAGAAAGCAGGCAGCTGGGAGGAGAGCCTACGAGAGGAGTGTTTGGCCGACACTCAGTGGGGCTGAAAGAAGCGGTCGCTCCAGCTGAGCGACTAAGTAGCTGGAGTGACTAGTAGAAGTATTCGCCTTGGCCGTTGCTAGGAGCGGGAGTCGAGGAGGCTTTGGGCAGGTGTAGCCCCAGCGTGAGCGCCTTGGCCGCTGGGGAAATATCCCAAGTCTCGGTCCGGTTGGGAGCCCGACGAAGCCAAGGAACGGAGGGCTACCGGACCTATGTGAAGGGCAGCTGATCCTGCAGGTAGGCGACTCTCCTGTAGAGCAGACCAGATGGGCGTAGCAGGGGAGCCGCCATGAAAACAGAAGACACCGGGTTTTTGATTTTAACATTACTTCCTGTACTATTTTACCTCATGGTTTTTAGAAGAGTTTTCCTGATTGATTTTAACCTCCACGTTTCATTTTATGGATTATTTATTTATTGAACGTTGCACGACTGCACTTTACTTTGAACGTTTTGTTTGGATTGATTAATAAAAGCACTTTGCACGTTTTAACCATCCTCTTGCTCAATTGTTTATTGCCTCACTGACTAGCTCATCGGTGACATTACCGACGGTGATGGGTTCAAGGGCTCCCTAATAGAAGAGGAGCATGGAGCTGAACCCACATCGTCACACCATCCATTATCCAACCCGCTATACCCCAACTACAGGGTCACAGGGGTCTGCTGGAGCCAATCCCAGCCAACACAGGGCGCAAGGCAGGAAACAAACCCCGGGCAGGGTGCCAGCCCACTGCAGGGCACACACACACACCAAGCACACAGTAGGGACAATTTAGAATCACCAGTGCACCTAACCTGCATGTCTTTGGACTGTGGGAGGAAACCCACACAGACACGGGGAGAACATGTAAACTCCACGCAGGGAGGACCCCGGAAGCAAACCAGGTCTCCTAACTGCGAGGCACCACTGCGCCACCGTGCCGCCCATTTACTATCTTACTCTTCTTTATTTATTTATCTGGTTTAGTACAATGCTATATACCCTGCTGTTCTTTCCTAAACTCTGTGAAGTGCCTTGAGCATGGGAAAGGTGCTATAAAAATAAAATGTATTATTATTATTATTTCTAGTTAGCCAATAAAAGGTGTCATTTTGCTTGACTTCTCACTACATTCACAATGGCTAAAATGGTACAACACCCTACTACTTTTAAATATTAAAAATTGACCTTGCTTTTAACAGAACAATATGTGACATGCATTCATAGATGGCAACAAGTTGGAGAATCATTATTGAAAGAATTTAGATATGGCCACTTGGAGGTTATGGTGCTCTTATAATTGTCAAGAGTTAAAATTACAGCAACAGTTTTTTGTACCAGTTTTTCTTGCTGAAATACTAACAATCTACCAGACTAATAACGAAGACATGGCAGAGGAATTCTGCGTCCAAAACACAGGGTAACAGTGGACTGTGGAGTCATTTGATAACTTGCAGTGAATAAACATAAAAGGTGCAAAAAATGTACAATTTTGAGTTCTGGCCACGGCTACAAACAGTTAAACAAATCTGTGCTGATCTCACTGTGATTTTCTGCAAATGACATACGAGTGATAAAGGTTGGCCAGAGGCCCTATAGGTAACAATGAACATGAATGGTCAAATTCTCAGCAGTTGAGTCAAAGTTACCTATTAAATGAAATGTTTTGAAAAAGTATTTGGGTAACATGAAAGAAAAATAAAATCAAAGCACTGCCCTTGCATCAAGAATTCTATGAATAAAAAAAACAAAACAAAAAACTTTGCAATGATAAAATGAAAAGAATCAGATATTCAAGGCCTGGGAAAAAAAAAAACCGCTTCAAATAAATCTTCCATTAAATGGCGACAGTAGTGTCATGTTTTATGTAGCCAGATAAAAAACAGAAAGCCCAATACAGTAAGCAAAGGAACATAAAATAATCTTTACAATATATATTTGAAATTATTCAGTTTAACATACTTCATCACAACACCCCCTGAAGTGCAAACTTACCTTAAACTAATATTCTGAAAAAGAAAAATCTTGCAGGCAGATGTTACTGGACCTCTGGTATTGAGTATCATCTATAAGCCACCTTTTTAATATCACCAGTCCCTGTGCTTATGACGCAGAATTAATCACGAAATGTGAAACAATATCATTTAAAGATTACATACACTTTTAAAGGCTTTTTTCAGAATACTTTAAGATCACTGGGACACATTATTAGTTGCACCTACTCCTTCTATGCAATATAGTAAATAATCGGCAAAACCATCAATGCTATATAAAGAAAGATAAAACAGGACAATAACAGCTCATGGGAAAGACATAAAATATATGTATACTCCTTCACAGTGTGGAAGTGCATGTTACATGCTTCATAATGAGTGTATCACGAATAGCAGCCTTGCCAGGGTCTAATGGAAAACAGTGCCATGGATATACTGAGAATGTAGCCACTATAAAAATATCCAGCCGGGAATGGACATATGATTGTAAAGAGCCTGTAAATAAAAGGGGATAAGAGGCTGGCTTTACGTATTTACAGTGCATCCAGAAAGTATTCACAGCGCATCACTTTTTCCACATTTTGTTATGTTACAGCCTCATTCCAAAATGGATTAAATTCATTTTATTCCTCAGAATTCTACACACAACACACCATAATGACAACGTGAAAAAAGTTTACTTGAGGTTTTTGCAAATTTATTAAAAATAAAAAAATTGAGAAAGCACATGTACATAAGTATTCACAGCCTTTGCCATGAAGCTCAAAATTGAGCTCAGGTGCATCCTGTTTCCCCTGATCATCCTTGAGATGTTTCTGCAGCTTCATTGGAGTCCACCTGTGGTAAATTCAGTTGATTGGACATGATTTGGAAAGGCACACACCTGTCTATAGAAGGTCCCACAGTTGACAGTTCATGTCAGAACACAAACCAAGCATGAAGTCAAAGGAATTGTCTGTAGACCTCTGAGACAGGATTGTCTCGAGGCACAAATCTGGGGAAGGTTACAGAAACATTTCTGCTACTTTGAAGGTCTCAATGAGCACAGTGGCCTCCATCATCCGTAAGTGGAAGAAGTTTGAAACCACCAGGACTCTTCCTAGAGCTGGCCGGTCATCTAAACTGAGCGGTCGGGGGAGAAGGGCCTTAGTCAGGGAGGTGACCAAGAACCCGATGGTCACTCTGTCAGAGCTCCAGAGGTCCTCTGTGGAGAGAGGAGAACCTTCCAGAAGGACAACCATCTCTGCAGCAATCCACCAATCGGGCCTGTATGGTAGAGTGGCCAGACAGAAGCCACTCCATAGAAAAAGGCACATGGCAGCCTGCCTGGAGTTTGCCAAAAGGCACCTGAAGGACTCTCAGACCATGAGAAGGAAAATTCTCTGGTCTGATGAGACAAAGATTGAACTCTTTGGTGTGAATGCCAGGCGTCATGTTTGGAGGAAACCAGGCATCGCTCATCACCAGGCCAATACCATCCCTACAGTGAAGCATGGTGGTGGCAGCATCATGCTGTGGGGATGTTTTTCTGCGGCAGGAACTGGGAGACTAGTCAGGATAAAGGGAAAGATGACTGCAGCAATGTACAGAGACATCCTGGATGAAAACCTGCTCCAGAGCGCTCTTGACCTCATACTGGGGCGACGGTTCATCTTTTTAGCAGGACAACGACCCTAAGCACACAGCCAAGATATCAAAGGAGTGGCTTCAGGACAACTCTGTGAATGTCCTTGAGTGGCCCAGCCAGAGCCCAGACTTGAATCTGATTGAACATCTCTGGAGAGATCTTAAAATGGCTGTGCACCGACGCTTCCCATCCAACCTAATGGAGCTTGAGAGGTGCTGCAAAGAGGAATGGGCGAAACTGGCCAAGGATAGGTGTGCCAAGCTTGTGGCATCATATTCAAAAAGACTTGAGGCTGTAATTGCTGCCAAAGGTGCATCGACAAAGTATTGAGCAAAGGCTGTGAATACTTGTGTACATGGGATTTCTCAGTTTTTTTTATTTTTAATAAATTTGCAAAAACCTCAAGTAAACTTTTTTCACGTTGTCATTATGGGGTGTTGTGTGCAGAATTCTGAGGAAAAAAATGAATTTAATCCATTTTGGAATAAGGCTGTAACATAACAAAATGTGGAAAAAGTGATGCGCTGTGAATACTTTCCGGATGCACTGTAGATCTGCTGGTCTGCATACTACCTTATCCAAACTTTGGTTAGGGAGGCACAATACTGGGCTATTCAAAATGAAAGAGCAGATTTCAAAAATTTATAAATGTATAAGACAGAAACACATTCCACACATCACTGGATAGAGGAGAGTTCAAACTTTAAAAGCTCACCTAAAAGTAGCAGTGAATGTCACCGAGGTACAATGTTAGAATTTGGGGGTATGAAAATCCTTGCATAGTCGTCGAACATGAAAGAGACTCACCGCAGGTCAATGTGTTTTGTGTCATTTCTGCAAGCACAGTTTATGGACCTTTCTTTTTTGTGGAGCAAACCGTGACTGGATTTTCATAGGTGGACTTGCTACAAAACTGGTTGTTTCCCCAACTTCCAGAAGATTCTAATGACTTCATTTTCATGTAAGATGGTGCCCTGCCCCATTTCTACTTGGAGGTCCGGCGTTACCTGAACACAACCATTCCAGGACGATGGATTGAAAAAAAGTGGACAACAAGATTTTGCCCATCGTCTATGGCCTCCCAGGTCTCCAGACCTTACTCTCTGCGATTTTTATCTATGGGGGTACATTAAAGAAAGAGTGGCTGCTCCACCTTTGCCTGCTAATATTCAAGATTTGCGAGATCGAATTGAGGAAGCTGTGAATTCAGTAACTAGGAGCCTAATGACTCGTGTGTGGCAAGAAATGGTCTTTTGATGTTTGTCCATTACACATGGTACTCATGTTGAGTGCAGGCAACCTGAAGGACCACAGGACCAAATATTTGAACTTTCTTTTATCCAGTGATGTGCGGAAGGTGTTTCTATCTTATGCAGTTTGTTTGAAATAAATTTTTGAAATCTGCTCTTTCATTTTGAATAGCCCTGTATTATTAGGATCTATCTATCTAAAAGGTATGCATACCACAAAATGGGAATACATTTAATTAAAGGTGTGGGCTATGCAGCCCATCGGTCAGTGCTTTTCTTTTGTGGGTGTAGACGGTTGTGAACACATCAATTATCACGTGGTCCATGATAGCAATCTTTGGCTTTGAGCCTCCTGAGGGATCATACAACAGTATATTAAGGTGTGCTTTTTGAATAGGATGTGCACTGACCTTGCTTAAAGAAAGGCACGGGGTGCTTTTGCCCTCACAGTATGTCAAGGCCTGCATACACCACAAATTCTGAATATTCTCTCCATCAAACCCAGCTGCAGGGGTACAGTACAAAAACACAGAAATGGATTCAATACCCGCTCTGGGTCAATTTGCTCCAGCTGGCCAAAATAAACTATACATCTGATATATTAATGCCAGATTGCTATAAATATGCCTTAACACTTTGCTCGTCATGCTTTCTTTTCATTAGAAAAAGATCAGATAACATTCAATACTTCTTGTTTTTGAACCCTTTTTTAAACACTTGACCTTACAGATGTGTCAATAAACCACATGCAACAGCAAGACAGAGATGGCAGATGGGAAAGGAGCCAAGACATACCAGAACTGAAAGTAAAAAACAAATACACATGTAAAGACTTGTAAAAACATATTTTTTGTACAAAAATATACAATTGTATATATAATTATATATGTGTATAAGTACACAGGTATATGAAGGATATGTGAACAGTTCACATACTACCTGTTCTAGTGTGTTTTATATACATGTACATTTTATATAATATAAATGTAAATATATATGAATCAAACACATATACATCCATAGTGCTGCTAGCACCAAATTCTCCTTAGCAAAGGTATCAAATATGTGATTCATGATGATGATAAATCAAAAACACCCAAGGAGCATTTCAGTCTCATTGCTTTCAGGTTTGTTCAGCCGTTAAACTGAACAATAGCTTTGGCATTGCCCATGTTGGCACTTCATTAGTTAGAGAAACTGCTCAAGAGTGTTGCCCCATGACTTGACAATCTTGCGTAAAGTACAGATGGACACCACAGCCTGTGTGTGCTTTTTTTTTCCAGTTATTTTGTTTTTTTCCATGATATGCTGGTTTTTACTGCTGATGATGTAAACAGATAATTATTTAAGATATGCAAAGATGATTCCTTGAATCATACTTTTCTTTTCCGTTTAACTATATTCATACATCACTAACTAAGCAACTATGGTCTGCAAGTAGCAAAAAGGATAATGGCAGTCTGGGTAGAACACCATATATTGAGGTCACACAGAAACTTCACACTATCAAAAAACAATCTTTGTGAAATCAAATGAATATTTAGTTAAAATTAAAGGAAAGAGAAAAATGCTCTGATGAGAATTATTAAACTCTGCTGGTTTGCATCACTCCTACTCTTGCACATTTTGCACTCATTCTTATGTTTTTGGTTGCCCTAACCTATATAAGACCTAAGAGTACACACGGTGCAGAACTTCATCACACAGACACCATAAATTAACTACAGTGCTGCGTTTTAATTTGCCACATTACTAAAAGACCTAAACTGCACAAAAATGAAGGGACTACAGTTGCAACGCACGGTCTTAAAACACGAGCAGAAAATACGGCGACTTGTAAATTGAACAGGGAATTCATACTTTATTCCACAAATGAAATAAAGTAATAATAATGCCCAGTAATAGATTTTAAAGGCAAAAATGTATTGGATATATATTTTATACAGTCAGCAGCCCTTTGGGGCTTGCAATTTGCTTTTCCCTGATGTGTGTCATACTAATTCTTATTTACTTTATTTTGTGAGTTATAGTTTTTTAATCATAGAGAATCTATTTCAGGGTTTTAAATCATTACTTATTTTGGCAAAGTATATATTTTTTATTTAGTTTTGGCCAGCTGGTCTTTACATGCCGTGCTGAAACCTGTCATGTGACCAGTGCTCCTGTAGTATCAGTGGAAGTCTGCCATAAATTTGACAGTGCCGCCATGTAGCATTATCCCTTGATAGACAAAATCTCACAAAAACTCTACTATAGTTAACTTTTTTTTTTTTTTTTAAGTAGACCAAGATATAGTTTTCTTTTCTGTTTAGAACTCCATTTTGCTCCTGACTTTCGATTTGCCCTTATGTTTTTATTGCTGGTTTCAGATGATTGTACTGGTTTTGACATTGACCTGTCCCCCATTATGTTTCTGTCTAGCATACTCCACTGGTCATTCCTTTCTTCTCACAATAATTCCTCTTGACGCTGTCCTCCTACAGCTTCTGATGAGTGCCTGGATTCTGGATGGAGGTATTGTTGACCATTCTTCCATACAAAATCTCTCCAGTTCAGTTCAAATTGATGGCTGCTGAGCATGGACAGCCTGCTTCAAATCATCCCATAGATTTTCAATGATATTCAAGTCAGGGGACTGTGACGGCCATTCCAGAACATTGTACTTCTCCCTCTGCATGAAGGCCTTTGTAGATTTCGAACTGTGTTTTGGGTCAATGTCTTGTTGGAATATCCAATCCCTGCGTAACTTCAACTTTGTGACTGATGCTTGAACATTATCCTGAAGAATTTGTTCATATTGGGTTGAATTCATTTGACCCTTGACTTTAACAAGGGCCCCAGTCCCTGAACTAGGCACACAGCCCCACAGCATGATGGAACCTCCACCAAATTTGACAGTAGGCAGCAGGTGTTTTTCTTGGAATGCGGTGTTCTTCTACTGCCATGCAAAGCGCTTTTTGTTATGACCAAATAACTCAATTTTTGTCTCATTAATCCAAAGCACTTTGTTCCAAAATGAATCTGGCTTGTCTAAATGAGCATTTGCATACAACAAGCGACTCTGTTTGTGGTGTGAGTGCAGAAAGGGCTTCTTTCTCATCACCCTGCCATTCAGATGTTCTTTGTTCAAATTGAGCTGAATTGTAGAACAATATACAGATACATCATCTGCAGCAAGATGTTCTTGCAGGTCTTTGGAGGTGATCTGTGGGTTGTCTGTAACCATTCTCACAATCCTGCCCATATGCCGCTCCTGTATTTTTCTTGGCCTGCCAGACCTGCTGGGTTTAACAGCAACTGTGCCTGTGGCCTTCCATTTCCTGATTCCATTCCTTACAGTTGAAACTGACAGTTTAAACCTTCGAGATAGCTTTTTGTAGCCTTCCCCTAAACCAGGAGACTGAACAATCTTTGTTTTCAGATCTTTGGAGAGTTGCTTTGAGGATCACATGCTGTCACTCTTCAGAGGAGAGTCAAAGGGAAGCACAACTTGTAATTGACCACCTTAAATACCTTTATATCTCATGATGGACACACCTGTCTATGAAGTTCAAGGCTTAACGAGTCATCTAACCAATTTGGTGGTGTAAGTAATCAGCATTGAGCAGTGACAGGCATTCAAATCAGCACAATGACAAGGGGACCCACATTTGTGCACAGCCAGTTTTTCACATTTGATTTAATTTCATACAACTAAATACTGCGTCACTAAAAACCTTTGTTTGGAAAACACCTCAGTACTCAGATGTTCCTACGAAATGAAAGACGTATCACTGTTATCATGGTGTGGATAGGAGGAGAAATGGGGTAGGAGTTATTCTGAAGGAACAGCATGTCAAGGTTGTTTTGGAGGTGAAAAGAGTGTCAGAGTGAAGATTATGAAGCTGGAAATTGAAGGTGTGATGATGGATGTTGTTAGTGCATATGCCCTGCAAGTTGGGTGTGTGATGGATGAGAAAGTAGATTTCTGGAGTGAGTTGGATGAAGTGATGGACCGTGTACCCAAGGGAGAGAGAGTGGTGACTGGAGCGGATTTCAGTGGACATGTTGGTGAAGGGAACAGAGGGGATGAGGAGGTGATGGGTAGGTATGGTGTGAAGGAGAGGAATGAAGAAGGTCAGATGATAGTGGATTTTGCCAAAAGGATGGACAAGGCTGTGGTGAATACGTATTTTAAGAGAGGAACATAGGGTGACGTACAAGAGTGGTGGAAAATGCACACAGGTAGATTATATCCTGTGCAGGAGGGTCAATCTGAAGGAGACTGAAGACTGCACAGTGTTGGCAGGGGAAAGTGTAGTTAAGCAACATAGGATGGTGGTCTGTAGGATGACGATGGAGAACAAGAGGAGGAGGAGAGTGAGGGCAGAGCCAAGGATCAAATGATGGGAGTTGAAAAAGGAAGACTACAAGGTTGAGGGAGGAGGTAAGACAGGCACTGGGTGGCAGTGAAGAGTTGCCAGATAGCTGGGCAATTACAGCAGATATAGTAAGGGTGACAGTAAGAAGGGTTCTTGGCATGACATCTAGACAGAGGAAGGAGGAAAAGGAAACCTGATGATGGAATTGGGGAAGTACAGGAGAACATAGAGAGGAAGAGTTTGGCAAAGAAGAAGTGCGACAGTCAGAGAGATGCAGACAGTAGACAAGAGTACAAGGAGATAAGGCACAAGGTGAAGAGAGAGGTGGCGAAGGCTAAAGAAAAGGCTTATGATGAGTTGTATGAGAGGTTGGACACTAAGGACGGAGAAAAGGACCTGTAGGCTAGACAGTGGGACCGAGCTGGGAAAGATGTGCAGCAGGTTAGGGTGATAAAGGGTAAAGATACATACTGAAAAGTGAGGAGGGTGTGTTGAGAAAATGTAAAGAGTACTTTGAGGGGCTGGTGAATGAAGAGAATGAGAGAGAGAGAAGGTTAGATGATGTGGTGATAGTCAATCAGTAAGTGCAACTGATTAGCAAAGTGGAAGTAAGGACAGCTATGCAGAGATAGAAGAATGGAAAGGCTGTTGGTCCATATGACATATAGTACCTGTGGAAGCATGGAGGTGGTGAAGAGAGATGGTAGTGGAGTTTTTAACCAGATTGTTTAATGGAAACTTGGAAAGTGAGAGGATGCCTGAGAAGTGTACTGGTACTGATTTTTAAGAATAAGGGGAATGTGCAGAGCTGTAGTAACTACAGGGGGATAACATCGATGAGCCACAGCATGAAGTTATGGAAAAGAGCAGTGGAAGCTTGGTTAAGAAGTGAGGTGATGATTAGTGAGCAGCAGTATGGTTTAATGCTAGGAAAGAGCACTACAGATGTGATGTTTGCTCTGAAAGTGTTGATGGAGCTGGAGGTGGCAGAGTTAAAGATTTAAAGATTTATTTTGCGTGTGAAGAGTATGGACAGGATTAGAAATGAATATGTTAGAGAGTCAGCTCAGGTTGAAAAGTTTGGAAACAAAGTCAGAGAGGCAAGATTGCATTGGTTGGAGAGATGCTGGGTATATTGGGAAAAGGATGCTAAGGACAGAGCTGCCAGGGAAGAGGAACAGAGGAAGGCCTAAGAGAAGGTTTATGGATGTGGTGAGAGAGGACATGCAGGTGATTGGGGTAACAGAGCAAGATGTAGAGGACAGGAAGATATGGAACAAGATGATCCGCTGTGGCAACCCTAATGAAAGCAACTGAAAGAAGATGATTAATACAGTGTTCGAAAAAAAAAAAAAAAAAAAAGTACTCAGGTTAATGCAACTAGTAGGAAACGAAAAAAGAAGAAAGAGAAAAAACTGAGAAATCAGGTGAGATACTGGAATCTGAATAACTGAACGTGTGGGGTTAAACACAGTAAAGTTGAATGAATGGTTCACAGTACAAAGATATGTGGCATGTTGACCTTAGAAAACCTTCTTAGTTTGATTCACCAGTCTTTCCTTGTATTCATTTATCAAGAAGAATGCACCTCTAATAGAAATGATTCTTCAAATGTCAATTTTAGAGTGACCGTAACAAAAGGCACTGTGGGTGACACATGTTTTAAACAAGCTATAGCTAAAAGCTTGGCTCAGAATTTCATTGATGTTAGCACTGACGAATGGCTGATTGTAGTTTTACAATAAATGATTTCACTTTGAATGCAGCCAGCAGTCCTGAATATATAATGCTTAATGCTTGCATTTTGAAGACAAATATATATATATATATATATATATTAAAAAATGTTATAGTGCATTGGGTGAGCCAGCCATTGTAGAAATTGTAGTAATTTCTTTTATTTCCATTATTTGGTTACAGCTATACTTTAACAGTTAACATAAAAGTGTTCTCACAGTAAACACCATAATATAAAATGGACAGAAACACTTTGAATCCTTTCCTTTATATTATTCTTTTTATTCCTCTGAAGCACCTATTTTAGGTTTACTCAATAAAAAGTATAAGACTAGAAATCATTCAGGACTTGGATATCAACTGCTTTCATAAACATGTGCCTCTTAGTTTGGGACTTCAGAAGGTAGCAGTGAACTGCCTGATAGCAAGGGGGCAGAAAAAAAACCCCAAAGGTGTGGTGGAATGAGCCTGTGGCTAAAAGTGGTCCAAGTGAACACATCATGGAGGGGATTTTTCAAGATGTCATCCATACTGCCACCAGTCTCTTTTCTACAACAGCTTCCAGTGTGTCTGGGATTAGCCCTGTGATAGAGAAGACTTTCCTCATACAGTTAGGTCCATAAATATTTGGACAGAGACAAACTTTTTCTCATTTTGGTTCTGTACATTACCACAATGAATGTTAAATGAAACAACTCCGATGCAGTTGAAGTGCAGACTTTCAGCTTTAATTCAGCGGGGTGAACAAAAAAGACTACATAAAAATGTGAGGCAACTAAAGCATTTTTATAACACAATCCCTTCATTTCAGAGGCTCAAAAGTAATTGGACAATTGACTCAAAGGCTATTTCATGGGCAGGTGTGGGCAAGTCCGTTGTTATGTCATTATCAATTAAGCAGATAAAAGGCCTGGAGTTGATTTGAGGTGTGGTGCTTGCATGTGGAAGATTTTGCTGTGAACAGACAACATGCGGTCAAAGGAGCTCTCCATGCAGGTGAAAGAAGCCATCCTTAAGCCGCGAAAACAGAAAAAACCCATCCGAGAAATTGCTACAATATTACGAGTGGCAAAATCTACAGTTTGGTACATCCTGAGAAAGAAAGCAAGCACTGGTGAACTGAGCAACGCAAAAAGACCTGGACGTCCACAGAAGACAACAGTGGTGGATGATCGCAGAATCATTTCCATGGTGAAGAGAAACCCCTTCACAACAGCCAACCAAGTGAACAACACTCTCCAGAGGGTAGGCGTATCGATATCCAAGTCTACCATAAAGAGAAGACTGCATGAAAGTAAATACAGAGGGTGCACTGCAAGGTGCAAGCCACTCATAAGCCTCAAGAATAGAAAGGCTAGATTGGACTTTGCTAAAGAACATCTAAAAAAGCCAGCACAGTTCTGGAAAAACATTCTTTGGACAGATGAAACCAAGATCAACCTCTACCAGAATGATTGCAAGAAAAAAGTATGGAGAAGGCATGGAACAGCTCATTATCCAAAGTATACCACATCATCTGTAAAACACGGTGGAGGCAGTGTGATGGCTTGGGTGTGCATGGCTGCCAGCGGCACTGGGACACTCGTGTTTATTGATGATGTGACACAGGACAGAAGCAGCAGAATGAATTCTGAGGTGTTCAGAGACATACTGTCAGTTTTATTAAAGCAAAGAAGTGGAAAATTCTCGGATGTCCAAGTCAGTCACCTGATCTTAACCCAACTGAGCAGGCATTTCACTTGTTGAAGACTAAACTTCAGACAGAAAGGCCCACAAACAAACAGCAACTGAAAGCCGCTGCAGTAAAGGCCTGGCAGAGCATTAAAAAGGAGGAAACCCAGCATCTGGTGATGTCCAGGAGTTCAAGTCTTCAGGCTGTCATTGCCAGCAAAGGGTTTTCAACCAAGTATTAGAAATGAACATTTTATTTCCAGTTATTTCATTTGTCCAATTACTTTTGAGCCCCTGAAATGAAGGGACTGTGTTAAAAAATGCTTTAGTTGCCTCACATTTTTATGCAATCGTTTTGTTCACCCCACTGAATTAAAACTGAAAGTCTGCACTTCAACTGCATCGGAGTTGTTTCATTTAAAATTCATTGTGGTAATGTACAGAACCAAAATTAGAAAAAAGTTGTCTCTGTCCAAATATTTATGGACCTAACTGTACGTTTGTTCAGGTAGTATGAGGTGTGATCCAAAAGTTCCCGGAATGCATTTATTCTGCAGCCAGAAGGGTTTAGTTATATCAATCGCCGCTAGATAGCAGTTCAAGTTGTCCTTGAGAGCTGTTATCACACATTATAACGTCAGCACAGTTGTTTTTCAAGTCGCAGTTCGGTTGTGTCTGTGAAGGGTTGTTCGTGAAAATGAGTGATTTGAAAGATCAAAGAGTAAATGTTAAATTCTGTTTTAAACTGGGAAAAACAGCAAAAGAAAGCCATGAAATGTTGCAACAAGCATTCTACAGGGATGTTCTAAGGTGTTTGCGAAATCGAATTTATGGAACACATCCTCAGATGTGGGCTGACAAGTCATTTCTTTTGCATCACGACAATGCACCAGCTCACACATCTCTGATTGTGCACAAATTTTTGGCTTCTACAAAGTTTACTGCCATTCCCCACCCTCCGTACTCCCCTGATTTAGCGCCGTCTGATTTTTTTTATTTCCTAAGATGAAGGTGAGGCTGAAGAGACACAGATTTGAGACGGTGGAGGTGATCTAAGCAGTAACAACCGACGTCTTGAACACACTGACAAAAAACGACTTCCAGAGGTGCTTCGAAAGGTTGAAATCTCGCTGGGATTGGTTTATCAACTCAGCGGGTGACTATTTTGAAGGAACTGTTCACCATTAATTGCTATTTGGCGTGTATGCTTTTAAATAAATGCATTCCGGGAACTTTTGGATCGTACCTCATATGTGTCTTTTGAGCTCAAGTTGCTTCTACATGAGACCACAGTATAGAAGAAAATACTGAGCTGCTACAGACTAGTAGGATATTTCTAGCAGCTTGCTGTATACAGCAAAAGTCTCCTCAGGGAGTACAGTCTGTTCTGGCCCTTCTTGTACAGCACACCACCGTGTTGTCAGACAAGTCTAGTTTGCTTTTTATGTTGTGACGTACGAGTCCCTGTCTTGCACCCCAAAACACAAGGCTGAGTCTCAGTACTTTAGCAAAGCCAGCTTTATTAAGCTAGAAACAGGAACAGCACGGTTATTTATTGCAGCGGGATCTACCACTCTCCTATACACCGACACAGCAATCAGGCAGGGTCGTGGCCAAGTAATACCGTTCCCTGCATTTATAATGTTCCTTGCATCACCAATCAACAACAGGCAATTAAAGTGCGAACGGGATCGGCTCGGATTTGCTTTTGTTGCGAGCCGCTACAGTGCTGGTAGCCTGCGGTTGCCCCAACAACTGATAGGCTGTCTTCCACAGACGCGGCGATGGCGCTTCAGGACGCACTTCGCAGTGTTGTCCCATTGGGGGGAGTCCCAAAAGAGTTAGAAACCTTACAATGTGAACCCACAGGTACTTGAAGCTCTGCATCACTGTCACATCCTCCCCCCTGAATGGTGACTGGCGCCAGAGGCTCTTTGGCATGTCAGAAGGTTCTCCCTGCACCACAAAATGAAGTCCTTCACAACGTTCCTATACTCTGACTTATCTCCATTAGTAATGCAGCCTTTGATGGGTGAGTCATCCGAAAATTTTTGTAGATGGCAGGCGCTGTTATTGTACTGGATTGTCTGTTGTGTAGAGGGGTAAACGGACAGGACAGATCCGTGTGGTGCTTCTGTATTATATACCACATTTTATGACGCACAGTCACCGAGCCTCACAAACTGCAGTAGGTTTGTCAGGTAGTCCATGATCCAGGAGACTGTGGGGGGCATCAAGATGCATGGCTTTTAACTTGTTTCTCAGTCAATGAAACAGAATGGTGTTAAAGGCACTGAAAAAGTCAAAGATCATTATCCTGAATTTGGTGCCTGCTCTGTCAAAGTAGAAGTAGGCTCTGTGGAGCATGCAGATCAGAGCATCCTCCACTCTTATATTATCCTGTTTGTTCCTTCACAGATTTTTCGTCTTGCTTGCCCCCCCAGCTTCTAGCTTGTTACATGCAAATATTAGGTATTCTTTGGCACTGCAACAAAATGTTTGTCATTCTGATATTGACCTTGGCCATGCCATGTAATGCTACAGAATGCAGCATTTCAGTAAACATACCAGTCAAGTTTCCACGTGACATCATGACATCTTTCTCTTCTTTCAGACTATAAGAAAGTGTGAAATTTAACATAATTTTACTGAAGGCAAGAAACTCAACCCTTAATTTGGTAAGCATATTAGAAGACTGATGGATGTATTTTGTAATGATTTTGATTGTAATTGTTGCTAATCAACTGATATGTTAACAATCCATATTACTAACCGAGAATGGTAAACCGGAAGGCACGGACGCAGGTACACGGCGATGGACCCAGGAGACATAGTGCGCAGGCGCCTACAGCGCGCGTCTCATAAACCGCAAGCGAAGTCTGATCCACCGCGAACGAAGGAGTCACGGCTCAAAAACGAAAGAGCTCAACTAACGTAAATAAGAAATGAAGCGACAACGCGCCCATAGCTAACGACTAACGACACAGCCACACAAAAAAAGAGGATTCTGCGCTGCACCCCAGAGTCAAACGGAAGAGGCTACGGAGGCCCCAAAGGTCCACAAAGATAGTACGGAAGGCGCAGGAAAGTACGAAAAGCGCAGGCGCCTACAACGTGCTTCTGAACTAAACGTCCACACTACACAGCATGGTCCACGCGCTTCTAACACACCGCAAGCATAAACACGAGATAGTACAGAAACCACACAGATCTGGACTCCACAACATATGTGAATCACATTACAGTAATACGATATTAAGCACATTACAGTAATACAATATTAACAGTACAACAACAGAAAACACAGGCTAACCGAGAATGGTAAACCACGAGCCCGCCTGGATAGAATCAATGAATGCAGGCGCCTACAACGCGCGTCTGAAATGCTGCAAGTAAAGCAGGCATGGCTCCAAAAACAACGAACGCAGGCGCCTACAACACGGTTCTCAAATAACACAGAGTTTACACATGGACAACTGTATGTAGCCCTCTCAAGAGAGTACAGAACCCTACACGTCCACACTACACAGCATAGTCAAACCCGACATAGTACGGAAAGTGCAGGCACCTACAACGCACTTCGAAAGCACCGCAAGCAAAAACCCGAGATAGTACAGAAGCCCCAAAGATCCGGACTCCACAGCATATGTGAATCACATTACAGTAATACAATACTTTAAGTACTCACAGAAAACACAAACAGAAGAGGCTTCGGCGTCCTGCCCCACAGTCAAACCAGATAAAGTACGGAGTCCCCAAACGTCCACAAAACACAGCATAGTCAAACCCGAGATAGTACGGAGGGTGCATGCGCCTATACACCGTAAGCAAAGGAGCCATGGCTCAGAAACGAAAAAGCTCAACTAACGGAAATAAGTAATTTTAACAGTACGTGCAATTATCCATATTACTAACAGTAAACAACGTATAACTAATGGAGTCACGGTCACGGCCCCAAAACGAGAAACACCATTAACGCGGCCGGATTACCACAACACAGTCTTAACCAACTTTATGTAGCCTTCTCAAGAGAGTACAAAACCCTACACGTCCAAACTACACAGCATAGTCAAACCCGACATAGTGCCGAAGGTGCAGATGCCTACAACACGCTTCTAAAGCACCGCAAGCAAAAACCCGAGATAGTACAGAAGCCCCAAAGATCCGGACTCCACAGCATATGTGAATCAAATTACAGTAATACAACACTATAAGTACTCACAGAAAACACAAACAGAAGAGGCTTCCGCGTCCCGCCCCACAGTCAAACCAGAGAACGTACGGAGTCCCCAAACGTCCACAAAACACAGCATAGTCAAACAGGAGGTAGTACGGAGGGCGCATGCGCCTATACACCGCAAGCAAAGGAGCCACGGCTCAGAAACGAAAGAGTTCAACTAACGGAAATAGGTAATTTTTACAGTAAATGCAATTATCCATATTACTAACAGTAAACAGCGTATACCTAATCAACAAATCCCAAGGACAGACCATGGACAGAGTCGGCCTTTACCTCTCTGAGCCTGTATTTAGACATGGACAACTTTATGTAGCCTTCTCAAGAGTTCGGCATGCATGTGACGTTAACGTCAAGATTATAATAACTCCATACCAAGGAAAACTCATTCAAGGACAACACGCCATCTTTACTACAAACGTGGTGTATAAAGATATCCTTTGTACGTCATCTACACCTTTACACTCCAATATATCTCATACATAGATCTGCGCAAACTCAAAGACATTCTATACTTACATAACATAACAATTAAACTGCTATTGTCATTTACATATATTACATAGACCTACAGATGTTGTGACGGTGAACATGATACATATGTAACAATTACCAAGACAGACAATAATCTCTTTCAAATCTATTTCGGGTTACCCAAGACCAGGGGTTGGCGAGCGAAGCGAGCAGGGGGCGGAGCCCCCTAGTAATTATCTATCAATCCACTTATTTTCCAGGTCATTTATAAAATTCATCCATAAAATAAGGCAGGCATACTCAGCTACAAACCATAACTCTTTTTCAATTGCACTAGCCGTGCCACCCATTTAAGACGGGCTTGAATTCTATGGAATTCAACAGCAGCATTAATGTTTGTGATGTGCACTTCTATTGGAATAACAGAGACATAGCAACCAGACGGACACACAGACATTTAATCTTTTGTTAAGATTTTTGGATTTTTCAACCTGCCACCAGTAACTATCACTCTTTCAGGCATATGGTCAGTGATCAGACTTGGGTTTTGAGTTAATATTCAAGTAAATGTTCAAGGCTAGGGACTGTAGTAGCACTTAATTAATTTGAATAAAAGTGTGCTTTTTCCAGTGAACACACTGGAACACAATATTAGACTGGATACCTGCCCGTTTATTTTAGCAGATCAGTGTAAATACGTAGGGGCAAACATCACAAGTAAATATAAAGATCTTTTTCAATAAAATTTTGCTATCAGCATAGAACAAATTAGACAGTCTACCCTCCATCTCACATTAGCAGGGTTGAACCAACACCATCAGGATGAACATCCTTCCCAAGCTTCTTTTTCTATTTCAGAGCATCCCCATATACATTAATAAATCATTCATTAAGAAATTAAACTCATTTATAAACTCATTTATTTGGAATCTGAGACATCTATGCAGGGCCGTTTCTGGGCATAGGCAGTCTAGGCAAGTGCCTAGGACACCCTCTAGTGGTCAGGTTGCATTACTGCAGCCCCATTTAGAGATTCCCATCTTCATTTTGTTTAGAAAAATTTGTCCGGACTGGACCAGAAAACAAAGAAATCTTTATGTTGTGCACCCCAGCAGCGCCCGCACTCTCCGCACTATGCACAGCACGATCTGCTGCCTAGAAACGCCCCTGGCCAATGCAACATTTTTTTTTTATTTTTTAAACAATACAGACTTACGAACACTCAGACTCAAAGCGAATGTCTGATTATATTGTTTTATATTACTTTCGCATAATAGCGATGTTCAGGATTAACATCTGACGATCTACACAGTCCAACAATAACAAGAAGAACAACAACGAAGATGACGATGCCAATAATCCTCAAACTGTAGCATATAAGAAACAGACATGGCGAAATAAAATTAAACGATCAGAACGGCAACAAAACTGTAGCTCTTGAGTGAATTGCTAAAAGCTGATTTAACCCAAACTATGATCGTCTTCCAAATGGACCAACATTAAAACTTGTGTTAAAACTTACCAAATACAGTAATCCCTCCTCCATCGCGGGGGTTGCGTTCCAGAGCCACCCGCGAAATAAGAAAATCCGCGAAGTAGAAACCATATGTTTATATGGTTATTTTTATATTGTCATGCTTGGGTCACAGATTTGCGCAGAAACACAGGAGGTTGTAGAGAGACAGGAATGTTATTCAAACACTGCAAACAAACATTTGTCTCTTTTTCAAAAGTTTAAACTGTGCTCCATGACAAGACACAGATGACAGTTCCGTCTCACAATTAAAAGAATGCAAACATATCTTCCTCTTCAAAGGAGTGCGCGTCAGGAGCAGATAATGTCAGAGAGATAGAGAAAAGCAAACAAATCAATAGGGCTGTTTGGCTTTTAAGTATGCGAAGCACCGCGGCACAAAGCTGTTGAAGGCGGCAGCTCACACCCCCTCCGTCAGGAGCAGAGAGAGAGAGAGAAAAACAAACAATCAAAAATCAATACGTGCCCTTCGAGCTTTCAAGTATGCGAAGCACCGTGCAGCATGTCGCTTCACGAAGCAGCTGCACAGAAGATAGCAACGTGAAGATAATCTTTCAGCATTTTTAGACGAGCGTCCGTATCCTCTAGGTGTGCGAACTGCCCCCCTGCTCAATCCCCCTACGTCAGGATCAGAGAAAGTCAGCACAAGAGAGAGAGAGAGAAAAATAAGTTGGGTAGCTTCTCAGCCATCTGCCAATAGCGTCCCTTGTATGAAATCAACTGGGCAAACCAACTGAGGAAGCATGTACAAGAAATTAAAAGACCCATTGTCCGCAGAAATCCGCGAACCAGTAAAAAATCCGCGATATATATTTAAATATGCTTACATATAAAATCCGCGATAGAGTGAAGCCGCGAAAGGCGAAGCGCGATACAGCGAGGGATTACTGTATCGTCCTTTGTTGCTCTCCACCATTTGTAAGATTCACGCTGGGCATGCTAAAGCAGCTGTATATGTTTTTAGATAGGTAGATTGCATTATTTGCACAGATGAGCATACGGTAAATAAGAATTGTGGGTAAAGATTTCTATTAGGCGGCACGGTGGCACAGTGGGTAGCGCTGCTGCCTCGCAGTTGGGACACCTGGGGACCTGGGTTTGCTGAGTTTGCATGTTCTCCCCGTGTCTGCGTGGGTTTCCTCCGGGCACTCCGGTTTCCTCCCACATTCCAAAGACATGTACGTTAGGTGGATTGGCGATTCTGAATTGGCCCTAGTGTGTGCTTGGTGTGTTTGTGTGTGTCCTGCGGTGGGTTGGCACCCTGCCCGGGATTGGTTCCTGCCTTGTGCCCTGTGTTGGCTGGGGTTGGCTCCAGCAGACCCCCGTGACCCTGTGTTCGGATTCAGCGGGTTGGAAAATGGATGGATAGATGGATTTCTATTAAAAGATAATCGTCATATTCTCAGTTTTACTGAATGTTGTCATTGTGCTAAATTTTCAATTTATTGTATGAATTGAAATGACGTATATATTATGGTAATGTCTTAGTTATAAAAATAGAATGTCATCATCATCAAAAGGCACACGTTTAGCTGGTGGTTTAAAAAGATAACTATAGAAATTTAAAGTTTTAGCAATAACATTTTTCTTTATTATTTTCCTTTAGAGAAATATTAAAAGCAATAAATACAGGCTACTAATACAGCCCAATTCCTACTTATTTTTTTTAAATGGCACCCCTGAAGAGTGTATTGAAAAAACAGATGTTGCTATAACAAGACATTCGCATATTGTGAATTTGAAGTCCTAAATACTTCGCTGTCCCCAGTCCTGACTCCATGACAGGTCTGGCAGTGATGATTCCTGTCAAAGCAATGGGGGTGGTGGGGCACCATTTACAACTTCGTCTAGGGCAGTAAAAATTCTACAACCATTTCTGCATCCACACATTCACAGGGTGACTCTACAAAGAATTAAAGCAGAAAGGGGCATGGAACTACCTCACTTTCAGTTTTATTACTGGGCGGCAAATATACAAGTTATAAAGACCTGGAAATTTGACACAAATTGATGAAGATACAGAAGCCTGGTCTGCAACAGAAATCAAATCTTGCTGTACTTCTTTGTATGCCCTGCTTTGTGCCCCAGTAAATATGAATTATCATCAATATACTAATAACCCAAATGTCCATCAATCACTCAGAATATGGAAGCACTTTAAGGCAGAGAAGCTTTTATAGGTTGTACCTCTACATGATAATCACCTTTAAATACTGTGTAGGTTTGAGAGAGTAGAAAAAGTATGGAAAACATCCGGAATTAAAACACACAGAGAACTGTATATAGATAATGTCTCTGCATCTTATGAACACGTATGCTTCAAATTTAGCATCCCATCAACACAATTTTCACACTACTTTCAAATTAGAAACTGCTAAAAGGAACCTGGCCAATTTCCCTCATCGCCCACCCATTTCTATTCCAGAAGAAATACTGGTCTGTCTTGAAGAGTCAGACAGCACCTCAATAACACAAACATATTTTAAAGACACTTCCTTTCAAAGATCCCAGGGTACAATGGAGAATGGTTCTTTCACTTAACATCTCTGAAAATGAGTGGAAGAAAGGCAGCCATACACTCCAGCTCCATATGCACAAAGCATTCCATCATTCAAGTTAAAACCTTTTATCAATCACATTTGTCTCATTTACAATTATCCAAAATTTATCCAGAGCAAGATTCAACCTGAGAATATTGCAGTTGAGCTCCAGTCTCACTGGGCCACGTGTTTTGGAAGTGCACCAAGTTAACATCATTCTGGACAAAAACCTTTGAATGCTTTTAAGATAGCCCTGGTGTCACGATCACTCCAAACCCATTAACAGCTGTGTTTGGTGTACACTCAGATGGGCTTAAAGTGGAGAAGGACAAATTGATTGAAATTGCCTATACCACACAACTAGCATCAGCCCATCCTTGACAGTACTTTATCCTTTCAGTCCCACATCAATAACATCTCTCGGTCTGCATATTTCCACTTGCGTAACATTAATCGTATTCGCACCTCCCTCACTCCCCACACCACCGCTCTCCTTGTTCATAGCCTTGTCACTTCTCGTCTCGATTATTGCAATTCCCTTTTCTTTGGTCTTTCTCGCAAATCTCTTTATAAGCTTCAACTGGTCCAGAATTCAGCTGCCCGCATCTTTACTAGAATCCCGTCTGTTCACCATATCACTCCCGTTTTGCAGCAGCTTCACTGGCTTCCAGTTAAGTTCTGCATTCAATTCAAAATTCTTCTGTTAACTTTTAAGGCTCTCCACAACCTTGCCCCTCCATAACTGTCTGACCTCCTCCATGTTGCCATTCCCTCCCGTACCCTTAGATCCTCTTCCTCCATCCACTTGACTGTCCCCTTTGTCCCTCTTACCACTATGGGGAGCACAGCATTCAGTTGCTCTGCTTCCCACCTCTGGAACTCACAACCATCTGAGCTTAGAAATATTGAATCATTTTCACTTTTCAAATCTAAACTTAAAACTCGTTGTTTGGTGTCCTTGGGTGTTTAGAAAGGCGCCTACAAATAAATAATAAAAAATAAAATGTACAGTAATCCCTCGCTATATTGCGCTTCGACTTTCGCGGCTTCACTCTATTGCGGATTTTATATGTAAGCATATCTAAATATAAAATGAGGATTTTTTTGCTGCTTCGCGGGTTTGTGTGGACAATGGGTCTTTTTACTTCTGGTACATGCTTCCTCATTTGGTTTGCCCAGTTGATTTCATATTAGGATACGCTATTGGTGGATGGCTGAGAAGCTACCCAATCAGAGCACGCGGTTAAGTTCCTGTGTGCCGATTGGCTCAGCGACGGAGCGCAGAATTCGATTCCGCTGCGTTAACCAGGAAGTCTCGTCTCGCTCATTCAGCATCAACGTGTTTCGCTGTGTAAAGAGTTAACTCTTGTGCTCTTTTGTGTTTATCTTTGTGTGTAGTAAAGCCCTTCGTTATGGCTCCAAATCGATCTGCTCCTGCTACTGCTTCAGTACTGCCCAAGCGGCAACAGAAGATGCTAACGATTGCCGAAAAGGTAAAAGTTTTGGATATGTTGAAGGAAGGGAACAGCTACACCGCTGCAGGACGCCATTACGGCATCAATGAGTCCATGATTCTATTTATTTAAAAAGGAGGAAAAGAATATAAGATCTACGGCTGCAGTATCCTTTAACCAGGGCACAAAACGAGTTGTAAGTGGACATAATAAGGCGGTAGTCTGGATGGAATCTGCTTTAGGGATTTGGATTGAAGACTGCCGGAAGAAGAACAACGGCGGTGCTACACAGTCGCCTGAAGAGGCTCCTTTAGAAGAGCTGTAAATGCTATCCTTTGTTGTGCAGTAAAATTAAACTCATCGTTATCTGACAAGTCGTCGTGTCATTGTTGGCGAGTAACCATTAATTTTCTACGTACAGTACTTAGTACATGTATGTACATTTAGTGTCACTGTACACACATTTTACTGTATACAATTTTTCTTGCATTGTACGTATTTATTGCTGGTGGCTTGTCTATCGTAATGGCTGTAACATAACATAATATATGTGATAAAGGAGACGCTATAATATTTAGGTTTTACTGTATATAAACAGTGTGTATACATACATAATTTTAACAAATCTTACCTAATATCTAAAAGAATACAAAGGGTTTATGCTGTATAACTGTGCGGGAAATGTTTATAAGAGTGTGGGAGAGTTTATAAGGGCTTAAAATATATAAAAATAACCATATAAACATATGGTTTTTACTTCGTGGATTTTCACCTTTCACAGGGGGGTTCTGGAACGTAACCCCTGCGATAGGTGAGGGATGACTGTATTATTATCTGTTACAAGTCAATGAGTAAATGATGTTCTACAGTATTTGAAATTGGAAAAAATTAAATTCTCACAAGAGAGATCTGTTCAAAACTTTTTAAAAATATAGCAAGATCTGATTAAAATTTTTTAGAATATACATTTATATCAGGGGAAAGGGCATTCTCACTTCTTTGTCGTTTTTAAAGATTTGCTCTTGTTGTTGGCTCTCCTCTCTTTCTCTCAGGCATGGGTTGAATTCTGATTTGTTATGTTTGACATAATTGTATGTAATATCATTTTCTTTGCTATACTAGTTAAACTCGATCATATGGAATTTTTCTTTCTTCAAATAAAATCAATAAAAAAGCTTAAATCTTGAGATGAGCAGTGTATTATATTGGCTGCCCATTTCAGCAAAAATGTCAAAAACTCAGTTTACTTCTGCTCAAGTGTATTATCAATCCCATTTGCAAATGATTTTCAGTTGTGTCTGGTACAGAGGTGCAATTCAAACAAATTCAAAATTTTGTTTCACTTTTGGCATAAAAACCTGGACACAAATAAATGAACATACACAGGCTTGGTCCGCAATAGAAGTAAAATCCTGTAGTACTTCTTTATATTCCCTGCTCTGCGCTCCAATAAATGAAAGTTATCGCAAATATACTAATAACCCAATTGTGCTTTACTCACTCAGAATATGGAACCAAATTAGGAAGCATTTTAAGATGGAAAATCTTTTATCAGTGGCACCTCTGCAAGAGAACCACCTCTTTCAACCTTCGCAAGTATATCCAGTTTTTAATACCTGGAAAAGTTTTGGGATTAAAATGCTCAGAGATCTTTATATAGACAACATATTTACATCTTTTGAACAATTACGTTCAAAATTTAACCTCCCAGCTACACATTTCTTTTACTATCTTCAAATTAGAAATTTTGTTAAACAGAAATTGCCCGATTTCCCCCACCTTGCACCCTCCACAATGCTGGAAAAAATACTGCTCAATTCCGAGGAAACAAACACTATTTCCGCAATATATAAAATCTTATTAGAGTCCCTACCTTTCAAAGATCCAAGAGGACATTGGGAAGAAGATCTCTTAATCAATATATCAGAAAAGGAGTGGAAGGTAGCATTGCAGAGAATTCACTCGAGTTCTATATGCGCAAAGCATAGAATTATTCAACTAAAAATCATATATCGAGCCCATCTGTCTCGCTTAAAACTGTCCAAAATGTTTCCAGGCCAGGATCCAACCTGCGAGCGCTGCAACCAAGCTCCTGCCTCACTGGGTCACATGTTCTGGGCCTGCACCAAACTAACATCATTTTGGACAAAAATTTTTAAGTGCCTCTCAGACAGCCTTAGTATCACAATCCCTCCTAACCCACTAACAGCTGTGTTCGGTGTTCTTCCAGATGGACTTGAATTGGAGAAGGACAAGCAAACGGTGATTGCATTCACTACACTCTTGGCACGCAGACTTATTTTGTTAAATTGGAAGAATCCTAATTCTCCTCTTATAAGTCAGTGGGAAACCAATGTTTTATATTATTTGAAATTGGAAAAAATCAAATTCTCAGTTAGAGGATCTGTACAAAATTTTTTCAAAACATGGCAGGATTTAATCAATATTGTTTTAGAATAAGAGAATTAACTATTATTGCATTTAACTCCCTTCTCCATCTCTTATTTATATAGATATTTACTTCTCCCCTTCTTTTGTTTAATGTTGCCTTATTAAAAAGCTTAAAGAAATTTTCCTTTAGCTAAGCTCTCCTTCTCAGGGGTGGGGTTTGATTTGTCTTCAAATTTGTTGGGTTATAAATTGATCTGTTTGTATGGAATGATTACAATGAAAATTAATAAAATAAAAATATTTAAAAAAAAAAATTTTGTTTCACTTTTGTTTTGATTATTGTAATTCTTCACATTTGTTAAAAGAGCATATCAATTGAAATTGATTTAAATTGCTAATTAATTTGCCAATTTTTGTTACTTTTTTTTGTTTGAGTGATATTCAGTTTAAGTCCTTTGATTATTAAGTCTTCCAATGGATATATGCTGTAAAGTCATGGTCTGTGAGGTTTAATTTCATGCGTCTTCCTAAAGAATAACTGCAGACTTTCTGACAGGAGTTCCTCAAATCCCCAGAAAGTAACATTTTATCTTCAGAGAGAGGACAAGTAAAATATTGAGTGCAAGATGAGACTGCATATGCTCAGGAAACATTTCTAGCGCTATTGTACAGGGTGAGCCAAAAAAGTACCACATTTCAAATGTTTATTCTATAAAAACGTTACAAGATAATATATATTTCATCACGACACAAGAAAGGGTATACAAAGAAGATTTTTTTTTACTATGTTTTAAAAATGATGCCTTCAAGGTGGTGGCCATCATTAGCGATACACTCTTCGAGACGATTTCTGAACGCTCACCTGACTCGTTCGGCCATTTCAAGTGGAATAGCAGCGATTTCATGGCGAGGACAGTCATTGAGGGCTTCAAGGTTTTGAGGTTGGTGTGTGTATACCTTCAACTTCGACACAAGAAGAAATTGCACAGAGCAAGATCAGACGAATGTGAAGGCCACCCGACATCACCACACAGGAAGATCAGCTTCCCTGGAAACATCCGGCAAAACTTGCAAGGATCTCCGCACCGTATGAGCTGTTGTTCCATCCTGTTGAAACCAGGCATCCACCACATCCATTTCTTCCAGTAGGGGCCGCAAAAAGTTCTCTACGGCTCTCCCAGTCTCTCTCAGTGAGTTCCTGCACTACCATCATTTTGTATGGATGGAAATTAAGGTCGTCGTGCAAAAAAGATGTGTTGGAAATGCCCAAGGCAGAAGCATGTTTGCAATGTGAACATCTAGGCGACCACAAAATTGATGCCATTACAGCTTGGATGTTTTCAGGCGTTCAAGGACGACCTGGAGATTTACTCTTCAATGTTTTACCCGTCTGTCTAAATTTAGCCACCCACTGAAGCATTGTTTTCCAATTTGGGATGTCACCGTTAGGAGGAATGGCGACGTGCGTTCGGAAGGCATGTTGCATAGTAATGATGGATTCGTTGTTTTTGAAAAACGCTTCAACAGCGAAACCATGGTGCACACCGGACCAAGGCATGTGGCCGACTGAAAACTACAAGGGATCGCCTATCAAAGGACCCATCTATCCCAACACATTCGGCTGCCTCTACCTCATGCAATGACCTTGAGAAATGTGGTACTTAATTTTGGCTCACCCTGTATATGCCAACTCTTAAGATCCATTACAGCACCTCTCAAAATGTTGAATGAGTTATCTGAATTCAGTCTGGACAACTACTACATTTTTCATGTGCTCAGTAAACCTGATCACTAAACAGACCACCCTAAATAAATGCTCTTTTAGTGGGTTTCCATACATTGCACTGTCTGTTCATAAAATAATAATAATAACAACAACAATAATAAAAATTATTTTTTAGTTTAAAACCAGGAACAATGAGGCAAAGGTTGCACAACAACAGGTGAAGATGATTTTCTAAACAAAGCTGTAGACAAATGTGACTAAAAGTCCCATTCCCTTGAACTTGGGTTGAAAAGCTGACTCAGATTTATTTTGACTGTTTCTAAAATACAATAAAGGGCTTCTTAAGAAAAAAGAGATCTGATTCAGTAAATACTATGGCATGACTTCATTTGTGAAGACATTCAAGAGAGAAGTTACAACGGTCCACTCCCACAATGAATTCATTTGTAGAGAAAAGCCTTAGGGGCTCAGAATGATCTGAGGGGTCTTCTTACAATGTGTTTTAAATCTGCACTTGTCATTCAGATAGTTTCTGCTGAAAGCTCGGGCGTACTTAAAGATCACTCCTAACATCCGGATTTCTCTAATGTTTCAGCACATGTTCACTCATGGATAAAGAAAAAAGGGAAAAATTAATTTAAAATGGCAGAAAGGTGCCATCAGTATATAAAAAAAATATACTCTAACTGACCCCCACACAGTGTGAGCTTCCCCATTTTGCCCAGTACAAGCAACTGCTGCTAATCTAACTAAATAAATGGAACCAAGAAACGAGATAAATCAGGCACATTGTGTGGAAGGTGGTAAGCATTTGAACTGTGCATACATTCTATCAGGGAAGGACATTTATTCAAATATTGTGAAAACAGTGACAGCACAAAAAACAGCTAGTTATTAAAGAAGCTAATTATTAGAAGACATAGTGACATAGGGCCACGGTTTTCAAACTTTTTTGAACAAGTACCACTCCGTGAGGACCAGTAAACTGAAGTACCACTGTCAATGAATCGTTAATTTACGCCCGTGTTGTTTTGAAGAAAAAGTCACTATAATCACTACTAGCCATGTGCGCTAAAACGACGTTGCGCGTGTTAAAGTTGTCTGTGAAGGACTCCCTGTTTAAACGCGGCTGCCAGTCGTGAACTGGGCCCTTCGTCGCACAGCATTATGATTTTTTATAAGGGAAACAAAATTACAAAACAAAACCCTTGGACATTGATTCGATAGGAACGGCCTACTCGGAATCACTGTCCGAATAGTAATTATGTGGTAGTGTAGGATTTCTGCTTCTCTCCGTTCACAGTCTGTCTCGTTTTCACGATGCTGTCGTTTCCTCTCACGATCTCTTCTCAACCTTTCTCCAATCTCGCAGGTTGCTTTGTGGCAATCCAAAGAGTAAGGCAATATACACGGAGCAATGGTTATAAAAGGGGGACACATAGGTATCCAGGCTCTTTAAAGCATAAATAGGGATCACTTCACTGACATGTGAGCAAGCCAGGGTACAACTGAGAGACAAGCAGCACTCGCCGGCTACAACGTAACAATAATAATTTCCGGAACGTGCTGTTACGTTGTCATTTATTTTACCCACTGTCTTTCTTTCATTCATATGTTACGTAGGCACGTACCTTTTATCTTCGGCAATCTTATTCTCTAACCAGGCCTCAGGAGCTAACCAGCGTAACACTGTCCACCACCCCTTTCGTTATTCCGGCACATTTACGTACGTGAGTAACAACAACGTACTAAACTGGAAGGTGGTCTACGCATGCGTGGAATTCGCGGACAAACAAAGATCAAAATCCAAATGAAGATTACAGTGATCCCTCGCTATATCGCGCTTCGTCTTTCGCGGCTTCACTCCATCGCGGATTTTAAATGTAAGCATATGTGAATATATATCGCGGATTTTTCACTGCTTCGCGGATGTCTGCAGTCTACAGTATGTGTGCTTCTTCAGTTGATTTGCCCATTTGAATTCAAACAAGGGACGCATTTGAATTCAAACAAGGGATGCTATTGGTGGATGGCTGAGGAGCTACCCAATCAGAGCACACAGTTAAGTTCCTGTGTACTGCTGATTGGCTCAGCAACGGAGTGCTGCATTAACCAGGAAGTCTCATCTCACTCATTCAGCATTAATGCACGTTACTGCTAATGCTTCAGGATTGCAGAAAAGGTAAAAGTTTTGGATATGTTGAAGGAAGGAAACAGCTACACCGCTGCAGGACACAATTACAGCATCAATGAGTCCACGATTCTTTTTATTTAAAAAGGAGGAAAAGCATATAAGATCTACGGCCGCAGTGTCCTTTAATCAGGGCGCAAAAGTGGACGTGATAAGGCAGCAGTCTGGATGGAATCTGCTTTAGGGATTTGGATTGAAGAGTGCTGGAAGAAGAACAACGGCAGTGCTAAACAGTCACCTGAAGAGGCTCCTTTAGAAGAGCTGTAACGCTATCCTTTGTTGTGCAGTAAAATTAAACTCATCGTTATCGGATAAGTCGTCGTGTCATTGTTGGTGAGTAACCATAATTAATTATTTACGTACAGTACTTATTACATGTACATAGTTTAGTGTCGCTGTACACACATTTTACTGTATACAATTTTTCTTGCATTGTACGTATTTATTGCTGGTGGCCTGTCTGTTGTAATGGCTGTAACGTATGTGATATTGGAGACGCTCAATATCTTTAAAATAATATTTAGGTTTTACTGTATGTAAACAATTTCAACGAATCTTACCTAATATCTAAGAGAATACAAAGGGTTTATGCTGTATAACTGTGCGGGAAATGTTTATAATAGTGTGGGATAGTTTATAAGGGCTTAAAATATATAAAAATAACCATATAAACATATGGTTTCTACTTCGCGGATTTTCTTATTTCGCGGGTGGCTCTAGAACGCAACCCCCGCGATGGAGGAGGGATTACTGTATATATAAAGATTAGTTAATTTAAAGCACAACAATTTGTTTAGTTTGAATGTCTGTGTTTTGAGGTGTGACTGGAGTACTACAGTCTTCAGTAGTATAAGCCTGGAGGAGATTCTTAATGCAATGCCTATGTTTTAGCTGTCTCTCTACTGCCATCTAGTGCTTCTTCTTCTAATTCATTCACGGACAAACAAAGATCAAGATCCAAATGAAGATTATATATAGAGATAATGACTATATGACGTTAAAGTGATATTAAACTAATTAAGGAAATGGGTGCCTGCGTTAATAAAAACCGGCTTGGAGTCTTCCACGCATTTACAGTAGTATACTTATACTATATATGATTACATACAACATATTGGCATTCTAGCAACATTAATTCGTGGAAAATAAAGTACCACACGAGTACCACTTGGCATGACTTGAAGTACCACCAGTGGTACGCATACCACAGTTTGAAAAACGTGGACATAGGAGGCAGAACAAGAGAAAAAAAAAACAATAACATTCAAATAATAAGACAGAGAAGAAAATGGAGGTCTAGAAACATTTGAAAATAACTTATCAGGCTTAAGATTACAGGAGTAGCGAGGCAAAAACAATTTATACTGATACTTATAGAAGGCCAACAGCTGTACAGCACCTATTATAGTCGATTTGAAATTATTTAAATTCTTAGTTTTTAAAAAGGTTAAACAATTTCATCAAATAGATTTTAAAATGAAAAGCTGCTTTCAGGAGGGGTATATCTATGACACATCCCAGCTAATTCTACACTTAAAACACAGGGTTGTTTAACTCCTTTATAAAGATATTGTGCACAACTCACCGAGAGTGACAAGAGAGAAAACTCTAGTCCAGAGAAGAGGAGACAGACAGGTGATTATTGAACATAAATTCAATGTAGGAGGCACACGCACTGTCAGGGGCAGCAACCCTAGAGTTAGAGGTGTCTAAGCGTGTTCAGGACCTTGTGGAGCTGAATGATAATTGAGGGTGTGGGAAAGCATGAGGAGACCAAACAGATACCTCTAAATCAAGAGGGACAAAGTGATAGTTGGGTTTTCCATTATTA
Organism: Erpetoichthys calabaricus; assembly: GCF_900747795.2. Taxonomy (NCBI): domain Eukaryota; kingdom Metazoa; phylum Chordata; class Cladistia; order Polypteriformes; family Polypteridae; genus Erpetoichthys; species Erpetoichthys calabaricus. The sequence goes on from NC_041408.2 coordinate 18,149,510, forward strand.
ACACAGGCTTTCTACAGTAACAGGGATTTTTCTTTAGTGTGTTGCAACCCTGGTCATAGGGAAACTCATTAGAAGAGCTGGGGTGGGTCTAGTTGTTGTTAGCTTCAAAAACAAATGAAAAAGGGTCAACTACTAGTCCTGCAAGTCAAATTTTAATTACTAAGTACTAAGCTGAGGACTAGAACTAACTTCTCTGAAGTTGTGCATGTGACTAAGGAGATATGAAGGTTCAGAGTACATAGGATAAAGTGGATTATAGGTTTAGGAGATATAAGAAAAAAGTTTGGTCTAATGGGATCTTGTCTGCTGTGAAGAGTCATGTTTAAACCAGATACAGTGATCCCTCGCTATATTACGCTTCGACTTTTGCAGGTTCACTCTATCGCGGTTTTTTCTCATACACGCTTACGTCACTACACATGCGCTTTCTGAGAACTTTTATGTAAGCCCCATGATGGCTCCTAAACGTGCTGCTTTTTCTAAGCCTTCTGACAATAAAACTAAGCATTGCAGGAAGATGCTTACCATCCAGGAGAAGGTGAAACTATTGGATATGATCAAAGATGGCAATACCCTACAAAAGCCTCCTCAGGCATATGAAAAGACAGTGCCAGCAACTGCCTATCAAGATGTTCTTCAGCAGCGCACCCAGACACCCACTGCCTACTCCTAGAACTCCTTCAGTGGAAGAAGACAACGACGCACCTGCTGAAGATACTGCACCACCTGAAGACTCTCCTACTGAGCTCGTGCCTTCATAGGTTAGTGGTTGTGTGTAAGAACTGTGTGTGTGTGTGTAAGTAAATGTACAGTACAATAATAATAATATATTTGTAACATCTGTCTTATTTTGTCTAATATATTGGGTAATACGAGTGTAATGGTGACTAAAGGGTGTTATTTCATGTCTAGAGGGCTCTAATAATGTTAAAAAAACGTATTTAGTAGGTCGTAAACAGGTTTTCTATACTCTAACTGCGAAAATATTCGATTTATAAATAAAGAATCCTACTTCACGAAAATTCATTTATTGCGGTAGAGTCTGGAACGGATTAACCGTGATAAACGAGGGTTCACTGTATCTGGAAATGACGTATGAATAGGTTTGGTGAGGACTGTTTAAACTGTGGTGAGCGGCTGGGGGGCAGTACCCAGCCGGGACGCCCAGAAGGACTGGAGGAGGGATTACGCCTCCTACAGACCACGAGGGGGCGACCGCCCTGGTGGCTTTGGGGACCATGGGAAAGGAGCTTGGAAGCTCAACCCTACAGGGGCCATGGTCACCGCCAGGGGGCGCCCAGATGCCTGAGGAGCCCTGGCCCTCAGCACTTCAGCCACACCTGGAGTGCTTCCAGGTGCAGAGCTGGCACTTCTGCCACACCAGGGAGTGCCGGCAGGCACTCACTGGGAGGTACCTGAAGCACGTCCGGGTGGATATAAAAAGGGGTCGCCTCCCTGCATTCGATGGCTGGAGTCGGGAGGAAGAAGGACAGAGAGGAGTGGAGGCGAACCTGAAGAGAGAAAGGCATTGTGTGATGCCTGGTCTTCGGGGGTGAAAGTGGGTTGTGTGCTGTGTCACTTATAATTATGTATAATAAACGTGTGCTGGTTTTGGAACCAACAGTGTCTGCCTGTCTGTGTCCGGGTCATATTCCACAAAATTAAGAAAATGGGGTACAGGGAGTTTAAGACAAGCAAGATTTAAAAGTTCATGGAAAGGAAAGCTGTAAAATATAAAAGGTAATATTCAAATTACTAACTTACAGGCAATAAGCCAAAACAAAATCAGTAACATACTAGACTGCCAGAAGTATTAAAAATAAAACAAATGAACTTTAGTTACATGCAGATGTGCCTAAATAATATGTTATAGCAGTAAGTGAAACCTGGCTAAATTATAGAGATGGGGAGGAGCGTAATATACAGTACATTGGTACACAGTATTTAGAAAAGACAGGCAAACATCCATAACGTTAAAAGATGTCCATTTGTACAAATGAGGAGTTATATACAAAAAGGTTATCAGAGATATCTTAGTAAGGACACGTGGCATGAGTTATAAAACTGCAAGGCAGAGGCCTCGCAGTGCGAGTGTTCTATAGACTTTCCAATGGACATATTAGGAACAGTAATGTCAAAAAAGCAAGTTGACAAGGACATGCTATGTAATGACAGACTTTAATTACCCAAATATTAAGTGGAAAATCTCCACAAACAGAAATATAGGAATTCATAGATGTAATCAGTGACTGTTCTTTATCAAAACAAGAAGTCAGGTTATATTTATGACTATGTAATAATCAGGATAGAATTCAGGGGTAAAAGTAAATGAACCAATAAGATTCAGTTATCATAATGTAAGACATTTCAGTGTTCTGGCAGACCATAAATACAAACATTACAACTGGTACTGGCAGCTTTAAACAGGGCTAATTTTAATCAAATGCAGAAAAGGCTAAAAGAAACTATGGAGTATGGAGATAGTCAGAAAGCAGTTAAGTGGGTTTAAAAATATATTAAATTACATTAAAAAAAATAAATAAAAAATTAAGGCACTGGAATCAAACCTATATTAATGAAAAAGAGGTAAGAATATATTATATATATAAAAAACACCTTTAGAGCAAATATTAAACAAATAATTCCAGAATTCACTATGGGGTTTATGAACATGTGTGTTAGAATAGATATTAGGAAAGCTAAATGGCAGTTAATGAGATAAGATTGCAAAAGATGACCAGAAGAGGTAGTTATATTTTAGTATTTTTAGAGTTAAACAATGGAAATGAAATACATCTGGAACAGTAAGAATGAAATTAAATATTCATAAACAGAAATATAAAATGCTCCAAATTAATATTTTCTGACGTTACATTTTTATTTCAATTTAAATTTCTGTTCACTTTCAAAAAAATATTTTTCATTTGGAAATATGTAGAGTAGGTTTTATTTATAAGAAATATTCTAAGCTAACAGAAAACAGCATTTCAATGCTATAAAATTTGAAAGTTGTGTAATACTTCAATTTCTTTTGTCAGTCACTGCACACATACTATATACTCAATTAGTACAAAAACACAATAGTGCATATTGCAAGTATGTACAGTAATAGTCATCGTCTGAGTAAGAAATCATACATAGACAATTATCTCATTTTCTCAAATTGAAACTGAAACAGCAAACACGATTTTATTAGGAGCAAAACTGTCAGACATACAATAGATAAACCTAACAAAGAAATACATACGTACATAGGCAAACATTTGGAGTCAACGAGTACACAAAACTTTGCAATACATACAACTATGATAAAGGCATGATCTTTAACCATATGTCCTCCTATATTGTGAAATCCTCTAACTGAAAATTCAACATTTTGGCATAGTGTGCTCTTATAAGAGCTACTAGAGAGGCTGGCTACATATAACGTTTGTGACATCTTTTCATTTTGCTATTGCCGATCCTTTGCCATTTTCTTTCTCTTCTTGCTGTCCTGTAGTGGTACATGGTATCTCTACCATTTTGATCGGTTTTAACAGACATAAAAATTAGCTTGTAGAACCAAATATTAGAATTTTGTTGTATTTTCCTAGAGATGCTGTTGTAAATTGACAAAGTTAACCAAAGGAAGATGGAATTTGTTTTTCTTCCTACAGGAATTAACTTAAGGTTCTGGTCAACAAGCATTTTTCTACTGGGATTCTTTCATCTGTACTTTAACACACTTCACTTGCTGACTCCAAATCTGAAAACCGTTTTCATCCAGTACATCCCGTTTTTTAATTATGATGTTCCAGGTCTTGGACAACAAGGGTGACTAGACAGTAAAGGCGATGTGTTTCAGTATTTAAGTTTTTTAGTTATGATGTTCCAGGTCTTGGACAACAGGGGTGACTAGACAGTAAAGGCGATGTGTTTCAGTATTTAAGAAATAAGTTTGGCCTCAAGAAAAGTGAAGCCAAAATGAAGGAAGGTGTTTTTGTTGGCCCTGAAATCTGTGAACTGATGCTTGACGATGAATTCAAAAGGAAACTGAAGCCCACTGAATCAGCACCCTCATTCGTGCAGGTTGTCCAGAATTTTCTTGACAGTCACAGAGCAGAGAATTACACTGAGCTTGTGTAGAACTTACTGAAAGTATATTAGCTTACAGGAGCCAGAATGTCACTGAAGATACATTTTTTACATTCTCATCTCAATTTTTTTCTACCAAATCTAGGTGATGTCAGAGATGAGCATGGGGAAAGATTTCATCATGATATAAAGGTGATGGAAAACTGATATCGGAGGAAAATTTACTCCGAGCATGATGGGTGACTACTGCTGGTTCTTGCAAAGAGAGTCGGATGTGTAGTACAAGCGCAAAAGTGAGGGCCTCCAACATTTTTGGGCACACTAACCTCACTTTTATATTGAGGTAAATTGACATAAATATACAGTGATCCCTCGCTATATCGCGCTTCGTCTTTTGCGGCTTCACTCCATCGCGGATTTTAAATGTAAGCATATGTGAATATATATCGCAGATTTTTCACTGCTTCGCGGATGTCTGCGGTCTACAGTACGTGTGCTTCCTCAGTTGATTTGCCCATTTGAATTCAAACAAGGGACACTATTGGCGGATGGCTGAGAAGCTACCCAATCAGAGCACGCGGTTAAGTTGACGGAGTGCTGCATTAACCAGGAAGTGTAATCTCACTCATACAGCATTAACGTGCCCAAGCGCCAACAGAAGATGCAAATGATTGCAGAAAAGGTAAAAGTTTTGGATATGTTGAAGGAAGGAAACAGCTACACCGCTGCAGGACACCATTACAGCATAAATGAGTCCACGATTCTTTTTATTTAAAAAGGAGGAAAAGCATATAAGATCTACGGCTGCAGTTTCCTTTAACCAGGGCTCAAAACGAGTTGCAAGTGGACGTGATAAGGCAGTAGTCTGGATGGAATCTGCTTTAGGGATTTGGATTGAAGAGTGATGGAAGAAGAACAACGGCGGTGCTAAACAGTCGCCTGAAGAGGCTCCTTTAGAAGAGCTGTAACGCTATCCTTTGTTGTGCAGTAAAATTAAACTCATCGTTATCGGACAAGTCGTCGTGTCATTGTTGGTGAGTAACCATAATTAATTATTTACGTACAGTACTTATTACATGTACATAGTTTAGTGTCACTGTACACACATTTTACTGTATACAATTTTTCTTGCATTGTACGTATTTATTGCTGGTGGCCTGTCTGTTGTAATGGCTGTAACATATGTGATATCAGAGACGCTCAATATCTTTAAAATAATATTTAGGTTTTACTGTATGTAAACTGTGTTTACATACATAATTTCAACGAATCTTACCTAATATCTAAGAGAATACAAAGGGTTTATGCTGTATAATTGTGTGTGAAATGTTTATAATAGTGTGGGAGAGTTTATAAGGGCTTAAAATATATAAAAATAACCATATAAACATATGGTTTCTACTTCGCGGATTTTCTTATTTCGCGGGTGGCTCTGGAATGCAACCCCCGCGATGGAGGAGGGATTACTGTACTTTAACGTGTCTCTGGTATAGTCTTCTGGTTTGTTTTCAGAATAAACACATCAAAACAATTTTGGTGGGACACAGTCCAGACTCCAGATATCATATTAATATATTATATTGATATTCAAAAGTGTCAAAACGGCAATAATTTGTATTTCAAAAACCTGACGTGCTAGCTTAATTCCGATTTCATATATGAAATCAGTGTAAAAAACTTAATAAAGAGCTGGTGTGAAGTTCCCAGAAGCAAACAAAAAATATTTTTTGTAGACCAGTGAAGTGTCCCAGTCCTGGATGATGCTCATGACAAGGCTTAGAAATTGCCACTGACTTGAAAAGAATGTGCAGCACAGACAACTAAAATCTGCAATGATTTTAAAGCTAGTATTAGGTCATGCTCGATTGAGAACAACAACACACAAACTAAAGGCCGCGCATGAACCCACTATTGGCCTTAGCTTTTCCTTAATTTAATGCTGCATTATCTTCTGCTACTGACTTTCAAGAAGAGACAGAATGTCATGCTTCAGCTAATGCAGCATTGGAAAGTGCACTTTTCATGAACTCTGGAAGAACACACAAATTTTCATTATTCTTGCAATAGCCCTACAATACACACAGAACAGCCTCTTCCTGTGGGAAACAAATGTGGTTTACCAGATTTTAAAATAAATGCACAGTTATATAAGGTCTTTCAATCATCAAGTAAATTTCAGATAATCACGATGTCTTAGAAGCTTTGTGAGAAAGTGATTAAAAGTCACAGACAGGAGAATGAGAAAAACACATTACTAGATGAAGAGCTTTGGAAAATATTAGTAAGTGGAAAGTGCATTATTCCACTTAAAATCAACTTAGACAATGCCATCCCTCCAAAATGGTATTTCATATGGGTATACAACAACAACAGAAAAATCCTTTCTTGTCTAACTACAAAACATTTAATATTATAAAATATGTCGAGGACACTGCTACAGTAACACACTCTTTTAACGTCAACCACAGTTGAGCTAAACTTACATTCCAGAGTTCCTATCTACATGTAGCTTCCAAAAGCTAAGGAGAAAAGGACAGAGCAAATCATAATAGACAACCAGTGTAACTCTGCTAAATAGCTAAAACTAGAGTGAAAAATCACTGGTCAAAAAAAAAGGGATTCTATCTATCTGTCTGTTACACCACTGGGCTAGCTATACAGTATCTCTACTGAATTCATAGGACTGGAATACTACAATGTTAATTATACTGATTCCGGTATACTTAGTAAACTTCAGACATTTGCAGAGGATTATAAAATTGGAACAATGGCTGATATTTAGGAGGCAGTAAAAACAATTCAGAAAGAAAGAAACAAGCTTAGAACTTGGAAAGTGCAGTTTAATGTAGAAAAGTGCAAAGTGCTATATGAGGACAAAAAAATAAATTGTAAATATAAGATGGGAGACACTCGCACAGGAAGCAACCTCTGTAAAGGATTTAGGGGTTTATCTTGACACAACATTTTCATCATCTAAGCAATGTGCAGAAGTGATTAAAAATGCACATAAAATATTATGTGCATTATATTATCAATGTGAATTATAGATAGATAGATAGATAGATAGATAGATAGATAGATAGATAGATAGATAGATAGATAGATAGATAGATAGAAGGCACTATATGATAGATAGATAGATAGATAGATAGATAGATAGATAGATAGATAGATAGATAGATAGATAGAAGGCACTATATGATAGATAGATAGATAGATACTTTATTAATCCCAAGGAGAAATTCACAAGTTGCACAATAGGTAATGCTTTTAACCAATAGTTACCAGCTTTCATTAGAGCCAAACACTAAAGCAGAGGTATACACCTGCTTATAATTTCATGCCTAATTTAATACAAATGTCTGTTTCTATATGCTTTGTGTTAAAAATACCCTGCCTTTCAAATTTTCTGCAGGAATGAAATAATTGATTTGCATGTTTTATTTTATGATGAGGTGTTGCTCATGTGCAATATTTATTTCAAATATTTATTTATAATGTGTGGCAGGTGGCTGGATGTGGTCATCAGCCGCCTGCCTATTTAAGGGGCTGCCTCCCTTCAATCAAGGCTGGAGTCGGGTGAGAAGGTTGACAAGGTCGGAGAGGAGGCGGCAAGGAGAGGCCTGGAGTGACAAAGAGTGAAGAGAAAGAGAGGTGGCTACGTGAAGCCTGGACTTTTGGGAGACTGTTGGGGTTTGTGAGTGGCGGTGCACTTAAGACTTTGTATATAATATTAGTGTAAATAACGTGTGGTGATGGCTCTAAATGTGTCTGCCTGTCTGTGTCCGGGCCGAACTATTTCACAGTGGCGTAGTCGGAAGGATGCTCCACCTGGGTCAAGGTGGGGACCTGTATTGGTAAAAATGTCTGTGGATGGCCCGGCACAGCAGGGGAGCTCACCCACGTGCCGCAGGGGCGGTGTGCACCCAACCCCACAGGGACAGTTTATTACCCGGACCGTTAGCGGTTCGCTGATGGACTATGTATTTCAGGGGTGGCTCAAAGACGCGGCGGCAGCAAGGGGAGCTGCCGGGAAAGAGAAGCTGCAACTACAACAGCCACAGCTGCCGCGGAGCTGCCTGGAGTCTCGTCTCCGTGTGTGGAAGAAGGACGAGATGGCCGCCGACCGGAAGTCCCTCCTTGCGACAGGCATGGGGCTGGATAGTGTGTCCTGTGTGGCCTCCAGTGATTGGATGGAGGCGGGACCAGGGAATGTCCATCCCGTGCCAGCCAGAAACCCGAATGGGCCGGAGGAAAGGGCCCATAGAAAGCAGTCGGCGAGTGGCGCTGCTTGTAAGGTAAGCTCACCGTCGACTGACTTTCTCTCCCTGGCAGTGATTCTGCAGCGGTTGCAGAGATGCCTTCTGCTTGCCTGATTGCCGCCACCTGAGCGATGTGCCCTCCGGGCGGAGACGCAGGAATCAGAGGGGACGGCCGTCGCGCCAGAACAAGCGCCGCTGGCGAAAGGGGAATGGCGCGGCACTGGAACTTCTGACCGGAGAGGCACAGTGGGGACGGTGAGTAGGACCGCCGCCATAAAGCTATGGACGCCGGCGGGGCAGGGTCTGTCCTTTTCCTATAGGACTTCCAGACATTTGAATTTGAGGAATCTGAACTAACTTGTTGCTTACAATCTTCCTGCTGTCTTAGGAGGTTTCTCATTTTCTATTTTTCACAAAATAAATGGAAAATATGTATTATGTAGTCTTAGGGCTCGTTTATACTTCACACTCAGAACGCGTACGCGCCCGCATCATGGCTGCCACTTGTTCCCAGCGTTCATTTGACGTGTCCTCTGATCAGGTCCTCAGAAATTAACGTGACGTGTGCGTGAGCTGCAGTACCAGCAAAAAGTCGGAGGGTGCAGTGTGATAAAAGTCAGAATGTGACGTCAGAGTCTCTGGTTACTATCTACATGTGACAGAAAGCCGCTTTGCAGATCCTACGAGATCGGTGTGCGCGCTTTGATGCTTGATGAATGGTTCGATGTGGTGAAGCAAAATGCCGACATACAGATGCATTTGTGGTGCTTTTATAGTCGAGCGTCGCATATTCCCGATCGTAATGACACGATGCATTTTAAAAGTCTCACATACCATCTTTTGTGCCGCCTTTTTTTTTTTTTTTGCAACTTCACAACAGCAACATAATGTACAGCGCGGTATTTGAGTCACTGAGAAAAAAAATTAAGGACATGGTGAAAACGTGTATTTTGGGATTAAAGTGGAACTTTTGGCTTTAATCTCGAAATGTCCACTTTAACCTCGTAGTTTACTTTATCATTAAAGCAGACCGTCGTAAACGTCATCCCAGTTTTTAATCGCTACAGCAAGCAGCAATAGATCGCCACACTGAGCACATTAAATGTATGATGTTCCAACTCTCTGCAAATTTAGAATCTTTATATTTATACTTTATATCACTTTCATGATGAAATGCATTAAAGTATGTATGTTACATTGTACAGATAAATCATTAATTTTGTTTAAATAAGGAATACTGTTAATAATTACACACATGGGGGTGACAAGGTGGCAGAGAGGTAGCACTGCTGTCTCGCAGGGAGTCACGTCGCTGGTATTCCCTGCTTGGATTCCACATTGTGCTCCGGTTTCCTTCCAAAAATATGCAGATTTGGTGCCGCTAAAATGACTCCAGTGTATGTGTGTGCTTGTATTCACCTTGCGATGAGCTGATGCTCCATCCAGGGATTGTTTCTGCCTCATGCCCAATGCTTGCTGGAATGGACACATCCCTGGATTGATGGATTTAATCATTAAACATCCTTTTCAGAGATATTGCGGTAAGGTGTCATCGGAATTTAATGGATGTTCCAGGCAATTCACAACATAGAGAAGCCGAACCTATTCTCACCGTGAGAATATCTCGCACTGCCACCTGCTGGATTCCTCCAGATTTATGTAAAGTGCGTGTGCAATTATAAACAGTAAAACGCTTGCGTAGCAGGAGCGTGCGTCGCTTGAAGTATAAACCTGGCCTTAGGTTGTCTTGGCATGATATCTAGACTGGAACGTTTTTTTGTAATTTTGATGTTCTGTTCTCACTTTAACTTTATTTCTCAATTGCCTTAATCAACAAACTGATCTTCTTCTTTCAGTTGCTCCTGTTAGGGGTTGCCACAGCAGATCATCTTGAATCAACAAAGTGATGCTAGCCTAAATAGACTGGCGCTCTCCTTCTTCTGGTAACACATTGAACTTCAAACTAAATGACATATAGGGTTAATTACTGGTTAAAAGGGCCATTATTGTCACATGTTTAGAGAGCTGTGAAATTCTTATTTGCATGTGCTCATCAACAGATCACCGCTCTCTGGCATCAAGACTAGCGAGTATAACAACATTTGATGATGGAAAGGATAAAGGATTTTACTACTATGATGGTACCCAGAGCACTGAATCGTCTTGTACAGTACCTTTTATTACATGTAGATAATCATGAACAGCTGTATCATATTTTAAGTACTTTGGAATGCCAAGGTGTAGCTGACAGTCAATTGGGCCTGGGGGGCATTAAGTTGTTTTTTTTTTCTCCAACATCTACACAAGCTGTGGATATGTGACTATAACATTTGTTATCAGCCATTAGAGACTTGAAAACTAACTGAATTCAACGGTAAATTACTGTATGTTCATTTCCATTAGGGATTCATTATTTTTTTAACTTTTATATGATTTTTATCCTTATACTGTAGTTATTTTTGTGATTGTGAGTAGTTAGTTGGAAAAGATAATAACTTGCTAATTTGTTTTGATGCCTTACTAGTGTGGATGATAAACTCATATACAAGAAAGAGCAAATGCAAAATAATAACTACAATGAGTAAAGTACTGGTTGAATTACAACATTAGCTAAACAAGAGTCTGTGACTAAGCATCATAACCACACAATGTACAGTAACCTATCTAAACAATATACAATAAAATAACACAGTAAAATAAAGGACACATGGTGACACAACATGCAATCCCGCCTCTTTACAGGCTCCTAATAGAATATACGCTTTTCGAAATGTGTATGTTGGGTCACGTTAAGTCAAAGACATCTGTGGTTTCAGCAACTGACATATTACCTTCAACGAGAAATCCGATCACTTTGAAAACACTTTGAAAAGGCACACTGAAGCCCAAATCTTTACATTACTCATTAAATGATTTGTGAAGTTTTTTTTCAAAGAGGTGCTTGCTTTGCATAGTTTAGAAATAGTCAAAACAGACACCATATTAAAAGCAGGAATCGCTATAATGGCAAGGTCAAAATGATTTAGAATGTATGAAAAATATTTAAACAAAAAATGTAACCATGTGACATTCTGATTAAGAATTCATGCCAAATGATAAAACATAAATTACAGTAATCCCTCACTTATCGCGGGAGATAGGTTCCAAGGCCGACCGCAATAACTGAATTTCCGCGAAGTAGGAACACTATATTTATTTAATTATTTAACGTGTATTTGGACGTTTTTAAACCCTCCCTGTATTGCTTACAACCCACCATTTACTCTATTAAAAACAGGGACAACTGCTAAGCAATATGAAATCGGTAGATAAGTTTACACTTACTGTATAGCGAAGTACACGTAGCAGCTTGTAGGCGGTCATGACGTCGTCGACCTTGTTGCAAAGATTCCTAAAGCAGATTCCATCCAGACTACTGCCTTATCACGTCCACTTGCAACTTGTTTTGCACCCTGGTTAAAGGACACTGCGGCCGTAGATCTTATATGCTTTTCCTCCTTTTTAAATAAAAAGAATCGATGTCCTGCAGCGGTGTAGCTGTTCCCTTCCTTCAACATATCCAAAACTTTTACCTTTTCTGCAATCATTTGCATCTTCTGTTGGTGCTTGGACACGGCCCCTGAAGCAGTAGCATGTTAATGCTGAATGAGTGAGATGAGACTTCCTGGTTAATGCAGCACTCCGTCGCTGAGCCAATCAGCAGCACACAGGAACTTAACTGCGTGCTCTGATTGGGTAGCTTCTCAGCCATCCGCCAATAGCATCTCTTGTATGAAATCAACTGGGCAAACCAACTGAGGAAGCAAGTAAAAAGACCCATTGTCCGCAGAAACCCGCGAAGCAGCGAATAATCCGCGTTATGTATTTAAATATGCTTACATATAAAATCCACAAAGTCGTGAATCCGCGAAAAGTGAACCGCGAAGTAGCGAGGGATTACTGTATTTCATATTTTAGCCTTGCTTCTGAGAAAACCAGCCATAAAATATGATTTGGAGCTGAAGAAAGAGATGTTTAAATGAACTGAAACCTATTTGGCTGAATTTATCTTTTATTGCATTTTGGTTTAATCATCTAGTATACAGTCATATAAAAAAGTTTGGGAACCCCTCTTAATTCTTTGGATTTTTGTTTATCATTGGCTGAGCTTTCAAAGTAGCAACTTCCTTTTAATATATGACATGCCTTATGGAAACGGTAGTATTTCAGCAGTGACATTAAGTTTATAGGATTAACAGAAAATATACAATATGCATCATAACAAAATTAGACAGGTGCATAAATGTGGGCACCCCAACAGAGATATGGCATCAATACTTAGATTAGCAAAAGGAGGCTCATCTAACACCTCTAGATGCTGTCCTTCTATAGCCTTTGATGAGTGTCTGGATTCTGGATGAAGGTATTTTTGACCATTCTTCATACAAAATCTCTCCAGTTCAGTTAAATGTGATGGCTGCGGAGCATAGACAGCCTGCTTCAAATCATCCCATAGATTTTCGATGATATTCAAGTCAGGGGACTGTGACGGCCATTCCAGAACATTGTACTTCTCCCTCTGCATGAATGCCTTTGTAGATTTCGAACTGTGTTTTGGGTCATTGTCTTGTTGGAATATCCAACCCCTGCATAACTTCAACTTTGTGACTGATGCTTGAACATTATCCTGAAGAATTTGTTGATATTGGGTTGAATTCATCTGACCCTCGACTTTAACAAGGGCCCCAGTCCCTGAACTAGCCACACAGCCCCACAGCATGATGGAACCTCCACCAAATTTGACAGTAGGTAGCAGGTGTTTTTCTTGGAATGCGGTGTTCTTCTTCCGCCATGCAAAGCACTTTTTGTTATGACCAAATAACTCAATTTTTGTCTCATCAGTCCAAAGCACTTTGTTCCAAAATGAATCTGGCTTGTCTAAATGAGCATTTGCATACAACAAGCGACTCTGTTTGTGGTGTGAGTGCAGAAAGGGCTTCTTTCGCATCACCCTGCCATACAGATGTTCTTTGTGCAAATTGTGCTGAATTGTAGAATGACGTTCAGATACACCATCTGCAGCAAGATGTTCTTGCAGGTCTTTGGAGGTGATCTGTGGGTTGTCTGTCACCATTCTCACAATCCTGCTCACATGCCGCTCCTGGATTTTTCTTGGCCTGTCAGACCTGCTGGGTTTAACAGCAACTGTGCCTGTGGCCTTCCATTTCCTGATTCCATTCCTTACAGTTGAAACTGACAGTTTAAACCTCTGAGATGGCTTTTTGTAGCCTTTCCCTAAATCAGGAGACTGAACAATCTTTGTTTTCAGATCTTTGGAGAGTTGCTTTGAGGATTCCATGCTGTCACTCTTCAGAGGAGAGTCAAAGGGAAGCACAACTTGTAATGGACCACCTTAAATACCTTTATATCTCATGATTGGACACACCTGTCTATGAAGTTCAAGGCTTAACGAGCTCATCCAACCAATTTGGTGTTGCAAGTAATCAGCATTGAGCAGTGACAGGCATTCAAATCAGCAAAATTACAAGGGGACCCACATTTTTGCACAGCCAGTTTTTCACTTTTGATTTAATTTCTTACAAATAAATACTGCTTCACTAAAAATCTTTGTTCGGAAAACACCGCAGTACTCAGATGTTCCTAGGAAATGAAAGACATACCACTGTTATCTTTTTTCGTTGAAAGGAGAGTCAATTATTATGCAGGCTGAGAGGGGTTCCCAAACATTTTCATATGACTGTAGCTCGGACATTAAAACATCAGTAAAATAACAGTTATTTTCATCTTCTGCATTCAGTCATCTAATATGAACATCACTGAATACCTGGAAAGAACAGTTATATTGTATAACAAAGATGTGATTGTTTTTCTATTTCTGTGTAGTCCTTAGCCTCACAGATTAAAAAAAGATGAACACAGTTGTAAAACTAGTCTAATTTGCATGTACCAAATAACAGTATATGCATTTTAAAAACTTGTTGCATTTTGAAAAAAAAAATATGCATATAAAACTTCATTTATTAAAATATTGCAGAAATTAGGAAAGGACAAGTGGTTGTAGTCATGGTGTTCTCCAAAATTCTATACTCATGGACAATTCTGTGCAGTTATCCAGCAAAACAGTTTATCTAGGGTGTTTAGCTTTAGCAAAGGTACAGTAAACTACATTTCAGCATTGTCTGTAAGTAACTGTGAGGGACTCGATAAATCTTGCATTCCTATATCCATTTACACTTTCTATTGTCATCAACCCTGCTTCAAATCACCTACCCTATTATAATTGCATTTCTCTCTGTCCCCACTAACTAGACAGTACTAAAAAACTTCAATTCATTTTGTGGATGAACCTGAAATAATAATTAGTGAATTGTATTGAAGTAAAAAATGTTTGAACAAGGAAACACTAAGAAGAAGAATGGTGGTATTATAGTGATTGCTTAATGGGTGGCGAGTACAAAAAAAGAGAGAACATTCATTTGGATTGAAGATTATTTAAATAAGTGACATTATTTATACAGATATTTTGCAGGACAGTTCATTCTATTCTATATATTTTAGTTACAGGAATATGCTAAACTAAATAACAAACTGTCAATGATCTATATAGCATTTAATCTGCTTATAGTGATGACCATCTACACCAAAAACAAATTTATCAAATAATATTGATCCTCTGCTGCTTAGTCCACTTAAGGGTCAAAGGTATTCTGAGTTGTTCCCAGATACACTTGCGGGTTGGGGGCGGGTGGGGGGGGGGGGATTGGGGGGATATTGGCGCACTCCACTTCACAGCAGGGACATTTTTTCAATAAACAAAACCAAAAAAAAAAAAAAAGATTTTAGAGATACGTTTCCTTATGTTAGTTACAGCATGTACCTGGAAATTTCAAATATAAATTTGAAATATCTAATAAAATAATGCAAATTTGTGCAAAGAATGGGGTAATTCAGTTAGGATGTGTATGTTGTTCACACCTACCTCAAATACGTCCAAAATTTACCTCCAAATTATGTCCAGGACAAGGCCCAAACTGTGAATAATGTCATAAAGTGCTTGGCATGTTGGATTTACAAAATATCTGACCCATTACACACAGATCATATTGGGGGAAATAAATAGCTTACTTAGTTGATGGTTGTGGATTTATGATTATTTCAGATCATCTAATAGCATTTTTACCTATCCCCAGATGGGAGAAACACTCTGTCACAAAAAAATCCATTGTGATATCACATCTTACATTGCCTGCTCCGTTGGCTTATCTTACTCACTTTGCAGAACTTTATTCCAATTCATAAAATTAAAGATTTTCTTATTGATGCGTGGTCCAAACCTTTTGCAGAATTTAGCAGGAAATTGTTCATTTTATTTGAAAGTAAACTAACCTTTTTGGCATCTCATCATATATGAGTGGCTACCTTATATTGGGCTTCGTGTTCACATAGCTCTCCAGATTGATTACAGGAGGGTGAAGAGACTGATCTGATATAAAACAAACTGTATGAAAAGTAAAACTGATCCTCATATGTTGCATGTATTAATTGGTGTAATATCCATACGAAAAGCGCTATATAAATGTAATGAATTATTATTATTATTATTATCCATCCATTATCCAACCCGCTATATCCTAACTACAGGGTCACAGGGGTCTGCTGGAGCCAATCCCAGCCAACACAGGGCACAAGGCAGGAAACAAACTCCGGGCAGGGCGCCAACCCACCGCAGGGCACACACACACACTAGGGACAATTTAGAAACGCCAATGCACCTAACCTGCAAGTCTTTGGACTGTGGGAGAACATGCAAACTCCACACAGGGAGGACCCGGGAAGCAAACCCAGATGGGTCTCCTTACTGCGAGGCAGCAGCGTTACCCACTGCGCCACCGTGCTGCCCTGGTGTAATGTGATTTATACAAATAAAAAAAAACAAACTAAAAACTATGACTGCAACATCCAAAACAATATGGAATGATACAAAAAAAGAAGCCATTGCTTATGCTATTTGAGGTTTTTAATTACTTCATTAGATTTAGTTGTCAAGCATTTTGCTTTTTATTTTTATTAGCTTTGATTTGCAGCTCCATGATTTATTTGATTTCAGCTCTTTTCTTGGTTATTAATTGTACTTGGTTTAGTCAAGTATTTTGGTAGTTTTTCTTTATTTAGGTTCAATGCAGTGTTCAAATGTACTTTCCATTTCATCGTAGCTCTTTTTGGTGCTTCTAAGACATTCAGTTTTTTTAAATTATTTGTAGTTGCTTCAGTTTTTCTAAAGAATTTAAGCATTCTGATTTTGCTGTTAAAGAATGTATTATATGAATTATTCATCAGTTTGCATTACAGCTCAGTTTCATTATTAAAACAAATTTAAATGTTAACCAACCTTGATTACTTTTTAGTTTTATATGATTTTAGCCACAGTAAAACAGTAGATCAATTATGCTGCACTTATGGTCTGCAGGTGCCCGAATATTAAAGTCAGATACAAAGTCAGAACACAGAAAGGAATAAACTATAAACCTTTTTTAGTGTTTTGGTTTTCAGTCTTTTATTTTTTTATATATATATATATATATATATATATATATATATATATATATAGCCAGACATACTAGAAGCTTATAACACCTGGTCAAAACTAAGTTTCTAAAACCTTTCCAAAATATCAAGCCACTGCCCTAAGTTACAATCTGATAAGCAAACTCTGCCTAAAATGTTGAATGGGCTCCTCGTCTGTATTTCTTTGTTTGAAAAAATAACCGACAGAATTACAACATGGAAACCCAATACTGCAGGTAAAAGCAGGGCAAATTTTAGCGATGTCTTTTTTCTCTCCTTTACACAGCTTCCTTTAAAAGCACACTGGGGATTCATGTTGGGAAAATTCATTCAAGAGGATCAGGTTAGCCTCTCTCTGTTTTTAGAGAAGATGAGAAGGAGGACACCTTAAAAACTGTCCCCGATGGGCAAGTTCAAATTCAGTGCAGGAATGTGTGTTCATTAAGTAACCATCAATCAAACCTGGAGGATTTTAAAAAGCCCTGTGAGCCTCTGTCACTCGGCTGGAGGCGCTAAACTAATTTATTGGCACTCCAGTTCTTTAAGTAAAACTGAAATACCTGCTGTGGGGAAAATAAAGCAAAATATTTCATAAATAAATGAAAAAAATAAAACCAAGATGTGTTGAAATCTTCTAATAAACACAAAATGTCACTGTGGATTTTGTAAGAAGTGCACATTCAGAGCCGACAGCAACAAAGCTAGCCTCTGACTCCACTCCAGACTGGTAGAAGCTGCCAGCTTCTGAGTTAAGCAAACAAGGTACCTTACTTGATTAACAGTGTCACCTACTGGACAGTCCTATAGAATTCGCCTTTTTTTGTTTATTGTCTCCTGAAAAGTACCAGGTATAGTGAACTGAGTCAAAGGTAGACATTTAATAGTCAAGAAAGCTCCTGAAACAGTTCAGAATAGCAGATCTCATTAAGCCTCTAGCATTTATTACGAGAGATGTTCAAAAAGTTACCGCACTTTTTTTTTTTTTTTTTAAACTCTATTTTATTTTATTTATTTATTCTGTTCTTGTCTGGTTTTCTGTGGTGGCGATTTGCGCCATCACCACTTAATCAAAGCACTGTGATGTCCCTACATTGTTGGATCAAAGGCCAGAAGTCCACGTGACCGTCATCATCAAGTCCTTCCATGAGAACCCTGAATAACATGAGGACTGATTGAGGTCATTGATGTTAGGTAGAACGCCTAGAGGGAGCTTGGTGGTCTCGTGGCCTTGGAACCCCTGCAGATTTTATTTTTTCTCCAGCCGTCTGGAGTTATGTTCGTTTTTTTCTGTCCTCCCTGGCCATCGGCCCTTACTTTTACTCTATGTTAATTAGTGTTCTCTTATTTTGTCTTTAATTCTGTTTCTTCATCATGTAAAGCACTTTGAGCTACATTGTTTGTATGAAAATGTGCTACAGAAATAAATGTTGTTATTTATTAAGAACTTCAAAAACAAATTACATCACTTTTCTACATAGTTGCCTTCCTTTGTGATGCACGTTTCTCAGCTTCATACCAAACTTTTAATGCTTAATTACTACTCCTCCTGCCTTCACCATTTCCCATGAAAATAGGAAAGTTCAGAAACTGTTTTTTTCTTCTTTTGCATTTTACTGATTTTATTAAAATCAAATAACAAGCAAGTCAAGTTTAACAAAACTAGGTTTGAAACAAATCAACCTCCACCCTTGAGCAAGAGAGCTAGGCCAGTAGAGTAAAACTTTAAGCTAGTAAAAATAAGTAAATAGATAAATTAATAAATGAATAAAAATAAATAGAATAAAAAAGGGGAGAGGATCTGTTTCCTGGGCGGCACGGTGGCGCAGTGGGTAGTGCTGCTGCCTCGCAGTTGGGACACCTGGGGACCTGGGTTCGCTTCCCGGGTCCTCCCTGCGTGGTGTTTGCATGTTCTCCCCGTGTCTGCGTGGGTTTCCTCCCACATTCCAAAGACATGCACGTTAGGTGGATTGGCGATTCTAAATTGGCCCTAGTGTGTGCTTGGTGTGTGGTGGGTGTGTTTGTGTGTGTCCTGCGGTGGGTTGGCACCCTGCCCGGGATTGGTTCCTGCCTTGTGCCCTGTGTTGGCTGGGATTGGCTCCAGCAGACCCCCGTGACCCTGTCTTCGGATTCAGCGGGTTGGAAAATGGATGGATGGATGGATCTGTTTCCTCAATTTAAATGGTTCTATTCAATAAGGGCGCGCACAAAAAGGCGAGCTTCAAAAGGGCGACCTCAATTGGGCGCGGCGAATAAAGGCATCTATATATATAATTCACAAAGTTGCCACCAAAGGGGGAAGACACCCATGAAAGCACGCACACCAAAACAAGACACCCATGAAAGCACACAGGAAGAGGCGTGGATTCACTAAGCCGCCGACAAGTAGGAAAGAGCCTCGCCCACCAACTCTATGACCATTGGATATGACGACAACTCGCAGAGCCACGCCCACTAACTGGGACGCGACGCCTCGGGAAAAAACGGCGTCATTTATGTTCATCTGTTGTACGCTACACATGGACCTCTGAGCCACCTTGAGTTGGGGGCAGCAACAAAATGATGAAAGTACGGGCGCATTTTTTTCACACAAGCTGTGTGTGTGTGGGTGGGTGTTAGTTAATTAGTTACTCAAAAGAATTCAAGATTTAATATGCACAGGTGGTAACACTGCAAATGCAGCCCAAACCAGGAAAGACAGCTGGCAAAAAGTCACCAACAAACTAAACGCGTGTGCATTGTACTTACTGAAAGCAGCGTTACGGATTTTGCAAATGTTCATTTTTTTTCCCTCTGCTTAAAAAACATTGAAAAAGCGGCGTATACTACGCCTCGGGTTGGTTTGCAGCGTGTAAAACAGTTTGTTTGTCGCAGATAATTTGCTATCCACACAAGTAGGAACCAGGAAGCGAACCCACAATCTTCCACTGTCTCCTTACTGCAAAGCAGCCATACTACTACAGCGCCACAAGGCAGTTAAAGAAGTTATATTTATATTTTTTACACATCACACACTAGAAGCTGCTGACGAACCCTTCTCTTTGTTGTCAGTCTGTAGCTGCGAAAAAATAAAAGCAATACGAGTTTTAACAGACGTCATTGAAGTGTATCATAAGTTTCTGTAACGTTAATAAAAATGGCCAGGAAGTGTTACTACAGAGGTGAGTGTTAAATGCTTCGAAGCTTCGATACGATTTCTGACACAATTGCTTCAAACGTGTTGATGCTTCGTGAGGCTTCACTCCGCCCATCACTACTCACAGGTTACTGAACGAGAAATCAGCAGACTAGCATGACGGATGGGGCGTAATGGGCGTCCTTCCCCTCTCCTCCGGATTTTTCAAATGTTAATTTTTTCCCTGTGCTTACAAATCATTAAAAACCCAGCCTGATTATGCGGCGTATGGTACGCCGCGGGTTGGCTAGTTCATAGATAATTTAGATAATAATAGATAGATAATAATAGTAGATAATAATAAATAATAAAATATCTACGTGGCATTGCACATAATCTACAGAATTGAAGTCGCCCTTTTGAAGCTCGCCTTTTTGTGCGCACCCTTATTGAAGGATACCAATTTAAATACTTATTCGAAAATGTTACTGATTAGATCCTGCTAGGTTTTGCACAGATCCTCTAAGTGTGAATTTGTTTTTTTTCCCCAGTTTCAAATAGTATATAACATCAGTTACCCACTGACTTAAAAGAGGTGAGTTAGGATTCTTCCAGTTGAGCGAGATTCCAGTTTGTTTGTCCTCCACTTCAAGCCCATCTGGGAGTCCACCAAACACAGCTGTTAGTGGATTAGGAGGGATTGTGACTCCAAGGCTGTCTGATAGGAATTAAAAGATTTTGGTCGAGAATGATGTTAATTTGGTGCAGGCCCAAAACATGTGGACCAGTGAGGCTGGAACTTGATTGCAACGTTTCCAGGTTGGATCTAGAAACGTTTTGAATGCCCCTCATAGAATACTCAAGGCAGAGTCCTATTTAACACTACAGAAAGGTTTAGGGTAAAGCTGACAAATTCCAACAAGCAATAATACTGAGGCTACAATCAGCAGTACATACAGAATGAGACAAAAAAGTAATTCAAAAGTTTTGAGGATGCTGGAGTGAACCATTAGGCAGGACTTCAAGACAGCACACCATGTGCCTTTCAACAGGAGGCAGTGATCTGTAGCACGTGTTTAAGCTTAGCTAGACAAGACCTGAAATATGGTCTCCACATCAGTATGAAGGTATCTGAACTGATGTAAATAAGTGACCTAATATTTTAAACCATTCTCCAATAATTAAAAATCATTTAATTCTCTTTGAATATTTAAGAATGAATAAATTCTACATGTTGCTTTTTCTCCATCATAATATTAAGTCATAATACAAATACTTGAAATCTGAAGCAGCCTCCTGCTCATTTCCTGTACTCCTGGATTTGTCTGAAGCACAAAAAGCTGTACTTTCATTAAGTATAAAATACACTAACTTCATTGTAATGGCACCACAGATTACTATATAATGTTTCATGAATGTGGTCTTTTTAAAATACACTTTTGTCAGGAGTATTGTGTTTTCAGCGCTTGTATACTTCCTGCATGCAAATGTTCTTCACTGCTTTGAATTCTTCACCAAACTGGACATCCCTGTTTTGGCTTTGCAGTTGAGCTGTGGCACAGACACATGACAGGCAGCCAATGAGCAGGTTTATTCCCAATGAAAGGCCTTTTAATGGCAGCCCCTCCACTAACGCTCGCATAAATGGAGGTTTTTCCTCTATATCTAGACAACCAGCAATGATATATTCCTCATATTTTAATTAAGGGTGGAAAAATAGAAAGAGACGATTAATCATAATGTAAATTATACTAGTTTTCTTAAAGTTTACTGTAACTAAGGTAATTTTTTTTAAAACTATGAATAAAAATAAACAAAACCGTTCATAAAAAAAGGTGACCTAGAAATAAGCTTGCTTTAAATGTTTCAAAAGACAAAAGTACCGTTGTGCTCTAACGTGTTATGTATTTGCTCATAATACAGCAATAAATGAGCTGCGTTATTGAAATAAAACTTGGAGATAACCTGCCTATAATTCTGAGAGGCAGGTCAGGATTTCACTGATGTGGGATAACCTAAGGCAACAAAAATAAGGAGTAGCTACTTCTTCTTCCGGCTGCTCCCGTTAGGGGTCAGCACAGCAGATCATCTTTTACCATTTCTTCCTGTCCTCTGCATCTTGTTCTGTTACACCTATCACCTCTTTTCCTCTTCCCTGGCAGCTCTATCCTTAGCACCCTTCTCCCAATATACCCAGCGTCTCTCCTCTGCACATGTCCAAACTAATGCCATCTCACCTCTCTGACTTTGTCTCCCAACCGTCCAACTTGATCTGACCCTCTAATGTCCTCATTTCTAATCCTGTCCATCCTCGTCACACCCAATGCCAATCTTAGCATCTCTAACTCTGCCACCTCCAGCTCTGTCTCCTGCTTTCTGGTCAGTGCCACCGTCTCCAACCCATATACCATAGCTGGTCTCACTACCGTCCTGTAGACCTTTCCTTTCACTCTTGCTGATACCCGTCTGTCTACTAAAAATTCCCAAAAATGAAATGTTCCAAAATGTGGAAATAAAAGGAAAATGTAAAAATAAAGGGAAACAGTAATATGCAAACACATAATCCTTTAGCTTGACTGTTCTCATGTTACTCAAAAGGCCCACTTTTTGTCATGCTAACATTGTCACAAAGAAGTCAAACGACAATTTTCCTGCTGACAGAAACAGCAGACTTTGCAGCGGCTAGTAAGTTTAACAGAACAAGCCAAATACCAAAATCCTCTTTTGATCAACAATTTTATCCATAGCTAATTAAAACAGTACCCCGTTTGGCATGATTCATAATTTAACAAGGACCCCATTTAATGTTACTTTGCTTAGCCAAAAGGAGGCCTTCAATGAACAATGTTAGCAACTGACAGATGAACTGCAACATGTTAATTCAGAACGGCAGGGAAAGACAAAACACCAAAAAGCAATTAAAGTAATCACAAGCTCTGTGAACAAGCCGCAGTCCAGTCTATGTCTGGAAACCTCTCTGCCCAGCAGTGCTATTAAATTCAGGTGCTGGTGTACTGTTTAGTTTGGAAAGGCCTCAGAAGCAGAACAAAGTTAGTCTGTTTGCCTCACATACCCAAAATGCTCACTTTAGCAGCTCCATGTGGAAGGCTGTCAATCAGAAGTCGACCAAAAAAAAAAAAGGAATAACCAGCTGCAGGTTTGAAAAATATTTCTTAGAGAAAGTGGAAATACAAAAGATGCTTGAATGGGATCACTTTACACTGGCAGAAACATTAGACGACTGCTTTTGCAAACATTAAAACCCTTAAAACAAGACTAAAAACGGCAAACAACACTTTGAAAGGGCCATTATCTGTGGTGTTGAATGATTCAGAATTTTACAAACACGGCCATAGACAGCCACTGCAGTATACTGAGGGGCTTAGCTCTAATTTGGAAAACAGCTGATCAAAGCAAAGCACCAAGTGAACAGCAGATACCAAGAATTACCTTGATACGATAACCTCAGGGACTGTGCTTGATTATATCTGCAAACCACTCTCTGAATACATGTGTGCATGTGAAACATACAGGATGGGCAAAGTCACGGTAGCTGCAAGTTTTAATGGAGGTCAGTCTGCCATCTGTACTCAGGTACTTTGAGTCTATGTTGGCACATCTTATTTAATTATACCGCTTGCTCAGCTATTCCTGTGTTGAACACTATCAATAAAAATAAAAATATTTTAGTAATAAAGGATAGATAGATAGAGAGATAGATAGATAATGTGAAAGGCACTATATAATTGATCGATCGATAGATAGGAAAGGCACTATATAATAGATAGATAATGTGAAAGGCTCTACAAAATAGACAGATAATGTGAAAGGCACTATATAATCGATCGATCAATAGATAGGAAAGGCACTATATAATAGATAGATAATGTGAAAGGCACTATATAATAGATAGATAGATAATGTGAAAGGCACTATATAATTGATCGATCGATAGATAGGAAAGGCACTATATAATAGATAGATAATGTGAAAGGCTCTACAAAATAGACAGATAATGTGAAAGGCACTATATAATAGATAGATAATGTGAAAGGCACTATATAATAGATAGATAGATAATGTGAAAGGCACTATATAATTGATCGATCGATAGATAGGAAAGGCACTATATAATAGATAGATAATGTGAAAGGCTCTACAAAATAAATAGATAATGTGAAAGGCACTATATAATCGATTGATCAATAGATAGGAAAGGCACTATATAATAGATAGATAATGTGAAAGGCACTATATAATTGATCGATCGATAGATAGGAAAGGCACTATATAATAGATAGATAGATAATGTGAAAGGCACTATAAAATAGATAGATAGATAATGTGAAAGGCACTATATAATCGATCGATCAATAGATAGAAAAGGCACTATATAATAGATAGATAGATAATGTGAAAGGCACTATATAATAGATAGATAATGTGAAAGGCACTATATAATCGATCGATCAATAGATAGGAAAGGCACTATATAATAGATAGATAGATAGATAGATAGATAGATAGATAGATAGATAGATAGATAGATAGATAGATAGATGACATGTATTAGAAAGACTAAATTAAGGTGATCATGTATTTGATTGCAGAAAGTTCTGGAAGTACTGAAAATTTCAATATTAAAAGTTCTCCCTGGGACCTTGAAACAGCCGGGCATAAGAAAACCAGAGCTCGGGTCTTAAAGATTTAAACAAAAAAGTGACAAATGCTCATCTGGTATGGGTGTAAAAAAGTAGTGACATAAAGCTGCAAATGAATATATTTTTCACGATAATAAAGTTTTGGCTGAAATGCAGTAACTGGTTTCCAAATTATTGGTTTAAGAATGAATGCACAGTATCAGTGTGTTTACAAGTAGATTTGAGAGACTTTGAGGTTTTCTTCTAAACTACACATTAAATTGTTTGCTGAAAAAATACTTTGATTTCAAAGTTCAATTTGTATATTTATGTTTAATCTGAATTAGCAGAGATAACAGCAAACTGGGACATTTTGAAAAATGTGATTTTTGGTTGGAACAGACCTTTGAAAATAAGATATAAACTTTAACGTGTTTTTAAGAGTTGTAAACTGTTACTGATGTACTGTAACAAAACTAGGACCTATAATGATGGCAAGAGGCCAACATATAGAAAATAGTATATTTATCATAAAAAAATGCAGCCCTAAATAAACATAAGAGAGACAAAACCATGATTCTCTTTGGGCTCATCTAAATGGTTTTCAGTCTCGGTTTCTTAGGTCCACTTTCCTAACACACTACCACACCCATGGACACCCTGTTCCACCTCTTGCCAGTCTTTTTTTTCCTTTCAAATCTTGAACTCTCTTCCTCCTGGCATTCTCTACAAGTCTTCGCACTAAAGAAGTCCCTGACTGGGAGTCAACTATAACTCCTTTCTAAGAGTCACTTCAGTGATAGTCCCAGAATTACTTTAAGGGTCAGGGGAGGCCCCACTTCTGTACTAGGGCATCAAGCCAGAACTCACAGTTCTAATGTTAGAACCAGCAGAAAGCCGTCAAAAATGACTAGCAAAAAAATAAATAAATAATAATAATAAAAAAAAAAATTATATATATATATATATATATATATATATATATATATATATATATATACATACCCGGTATATATACACATACTTTTTTCTTCTTTTTTTAAGGCAACCTTCAATACAGTAGTAGCTAGTAGTACCCATGGTGTAGTAAATGATTTGAATGTCTGACTTGCAAGCTGTGACTGGTGGACCTGACTTTGGTGATCCTATTAACAGGTAAACCTTTCAGACTCTACAGGGTAACACCTAACTCTTAGCTGCCCTTTGGTTCCATCAGATTGCAAAAGGTTTACAATATTAGTTCTATGAAGACGTCAGAAGGAATATCACTTTACTTTAAACTTTCACTAATCTTCTGGTATTCACTACCGGTCAGAAGTTTTAGAACACCTCTGTTTTATCAGTTTTTTTGTTTCATGAAGTCAAGGCATGGGCGGCATGGTGAGGGCAGTGGGTAGCGCTGCTGCCTCGCAGTTAGGAGACCTGGGTTCACTTCCCAGGTCCTCCCTGCATGGAGTTTACATGTTCTCCCCGTGTCTGTGTGGGTTTCCTCCCACAGTCCAAAGACATGCAGGTAAGGTGCATTGGCGATCCTAAATTGTCCCGTGTGTGTGCTTGATGTGTGTGTGTGTGCCCTGCGGTGGGCTGGTGCCCTACCCGGGGTTTGTTTCCTGCCTTGTGCCCTGTGTTGGCTGGGATTGGCTCCAGCAGATCCCTGTGACCCTGTAGTTAGGATATAGCGGGTTGGATAATGGATGGATGGAAGTCAAGGCATACAACAAATAAACAATGGCAAATAAAAAAGTAAGTCAAGGAATTATTAAATGTACAAAATTTTATTCAAATTTTTGATTCATCAAAGTAGCCAACTTTTCCTGATATAACTGGCAAACTTTGGTAACACTTTTGATTCATAATGCCAGTAACTCTGTGAAAGTCACTAATTCTGCCTCCAGCAAAAGAAGCCCAGGCCATCACACTTCATCCTCCATGTTTGACAGCTGGTGTCACAAATTTGAGGGACCATCGTTTCACCAACTCAACTGCATATACTGTAAACACTCTGTGTGATGAACTGAAGATTTCAAATTTTGATTCATCAGTCTCTTAAGACTTTCTTCCAACCTGCAGTAGTCCACAGCTGGTATTTCAAGGTGCTATGTTATCCTTTAAGGAATGGCTTTCTTACTGCCACTCACCCTGTCAAACCTGCAGCATCAAGTCACTTCTTCATAATAGAAACTGACACTTGCTTTTTTAGACCACTTAAGATGTGCTTGAAGCAGTTGTCCTGTGAGGTGCCTGCCATGCTAGCTGGTGAACCTCAGAAACTTGTCTTCTGATTGAGTTGGGACTTTGGGTCTGCCAGACCTCTTCCCGTCAGAGTTTCTTCCAGTTTCCAATTGCCTTTGGATTGTGTAGGGCACCACCACACTTCACTGACACGTTGATTTTTTTTTTTTGCAATTTCTCTAAATGAAAGGCCTACACTTCTAAGGCCGGAGTTGTACTTCATGCGACGCGACGCATGCTGCAGCGGATGCTCCTGCTACACAAGCGCTGAAGTGTTTATACTTGCGCACATACTTTACGTAAATCTGGAGGAATCCGCCAGGTGGCAGTGTGAGATATTATCACGGTGAGAACATGTTCAGATTCTCTGTGTTGTGAATTGCCTAGAACACCCAATTAAATTCCGATGACACCTTACTGCAATATCTCTGAAAAGGATGTTTAATGATTAAAGCCAGGGATGCGTCCATTCCTCAAGCATTGGGCACGAGTGAGAAACAATCCCTGGACGATGCCTCGGCTCATCGCAAGGTGAATACAAGCACACATATACACTAGCGTCATTTTAGCGGCACCAAATCCACAAATCTGTATATCTTTGGAAGCTAACTGGAGCACACTGAGGAAACCCAACATGTAAACTCCAGGCAGGGAATATTAGCGACGTGACTCCCTGCAAGACAGCAGCGCTAACGCTCCGCCACTGTGTCACCGCATGTGTATAAATATTAACAGTATTCATTATTTAAACGAAATTACCGATTTATCTGTAAAATGTAATATACATACTTTAACGCTTTTCATCATGAAAGTGATATCAAGTATAAATCTAAGGATTCTAAATGTGCAGAGAGTTGGAATATCATACATTTAATGTGCTCAATGTGGAGATCTATTGCTGGCGATTCGCTGCTGTCAGGAGCAGAGGAAGCCCTAGGAAAAAAAAAAAAGAGCACAGAAGATGGTATGTGAGAATTTTAAAACGTATTGTGTCATTACGATCGAGAATATGCGACGCTTGAATATAAAAGCACCATGAATACATCTGTATATCGGCATTTTGCTTCACCATATCGGACCATTTATCAAATATCGAAGTGGCACACCAATCTCGTACGATCCGCAAAGCGGCTTTCTGTCACATGTAGATAGTAAACAGAGACTCTGACGTCACATTCCAACTTTTAGCACACTGCGCCCCCTGACTTTTTGCTGGTACTGCAACTCGCGCATGCATCGCGTTAATTTCTGAGGACCTGCTCAGAGGACGCATCAAATGAATGCTCAGAACACGTGGCGGCCATGATACGGGCGCGTACGCGTTCTGAGCGTGAAGTACGTATAAATGAGCCCTAAGGGTAATAATGCTCTCTCTCTTTTCATTTATTAATTGCAGTTTTCTTGCCATTATCTTTCGAATGTACAACTTTCTACAGTGTAATATTGTCCAAGTAGTACTTCATAGGGTGTAGTACCACAGTCTGTTCCAACTCTGCTTTAAGACAGACAGAAGATTTTTAAGTAATCAACAGAAGTTGGGACACCAGTGCAAATTGTTTGCTTCAATTTACAAGGCTTAATTTACTATAACAGCTGCAGAACATCTGTAGGTTGTAACCTATTTATTGTTCCCTGAAGAAGGCCCATTTGTATGTAATATTTTGAACTTCCATTTTTTCAGTTTTTGCTAACCTAAACTTTAACATTCTGACTGTTTACTGCTTACCTTTTCGACATTTTAGATTATTCACTGCATTTCAACTGATTAAATGTAGGAAATATTGACTGTAAACAATGACGGATATTTATCATATTTACAGAAACATCGCTAGGCCACCCCAAGCAAGAGCAGTATTGTACATTTTTTCTCATGGCATCTGTAAGAATGCATTCAAGGTTTGCAAACAGCTTTGTGTTAAGTGCTCTGGCATATAATGCTAATAATTTGTGGATCTTAGTAGAAGACAGGTCAGAGGGAATAATGCTGTCTCTAATACGTGTGTTTAGAGATGAGCAATGTAACGCTTCCTTTAGCCACTTTTATTTTCAATCATGTGAAGGTTAGGTAGACAAGCAAAATGTTAAAACCGTTGCTTAATCACTTAAATAATTTTGCCCCCAGGCCTGTGTACCAGACTGTATCAAACAAGGCTTGTTTTCAATATATATTGTTAATGATGCCACTTAATTGTAGTTGCTGTGTTCTTCCTTCTGATAGGTTTGATTTAATCTTGGTAAATTTATGAAAGCTATAACTCTGTCCTAACTTCTAGTGCCCCATTTACATGTACTTTAGATTCTTGGTGTTCTGATGTGGCAGTCTAGCATCGCTGGTGCTTTAAACAAGCTTTTAGCTGGCACTTACAGTGAGTGGGATAAATGTCATTCTCAGTTACAGACACCAGCATCAGTCCATCAGATCATACCATTGCAATCACAGACACTTGCCAGTACAGTAGAGTAAGACTGCTAGTTTTTCTCATGGGCTATCAGCTCCAGAGGTTTATCTGAATAAGTTGATCTATATGGTCTGCTTTTTAGAAAACATCATCCACCTGTAGCTAAATACGTACATAGTGGCCCATCCAAATACTGGTCAGAGCTGTAGAAAAAGCTAGGGTGGCTGCGAATAGAGACGTTAGAGCAGCTAGCAAGGGACGCTCACTCTGTGGTCTGTGTGTGGATCTCAATGCGCCCCAGTAAAGTGGCAGGGACACTGTGTTTTAAATATGGTGCCATCCTTTGGACGAGACATAAAACTGAGATTCTGATTCTCTGTGGTCATTAAAGATCCCTGGGCATCTTTCAAAAGAATAGGGTTTATCCCGGTGTCCTGGCTAAATTGCCCATCATGGTCTTGTTCTTTCTGACCTCCTAATCATCCCCCATCTTTAATTGGCTTTCTCTCTCACCTCTTTACCAACTACAGTACTAGCTAATGTGAGGTGAGCATACTGCTGCAATAATGGCTGCCACTGTATCATCCAGGTGGGTGCTACACATTGGTGGTGTTTAAGGTGGTCCCCCCTTTGTCTATGTAAAGTGCTTTGAGTAGCATGAAAACATCTATATAAAATGTAATTAATTAATTATAATTATAAACCCAAATCAGAAAAAGTTGGGACAGTATGGAAAATGCAAATTAGAAAAAAAAAACAAACAAAAAAAAAAACACAGTGATTCTGAAATTTACTTTGAGTTTTATTTCATTGCAGACAGTATGAACCCAAGATATTTCATGTTAAGTCTAGTCTACTTCATCTCATTTGTTAATATACTGTACATACTTTCCTGCAATTCAAGGCTAGCAACACGTTCCAAAAAAGTTGGGATGGTAAAGCATTCACCACTTTGTAACGTCGCTATTCCTTCTCACAACACTTAAAAGACGTTTTTGGCACTGAGGATGGCAAGTGACGAAGCATTTGAGGTGTTATTTAGTCCTATTTTTCCTGCAAACGTATCTTAAGTTGTGCAATAGTACAGGGTTGTCATCATCACATTTTTCGTTTTAAAATTCTCCACACATTCTCTCTTGGGGACAGGTTTGGAATTTAGGCAGGTGTAAGAAAGGCGCTATATTGTGCCCGACCCGACACAGATTGACACGGAGGCACAGGTAAAATGAAATAAACTGTTTATTATTCTTCAGCTGGAGGGCACGTCTTCCCCATAATCCCTCCAGCCACAACACAGTCCTAAAGCACAGTACAGTCACCAAGCACCTTCTTCTCTCACCACCACTCCTCCTCAGCAAGCTTTGTCCTCCTCCACCCGACTCTGCCCCCTGAGTGGTGGTCACTGGCTCCCTTTTATTGGGTACCCGGAAGTGCTCCAGGTGTTTGTTTGCTGATTTCCGGCTGCACCTCCGGGTAAGGCGAAACCAGCAGCTTCTGTTGCAGCACCCCCTGGCGGCGCCTGCGGAACCCCACAGAGCTGCACAGAACTCCAACCCCCATGGAGCCCTGGGGGAGTCTGAGGCACCACTGCAACCCAGGGAGGCTGCCATCTAGCGTCCAGGGGGAGATACTGGGCTACCCACCCTTGTCCCCCTGGCAGATGTGGTGAAGGAGTGTCCCGGCCAGGCATGGGCCCCAGCCATCTGTCACACTGGCTAGTCCAGTAGCTGTACCCTCTTCTTCCGCAGTCATGCATTTGTGTGCAGAATGTGGTTTTGCATTGTCTTGTTGAAAAATGCATGTGAGAAGGCAGCACATATGCTGCTTCAAAAATCTCAATGTACTTTTCTGCATTAAAGCCACAATCACATAAGTATAAATTACCTTTGTCAAGGGCACTGACACAACCCCATACCCTGATTTTTGAACTTTTTGTTGATAACAGTCTGGATGGTCCTTTTCATCTTTGGTCCGAAGCAAACGGCATCTATTTCTCTCTATTATAAAAAAAATCCCGTGGGAGGGAATGACTAGGAGACGATAAGTGATCTTCACGTTAAGATCACGGAAGACAAGTAAAAGACCCATGAGACGAAAGAGAATGGCTACGGAGCGTCTCACGGAGGTATAGAATATGAGATTCTTACAAGACATGCCCTACTTACAAGCAAGCAACAGAGCACGGCCAGCAAAACAAATCAGTAGTGTAAAGGCACGCAGCACACACAGATCCAGGGGTCTCAGTGCATATAAAGGACAATGCGTTATAAATGAAACGTCAACGACTAAAAGATTGCATTAGTGCAACCAAAAGGAAATGAATCATCAGGACCAGGTGTAATTGAAAAAATTGCAGGACAAAGTGAGGTCAGAAATAAAAGGCAAAGAGCAGAAAACAAAGTCTTTTCGCCTTCGCATCATTCAATGCACAAAACGTACATTTACAAAATAATGGACCATACGCTATGAGAATCTGTGGTCCCACAACAGTTAAAGCAACGACAAGTTTAATTTCAAAGAAAACACAATTCGGTCAGGTGTATATTTATGATCACGGAGAAGCAATCACAACGCGAGCAGCAGAGACACGAAGTGGCAAAAAGGACAGCGGCTGTACAGGGTTTAAAATGATCGACAGCTGCCACCCCCAACTCCCCCACCCCCCATTCACAACGCGAGCAGCATTATATACGTCCTGCAAGAAAGAGATTTAACCACGCCCGGGGCCGGAAATAAAGGACAATTATTGTTTTTACAATGTCACGCGAGACAAGGCAGTGAGCCATCATTTAAAACAAGTCCACAGACGTCTAACCTAGCAGTTGTTGGATTGCTTTTGGCAGACACGCGTCATGTGCTCCCAGCTCTTAAAACAACAACATGCAACAAGCACAACAGGCAGCTCGCCAGCAGCAGAAAGCCAGCAGATGATCCGACGGCATATCCTTAGCGTGCGTTCAGCCGCCCCCCTTCACAACGCGAGCAGCATTATACGTCTTGCGAGAAAGAGATGTAACCACGCATGGGGCCGGAAATAAAGGACAAGTATTGTTTTTACAAAAGTTTTTAAAGTAAAAGTGAAAATAATGCATATGTAACAATTCCCATGAAGATAACAATCTCTTTAAATTGTGTATCTGGTAAACCAAACACAGGGGTGGGCGAGCAAAGCCCCCTAGTCTTATAAAAAAAGATCTGAAATACTGATTTGTCTGACCAAAATACACGTGTCCACTGTTTGACAGTCCTTTCCAGATGCTTCCGAGCCCAGAGTAGTCGACGCCACTTCTGAACGCCCAGAGAAGTCGATGCCACTTCTGGACGTGGTTAACATAAGGCTCCTTTTTTGCACAGTAAAGTTTTAAGTGGCATTTGTGAATGCAACTCCATATTGTGATGCTTGACAAAGGTTAGCCAAAGTAATCCCCTGTCCATGTGGTTATATACTCTGTTAATGAGTGACAGGTCTTGATGTAGTGGCTGCCATATGAGGGATCGGAGATCACAGGTGTTCAGCTTAGGCTTGCGTGCCCTTGACTTTTTAGCACTCAACTTCCTCCAGATTTCTTAAATTGTTTAATGGTATTATGCACTTTAGAGGGAGAAATATGCAAATCCCTTCCAATCTTTCAATGAGGAACATTCGTTTTCAAATATTTCAATAATTCTTCACAAGTATCAGTTGACAAACTGGAGATCCTCTGCCCATCTCTGCTCCTCAAAGACTCAGCCTTTTTTATAATTTGCATTTTCCATACCATCCCAACTTTTTCTGATTTGGGGTTATACTATTATTATACAGTGGAACCTCGAGATACGAGTTTAACTCGTTCCAGCACTGAGCTCGTATAGTGAATTTCTCGTATCTAGAACAAACTTCCCCATTGAAAATAATGGAAATCCAGTTAATCCGTTCCGCACCCCCAAAAATATCAACATAAAAATCAATTTTCCCAACAAATAACACTGATAAATAATATATACTGTAGTGTACCTTTAATAAATAACACTGGTAAATAATATAACTGTAGTTTACCTTTATGAAGAGTCCTGGCCGGCTTGAGGGAGACGATAGGGATTTCAAAGGCCATGGCTTCCTTTTTTTTCTTTGCAGCACTATCTGAGGCAACAATCTTCTTGAGAGGCATCGTGGAATAATTATTTTCACGTTAAATGCAAAAAAACCAATGAAATCACAAGCGCACAAACGCGTAGATCCTCACGCTACAGGAGAACAAGGAACACTGAGTGAGCTGATGGGCGGGCAGCGTCAGCTTGGGTGAATCCCCGAGTCGAGGCAGATCGGGAAACGCGTCACGCATACCCACAGCCTGGCTCGTGGCTCGTTACGCGAGCCAATGCTCGTATTTAGATCCGAATTTTTCGCTCATACTTTCCTCGTATCTTGAATTTCTCGTATACAGAGCTGTTCGTATCTCGAGGTTCCACTGTATTTCCACTACTCCACTGTCTATTGTTTTTTGCTGATTTATTATAATTAGCCTTGTACATCACGGTTGTTAACTGTTTCATTTTACATTTTCTGATTACACTCTAATTACCTGCAGTGGGCTGGATGCCCTGCCCAGGGATCTGTTCCTGCCTAGCACCCTGTGCTGGATGGATTGGCTCCAGCAGACCCCCGTGACCCTGTGTTAGGATATAGCGGGTTGGACAATGACTGACTGACTGACTCTAATTTCCTACACTAAACCTCTCACTGAAAAGCAGCAGCAATCTTACACATTCACTCATGTAAACTTGCAACCAACCTTCGAAGATGGCAATATAAGCTAAGTTTCCCCCTAACTTCCTGATGTGCTATTATGGACAGGGTTAGAAGAGTTTGCCCAGTTCAACCAGTAAAATGAACTGTGAAGTATTTCTGTGATTTGCTTTATAAAATACATTACTATTTGCCGCTCTGACTACTATAGGTATAGATACTTGTTCTATGAAGCTATGAGGTTTCTGGTCATAGATGATGCTGATAAGATGCTGCAGATGTTCTATCAGACAGTTGTGGCGAGCGCCCTCTTCTACGCAGTGGTGTGCTGGGGAGGCAGCATTAAGAGGAAAGACGCCTCACGCCTGGACAAACTGGTGAGGAAGGCAAGCTCTATTGTTGGCATGGAGCTGGACAGTTAGACATCTGTGGCAGAGCGAAGGGCGCTCAGCAGGCTCCTATCAATTATGGAGAATCCACTGCATCTACTAAATAGTATCATCTCCAGACAGAAGAGCAGCTTCAGCGACAGACTGCTGTCACCGTCCTGCTCCACTGACAGACTGAGGAGATCGTTCCTCCCCCAAACTATGTGACTCTTTAATTCCACCCAGGGGGGTAAACGTTAACATTTAACATTATACAAAGTTATTGTCTGTTTTTTCACCTGCATTATTATCATTTTTTAATTTAATATTATTTATTGTATCAGTATGCTGCTGCTGCTGAAGAATGTGAATTTCCCATTGGGATTAATAAAGTATCTATCTATCTATCTATCTATCTATCTATCTATCTATCTATCTATCTATCTATCTATCTATTTGCCATATTGTTTTTAAATCAAGATATTGAGTGCATTTATGGACAATTAAATTTTTTAATTTTCCCACATTTTTACTAGATTTACAAAAATTACAAAATTTGTAGCCATTTCCTGGTTGTAGCCATTTCTTATATTGTACGTATAAGGCCAATATTTTATATTCTCATTTTTCCAGAAGCATTCCTTTTTGTTGCCTGTTAAGTATGTTGATAGGGTAGCAGGATTTGCTTTTGTCTCCTGTATTTATCATTTCAAAGCATTTTAAAATGAACTGTCAAGTTTCTGAACATCTGAATTTGAAAGATACAAAGATGTATTAGCCGGCTCATACAAACCAGCAGGAAACGGTAATCTGCAGAAGGAACAGCTTCTTAGCTATAGCCTTTCAAACCAGGCCCAACATTGCAGTAAAATATAAAAAACACAAATGCAGAAAGTTTCTTTCATTGGATTAATAGTAATGGGTGCACGCTTTTCAATATTCAAGGAGAGAGATTAGTAGAATGCCAACATGAGGAGGCGGAGGTGGCAGCATGTAGAAGATATAGCTTACAAAATGTTACTCCTGTACAAAAATCTGTGTGTCAACTGACCAAGGGACGGGCACATGTGACCTGCAGATCCATTAAACATCATGGAAGGCCTCCTAATTTGAAGCTTCCCATGAGAACACACTTTTGTTTTATGTTGCCATCTCTTTTCATGCTTGCACTGTTTTATGTTGCAGATGCTTATACTGAATAACACGCACAAATTTGTGATTAAAGGGATGTATTTTTGTCCAGATGATGCCCAGTCCTCCTCTTTGAATTGTTTTCCACTGCGATAGCCAAGATTAAAACATGCTGGGCAGAAATTTTACCTTTTCCTAGAGCATTCTAAATCCCTTTGTGGGACACATTTAACACGAGGGGGTGTACAAAAATATTCACATAATTTTCCTCGCTAGATATTTTGCCAAATTTGCCAGCTAAAAAAATTGCAGTCTGTGAAGACATAGAAATGCATCACGCTCTACTGTCTATTAAAACCACCTTAAAAACCCTAACACAATAGCTTGAACCTACACTAAAGAACACCCACAAGTCATTGCCTCTATTTTGCAGGTAAGAAAGCAGAAAGCCCAGACTATAAGATAAAGAGGTGCAAGCTGGTGTCTTTTGAAATTGATGATGTAGATGAGAAAAAGCTGGAGCATACAAAAAAAAAAATACAAAAAATTGAAATGGTATGAAGGACGCAGTCCAGGACAATCAAAGAGCTAGCACAAATACAAAGAATCTTTTTTGTTTCAGTGGTATGAAAAACCTTGTGCTCCGCCAGATTAAAAGATTTAGTAAAAATCTGTGTGGAGGAAAGTTACAATGTAACAGTTGTGGTAAGCGGCTGGGGGTGACACCCAGCCAGGAGGCCCAGAAGGACCGGAGGAGGGCTTACGCCTCCTCTAGACCACGAGGGGGCAACCGCCCTGGTGGCTTTGGGGACCATGGGAACGGAGCTTAGAAGCTCAACCCTATAGGGGCCCGTGGTCACCGCCAGGGGCCGCCCCAAAGCCTATGGAGCCCTGGCCCTCAGCACTTCCGCCACACCTGGAAGTGCTGGGGAGAAGACCACCAGGGACACCTGGAGTGCTTACGGGTGCGCAGCCGGTACTTCCACCACACTGGGGAGTGCCGGCGGAAGCTAATCGGGAGGCACCTGGAGCACGTCCCGGTGTGTATAAAAGGGGCCGTCTCCCTCCATTCGATGGCTGGAGTCAGGTGAAAGAAGGATGGAGCTCGGAGGAGTGGAGGCGGTGAAGAAAGGCATTGAGGAAAGAGGCCTGGACTTTAGGGTGATTGGTGCTGCGGCACTAGGTTGTGTGCATCATATTTGTAAATAGCCCTGTAAATAAACGTGTGTTGGGTGATAAAATCATGTCTACCAGTCTGTGTCCGGGTTGTTTCCCACACAGTGTAACATCTGCTAATTAGTTGCAAATACATTTCTCAAGCTTGTTCAGATGTAAATACTATTTCAGTTTTATGCATCATCCTTATATATATTGCTTTTATGAGAGTTTCAGTATGGACATATGAAAAAGGAGGGAGATTATGAAAATATTGAAACTAATAGAACTTACCAAAGCTGACAGTACATGACCTTTATTATACAGTATAGCCAACCAGAAAAGTGCATTGAATTTTCATTTTCAAAACTTTTTTTTTTTTTGTAAATACTAGGGGGCTCTGCCCCCTGCTTGCTTCACTCACCAACCCCATGCAGGCGCTACTCACTAGCCACTTCGCGGCTCTGCCACTAGCGTATGGGGAAGTGGATGTACAATTTAAACAGATTGTTAATTTCATGGGAATTGTCACTTATGCATAATAGAACTATTTTACATTACAGCGAGTAATTAACCATAATAAAAAATAGTAAAACGTAATAAATTGAAAGAAAATTATGTTTCATGTTGCGTTAGAGGTATTCGTTGCGTTATACGTTTTTGTTCTGTTTGGCTTTGAAATTAACACGCAAATACTTTTTAAACTTACACTTTTACTGTAAAACTTCAGTAAAAACAATATTTGGAATTAACTTTTTGTCAATACTGCATTGAATTTTGATTCCATGTTTGGAGTTACATTGTGAGGATGCAATGTATAACTGCCTGTGAGTGAATATCGTTTCTTTCTCTCTAATGAATAAAACGACTTTTTAGAATGTTTGTCCCTGTGATTTGTTAATTGTTATAGCAAAAGCTATTCTAACGGAAAACTGTTAACGTTTTAATACGAATGGCATATCAAGATCTCCTTTGGTATCTAATGTGATCAACGGAAGATGGACTACATTACCTTTCTTGTCACCTGTTAATTTTACGTGTAAGAATTGTTCGACCAATTTTGAATACAACTAATCTTGTCCCATTGCATAGTCCATCACTCATACATAAATTACGCAATAACATTACAATACATCCTTCTTTCAACAGTAATTTGGCTGGTGGAAGACCAGATGGTGTTAACGGTTGTAGATATTCTACACGATATTGTAAGTCGATGATTTCATCTTCTGCACCATCACCACCAACTGTTTCAGCATAGTCTATTGATACACATTTAACCAATTTGCCATGTAACCGATCGACAATTTTCATGTTAATTCGTAATTTGGTACTACGACTGCCCATGTACTCATTTCTCCTGTTGATAGCAAGCAAGCACTTTATTGTCATTGTGTAACACAACAAAATTACTTTTTGTGACAGCCCCAAGGTGCATTTAAAGAAAAGTCAAATAATTCCAAATATGTCGTATACAGTGTTAAGTGATCAAGTAACCAGAGCAAATTATTATTGCTCAAAGTACAGCAGCATAAATTGATATTGCACCTGTTAATGAATAGTACATTACATATTCTATATTGTAATACATTAGGATATTGCACATTACCAATATAGCTTATTGGGCATGTTCAATTAAAAATGATCTCTGACTGAGGAGAATCAGAGTTCAATAACCCTTCGTGATAAAATTCTTCAAAAAGATTTGGACGTAATACGTCTTCTTTTATTGGGAACTTAAAGTGAGGAAAACGTAAAAATGTATAAGAGCCGAGAGTGCAGGAACTGTGTCTGACAAATGCATTCACATGAATGAGAGGTGAGAGGACTGTGGGCGCGGGTCATTAACCTGATATGGTTGAGAGGAGCGGGACTTGAAAAGATCTCTTGGCAATAGTCTCGTCTCATCTTAAGATCTTTTTTTATAATAGAGAGATAAAATATCTATTACATAGGACTGTCCATCAAGATAATTTACAAAGCGCAGAAGAATATAAAATGAAAATAACAAGATGATAAAGCAACACAAGATAATTCAGATACACAATGAAAATCCGAAAAATAAAAAATGAAACAATAACATACAGGAGTGGATTGACAATGAGATTTTAACTAATAGACCAACACAGCTGAGTCAGCAAATTAGGTAAATTAAAGGTAGTAATTTAATAAACAAAGGTGACCTAAAATGTGAAAGAAAAGTAGTTCATTTGGTGTGACTTGAATGGTAACATATTAAGAGAGATTGACCACAAGAGGTTAACGATGAGAAGAAATGCAACTGAGAAGGCAAATTTCATGTTTTCCTGTGTAAACATGACTAAATAAAGAAACCTAACCTAACCTAACCTAAATCTGAAGAGGATCAGGGTCATGCCATCTACTATATGCATAACAGCTTTGTGTAACACAAATTTAGTATTCTCTTCGTCTATAACAGTAGCAAAGTACTTATACATACTTGATTTGACTCAATATTCAACAATTAAAAAAAAAAAAAAAAAGTGAAATCGACTCCTAGCCTGGCAGAATATTTTTTGATCTTTTTTTAAAGATAAAGAAGAGATACTTGAACATTTTGAATATAATAAAGACAATCATTTTTAATACTTTTTTTTGTGAACCTGCTATATATGCATTCATCTCCAGACTTTGGGACATATTGGTAAGACTTTAGCTGGTTGATTTTTATGAAGACTAAACATTTTTGTCTTCAGATCAGCACTACTGAGAACGAACAGCTCAGACATTTGCTAAGACAGGCCAGAGCACTGAGGGGTCCATATTACTGCAACACTGCACAATCCTTCCCTCCAGCTGCATCTCTAACATGGCTAAAATTATTTTTGTAATATTCAAATCATTTGCTGCCTTTTCCACTACAGCACCACCAGAAAATGTGTCTTTCTGCTGGATGATAAATTTATTGTTCTCAAGAATGCTTCAGTCACTCCTTGAGATTTTCGGTGGAAAACACTGCTGAACTCTGGCTTAGTCACATTTATTAGCTTGCAGTGGGCTACTAATCTATGAAGTAAACTTTCTTTGTGCAATATTTTTGAAAAGTTAGAATAACTTGAGTCTGTAGGTGGAAGTAGTTGGCCGCATCAGTTTTGACACTGATTCATCTATCATCTAATCTGTCTCATAAATTCCATTACAATATCAGGAGGAGCTGGAAGATATCTAGGCAGCATCAGACATATAACAGGGCACACTCTGAGCAGTAATAAATAGTGTATATGTCACACTTACTTATTTTGCCACATTTACACTGTGAAGACCAGGGGCGCACCTGCCGCCCCAACCTGACACAAACAGGCAATGACACCAGTTCAGTCCAACACAAAGCCTTTTATTCAGGGAAAGGCACCCAACCTGGATCAGTCTCCAAGGAATGATGCCAACAGTCACAAACACAGTAAACTGTCCCTTTCCTCCAGAGCCTTGCAACCTTCTTCTTCTTTCTCCACAGGTAAGTTTCACAAGTGTTGCCCTCCGACTCTAGCTTGCCGCTGTGAGCCACACTTGGGAGCACAGCCGGTGGTTTGTTAGGGAGGTCTGGAATAAATTGCTCCCAGACATGGATGAAGCCCAAGATAGGGCTCTACAGCTCCCCCTGGAGGCATCCAGGGAACCCAACAGGGCTGTGCTGGCAAACAGTAATTCCCATATAGCCATGTGGGGAATCCGAGGTGACGATGCAACCTGGGGGGCTGCCAAGTAAGAGTTTTGGGGAGACAGCACCCTTCTGAATTCCTGTCCCCCTGTCCTTTCATTTCGTAGGCATCCCGGCCTGGTAATAGTGCCGGCCACCGTCCATCACAGCATATAAATGTAACTTGCATTTATATACCAATATAAAAACATTTCTCTTATACCTGAAACAGCACAGGCTATATTCTCTATAATACAAAGCCCTTTTCACGTAAAAACATGCGGACAGGAAAAACTGACACAATAGTCAGAAGACAGTTTTATTTTCTCTTGGAGAAGCAGAGGCCAAAACTGGCATTTAGAAGCAAACACAACTGGACTAATTTTTGTAAAAACTAAATGAATAAAATGATACAAATAGCAATCAACACACCTTGTGACTACCATCATGGGGGTTTAATATATGAGTGCTGCCTTGTTGGAATTCATCCAGCCTCTGAACATTTTCTCCTAACCAAGTCAGCTAAACAGAGCTAAGCAGGAAGGAACTTAGGAACGGGCAAGAACCTTTTCTTACTGTTAGTTCAGAGACTCCATGTGTGATGATGCACTGCCTTCCTGTTACATAAACTCCATTTTTTTCAAGAAGATAAGTCAGCACTAAAACTCAAACTAAGTGTTATTCTGCCCTGTAGTATTTGGAGCTAGAAGTGTTGTAGTGTAGTGTTGCCTGGAAGGTGCTACCCATGCAAATACAAATACACGCTCAGCTATAATCACTCATGGTGGTACAAACTGGAGCCGCCAATTAACTTAATGTGTAGCGGGGCCACATAGTTAGTGTTGTTAAATGTCAGTTCTGAGTGCGTCTCGTTTCATTGTCCCGTTTGCTGTTTGTATGTGTATCAGTTAATTATGGGGACGGATGATGGAAGAAGACCACAGCCGCAAACCTGGAAAACACCTGTTCACGTTTAATCAATTACTGCCGTCACAGGACTATTTAAGCCAGTGGTTCCCAAAGTGGGGGTCGCGACCCTCTGGGGGGTCGTGAGACATTGGGGGGGGGGGGGGGGGGTCGCGAGATGATTTCCAAGAAATCAAATACTTTTTAAAAACTTTTTAGAAATTAATTAATTTAATTTTTTAGAAATAACATTTTATCCATAACTAACAAAAGATAAAAACTAGTAGTTAATAGTTACATTTAAAAAAAACATGCAAATTAAAAAGCCATCAGACTGTCTTGGAGCGAGTGCGTCGGTGTGTGTACAGACGGTGCTGGAGCGATGCTGGGGAAAAAGAAAGGTCTTAAAGCAAGAGTCTTACAAGTGGTGCCTCACGTAAAATTCACGCATTGTATTATACACAGAGAAGCTCTTGCGAGCAAAACACTTGACCCAGAACTTAAAGGTGTTCTTGAGACTTCGATAAAAATGGTCAACAATATAAAAGCGCATCCACTCAATATCAGACTGTTTGCCACACTCTGTAACGAACTGTGATCGGAGCATGAGTGCTTGCTTTTCCATACAGAAGTCAGGTGGCTTTCGCGAGGGAATGTGCTCTGCCGCTTGTTTGAGCTGCGGGACGAAGTGCGCTTATTTCTGATGGAGCATGGGTCCCAGCTCGCTGATCACCTCACTGATCCTGACTGGTTAACAAGGCTAGCGTATTTGGCTTGCATATTTGAAAAACTGAATGGACTTAATGTCATTTCAAGGTGAGAACACACACATAATTTCGCTAAATGATAAAATCCACGCATTCAAGAGAAAACTTGAGCGCTGGACTGAGTGAGTTGAAATAGGAAGGATTGATATGTTTTCTGAGCTGGATGAAAAAAGTTATATGGTTGTTAGAGCGTTATGTTCTTTTTTGT
Organism: Erpetoichthys calabaricus; assembly: GCF_900747795.2. Taxonomy (NCBI): domain Eukaryota; kingdom Metazoa; phylum Chordata; class Cladistia; order Polypteriformes; family Polypteridae; genus Erpetoichthys; species Erpetoichthys calabaricus. The sequence goes on from NC_041408.2 coordinate 18,191,713, forward strand.
TGTCTTGCTCTTGTTTGGATAAGATATTTTGTTGAAATTAAACAAACGAGTAAATTACTATTAAAAAAAATTATATGGTTGTTAGACCATTGTGTTCTTTCGTGTTGTCATTCTCATGTTTGGATAGGCCTATTGGCGCATGTGCACCATTGCGTGCAACATTTGTATCTTTTAACCACTTCCGAGGATAGTGGGGGTCACGAGTCACTGGCACGGTTATTTTGGGGGTCACGAGTCACTGGCACGGTTATTTTGGGGGTCGTGAGCTGAAAAGTTTGGGAACCCCTGATTTAAGCCAGCAGGAGGAGAGGAGGAAGGAGAGAAGAGAAGGAGATTTTTCACATTCATGACCACGAGCCATCTGTACCTGTTATATTCCACATCGCGCATTTCCATCCAGTTTGTTTTTCTATCCGCTGGACTTGCTTCAAGAACCTCATCACAAGAGACCCCGGGGTCGGAATTAATCATCCACCACGCACCGAGGATTCACGGTGAGGCTAATCCATTTTGTCCGGGGAAAAGCAAACAACTCATTTTTCGCTAGTTCAGTCAACCGCATTCAGGACAGTTTTTTATAACCGGACTCAAGTTCACATTCATTTCCGTATCTCATTCAATTTTTGTTATTCATGTTGTGTGTTTATATGTTACAGGGGCAAGGGAGGGTATTTGTTGTATTTATATTTGGTGGTGTCTTGTTGTTGCTGGGGTGGAGGGATATTTATATTTATATCTGTTTTCTATTTTTTGCATGTCTTGTTGTTTCATTTAATACATTTAATCACTTTAATTTTACATCCTGCTTTTGTGTACTTATATTTACACTGTCGATTGTGGGGAAAAGTTTAATTGGTTAGAAGTACGGCTTGATAGTTAGATTCAGTCTCAGTAAATTATCCAGGCCACAGGTCTTGGAGGCGTAGCTGCCGGTTGGGTAAAGGGGTCGGCCATTACAAATGAATAAGAATTTGCATTAGTTGGGGGGACAGTTTACACGGAAGAAAAACTTTGCAGATACAGGGAGAAGGAGCAAACTTCACAAAGCTAGTGACTCTGCCAGAATTCATATTAATTCAAATATACTTTCAGTTTTACAAGTCACAAGTTACAGACCCCTGTAGTAAACAGAGAAAATATATGTTACACTGCACTTTTTCTCAGAGTTTACATTTTTAGTGTAGCTACTGAAATATAAGGTGTCATCAGGCACGGGTAAGACGCGTGTCAAAAGAATTCTCAGAGTCCAAGAGTTTGTTTTAAAGGTATTTAGTGAAAGTTAAAAGCGAATACCGTAATCCCTCCTCCATCGCGGGGGTTGCGTTCCAGAGCCACCCACGAAATAAGAAAATCCGCCAAGTAGAAATCATATGTTTATATGGTTATTTTTATATTGTCATGCTTGGGTCACAGATTTGCGCAGAAACACAGGAGGTTGTAGAGAGACAGGAGCTTTATTCAAACACTGCAAACAAACATTTGTCTCTTTTTCAAAAGTTTAAACTGTGCTCCATGACAAGACAGAGATGACAGTTCCGTCTCACAATTAAAAGAATGCAAACATATCTTCCTCTTCAAAGGAGTGCGCGTCAGGAGCAGAGACTGTCATAAAGACAGAGAAAGCAAACAAATCAATAGGGCTGTTTGGCTTTTAAGTATGCGAAGCACCGCGGCACAAAGCTGTTGAAGGCGGCAGCTCACACCCCCTCCGTCAGGAGCACAGAAAGAGAGAGAGAGGCAGAGAAAAACAAGCAAGCAAAAATCAATACGTGCCCTTCGAGCTTTTAAGTATGCGAAGCACCGTGCAGCATGTCGCTTCAGGAAGCAGCTGCACAGAAGGTAGCAACGTGAAGATAATCTTTCAGCATTTTTAGACGAGCGTCCTTATCATCTAGATGTGCGAACAGCCCCCCTGCTCAATCCCCCTACGTCAGGATCAGAGAAAATCAGCGCAAGAGTGAGAGAAAAGTAAGTTGGGTAGCTTCTCAGCCATCTGCCAATAGCGTCCCTTGTATGAAATCAACTGGGCAAACCAACTGAGGAAGCATGTACCAGAAATTAAAAGACCCATTGTCCGCAGAAATCCGCGAACCAGCAAAAAATCTGCGATATATATTTAAATATGCTTACATATAAAATCCGCGATGGAGTGAAGCCGCGAAAGGCGAAGCGCGATATAGCGAGGGATTACTGTAATCCAAACAAGAATAAAAGAAAAAATAGTTACACACGTAGAATAAAAGGCAAAAAAAGGAAAAAATGTATCTTCTATAAAATTAGCTTTTCTTGAAAGACTTTAGTTATTTCTACACTTAAAGGTTCTTAATTTCTTCTTCTGTACGCTTTACGTACGGCACAACACATAAATTAAGTGCTGTTTTCTTACATATTTACTTCTCACACTCAAAAGGCTCGTAAGCCGGTTGGCACATAGGCAAGTGCCCAGGCACGCTCACGTGCAGTCACGGTTAAAAACCGTATGCCTCTACACCTTATACAAGGCAAGGCTGTCACTAACTAACTGAAGAATAATGTTTACTCCAAACTGTTAGAAATGGCAAGAACATACCAATACGATTCTATTTACGGGGTTTATAGGAACCTCCCATAATTTAAGCATTGTCATCTAAGAAATATTCATGAATCTTATAGAACAAGGAAAATGGCTCTTACAATAATGATGAATTAAAATTAGAATTTAACTGGATTTCTAATTGATTTTTGGCAATACAGCTTGTTTTGCCTAAAATGATGAGTGGCATGTAAAAAAAACAAAAAAAACCAAACATTTTTATGAACATGCATTTAATAAATTTAGAGGCTTAGGTAAGTATACTTTATTAGTTACACTTAGAGTACTTTAAGTTGATGGACAATGGAACAGCAGACAGGCTAGTTGTTTCATTAAGGACCAGAACTGCAGTAGATGAAGACAGGCCATAGAAGGTGTATGGAGTTTGAGTGTACATCACAGCTTTGTACATTAAATATTTTACCTCTATTGTTAATTGTAGTTTTGGAATGTTTACAGCCAGAGGAACCTGTTGCATGCTGGCTTACACAGCTTGCTCTTCAAATGCACAGCAATCGATGTTGAGGGATTAGAAACAAGCCCGAAAACAAATGGCAGAGGTGTGGCCGTAAATCAGAATTTTTATTTTTCCAGTTAGGAGTGTGGTTACTTCAGAGAGGTAAAAATGAAAAGAAAACTCTAAATAATAGGTCTGCATTGTCTGTTCAGGATTAAAGTAACCCCGACAAAAGCAGCTGTGAAGCTGAAGGAGTTAACGGGCCTTGGAGCATATTTATCTACATTCCCCGTTTATGCGACAGAAATCAATAGCCATTTGAAGTTCACAATATGAAAACTGTGTTTTTAATAACTGTAGATTTTACAAGCACATTATTCTTTCCATTAGGATTAAAATCTCACTGAACAGCAATTTGTGAAAGAATTCTACGAGGGCCCGGCGCCCACAACTGTGACCTCTCAAGTAAAGTTTGGCAGAAACAAACCTTTCTAAGGTCTAGGAACAACATATGCTTTAAATTAGACTTCCTGAAAATTAGCCCCTGTATTGGTAAAATGGAGGGGGGTGGGAGCAATGCTGCTACTCACACAGTGTTGTCTGCAGGACAGGAGAGGCCCAGGCGTCCTGTGCTCTGAAGAAGGCCAATCACTGCCGAGTACTCAGTAAAAGCCTCTACACAGAATGATGTCTACCTTGCAGCTGGATTCTTTCACTCCAAACATTTTCTTAATTAAAATTACACAAACGCTGCTGCAAAAAAGCCATAATATGAAAAAAAAAAAAAAAACAGAATTAAAATAAAGTATAGCTAATATAGGAGCATGATTTCTTCCTCTATTTCTGCTGTTTTATAACTTGACTTAAATTTGCCCACCACAGAAACAAATCTGTCTCCCTATCACAAAAAATTAAAAAAAGAACAAATGTGTTCTAAAACTATTTATGCTAACAAATAAATTAATAAGGTTTTCTTGTTCCCTTTCCCGATAAACTTGAGGGAAGTGGTAACTAATGAATCCTGACAGGGTCAATTGAATAATTAGAAGAAAACTTGACCAAAGTGTGCAGGGGGAGGAATCTGGACAAAATGCTCAAAAAAGACGAATACAAAGAGTCAACCCTTCCTAAAGCAAGTCAATGAGGCCTGTTGATTCAAAAATGTTTGAGAGGTGTTGTAGCTTGCTTATAAAGGCAACGACTGTTTATTTATTTATTTATATACTAGGGGGCTCGGCCCCCTGCTTGTTTCGCTCGCCCACCCCCGGGTTTGGTTTACCGGATATACAATTTAAAGAGATTGTTATTTTCATGGGAATTGTTACATGTGTATTATTTTCACTTTTACTTTAAAACTTTAGTAAAAACAAAACTTGTCCTTTATTTCCGGCCCCATGTGTGGTTAAATCTTTTTCTCTCAGGACGTATAACGCTGCTCGCGTTGTGAAGTGGGGAGCTGCTGAACGCACGCTAAGGAGAAGTGTTCGGATCATCTGTTGGCTTGCTGCTGCTGGCGGGATGCGTGTTCTGCTTGTTGCTTGTCGTTGTTTTAAGAGCTGAGAGCACATTATACTTTCATTTTTATCACTCTTCAATTTAATATTGTCTTTTTTTTTTTTATCAGTATGCTGCTGCTGGAGTATGTGAATTTCCACTTGGGGATTAATAAAATAAAATAAAATAAAATCGGTGCGGCGTCCGCAGTGATGCGGGCTCTGCATCGGTCTGTCATGGTGAAAAAGGAGCTGAGCCGTAAGCCAAAGCTCTCAATTTACCAGTTGACCTATGTTCCTACCCTCACCTATGGTCATGAGCTATGGGTAGTGACCGAAAGAACGAGATCGTGAATACAAGCGGCTGAAATGAGTTTCCTCCGCAGGGTGTCTGGGCTCTCCCTTAAAGATAGGGTGAGAAGCTCAGTCATCCGGGAGTAGCTCAGAGTAGAGCCGCTGCTCCTCCGCATCGAGAGGAGTCAGATGAGGTGGCTCGGGCATCTGATCAGGATGCCTCCTGGACGCCTCCCTGGTGAGGTGTTCTGGGCACGTCCAACCGGGAGGAGGCCCCGGGGAAGACCCAGGACACGCTGGAGGGACTATGTCTCTCAGCTGGCCTGGGAACGCCTTGGGATTCTCCTGGAAGAGCTAGAAGAAGTGGCTGGAGAGAGGGAAGTCTGGGCATCTCTGCTCAAGCTGCGACCCGACCTCGGATAAGCGGAAGAGGATGGATGGATGGATGGATGGATGAATAAAATATCTATCTATAAGTGTGTCTGCCAAAAGCGTTCCAACAACTGTTAGGTTAGATGACTGTGAACTTGTTTTAAATGTTGTCTCACTGCCTTGTCTCGCAGGACGTCAAATTGCAATCTCTTGGCACCAAGTCTCATGTTTAAGGTCCCCATGAGACGCTCCGTGGCCAACTTCTTTCATCTCGCGGGTCTTTTAAGTGTCTTCCGAGAAGATCACGTCTCGTCTCGTCTCCCTGGTCTCCCTTCCACCAAATTTTTTTTTTTTATAATAGAGAGATATCATTATTATTATTTTTTTAATCCTACTGGCTTTTTCTGATATACATTGTTACATGACTGGGAGCATATTACATTTAATCGTGCATGGACACACTATTAAATGCTTTGAAAAACGTAACCCTCAACATGATAGTGCTATATACGGTAATTAAGTGGCGGAGGGGTGGCTCTGAGGTTAGGGATCTGCACTGGCAATCGGAAGGTTGCCGGTTCGAATCCCGTAAATGCCAAAAGGGATTCTGCTCTGTTGGGCCCTTCAGCAAGGCCCTTAACCTGCAATTGCTGAGCGCTTTGAGTAGTGAGAAAAGTGCTATATAAATGCAAACAATTATTAAACAATTATTAACTAATTAACTGAATGCTCTACATGTCTAATTTACTATCCCTGTAATGTGATATTAAAAACAAAATTAAAAAAATACTGACTTCAGGGGCAATCAGAAGTGTCTCTGTGATACATTTACAGTAAAACAGGAGACCATATTGTTACACCTGGGTGTGTTCCCAGCCTCACAGGGACTAATATTGAGGGAACAATGGGAATAGATTTTGAGGTAACATCTGGAACTTCCTGCCTGCTGTTTTCCGCTATAGAAGACAGGAACTTAACCCTAAAGGCTACCTCTAAACCTGCATCTGACCTATCAGTAACCGTATCCCTTCTAGGCTGCAGGAAATGAATCCTGAGAGGCACAGCAAGATGACATCTTGCTCAACCATCAACTGACAAAGGCACACTGGTGTGACCAACACACAAGCATTCCCATGTTATTGTTTTTACAGCCTAACAAGATCATTAGTATTTGACAGGGAGGTCTGCTATGGATTCCAAATTATTTTGGACATCTGTGATGCCTTTTGGTTTACACAAGTGCTAAATTTGCAAATAAAACAAAGTCTGGTGTGGCAGGTGGGAAATGGCACACCGAGAATGGCAATGCAACTGGATTTCATTTCACTCTATTATTCTACTTCATGGAACACTAATATTACTGTAAAAATTATCATATTTGTCCCCTGGAAGTCATTTATGTTTAACTGTTTGTAACAGTGATACAGTACAATAATTTTTCAAGCAATTTACAGTATTTTTTTTTTATTAATTTCAGATTATTATTTGCTACAGTTGCTAAAAATACTCATGTAGCAAATTGTATTTAGAATCCTCAAACAATGGAGATCCTGGCATGCATTGCTTTTCTATAATTCAGTTATGTTTTTTTCTCTTACGCCAGCTAAAAATCCTGAAATTTTATAATTAAATAAAACATTATCACCACTTCCAACTGTATTTGCGTTTTGTCAGATCTTACCTTACATGATTCATCTTTTATTAATCTGTGGAGACTCATATGCAACTCTCTGACAGTTAAAAAAGCACTTAGCAAAAAAACTGCTTTGTCACATTAAATCATTTCTAGATAGGGGAAGCGTACTGCCGTTAGTGTTGTTACTTTATATCTACGCAAATTACAAATAGGGAAAAGTTTCAGTACATCAGCAAAGAATAAAAGAAATTAAAAGCTTTAAGGAAAAAAAACAAAAAAACTTTATTCAGTCCTTTGATTGTGACTTAGCTAACTACACAAGTCCTGGTGCTTGACTCTTAGTTAATATTAACACATTGGCACTTCTTGCCTTCATAGTAGCTTTTCAAATCTGTGTGTTTCTATCAGGCTTCACTTTTGTGTTATAATAGGAAACACAGTAGTTAACTTAAAATGCTCAGTAAAAAGAAAACAAAAACACAAAAAAACTTGCTTATATGGCTAGGGGTTCAGCAGATACTAGGTGAACTGCACTAAACCGTTACTCAGCAGCTCAGCACAATATGAAAGAAGGAATAAAAATCGTTTTTACCCATTTAATGCAGTTTTCCTTGAATAGCTCTTAATGTTAATCTTCAACATGCTGCATGCACCTCTTCCTGAACAAAGAGATGACTAAAATGCCATTGTGTAGGAGAAATCACAACCAGCCACGGGAGCTATGCTGTTGTTGAGTAGTAAAGCTCAAATAACAGAGTACTACAGGCTAAGTTAAATCAAAACACATATCCTGTTAAGGACACAGAGCTGCACTTCTGGTTAAAAGTGTTCTTTAACGGGTGAAATGGAGTACATAGTGCTCTCTACTTTGAAAAAACAAAAACTGCCATTGCAGGTTGTATCATTGCTATTATGTCATAGATTAGGTTTACCTTTAAGACGGATAAGAAATAAAACCTGCACATCTTGACTGAACTCTGTTATTTTTAGTTGCTTTACATTTTTAGTGTTAATGTTTAGTGTTAGTTAATTAATGGGGTGGCGCAGTGGGCAGCACTGCTGCCTCACAGTTAGGAGACCCAGGCTCACTTCCCAGGTCCTCCCTGCGTGGAGTCTGCATAATAATAATAATAATAATAATAATAATAATTCATTACATTTATATAGCGCTTTTCTCAGTACTCAAAGCGCTATCCACACAGGGAGGAACCGGGAAGCGAACCCACAATCTTCCACAGTCTCCTTACTGCAAAGCAGCAGCACTACCACTGCGCCACCTGTGAGGCATGTTCTCCCCGTGTCTGCGTGGGTTTCCTCCCACAGTCCAGACATGCAGGTTAGGTGGATTGGCGATCCTAAATTGTCCCTAGTGTGTGCTTGGTGTGTGGGTGTGTGTGTGCCCTGTGGTGGGTTGGCACCCTGTCCAGGGTTTGTTTCCTGCCTTGTGCCCTGTGTTGGCTGGGATTGGCTCCAGCAGACCCCCGTGACCCTGTAGTTAGGATATAGCGGGTTGGATAATGGATGGATAATAATTTGTCACAAATACTAATCTTTCAATTCAGTTTAAGTGTAAAATGTTCATAACAATCTGTTCTGTAGTATCTAAGTTTTTTGAAAAGTTAAAACTCAATTTATTACTATAATCATGTTTCTGGGGCAGTGATATTCAGGTAGTTATTGTTTTACAAATTAAAATACAGTTTTTAGCTTGACTTTAGTTATTGTTAAATAGATAATAATCATATAAACTTACAATACATCTGTGTGTTAAATTCTTCAAAATAAATATTTATTAGGTTGTTTTATCAATACCAAAGTGTGCATAACTTTTTTTTTTTTTTGGTATAAGTGCACAGGCTCAGGCTCAGAGTTCCAGGCTCAGAGTGCTGTACATATTTGTAAGCCTAGTGTAGCTAAAATTACCATTAAGATTCTCGTAAAGTTAGAAACCATTTGTCATTTACTTTTAGACTTTTCACTTTTCTGAACTATACTGCGTTTTTAATAACCTTCACACCTTCCACAGCTGCCTTCTCTCATTTCAAAGTCGCTTCAGGCTTTCTAATATAGCTTATATTTCTTTGAATTAACAAAGAGATAAATGTCAAAAACAGAAACAAATGATGGCTAGCATATGACTACAGTATATTCACATTTACGACGAGTACATTACACAGTTAGCAAAATACATGTAAGGTGCAAGTTAGTCAATTTTAAAGGCAAATCTATTAAAGAAATATTTCATATTTATATACACCGTGACAAAAAAAATGAAAGATTTAAATTTAAATTTTTTGGGCTAAATTTGAACAATTAAAGAATCAAATGACCTGTAACTACATTAATTTGAATTACTTCCTTTACTTATGGTTGGTTTAATTTAAGATGGTATAATTTAGAAAAGAAAAGCAGAAACTAGCAAAGCCCATCACATACAGTACCAGTTTTGCTCTTATGGCCAACATCCTTAGCTCATAAACTGAAGAGGCCAAGTTCAAAACTCAAAACAGAAATTTGGTTTTGTTTAAAAAAATAAGTACCTATCACAAACAAATAGATATCTTGGTAATTAAGGCATAAAATGTAGTCAATGTTTTTTGAGATTAGCTGGTGTGACTGTTGTGTCTGAAAACCTGAAATTTAAAAGTGCAAAGCTCATCCTTGATTGAACGTTAAAATTAGCAAAAAATTTCTTTCAAAATTCTTTATCCATCCATCCATTATCCAACCCGCTATATCCTAACTACAAGGTCATGGGGGTTCTTTATACATATGCCAAATATTGTGGAATTTAGACCAGTGGTTTGGCTGTTAGTATCAACTTTAATAACTTTGAACATTAAAAGCTCAAGGCTTAATACTCGGAATTCAAACAAAACCAAATCAGGTCTTCAAATGAAAAAGTACAACACAAAACATGCATTGACCCAAAGTCAACATTTTCATTAAAATAATGCTTCCTCCATATGATGTATGAAATATGGAGAAAAAACAAAAACATATTCAATATCAGTTAATTACACGTGTATTCATCAAAAAAAATTGTTTTACAAATAAATCAATACAACAACGCAAACAACACGCGCAAAATCATTTAAGCAGATGTGACCAACATCTGTGTCCAAAGTAAAAGCTAAATATTTTCTGGGCTGACTTGTGACAAGATATTTGTGATATGGTTATAAATTGTTACCATTAAGTATATTTTTGACATCAAAAATTGTTCTATTCAACACCAACCAATCTCTGCTCCTTAGGGACAAGCTGACAGAGATGGGAGTAGATTCATACCTGGTGGCATGGATCGTGGATTCTCTTACAAACAGACCTCAGTATGTGCGTCTCTGGAACTGCAGGTCTGACATTGTGGTCAGCAACACAGGAGCGCTGCAGGGGACTGTACTTTCTCCGGTCCTGTTCAGCCTATATACATCGGACTTCCAATACAACTCGGAGTCCTGCCACATGCAAAAGTTTGCTGATGACACTGCTATCGTGGGCTGCATCAGGAGTGGGCAGGAGGAGGAGTATAGGGACCTAATCTATGACTTTGTTAAATGGTGCGACTCAAACCACCTACAACTGAACATCAGCAAAACCAAGGAGCTGGTGGTGGATTTTAGGAGGCCCAGACCCCTCATGGACCCTGTGATCATCAGAGGTGACTGTGTGCAGAGGGTGCAGACCTATAAATACCTGAGAAACTGGACTGGACTGCCAATACTGATGCTCTGTGCAAGAGAGGACAGAGCTGACTACACTTCCTTAGAAGGCTGGCATCCTTCAACATCTGCAATAAGATGCTGCAGATGTTCTATCAGACGGTTGTGGCGAGCGCCCTCTTCTACGCGGTGGTGTGCTGGGGAGGCAGCATAAAGAAGGACGCCTCACACCTGGACAAATTGGTGAGGAAGGCAGGCTCTATTGTTGGCATGGAGCTGAACAGTTTGACATCTGTGGCAGAGCGACGGGCGCTCAGCAGGCTCCTATCAATTATGGAGAATCCACTGCATCCACTAAACAGGATCATCTCCAGACAGAGGAGCAGCTTCAGCGACAGACTGCTGTCACCGTCCTGCTCCACTGACAGATTGAGGAGATCGTTCCTCCCCCACACTATGCGACTCTTCAGTTCCACCGGCGGGGGTAAACGTTAACATTATATAAAGTTATTGTCAGTCTGTATACCTGCATTGTTATCACTCTTTAATTTAATATTGTTTTTTATCAATATGTTGCTGCTAGAGTATGTGAATTTCCCCTTGGGATTAATAAAGTTATCTATCTATCTATCTATCTATCTATCTATCTATCTATCTATCTATCTATCTATCTATCTATCTATCTATCTATCTATCTATCTATCTATCTATATTTTTGACATCAAAAATTGTTCTTTGAAAATGTGGTCATAAAATTTGCCATAATTAATGTGGAAGCAAACCCTGACATATCAGCCAATATAAGGGTGACATTTGTATACTGAAGTGGTAATCAGCTCAGTCTCAACTATAGTGCAATACTTGTAGAGAGTATATTACAAGATAAAAAATAAGTCCTAAGAAGAAGCTTTAGATAGTAACAGCAACATTTTCAGGGAAAAATTAAATTTGTATAAGAAGCAGTACATATTAGTAATTAACTGCAATGACAGTACAGTAAGAGGAAGTAACAAAGTTAGAGATATTACAAGAGGGTTAGCAGCAACTGGCTCACCCTTGACATTTTTGATATTCTGATGAATAGAGGTTCCCCAGGCATCTAATTACCATCAACTTAAAATCCCACCCAAGTCAATCTTACCTGGTAGGTACCAATTCCAATGTGCTTTGGGTCAATTTTCACCAGCTCAGCTAAAGGGTCTTGAACTCGTCGTGCAATTGATACTGCAAACAGAATTAGAAAATGAAAGTGAAATACATTTCATATGCCTGTGTCTATTAAAAACTTGGTAGAGTGCTTCATCAATAATTAATGAATCTATATGCTGCCACTCCTTGAATAACCTGTTTTACCCGATACAAATTTCTTTTAATGGACTATATTTTAGCAATTTATAATTGTGTTAATACATTGTCACCTGGATCCCTCTTAAGAAATTGTTCGAGAAGTCAGGATGACTTTGGTGCATAGTAAAAAGCAGAGAAGAGGATAACAGAAGATCTTTAAACAGAAGTACAGTTTGTGTAAGACTGTTGAACATCAGAAAACTACCTCAGATGAAAGTATTCTAAACAGTCAGATATTAGACAGGCAGTGATTACAGGAGTTGAGCTTTTTAAGCAGAGACAGGCTGCATGCTCTATTTGCCAGCTACACCACAAATCCACGTGATTAGCAATTTAACAGACACTTGGAAAACCTCAATAGATTAAAAAAAAAACAATCTGATCAGTGCACCAAATCTGTTTAAAGGTATAATGCTTGTGTTTGAACAGTTTCAAAACAGTTTTCCTATAATAAATATGAACAAATTCAGAAACCACAGTTTTGCGATGCCTAATCATGAAATATACAGTTACTACTTGCACAGTAAAAAATGTTACGCTAACCTTGTTGTCCACTGGGGCACTCTTTTCATTTTAGTATTCTTGTGATTTTGATTCAGTTTTTAACCATATCAGTCAGTAAACAATAAGTCCGGGCATTTAAAAAAGCACAAACAGCTGTTAGGACATGATATGGATTACCCAGGGTTTTATAAGGCATAAAAGCTTTAAAAGTGAGAAAGATCTTTTTTTCTGCTGCTACAATAAATGAGCAAAACTGTGCATTCTCATGTGCATTACATACATACTGTTTTAGTATGCATGTATATTACCTCATACTGAATTAACCACTATTCATAAAAAATGTCTCTTTAATACCACCTTTCCAAAAATAGCTATCAAAATTGTATATATGAAAAGGGCAAGTTAGGATATCAAAATATTTACTTTTGGGAGGATGTGTTGTTCATTTTGTTCTAGTAAAAAGGATCTGATATTCTCATATCTATCAGTCATATATAAAGAAGAGAATATATTACAAAAGCTTTTAAAGATATTAACAGGATTTAGGTCTTAGAACTCTAAAAGAACTATTTTATAGAATCAAAAACAAAGACACAGATAACGTTATTCAGTAAATTGTGACACTAAACACACTCGGATCACAAGTAAGTTGTGTGTAGTTTCACTAATTTCCACCCTCTTAAATGAGAGATGAGACTTTTCATGCTCTCCCTGTTAATAACTGAGATCAGAGATTTTTATCAAGGATCAAAAAAATTAAGCAAGACATATGTTATCATGATAAAATGGCGCAATGGTAGCGCTGCTGCCTCGCAGTACGGAGACCTGGGTTCGCTTCCCGGGTCCTCCCTGCATGGAGTTTGCATGTTCTCCCCGTGTCTGCGTGGGTTTCCTCCGGGCGCTCCGGTTTCCTCCCACAGTCCAAAGACATGCAGGTTAGGTGGATTGGTGATCCTAAATTGTCCCTAGCGTGTGTGGGTGTGTGTGTGCCCTGCGGTGGGTTGGCGCTCTGCCCGGGATTTGTTCCTGCCTTGCGCCCTGTGTTGGCTGGAATTGGCTCCAGCAGACCCCCGTGACCCTGTAGTTAGCATATAGCGGGATGGATAATGGATGGATGGATGGATGGTTCTAGTCCTTGGCAAAACTACATTGGATAAGTAGGTTGGAAAATGTACAGATGGATAGGACTACTTTTTTAATCCAGAGCAACACAATTATTCCAAGACACATGCACAAATAAAGAAAATCACAATTATAAACAACATTACATTAGCAAAAAAAAATGCTTCATGTTCAGATTTGTGGTGCTTTGCAAGGCTGACAATGAAAAACAATACAACGAACAGAGACGTCAGCCCTTCACCAAAGTCTTTAGGAGCCCATATAAATGATGATCACCTCCTCAGGAGTATGTATGTATGTATGCATGTAGATAGATAGATAGATAGATAGATAGATAGATAGATAGATAGATAGATAGATAGATAGATAGATAGATAGATAGATGTAAGGCACTATATAATAAATAGACAGATAGACAGACAGACATAAGGCACTATATGATAGATAGATAGATAGATAGATAGATAGATAGATAGATAGATAGATAGATAGATGTAAGGCACTATATAATAAATAGACAGACAGACAGACAGATAGACGTAAGGCACTATATGATAGATAGATAGATAGATAGATAGATAGATAGATAGATAGATAGATAGATAGATAGATAGATAGATAGATAGATAGATAGATAGATACTTTATTAATCCCAAGGGGAAATTCACAATGGAATTGACAGAATGGACAACAGAAGAAAATTACATAAAGTGTATTCTAGGTGAACGCCTCACAGCCTTCATAACTATTAAAGCTTACTGGGATTTTCTTATTGCTAAAAAAATTCCTCTCTATAACTACTGCATCACATGAGGCGCAAGCACACAGTAGATACCTACTGGTAATGCATCAATGGCTCGATTCATATTACATTGAATGTACTGTTTTATTAGACATTGCCTGCAGAAGAGTTAATATGATTACATCAGACAAATCCTGCAATAAGCAGAGAATTTTTTAATATTGTAATTTGAGTCTCTTAGTAACAGTGCGCTTGCCATAATTCCATAAACCACAACACACTGTTGAGAGTAGCAGACAATGTCAGTACTTAGATCACAGAGTGTAACACTCAGGTGTGCTTGACAACTTAACTGATTTGAATGGTGGAGCACTTTAATTTTTGTTAAATTCACCTAAGAGATCAAATAGAAACAACGATGTGTCATATTAAAAACAATAGTAATGAGAGAATGCAATTACATGTAATAATGAAGTACATACAATGCATGCTTTGTGATGGCATTCTACAATATCATGCAGTTAAAATCCAAACCCAAACAGGCCTGTGGAAATTGAAAAAAAGATACCAACTACTAACTCAAGTGATGTGAAAACTGCACCAGTTCATGTGATATTATTACTGGTAGTTGTTGGTAGTGAAGATCTATGGCCAACTGCAGAGATTATTTGTTATACAAAACATTCTTCAAAGAAGTGCTAGATGCCAAGTTACAATCTAATGTTAAGCTCTCCAGCTAAAATTGCTGGCTGAGATGTTTTAAGAAACTTCTGCGATGTTTGCGAGGATGAAAATATCATTAAAATTTTTATTCCCACAAAATTGAAGGAACAGGCAGGTACATGTTTCATTTCAGGCACAGGTGAAAGTTAATTACACATTGAAGTAACTAATTGTATTCAAACGGCGTTATCTAGCAAAGAGTAGGTGCAGGGGAAAATGACAGAAGTGGCTACCAGTTAAATAACTAGCAGGTTTTAAAAGAAATAAAACAGTAAAATCTTTAACACAAGAGATCATTACATGTTACCCATGCATTCTTGTTAAATCCCTTTTGAAAAGTGCACTGACAATGTTGGGAATTTCAATAAATCTGTAACTTGCAAATAACAGCATAGTTAATTAAGGCAGGAGTCCAAATTGGATGGAATAAAATCTGCAGGAAGTGTGTCCCTCCATGGACTGCGTTCAGTAGCTAGGTTCTAGAACCACACAGAGAACCAAATATGTAAAAATGTTTTTGTCTCCACAAGGAAATTTTTTTTTTTTTTTTTTTTACACAGAAGATTTCTCAATAAATAAACTCACGCAGGCACAATATTGTCAGAACACATACCACAACGAAATGGCAATTAGTCATAGTGAGGCATTAGTGGTATAAAGGTAGCCCCAATAACATCACACACACTTTTGCGGACTAGTTTGTAGGCTGACAGTACTCAGTGTTAGTCTGTCAAAGACAGGATGTGCAGCATCTCTTATATATATTGTATTTCTCTTCTGGTTTGTCCTGCTTGCCACGCAGCCGACACGGCATTTCTCAATTCCTATTCCTGCTCTTCCAAACCCTTCTCCACGCTACCTGAGGCCTCCCATACACCCCTGTGCTGCTTTTCTCGATTCCTATTCATCTTTCGGACTACCGCATTCCCCGCTCCTCTATCATGACCCCATTGGTGTCATGTCACCGGCTTATATCTAGCCTGACTGCGTGACCTTTCACTTCAGCCATGTGTGCACCTGGGAGTCTTTTCCGTAGCCTGCTACAGAAAGGTACTCTGTCGACCATTGGCATTGGTTTTGCTCCTTGCTATTGGTTTCACTCCTTCGTATTTTCGTTATACTGCGACGGTTGTTTCCTAAGCCTTTGTTATAAAATGAACGACAGTATCTTCTCTGTCGATGGGTTTTTGTATAACGTCATTTCTATTCCGGGATCTGGAAACTGCCTGTTCCTATCAGTGGGTTATTTCTTGACACAAACGGTTGACAAAGGCAATGCACTCTCACTACGACATAGGGCAGTAGATATCGTTGCATCACATTGGGACAGATTTGGAGATGTTCTTCCTGTTGTTCTTTCCAACGCAAGTCGAGTTATCACAACAAGTCAGGAGTACTATCAACAACTGGCAACATCTATTCACAACTGCGTCTTTCAAGAAGTATTTATTTCTTCTTGATTTCTGAATTCCTTTCCTCACCGTTTTCTGTTCCTATTCTTACACCGCTGTATGCTACAGCGGGCGTCGGCTAGTTGTTCATAATGGCCTCAGTTTTGTTTTCATTTTCTCCTTTGCTGCTTCCTCCAGGGGGCCAAAAGTGAGTCCCATAACAGAGCTTAACATTTTAATAAGCTTATTAATTCGATGGGCTTCTTTTAAAGAGATGTTACCAGCCCAGCACACCACAGCACAGAAAACTGCACTGATTATCACAGAGTTGCAAAAGATGTGATGGAGGTCACTACTTATATTAAACAAACACAGTCCCCTAAGATAAAAGAGCCTGCTCTGTCCTTTCTTAGTTCCTTTGTGTTACAAGTCAAGTCTACCCTGTCAGTGTTGCTCACACCAGCATCAGAGACACATTCCTTACGCCTTACAAACGGCCAGGGTGCGGTTATCCCTATTGCTTGTACACTTTTTTCTACCACATCTTGTCCTTCCCTTCACCTCTCTATTAATGTGCTTGGACACAGAGCTCTGTGAACAGCCAGCCTCTTTAGCAATGACCTTTTGTGTCTTGCCCTCCTTGTGCAAGGTGTCAAAGGTCGTCTTTTGGACAACTGTCAAGTCAGCAGTCTTCCCCATGATTGTGTAGCCTACAGAACTAGACTGAGAGACCATTTAATGTGTTTTGAGTTAATTAGCTGATTAGAGTGTGGCACCAGGTGTCTTCAATGTTGAACCTTTTCACAATATTCTAATTTTCCGAGATACTAAATTTGGGACTTTCATTAGTTGTCAGTTATAATCATCAAACATTTGAAATACATCAGTCTGTGTGTAATGAATCTAATATCCAAGTTTCACTTTTTGAATGGAATTACTGAAATAAATCAACTTTGTCATGATATTCTAATTTTATGACCAGCACCTGCACATTATGTCACCTGGTTTTCTACTCTCCCCTCCTGATACTATTACTAAGACAAAGCTTCATAAGCCGACACGGGCTCTTGTTCGGACAACTTTATAATGTCTATGCATGTGTACTGTGTAATACAGATTTTGCAGAGCATTTCACAGAAGCTGGAAAATAAGAGAATTCATGTATGTCTGTCTAGAAGTACATTATATATAGAAACATTAGAAAGGTATGGAGAGGGGAAGGACCATTCAGGAATCATAGTGTATTTGGGAGCAATACACCATCAGAGGATGACAGTGCAGTGAATGCAGTCAGCACTCTGTGAGCTCAAGGCTCTGTGCAGACCACTTGAGTCCCTCAGACATCAGACATGTCAAACCACGTCTTTATGGACCTGGCGTAGTGCACGGGCTGTAGCTGAAACAGAAAAGGACAGTCCTCAAACTCTTCCCACAAACATGGAGTATTATAACAGTCCTGTACAGTCATTGACAAATCTGAACTCTAAAAGTATGAAGTGTGGGTTCATGCCTGATTTGGGCTCAACAGTGTGTATGTGGTGCTCTTAACTTTTTAATTTTTGTTCAGGTGGTTCTACTACATCTAACTGTGATGTCCTCTATTCAGAAATTATAAAAGGAAAACCAAAATGGAAAGTGCACAAGTGTCTAAAATTTCTTTTGTTGTAAGATTAACAGTACCCTTCACTGGAAACAAGGGGCCTAGACTAAACCCTGAAAAACAGCCCCAGACCATTATCCCTCCTCCACCAAACTTTACAGTTGGCACTATCCAGTCCAAATGGTAGTGCTCCCCTGGAAACTACCACATCCAGATTCATCCACCAGATGGCCAGATAGAGAAGCATGATTCATCACACTAGAGAATGTATTTGCACTGCTTCAGAGTCCAATGGTGGCATGCTTAACACCACTCCAGCTGACATCTGGCATCTAAGGCTTATGTTCAACTGCTAGGCTATGGAAACCCATTTCATGAAGTCCCTCAACACACCGTTCTTCTACTGATGTTGCTTCCAGAAGGAGTGTGGAATTCTTTTGTGAGTGATGCAACAGAGGATTGGAGATTTTTTACTTACTATGCGCTTCATCACTTTGTGAGTTTGTGTGGTCAGCCACATTGTAGTTCAGTTGTCTTCGCTCCTTGATGCTTCCACTTCTCAATAACCGCACTTACAGTTTACTGGGAAAGATCTAGCAGAGCAGAAATGTTATGTATGGAGTTGTGCTAAAGGAGGAATTCTAGGACTGTGGCAAATTTAAAGTCACTGACCCATTCTACTGCCAATGTTTACCAATGGAGATTACAAAGTTATGTGCTCGATTTAATACACCTGTTAACAATGGCTGAAGCTGAAGCAGATGACCAGCTGAGAGAGATGATTGATCAACAATCCTGAGACCTTCACCTTTCTTTAATTTCAGTTATTGCATGATGGATGCAGTTTGTTGGTCATGTGTATCTCATTATTGTTTAGCTGCTAATTAAGGAAAAAATGAAGGGGTCGGAGTCTTACATAGCAAGTTAGTTAAATTTAAAGCAATTGGCAGTACAGACTGGTTACTAAATAAGAATGTAAGGAATTTCAGTGCTGTATATCTGATTTTTAAAGGTTTCCATTAACTGTTTTATAAATAAATATAAAATGGTATCCATCACCCAACATACACGACAACAAGCATTTAAGCACTTCACTCACACACAACCCATAACAATTAAATAATTTCAGTATGAAAGTGGTTCGAATGATGTTGGTTTAATATTATTACGTTTTTATTCAATAAAATGTTTATTAAGTAAGCCTAAAGAAATCTTGGTAATCAGGCTTCAAGTGTGCAATTTATTTTTATGTGAAACGCAAAACATCATTTATCTCTTAGAATTCTGAAGGTTTTGGTTTAAGAAAGTGTTATATAATTTAAAAAAAAAACGCCTTTACGGTACAATGTAACTGAGGAAGGCTTATTATCCAGAGGAATATTTAATTAAACTAACACTCGTCACTGCCACTGCTATGTTTTTCAGGTTTCAATTTCCAA
The DNA here is from genome assembly GCF_900747795.2 of Erpetoichthys calabaricus. NCBI lineage: Eukaryota > Metazoa > Chordata > Cladistia > Polypteriformes > Polypteridae > Erpetoichthys > Erpetoichthys calabaricus. The sequence continues at coordinate 18,211,067 of NC_041408.2, forward strand.
GTAGCACTTTTCTACTGTAGAAATCTGTAAAACTGTGGGAAATTCTTCACACTGAAAATATATTACTTGTTCTTTTGGAAGCTACACTGTACATGCTTAATGCTATAACCACCTTTTCATAATTTATTTTGCAGTATGAGTGCTAGTGGCTGTACAACAATACATTTTAACATTGATCATAACACAGCAATAGCATATTAGATTTTCATAAAAAACCTCAAAATGAAAATTATACAATTTATACCTCATATACAAATATGTAAGAAAAAACTTCCAAATTAAAAATGATAATGTAATCTAATATGATGTCATTAAAATAAAAAAATAAATAACTTATGTGAACCAAGTTACTCATTAAATAAAAAGGATTTCCCAAGAGGAATAGGCATTGGTTTTCCATAGATTTGTCCTAGACTATTGTGATTAGGAAATTGAAGAAACAGACTTTTTCTGAACATTTCATGCATTTGTGGACAGACAGTTTTTGCAGATTGTGTACTCACATAAAATTGTTTGGAATATGCTATCAAAAGTAACCTAGCAAGAAGAGTAATATAGATTACATTGTTGTAATATGCAAACTGTGGTTTAGCTTACATTATTTTGACAGCTACAGATTTTATTAAATCCATGTTATGCATTTTTCTACAAAGCCTGTCAGCTGAAACCTTTGCAATGCTGAAAAATGTAAATCACCAAAATATACATTACATATGCACTTAACTAAACTGTTAGTTTCCATTATTCTTCAACACTTTCCAGTAACAAAGTAATACAAATTACAAATCCAACTAAAAATGAACCTTTTTTGGGTGGTACACAATACATATGAGACCAAACACCACCTTAAGTGGCAGTGGACCTTATACAATCGTGCTTCCATAAGGATATAAGAAATTTGAAAAACGACAGCAGACCATTCAGTACAACCAACCCGTTTGTTTACTGTCCCAATATCTCATCCACATTTTTCTTAAAGGTTGTCAAGTTTTCTGCTTGAGCTCCATGTTTTGGTAGTTTGTTCCGGTGTCCCACAACTTTTTTCTTTTTTTTTGTAAAGAAGTGTTTCCTGGCACTTCCCCTTAATTTCCACTGATGCCATCGAGTAGATGTTTCACCCTTAAGCTGAAAGAGTTCTGCTGGATGTTCTTTATCAGTGTCGTCAAGGATTTTAAATATTTGGATTAGGTCCTCACGCAGTCTCCTCTGCTCGAGACTAAACAGGTTTAATTCTCTGAGTCTGTCAAAGTAGGACATGTCCTTAAGTCCCAGGATGCACTTGGTTGTACTCCTCTGAACACCTTCACATGCTGCTATGTCTTTCTTGTAGTGTGCTAACCAAATCAGCTCACAATACTCCACATGTGGTCTCACTAGTGTATTATACCTTTAAAGTTTGAGCATAACGTCCCTTGATTTAAATGCAACAGTTTTTATGATATAATGGAACATTTTAATTGCCTTTTTAATTGCTTCCGTGCACTGACTAGTCAATGAAAATGTTGTGTCAACATAAACCCCTAAATTCTTTTCAGTGGTTGGTTCCTGTAGCCCACTGTCTCCCATCTTGTATTTACTATTCGATGTTCCTTTTGCCTTTGTGTAGCACTTTGCACTTTTCTACTGCTGAGCTCGGCCCGGACACAGACAGGCAGACATCGTTTGAATCACTAAACACACGCTTTTATTTACAAATACTATTTACAAAGGTGCACACAACCCCCAAAACTCCCCCAAAATTCAGGCCTCTCACTCAATGCCTCTCTCTCTTCAGGCCGTCTCCTTTCCTCTCCTCCCTTCTCCGCTCCCGACTCAAGCCACAAAATGGATGGAGGTGGCCCCTTTTATAATCACCCGGACGTGCTCCAGGTACCTCCCGATAATCTTCCGCCGGCACTCCCCAGTGTGGTGGAAGTACCGGCTGCGCACCTGGAAGCACTCTGGGTGTCCCTGGTCATCTTTCCCCCAGCACTTCCGGGTGTGGCGGAAGTGCTGAGGACCAGGGCTCTCCAAGCATCGGGGCGCCCCCTGGCGGTGACCACAGGCCCTTATAGGGTTGAGCTTCAAAGCTCTGTACCCATGGTCCCAATAGCAACCAGGGTGATCGCCCCCACGTGGTCTGAGGCAGGCGTAAGCCCTCTTCCGGTCCTCCTGGGCATCCCGGCTGGGTCGCAAGCCACTTGCTTATAAAGGCAACAACTGTTTATTTATTTTATTTATATACTAGAGGGCTCCATCCCCTGCTTGCTTCGCTCGCCCACCCCTGGGTTTGGTTTACCGGATATACAATATAAAGAGATTGTTATTTTCATGGGAATTGTTACATATGTATTATTTTCACTTTTACTTCCCAGCTCAGTTCCCGTGGTCCCCAAAGCCACCAGGGCGGTCGCCCCCTCGAGGTCTGGAGGAGGCGTAATCCCTCCTCTGGTCCTTCTGGGCATCCCGGCTGGGTGCCACCCCCAGCCGCTTGCCACACTACATTTAACTGCATGTTCCAGGTGTTCACCCAGTACTGAAGCTTGTCCAGGTCATTTTGAATTCTTTTCGCTGCCTCCTCAGTGTCTGCCATCTTTCCAGTTTTTGTGTCATCTGTGAATTTGACAAGTTTACTAACTATACCAGAGTCAATGTCATTATTAATATAAATCAGAAAAAGTAATGGTCCAAGGAGAGGCCCCTGAAGGACTCCATTGATGACCTCGCTCCATGTGGAGCATTCTCCTCTTATCTGTACCCTTTGTCTCCTGCCAGTTAACCAAGTTAAGAATAAATAGTCCAGATAAAGGTTACTGATCTAGTCAAGACTTCATATGGTATATTTTTCACGTTAGTCACAGGAAGAGATGAATCTCAATAAAATCACGATCTTAGTTCTTACAACTGTAAAAATAAAACCTTTTTCAATGTGAATCCTTCTCCCTGTAATTCACAGAGCTATTAAAAGCAATAATGTGATATACACAGTTGCAAATGGTGAAATATTATATCACCATCACAACATTGACACCATGAATATCTACATTTTTTTCCATCTAATAGATGTCAAAAAAAGATAAAACGCATCTATCTATATATATAAAATCCCTATGTGCGTCCAGGTGTCCGTGTGTGGGTGTCTTCTGATGAAGTGCGCATGCGCGGGGCACGGTGCGATGCTCGATATTACTGTCAGAGAAAGTTAGAGGCATTTTATGGAAATACAAATCAGTATTACTGTGAGAGGAAATTAAAGGCATATTACCGACGCGCACGCCTGTATTACCGTCAGAGAAAATTAAAGGTATATTACGGACGTACAAGCCAGCGGACGTACAAGACGGTATCCTTCAATAAGGGTGCGCACAAAAAGGCGAGCCTCAAAAGGGCGACCTCAATTGGGCGCAGCGAATAAAGGCGCGCGTAAATAAAGATCTGCACCTTTGTTGCTCTTCACATATTCCAGAGCCATTTGAACTAAATTATCCATGAACGCCTTTATTCTCTGCGCTCAATTGAGGTCGCCCTTTTGAAGCTCGCCTTTTTGTGCGCGCCCTTATTGAATAGAGCCGTACAAGACAGTATTACTGTCACAGAAAATTAAAGACACACAATATGCGGCGGCAGCCCATGAAGAACGGTCAGCTCAGCAAGTAAACATCAACAAAAGAAAGGCTGAAAGAAAGAAAAATACGACCAACAAAAAGAATGAGGTCAAAGTCCCTTGCCATTTAATATAGACTGTTCCTACTAATGTTCATGCACTACTGTTCATTGTAACGGGCTAAATGACTAGTATAAACATAACTGATTATGTAAAGAATCGAAATTTCTGTTTACAAATGGGTGAGACAGCGCTAAATAAAATGTCCCCAAAACATCATTCACAGGTTCAACAAGACAATACAATTTCCACTTTCTAATTCCTCCTTGGCAGAAAGCTGTTATACTGCTGCAGAAATAGGTTAAACAGGGCCATTCTGGCTTGCAGAGCAACAGATTTCGATTCAGGAGGACTGACAGGCAGCATATGAATGACTGACAGAACTCAAAACAATGGTTCATGACCGCGAATTTCCTACAGGAAACCCAGGGGCATTAAGGAGCAGTGTTGTCTGTAAAATGTGACCAGACTTAGAAAAAATATACATTTCATGTTGTGAAATAAATAAATACATAAATAAAAAAAAGTGACATGGATTAAAAAAAATGAGTAAATTCAGAATGTACTTCTTTCACATTATTCTACAGGTGAGGAAGAGAATGGCAAATGCACTAAATTCCATAAACACAAGCCAATAAAAGAGATGACTAAAACAGGAGGCACAGCTGAAGAAAGCCAGACTACAGAAGGTGCCAAGTATTTTGTAAAAAACATATTAAATGACAATACTAAATTTAAAATCCTACTTACAGAAGGGAGGTGGAGATAAAGGGAATGTTGAAGGGAAAAAATAAACATAAGCCAAATTAAATACAGCAGTGATCAAAAAGCATTTCCACTGAGCCACCCACTCATCGATAGTACTGTCTAGAGGTAAAATCTAGATATAACGCATATTTAAATTAAGCATTAAAAAGGTCTAGCCAAAGCAGTATATGAAATTTAATCATCATGGGACAGTTCAGTAGCAAAGGGAGAAAGAAAGCATTGTTATACGCAATTCGAAAGACAGAACGCTAGTCAAGTAGTCTCAAAAACACAGAAATGGTCTTAGCAAATGTAGTCTGCATCGACGGATATCGGTCAGTCAAGTACAGCTTGAGAAAAACTATTTCTGTAGCAAGCCGTTCCCAGCTGATTGATTACTCTGGTTTCCTGTGCTCTGAAAACTGTCTATCCTATTGACCCACAGCTCACCTTTTTGGCCAAAATGTTTTTGAAACGAGTACAGTAGCTCATTTTTCTTCAGATTAAGTCTACAAAGTCTAGAATCTAGGACACTGACCTGCATCTTCCATATATCAAAAAGGTAAATTCTAAAATGCAAGCAAGTTTATCATTCCAACAAAACCAGAAACCATTATTTTAATAGAACATACAACCACTTTAGAGCCAAATGCTGCTGCACCACTGTTGCTTTTTTAACTTTGAAGAAGATTTTTAGGACTTTAGGAGTGCATTAAATCAAGGCAGAGTCTAGTATAATATCCACTCTAACCATTTCTTTTCAGAGCCTCTCTTTTTCCATTCCAGGGTTGAAGGGTACTGCCCGTGTAACATCATATAAAGGCAGGAGCCAAGATTTAAAGGCTTTTTTGTTGCAAGGCACACACCCAGATTCACTCATACTGTGCCAATAAAGGGGAATTAATTAATCTAAAATGCACATCTTTAGAATCTGGGGAGAAATCAACATACTCAGGAAGAAAAAAAAAAAAAAGAGAATGAACATAGCACAGACTACAACGAGGCTAGGCATCGAAACTACACTCTTAATGACGAGGTAGCGGTCCTAACTGTGCCATCACTTCATCTCTACAAAACAAAGAAATCACAGACAGCGACTTTTCAAAGTGCTCAGAGAGAAAGGAGTCTCAGGAGAGAAATGGATGATCATCGTAACCGTAATCTACACTGGACTACAGGATTATGGGCACCCTTTGAAAAATGCTTTACGTGTAGCCTCAAGAATTATTAACACCCCTGGCAACAATGAAGAATAAAACAACACCACAAAAGACACAGACTTAGACAGGGAACTATATTTTACACCTTAAAATGGGAAAAACGTTGACTATCATTATAAAGCAATTACAGGCAGTCCACGGGATACGTACAAGATAGGGTCTGTAGGTTTGTACTTAAGTTGAATTTGTATGTAAGTCGGAACAGGTGCATTATTTTAATAAATGCTATTGTTGACGGACTGTAACCAAGTGCTCTGCCATTGAATGATGGCCTTTTTATTATTTCTACTTTATTTTCAATGGTGATGGTTTTTCTCTTCTTTACTGTATCATCAGCACTTTCATCAGATTTGTGTTTCAGAGACATTGTTGAAGGGTGATGACAACAGGTTTTGATGAGCTCTTCTGCACAGCCCTGTACAGCTATCACAGCAGGCAGGCATCCCTCGTCAGCACGTCTGGTGTACTGACGAGAGACGACTTCCTGCTATGTACGTAATAGTACAAGCAGGCTTGCTATTGAGAATGAATGGGAGTAGCGAGGGGCGGTTCACCACCCACTCACCACACAGTCACCTCCACTACAGTATGCAGCCTGCAGCGTGCGTCCGCCCACTGAGAACGAACACGGTGCGGCCAAATGCGTGTAGTGAATCGCCCACCACCGCCCCCATTCAACAGGCAGCCACCCGAAGCACACTACAATGCTACCCCCTGCCGCCCTGTTCACCCTCAATGGCCTTAGTTCAGCCACAACCGGGTCACTGCTTGCAGCATTACCAGCTGCCCACCGAAAACGATTCGGGGGGAGCCGTATGTAGTGGGCGGGCAGTGAAACGCCCTACACCGGTCCATCCAGCCTGCGTCCAGTGAGGAGCAATAGCTGCGGTAGCGTAGTGGGCGGACAGCGAACCGCCCCATTAAGCCTCCGTCCTGCACACAAGCGATAGCTGTGGCCCCAGTGACTATGGACCACGGGTCACCACTCGCTTGCCGCCGGGACCTGCCCTAGGGACACTACACTACACGAGCAGCGAAATTGCACCCCTCCCAGCCACTACTTGCAGCGTCCTCCGGCCAAAGATGACAGAGCGGCAGTTAATGAGGCGGCCTCGTTCATAAGTTGTAGGTCGGGCGTCCGTAACCTGGGGACTACCTGTATTTAAAAATAAAATTAGTATTGCTATTTTTCTTTTTTTTGTTGGCATACAGCTTGGTGTAACCTCCCCAAGGTACTGATTCAACTATACATGGTGTATGCACTACTGGCCAAAAGTGTTTTTATGGAAATGCACACAGTTTAATGTCTTACTGTTTCATGAAATCAAGGGACAGAAGAAATAAACATTGGCACTTAAAAAATAAGTCAAGGAATCATTTATGTGTACAAAATTTTATTCAAATTTTCGATTCATCAAAGTAGCTTCCTTTTGCTGATAAAACAGCCAAGCTCTGTAACCCTTTTAATTCAGAACGCCAGTCACTAGGGCTGCAACGATTAGTCGACTACAAAAAATCGTTGACGCGGATTTTTTTTTATTGTCGACGTGTCATAAATAGAACCTTCAATAGAGGCTCCAGTCACAAAGAACCACATTGGTTTTTGTAACTGCAATGCACTACATGAACGCCTGGGGGCAGTATCGTTTGTTATTGTTTGTCAAGACTGCACACAGTCCTACCAACGAAGAAAGAACGTCTGAGGAGAAGAAGAATGTAGAGGGAACGAACGTGGTTGCAATGGCGAGTCGGATAGAGGAGGGGGAAGAAGATGGAAAAAAATTGACACAAACTTTCTAAAGTGAGGGAGCACTTCACCGAAAAGGAAAAAAAAAGTTGAATGCAGATTATGCAAAGTGGAGCTTTCTTTTCATGGCAGCACCACCGCGATGCATGAGCATCTGAAACGCAAGCATCCGGGAGCCGTGATGCTGCCGTCTCTTGACGGTGCCATCTTGCCTTTGTTTACATTTCGCAACTCACGCACACGCAAGGTTTAGTTGCCGAGTCAATGAGTCTAGCATTCCTCCAAGCACAGAGGGAATGCCTGTGACGTGACAGTGAGATTTGTCGCCATTAACAGCTGATTGTCGCCCCCTATCCCTGGATGTCGACTTTTGTCGACATTAGCCTTCAACCCCTCCTGTCGACAAAAGTCGACATCCGCCCTAAAAGAGTTAAGACACACCAGTGGCCATTTTTGGTTAAGTTAAATGCACTTTTTTTGTTTAAAGACTATGTGCACTTTATTTTATATTGTTTAATATATTTCTTTTTTATTGTGATGGTCACACTAATATAAAACATCTGATTATTTTCAAATTCATATGTTTCACTGGTTGTTATTTTAATTTGATTATTATTCATTTTAATTGTGTTAATGCAGAGACATCAGGGTGACATTTACAGGTGCACAGACGTGAGCAGATGAGGTAAGACGTGCACTGGAGCCCAGAACAGGATATGCAACCACAGGTCGCAGGCATCAAAATAGTCAGGCATGAAATAATCGTGATTAATCGAAAAGAAAAAAAAAACAATTGAACTATTAGTCGACTACCAAAATAATCATTAGTTGCAGCCCTACCAGTCACTCTGTGTAAGTCAGCAACTCTGCCTCCATTAAAAGAACCCCAGACCATCACACTCCCTCCTCCATGTTTGACAGTTGGTGTCGCAAACTGAGGGACCATCCTTTCACCAACTCAATGGCGTACAAACACCTTCTTGTGTGATGAACATAAGATTTCAAATTTTGATTCATCACTCCATAAGACTATCTTCCAGTCTGCAGTAGTCCACAGCCGGTATTTCAAGGTCTTGTTTTGTCCATTAAGGAATGGCTTTCTTACTGTCACTTGCATTGTCAAACTTGCAGCACAAAGTCTCCTCTTCACAGTAGAAACTGACACTTGTTTTTTTTCCCCACCACTGTTAAGCTGTTGTACTGTGAGGCACCTGTCATGCAAGCTGGTGACCCTCAGAAACTTGCCTTCTGACTGGGTTGTAACTTTGGGTCTGCCAGGTCTCTTCCTATCAGAGTTTCTTCCAGTTTCCAATTGCCTTTGCACTGTGTAGAACACCATACTCACTGACACTTTGAATTTTTTGTAATTTCTTTAAATGAAAGGCCTACAATTCTAAGGGTAATAACAGTCATTTCATTTGTTAATTGCAGTTTTCTTGCAATTATCACTGGAATACTTGCACTTCAGGGGGTTGTAGTAACACAGTCTGCTCCAACTCTGCTTTAAGACAGACTCCCTGAAGAAGTCCCATTTGTAATAGTCTGAAATTACCTTTTTACAGTGTTTTTGCTAACCTAAGCTTTAAATTGAAACATCTGGCAGTTTACTGTTTACCTTTTCACCATTTTAGGTCATTCATTGCATTTCAGCTGATTAAATTTAAAGAAAAGCTGAGGTGTTCTAAAAGTTTTGACTGTTAGTGTTGTGACGGATGGTCAGGACGCCCCTTCGAGACTTGGTCCGGGGGAATTGCCGTGGGCTACACACTACTTCCCCCGGGACGCTTGCTGGCAGCCCCCCTGGGTTGCATCAGGGCCACAGGCATGGGACTTCGGAGCTCAGCCTTGTTGGACTCTGTGGCCACGGCCAGGGGGAGTTGCATGGCTTAATGAGCCCATGTGGGCTGGAAAGCAGCCACACCCAGAAGTGCAGCCTGAATTAGGATAATTATCACCTGAAGCACTTCCAGTGGGCTATATAAGGAGCCAGCAGCCACCACTCCGGGAGCCAGAGTCGGGAGGAGGAGGACAACGCTTGCCGGGTGGTGGTGAAGAGAGTAGTGTGCCTTTTGTTGTTGTTTTGTGCTTTGTGGGACTGTGCTATGCCTGTGGGACACGGGGAAGACGTGCCCCACAGGTGAAGACAATAAATCTTTGTTTTATTTTTACGCGTGCCTCCCTGTCTCTTTGTGCCGGGTTGGGCACCTATAAAGCACCTTCTCACAGTGTATATGTATATATCTAAAGAGGTTGGAGAACCCTTTGGGGGGGTGGGGTCTCGAATGATTCCTTAATGTTTACATTGCTCAGATCCTTGCTATTCTTTGGTCTACACTTATAAGCTACACTCAAGACATTCTGAATTTAACCAGAAACTGAAATCCATTGAAAATGTTGATTTTCGTTTCAGTTAAACTCTTCTTCCGTAGTTTTAATGTGAGCATATCAATACCTAACAGAGCTCATGATGCCAATGAGAGACACTGGCAGCAAAACAGACAGAAAACATGAATGTTCCATCATCATATTTCATAGTAAGAATAATGTGTCAGCTTTCATCCCTCCAGATCAGAGAATTTCTAGTTCAATTGTCTCAAAACACCCCTTACATCTACAGTTATTGCCAGTTTCAAATAAAAACTAACAGCATCAGATCCCTGGGGGGGCGGTTGTAGTATGTATGGTAATCGTGACTGAGAGAATAAAAGTGAAGAAGAAAAAAAAACTTTTACAAGTGCTATAAATTTACACCGGCTGTTACAGACGCAAACCAAATGTATGTTTTTATTGTATAATATTAACAATAAGAGCAGGTCACTACTTAAAACTGTTCATATACGAGACAGTCAGGATCGAACCTGGGGACTCTTGATTACAAATCAGCAATTCTTACTGCTGCGCCACGGAAACTGCTGTATCATCCTCGTACCTTTTGTGAAAGTGTTGTGATGTGAGGGGCTGATCGCACCCCTACAGGTTACGGATGCTCCTCTAAAAAATGCTAAAAGACTACCTTCACATTGCTCTCTTACTTGCTGGGCTTACTTGCGGCAGACTTAAAAGTCTGAACAGCACCTGTCAGATTTGAATTGTTTTGCTTTTCTCTCTCTGACGTTCCCTGCTCCTGACGCACACTCCTTTGAAGAGGAAGATATGTTTATATTCTTTTAATTGTAAGACGGAACTGTCATCTCCATCTTGTCAAGGAGCATGTTTAAACTTTTGAAAAAGAGACATATGTTTGTTGGCAGTGTATGAATAAAGTTCCTGTCTCTGCAACGTCCTGTGTTTCTGTACAAATCTGTGACCCAAGCGTGACAGTGTTTATTTGATCTTTGGACTTCAGGATTCACACATTATACAGTTTATGTCTACATTTTGTCATTTATTACTAAAATATGATAAACGTTTCTGTTTTAACGATGTGTTTACATAGTGTAAGCTGGAGTGCTGATCGCACCCTCAGAGGACACAGACGCCCCTGGGAAAACCCCTGAAACAGCTGACAGACTACCTTCACATTGCTCCTTACCCTTATTACTTACGCTATAACACGCGATAAACCTCTCACGCAGTACTCCGCTTACTTAAAAGTATTGTGCAGCGCCTCTCAGCTTTGGAATTGGTTGTTTTGTTTCTCTCTCTCTCTCTCAGACATTCTCTGCTCCTGGCGGAACTGTCATCTCTGACTTGTCATGGAGCACGTTTAAACTTTTGAAAAGAGAAATGTTTGTTTGCAGTGCTTTGAATAAAGTTCTTTTTTTCCTACAACCTCCTGTGTCTCTGTGCAAATCTGTGACCCAAGCGTGACAAGTGGTACCAGGAGTGGTTGCACAGATGGATGCCGAGGAGTTGTTTCAATTCGCTCAGAATGTTCCACTTCGTTACGATCCAGAGGATGACCCGCCCCTCATCACACCTTTTTTGTCTGGGGATGCTCTACTGTCCTTACGGAATGTGCCTCGCGATAAGATCGACGATTATAATTTCCTGAAGCAACAAACTGTTTTACATAAGACTGACTTTTTTGGCTAAAGGTTTTGCACTTATCGACTGGAACCTAAACATGGATGGTCCCATCCGTGCACAATTCTTTTAAGTAAGCGGAGTACCACGTGAGAGGTTTATCGCACGTTATAGCGCAAGTAATAAGGGTAAGGAGCAATGTGAAGGTAGACTGTCAGCTGTTTCAGGGGTTTTCCCAGGGGCGTCTGTGTCCTCAGAGGATGCGATCAGCGCTCCAGCTTACAATAGATTATTGTAGAAACGGAACACACATGAAATGCATGTGATCCAAATAACAATCTATTATTTCCCTATACAGCTCTAGGTGCCTGACTCCCAGATAATCAAAGCTTGAACTAGGAGAACTTTTTGCCCGTTCTGCGCCGGTGGGGGGATGGAACAGTAGGCTGTTTGCTGCTTGCCTTGATCTACTCATTTATAAAAGACAAAAGACGCAGACAGAGAGGTGCGAAGGGATTTAAGGTGGACCGAATTTATGAGTTTTTTTCATAGACTTTGGTAATTCTAGTGATAGACACCAATGCTGCATCAATCAAAAGGATGATGTTTGTGCACCCATGATTTCTTTGTGTCCTCCCTAATGGCTTATTAACTAGGTTTGCTGATAGAACATCCCTGCTTCCCTCTTTCATTAATCTAGTCTTACTTGAACATCAGGGAGCATGGATCAATGGATCAACTAGCTCTAAAGCAGAGAAGTGGCAAGATGCCATATACGTGGTGGGAGGCTAGTTGACTAGTGGTCCCTGTCATATTCCTAATCTTAATTTTTCTGTTTCCTATTTCTTGTCACTGCTCTGGGGTTCTCTGTGCATGTCATACCTTTTTCTTTGGTGTACATAGACACCTTCAACTTTAAATTCTTAAGGATCTCCTTTTAGGGGGAGGTCTTGGATAGGATGGCTGTGTGTCCACCTTATTTCCCCCATTGAGTTAGGGTGTGTTTGATGTTTTTAAATGAAGAAACACAGGTCCTGACAATAGTTTCCTGGGTGCACAAACATCATCCTTTTGGTTGACCATTGGTGCAAAGTTCTGTCCATCAGCGTTACTCATCCTTGAATTATGGTCTTTTGTTTGAACTTGGATGTCCTGCTCATGCCTCCAAGAGATGTCCCTGCGAAGTTACAAGGTCTAATATTGATCATCTTATCAGATAAGGCACAAAGGCTACATTCCAAAGAGAGGCCTACTGAAAAAGAAGCTGATACTAAGAGTGTCTTGCAGTGGCTTGCTATGCCAGAACTTGTGTTTCAGCTTGACAAAATGGATAATGCCAGTCTGTCCTACAGGGTTGAGCCAAATGATTCACACCCTCATAGCCAAAGACCTAACAATGTACTGGGTTTAGCTTCAGAAGCATTATATCACGTGTTCATGCACTGAATTTCAACCTTAACTTGTTACAATAAAAGAGTTTATTTTCTGCCAACCATGAATTATTAATACTTTATGTTTTTAATTTACCACATGGGGGCATGCATTCTCCAGAGATTATTGATGTGATTTGAGGTCCACTAATAGTTGTTATGTTGAATGGGCCAGATTGTCTGCATGTAAGATAAAGAAATAATGAATGTTCTCTTGGTACACTGGGTCTTCTACAGAACCCTGCTTTACTAAGATAAACTCAACCAAATGTAAAACAAAAATGCAGAAAACGGCATTCTATAACAAGGAAGATTTATTACTGAGATGGGAGCAGAGGGAGGAAAAGCTTTAAGAGAATACACATCTGTGGTCTGTCAGAGATGTAAAAATCATAATAATGTTTTGAATTAGAGGGTAAGTGACTGAGACCATTATGTAGTCTAAACTAGCCTGAGAGTTATAGCAGGGGAGTAAAAAGAGTATTCCTTGGCAAACGGATTAATCAAAAGAAATGAATCAAATTATATTTAATTTAGAGATTAAGCTGAAGATGGCATGAATGTCATATCTGAATTAGCGTCAGTACAAAAGATTACTTAATAACCTTTAAACTTCAAAAGTTGACAGGTTTGAAATGTCCAGAATGTAGATTAATAGGTGATTCATGAGTATCCACTACACAGTACTAATACTCTGCCTTGTGTCTCTGCAAGGAAATAACAAAATTTATTCTAAGTGTCCAATCTTATCTTGAGATTTAAGTCTCACCATACCGCATAACACTTGAAAGTGCTATCCAAAGATGAAGCTACAACTACGTAATGCTTAGTAATAAACAGAAAGTCATCTCTTGCTTAAAATGTTTTTTTATACAAGAATTTAAACAAGTTTTCTATTTCCTCTCATATAAAATCATACACACTGGATCTCTGGGTATTTAAACCGAAGCCCCCAGACTTTCTAAGAAGTATATATCAAACTAGGCATTGGTGTAAAGTAACAGCAGTAAGAAACAAAGTGTGAAAATAGACAGAAAAGGACGACTGCTAATGATTGGGTGAAGCAGAGTTGTAGCCCAGCATATCCCTGATCCTTGTAAACTATGAAGAAGACTCACTTAGCATTGATCTACATGTCCAAGCCAGATATTTTCATGAAGCCCACTATTACAGAAGCACAGGACTTGGATTTCTGCAATCTAAATCTTCTGCTTGAGATGGCAATTAATGTTCATTTATGCTATATTGTCACTCTGTTATTGTTATGGGTGATAAATAATAGGTGAATAAAATACAGTTAGGTCCATAAATATTTGGACAGAGACAACTTTTTTCTAATTTTGGTTCTGTACATTACCACAATGAATTTTAAATGAAACAACTCCGATGCAGTTGAAGTGCAGACTTTCAGCTTTAATTCAGTGGGGTGAACAAAACGATTGCATAAAAATGTGAGGCAACTAAAGCATTTTTTGAACACAATCTCTTCATTTCAGGGGCTCAAAAGTAATTGGACAAATTAAATCACTGGAAATCAAATGTTCATTTCTAATACTTGGTTGAAAACCCTTTGCTGGCAATGACAGCCTGAAGTCTTGAACTCCTGGACATCACCAGATGCTGGGTTTCCTCCTTTTTAATGCTCTGCCAGGCCTTTACTGCAGCGGCTTTCAGTTGCTGTTTGTTTGTGGGCCTTTCTGTCTGAAGTTTAGTCTTCAACAAGTGAAATGCCTGCTCAGTTGGGTTAAGATCAGGTGACTGACTTGGCCATTCAAGAATTTTCCACTTCTTTGCTTTAATAAACTCCTGGGTTTCTTTGGCTGTATGTTTTGGGTCATTGTCCATCTGTATCATGAAACGCCACCCAATCAATTTGACTGCATTTAGCTGGATTTGAGCAGACAGTATGTCTCTGAACACCTCAGAATTCATTCGGCTGCTTCTGTCCTGTGTCACATCATCAATAAACACTAGTGTCCCAGTGCCACTGGCAGCCATGCCTGCCCAAGCCATCACACTGCCTCCACCGTGCTTTACAGATGATGTGCTATGCTTTGGATAATGAGCTGTTCCACGCCTTCTCCATAATTTTTTCTTGCCATCATTCTGGTAGAGGTTCATCTTGGTTTCATCTGTCCAAAGAATGTTTTTCCAGAACTGTGCTGGCTTTTTTAGATGTTCAATTCCAATCTAGCCTTTCTATTCTTCAGGCTTATGAGTGGCTTGCACCTTGCAGTGCACCCTCTGTATTTACTTTCATGCAGTCTTCTCTTTATGGTAGACTTGGATATCGATACGCCTACCCCCTGGAGAGTGTTGTTCACTTGGTTGGCTGTTGTGAAGGGGTTTCTCTTCACCATGGAAATGATTCTGCGATCATCCACCACTGTTGTCTTCCATGGACGTCCAGGTCTTTTTGCATTGCTGAGTTCACCAGTGCTTGCTTTCTTTCTCAGGATGTACCAAACTGTAGATTTTGTCACTCGTAATATTGTAGCAATTTCTTTTTTCTGTTTTTGCAGCTTAAGGATGGCTTCTTTCATCTGCATGGAGAGCTCCTTTGACCGCAAGTTGTCTGTCAAAATCTTCCACATGCAAGCACCACACCTCAAATCAACTCCAGGCCTTTTATCTGTTTAATTGATAATGACATAACGACGGACTTGCCCACACCTGTGCATGAAATAGCCTTTCAGTCAATTGTCCAATTACTTTTGCGGCCCTGAAATGAAGGGATTGTGTTCAAAAAATGCTTTAGTTGCCTCACATTTTTATGCAATCGTTTCATTCACCCCACTGAATTAAAGCTGAAAGTCTGCACTTCACCTGCATCTGAGTTGTTTCATTTAAAATTCATTGTGGTAATGTACAGAACCAAAATGAGAAAAAAGTGGTCTCTGTCCAAATATTTAGGGACCTAACTGTATTTTATTCACCTGTTATTTATCACCCATAACAATAACAGAGTGACAATGTAGCATAAATGAACATTAAATATCAGTAAAGTCCTACAAGTGCATAAATACAACCAATCCTATTTTCTTGTGATAAATTTTAAAATTATAACTTCAGCACAAACATCTTGGCTGCATCTTAATCCTGATGGTTGTTCAATCCCTACACACTTAATTTCTCACACATATGATATTAAATTGGTTATCTTTTTAAATGCATGCAAGGAAAGGAATTTTATGAATCACATTAATCATGGCAAGTCTTTTAATTTCCCATAAAGTGAATTATGTAAATATAAGATAGCATATCTTCTTCACCAAAAAACACCTTTGCTGTGTATGGTAAGACCAAATTCTTATCATGTAAACTATCAAACAAGGCAAAAAAACGGTTACATCAAGGATTTACTGATTTACTTACACACAGCAAACATGTACACAAATCACACTTGAATCTTGTCTTTTTAAATTTTGGATTGTAAATGTTCATGTGCTGTGTAGTTGAAATGAATATGTTGGTTTAAACAGTTATATCATTAAACTTGCATTCATGATTGTTGTGGTGCTAATCGAAACAGCCTTGATTCACTCACAAATTTAAGTTAAGTGATCCTTAAGTGATAATACATTATATTTACAGTTAAATTTATAAGTACTTGGACAGTAACAATTTTCATAATTTTGGCTCTTTATGCCACCACAACAGATTTGAAATGAAGAAATAATTACACGATTGATGTATAAAAATGGCTCTCTTTTCTAAATGGCTCATACAATATTTTTCTTAAACCCCTTGAATTAAAACTGCAAGTCTACACTTCAATCACATCTTGAATGCTTCATTTCAAATCCATTGTGGTGGTGTGCAGAGCCAAAATTATGAAAATTGCCCAAATACTTATGGACCCAACTGTAATTCTAAAATTGACACTATCACAAATAACTCAAAACATCTGATTTAATTACAGCTTTATACAATACTAAACAGGGAAATATTCATAAAAAGCTACCACCATACTACATCAAGACTACCTAGACTACAAAAACTAGAAGAAAAAAACAATAAGAACTGAAAATATTAAGTAGAAGGAAGTTCCAAAATGTAATGAGCTTACTTATACAGAGTGCTTGGAAGAAAACTGTTTTGCAATGTAAAATTTTGACCAAAAAAAGAAAATTAGCTTTTAAATTAATCACGCAAAAAAAAAAAACTAAAGCAGTTCAGCAAATAAAACTAAAACTTAGTTACTTTCAATACTGATGGCAAGGCTTTTGCCTGCAACTTCTAAGGACTGTTGCATGGAAACAAACTTTTTTGTACACTGACCTTTTCTTAAGCCAAAGGGAAAGTTTGCTCTTTAACGTAGCCCTAACTCAAGCTGATTCTAAGGTAAACTCTGCTAAACACCTATGCTCTACTTCACTGTTCAAAAGTAGAAATGAAAAGCATGTCTCTTTACTTTAGTTCTTTTTCAGTTATCATAAAGTATGACAGCCCAAAATTGCTCATCATTATATAGTAGATGCACTGCCCAAGGGTAGGACCCTTGAACTGTAGAGGATGTAAAGTCTTTACAAAGATCAGACTACCCGCAGGCACTTAGAGCCAATCCTAAGCAATCAGCATTTTGAAGAAGTTACTTTGCACAAGTAAATTGCAATACACGAGCAAATTCTGCCCTTCAGTGCAATAGCAGGCAAATGGGACTTGACAATGCTGGTAAAGGCAGGCTTCATGACCTTTCGCTATTTCAAACTTCTTCCTTAGAGGTGATCTTTCTGGTAGGTCTGCCTGACTAGCCATCAGTCACCAGTCTCCTGGTCATCCTTGGCCTTCAATCTATACATCATTTTAAATCTACGTCCCCTCAAGAAACCACATGTGAAAAGTTGGGCTGGAATTTGTTAAATATGTGAGTCCCAATCAAAATAACATGCCTCATATTTTTATTAGTCTCTTTTTATTATATTAATTGGTTATATATTCAGGCTAGTTCAGACAGAGACTAATTAGCGTTTATGAAGTGCCTATTAAAATTCCCAAGTCTGATAATGGTCTACTAAATATCATCTGTAAGATGAGGTCA
This sequence comes from Erpetoichthys calabaricus, assembly GCF_900747795.2. NCBI lineage: Eukaryota > Metazoa > Chordata > Cladistia > Polypteriformes > Polypteridae > Erpetoichthys > Erpetoichthys calabaricus. The sequence continues at coordinate 18,228,861 of NC_041408.2, forward strand.
TATGACAGATGCACCTTAGTAGCTTCCCATTCATCAGAACCATGAGTTTACCATAAAGTTATTCATAAGCTATTTTATTTAAATTTGAAAACCTGAAATGTGTACCCTATATACTATCTCAAACCACACACCAACAGACAATGGTCTAAAGAAGCAACTCTCACCATATTAGGTTGTGAAGACCCTTCTAATACGGAGCTTCACAGAAGATACAAAATAAGATGCCATGGACCATCACCTACCTAGGAGAAGTAAAGCTCTAGAATTTCAATTGTGGTAGAAGCAGGGTATCTAGCTCCAACAGGAGAAATCCACCATCTACAAGAGAAAACTCAAGCTTCAAAACAACTGGGCAATAAGAAGCCATCAAATTATTGGCCTATGTGCCTGGTAGGAAAGGGCTAGAAAACACCAGCAACATATACTGTATGAAGCCACTCATATAATAGATACAGTTGCATTTGGAAGTGGGAGACATGCACCTGAGAAATCCATGTGTCCAAGAATATTGGGGTAATCTGTGGATACCACAAGTAAACCAGATAATATTCTGAGGATACAACAGAAGCAAACAGAACAGAATGGTTATACTACTAAATGAAGAAAGCTATAAAGGACAGGTGTCTGTCAATGCAACACAGAACCTCATCTATGGAGTATGTCTATGTAGCTATAAAAGGTTAAATACAGGCAAGCTTTGGGGTACAACGGTCTCGACTTTGGGCAATTCTGAACATACGAACAAACACATAAAGCTCACAAACTTTTCTTTTCAGCTTCATTTCAGTTTCTTTTCATCTAGATTTTTACATTCAAAAGAATCAAGCTATTGTTAGTTGGCTTGAAGCAAATGAGTGCGTGAGCAGAGTCAAAGCAAGTTATTATTCATTATTTTGTGTTCTCCAATGCACCAGGGGCCTCATGTATAAATGGTACGTATGCATAAAAATGTTGCATAAGCCCGTTTCCACGCTCAAATCGCGATGTATAAAACCTAAACTTGCCGTAAAGCCACGCACATTTTCACGGTAGCTCCAACCCTGGCATATGCATGTTCTCCGCTCGGTTTTGCAAACTGGTGGCACCCCGTGTCAAAGCAGTGCTACTGCTCCAATGTGGTTTCCCTTTCTTTTTCAGATCCACATCCCTGACGCGGCTTTATAAATACACTGAAATTAACTGCATATTGTTTATTAGTTTAATGGTCCACAGAATGGTCAAACTATTCTAAATACCATAGCTGCTTTAGAGTTGTTACTGTCACTGACTTTCTTCTTCTTTCAGCTGTTCCCATTAGGGGTTGCCACAGCGGATCATCTTCTTCCATATTACTCTCACTGCACCACTCAGAGTATTTATATCACTGTATCTGAGCGGGGAATCACAGATCTACAGCAGATGATTGGAAAGAAATTATCAGTATACAGCATCAAGCACACGCTGCCTCAGCCATGCTGTCTATTGAACGGCTCTCATACGGCAAACGCTTCAGAGCCTTACCTCACGGTTCAGAAACAGTTTCATCCCAAGAACTATAAAATGCACTCAATTAGTCCATCAAGTGCTCCTTGTAGAACGCTTTGTATTTACCTGTAAGTACAATTACTTCACTGTAAACTTGCGATATAGTTATAATATTGCACAACCTGAGCCACTTTATGAACCGCGTATTTACATATGATGACGATATCATTTTTAAGATGAAATGCAGGAAAATATTTTTATTATATTATAGAAATAAAATGTTAACATCATTTAAATAATCTATATTTTTAATAATTAAACATGTGAGGACACGGTGCCGCAGCGCTAGCGAGGAGCTGGCACTCTGTTCATGGATTGTTCCTGCCTCGCGCTGTATTCTTGCTGGGGCTGGAGTGACACTGGAAGGATAGATGGATAGACTAATTAAACGCATACTACGAAGATATTTCAATGTTCCTTAAAAGTTTTGAAGAATTGGCGTTCTAAGCTTACAGATGGCTTAATGTCTATTACAGAACTGATTGTGTGGCGATTGGGTATTTGGAGAAAGAAAAGTAAGGACAGGAACTGGGGGTTAGTACGTTTGAAAGAGACAGTACTGCTACAATAAAGTATTTCATTGAAGGTCGCGCATGGCGCAACAAGCATCTTGCGCGAGGCATGAACAATCACTGCACCACCGTGCTCCCATGTTTAATAACATGCTTTAACTCCTATCATCATGAAAATGATATTAAGTATACATCCATCCATCCATCCATTTTCCAACCCACTGAATCCGAACACAGGGTCACGGGGGTCTGCTGGAGCCAATCCCAGCCAACACAGGGCACAAGGCAGGAACCAATCCCGGGCAGGGTGCCAACCCACCGCAGTAAGTATACATCTCAGTATTTTAATTATTCAGAGAGCTGTAATATCACGAATGTAATGGATTCTGTGTCCTGTCGGAGGAATAGAAAGCCCGGAAGCACGTAGTGATTCAGACGCATACAGCACATAGAAGATCAAATACAAAACAAAGCATTTAATGTGCTACTTAAGTTACGATGGGATTTGAGAAACTAGTAAATTAAACGATTTTAAGATTAAGTTTATGATGTTCTACTTTAATGACAAAATAAACTACGTGATTAAAGTGGAAATTTCAAGATTAAAGTTGACATTTCGTGCATTTTCCCACTGTGTGCCTATTTTTTTTTCTCTGTACCCTAATAAGCTTTCATATGACACTCAGATGGTGGGCTACGACTTGTCTTTTCACGGTGACTTTGATATCTGACAACTTTTTTAGTTCGGGCAATGTGCGACTTTGTGAACTTGAGCTTTCGAGTTTCTCCGACACTGTCACTCGATCAACTTCCTTTTGTTGATTATATCACTGTTTATACCAACAAATAGTACGTTATTTTCTTGCCTCCACTCGGTATTCGCTGAAATTCTTCTATTTTCCCCTGTGCTTTTGCCCATTGTCTTTTCACAGAAGGCTGAGCTTAAGGGCTATTTATATTGATTTGCATATTCAAATAGGCGTAATTCTGGTAGGAGTTGGGGCGGGACAGCAGGTGCGTGCACATGTGTTACTTTTCACAGTGACCAGGATTTATGTAGAGGAAGAACGTGAAAGTTAGCGTTCTCACGGATTTATGCATCTGGATTTTTTTTTGTGCGTACGAACATTTCTGCTTTTGTCCGTACGCCATGTTATAGTGTGAATTCTACGCACAGCGTTATACATGAGGTCCCAGGTATCTGCTTACCTTTATTTAGCAGGATAGTATGATGGGGAAGCGTCTTATAGCAACAGTGTTTAAGCAATCAATTTGCACCCTTTTAAAACTGTAAAATTGAATTCTGTTTTGTATACATTGAATATACTGTGTATATGTATATACATATATGAAATTTATGAGGCTTTATATTAGGATGTACCAGAATGTTTTGTCACATCTGCAGGCCTCAGGCGAATGCCCATCCAACCCCTCTTCTGGCTATGCAGTACACAGTTAAGAAAAGATGGTGGCATACATAAAAAATCTTTGCATTGAAGCAAGACATTAGCCTGATTGTTTACTTAATTTTATGAAATGAACACTGCAATAGGATAGCCATGGGTTACAGCTGAAATGTTGGAAGCATTGGAAAAGAGAAGAAAATGGTGATTAAAAACAAGTATGCAATTTAATAGAGAATGCAAAAGAACAGTGGTGGAACAAACAATATAAGGAATCAGAAGACATTTTGAAATGGAGAAGGCAACATGAAACAAAGTGAATTATTACACAAAGTGGAAGAAGTAAAAACAGTCTGTGGCAAAAATACCTAAGATTTTGGTTGAGAGAAGCACATACTTGTAGTATTCCAGAATTGTTTGAATTTTGACAGTATTAACTAATAACCATGAAATAAGTATTAAAAAAAAACAGAAGGAACTGTGAATATAGCAACACAATCTGTGAAATCTCTACCAGAGAAGAGATTGTGTTGCTTTCCATAAACACTAAGAACAAGACCTAGGTTGGTGGATTCTTTTCAGATGCCTTTCCATTACAAGGTTTCTAGGCTGCTCAGGCCCCTTCTTCAGGCAACTGAACTGCCTCAAAAGTCTGCATATTATAATCTGTTCAGTTAGCCAATAAAAGGTATCATTTTACTTGACTTCTCATTGCATCCATAATGGCTGACATGGTACAACACCCTAGTACTACATTACTAGGTGGAATTCTAAAGGAGGCGTTACTGTTACACTGATAATATAAGTGAGAGAAAGGTGCACACTTGGGCGTGGAGAAGACAGAGAGGAAATCACTTCAGTATTATTAAGCTTTTTGCTGCCTTTTATGTTCTAGCCATTAATTTTATCTCTGTGCAATTTTCTCCTACTCACAACTGTTTTTGCTGTGGATCAAAGTATTCAGGTCATATTAAACATTCTACCAGTATATCTTTAGTGAATTGCATTTAATCTATGAATCAGCGCACTTTTAACTACATTTAAAAAAAAAAACAAAACAAATGTGCAAGACAATACCAATTCAAGAGAGCAAAGTTGAGTGTGTAAAATGCTTCAGGGAATGAATAAATAGATAGATAGATAGATAGATAGATAGATAGATAGATAGATAGATAGATAGATAGATAGATAGATAGATAGATAGATAGATAGATAGATAGATAGATAGATAGATAGATAGATAGATAGATAGATAGATAGATAGATAGATAGATAGATAGATAGATAGATAGATAGATAGATAGATAGATAGATAGATAGATAGATAGATAGATAGATAGATAGATAGATAGATAGATAGATAGAGCAAAGCAGAGTAAAACCAGTCATTATGCTATTAGCATTCCCATCCCTAACTCCACATACCCAACAGGAAAAAAAGTGAGCCATGAAATTACACAAGGCGGTTCATTCATTGGAGGTAAGTTTAGATTTCGAAAATGTCTAGAAAAAGAGAAGTACAGTGGAACCTCGGTTTGCGAGCATAAATCGTTCCGGAAACGTGCTCGCAGTCCAAAGCACTTGTATATCAAAGTGAATTTCCCCATAAGAAATAATGGAAACTCAGATGATTTGTTCCACCACCCAAACCTATTCATATAAAAATGATTAATACAAAATATAAAGTAAAAATACATAAAACAAATTAACCTGCACTTTACCTTTGAAAAGAATCATGGCTGGTGTGAGTGAGTTTCTAAACTCTTGTGGGATTCCACCCAACGGGACGTCACGCGGAAGAGCGTCCCAAAGCAATCGCAGTCTCCCAGCGTTGTAGCAGTTCGCCATAAAAGCGAATCCGAAAAGATCGCGGACATGCTATAAGCGCCTGCCGTCGATGGGCGATACAAGGAACAAGGAACATATAAATGCGCAGGGCACAGTACTACTTGGCCATGACCCTGCCTGACTGCTGTGTCTGTGTATAGGAGAGTGGCAGATCCCGCTATAATAAATAACCTTGCTGTTGCTGTTTCAAGCTGAGTTAAGCTGATGTTGCTAAAGTACTGAGACTCAGCTTCATGTTTTGGGGTGCAAGACGGGGACTCGCACGACACAGCACATGCACGCACACACACACAGAGTCACAATGCTGTAGTTAACAGTATACGCTCGTTCGTATGTTGACTATATGAGTGAGGCACGCCGACTCAGACGGAGAATAGGAGACGATTGTCCACAATCCCGCAGCGAGAGAGAGAGAGAGAAGAACCATCAGCTCAATTGTGATCACATGACACTCAGCAGACAAAGCGCATACATACTACTCGTATTGCAAGACCTCACTCGTTTATCAAGTCAAAATTTATTAAAAATTTTAGCTCATCTTGCAAAACACTCGTAAACCAAGTTACTTGCAAACTGAGGTTCCGCTGTAATGTGTTATCTAGAAGTGTTATGAGAAGAGAACAAATTACAAAAGAGAATGTAAGGTTACTTCTTCTTTGTGGATTCAGGAAAGGTGTTTAACTAAAATGGAAAACAGATATGAAGGTACCTAAATAAATTTGATCAACATGTGAGGTGGGACTAATATTGCAGTATATCAATATAGAGTTGAATCTGTTAGAAACAGGAAAGAAGAACTATCAGAGCTTTGATAGATTATGAAGGGATGTAAAAATTACAATAACTAAACACTGGAAGATAAACCATTAAAACCTGGCATCATACATTTGACATGAAAGGTAAGATGTTTGTTAATATACACAAATAAATCTAAATAAAAAGACTAGACCAATGGTTTTAGTTGGGCTGTACAGCCAGCTTGATCTATGGGACCTTCACAATATCAAGGTGGTGGAGGGGAGGGGGGGGGGGGGGGGGGGTTCAGCCAGACACTTTGGTCAATTTTAACAATCAAATTCCATTACTCAACAGTGATTAGAAAATCATTTCATCAAATATTCTGTTTTCAGCAGGTACTCATGTGCCTTAGCCTAGACAGATTTCAGATGTCTCTGGAAGTATATAATACAAGCAACAGAAGAAACTGGATTATGCAATTGTGGTTTAAAAATCAAACTTTCATTCAAAGGGAACATTTAATAGAATGGTGCCCATAGACATTTAGAGAAAATTCTACTATTGGAGGTAAAATGCTCCAGCTAGAATTAAAGTCATTCACAAAACACAAACAACATTCTAAATCTTTGTTCACTTTTTCTGTGTGTCTGTTAACGTCTAGGTGATATCCAAAAGTCAGTCGAAGTTTAATTCCCATAATGGTACAAATTTGATGCCAAAACCTGGAGGTAAATTATTGGCCTCTTATCAGGAAGTTATTTCTTTTGAAAACCGAAAGATACATAAAACATCCATGTTAACAACAGAAGAAAGCACCTCTGGTTAAGGTAAAGAAAAGAAAATCAGACATCCCTGGAAAATCAGTCAAGAACCACTAAAATATCTACAATGCCTCAAGAAAAAGGCAACTCAGTAATCATATCTGAAGACAGTAATTCCCAGGGATGCCCAGGTTGGGTAAAGGTTGAAGTAACCCAGAGGGTTTAGTTACGAAAAACTTGGAATGATTGTGCACTATATGGGCTCTGACATGGACTTTGATATCCTTACCTCGAATAGGCCACCAAAATATTTAGCAGTACAGTTTCAAGCTCCATTAATTCCAGGAATATCAAAAACTAAGGAATAGTGTCCCCACTTAAGCACCAACTTGCTAAGTAAACAGTGAGGGAGACAACATTTTTTCATAAAGGGATTCTTTAGTCAATTTCTGATTTGTTAACATGGATTAAGGTATGATTAAACTGATGAGATAACACAGTGGCTTTAATATTCTTTTCATTTAGTTTGTAAGTGATTACAAACTTAAATTTCCTAAAAAAAACAAAGCTCACCATGCACTGATGCAGTGAAAAACCTAATAGGTTTTAGGTAGGTAAGTTTTTATGATACATACAGTCAGGTTAGGTTTTGGACAGTGACACGGTTTTCATAATTTTGGCTCTGTACACCATTAGTATGGATTTGAAATTAAGCGATCATTATGTGATTGAAGTATAGACTTTCAGCTTTAATTTAAGGGATTTACCAAAAATATCGCATGAGCCGGCGGCACGGTGGCGCAGTGGTAGCGCTGCTGCCTCGCAGTTAGGAGACCTGGGGTCGCTTACCGGGTCCTCCCTGCGTGGAGTTTGCATGTTCTCCCCATGTCTGCGTGGGTTTCCTCCGGGCGCTCCGGTTTCCTCCCACAGTCCAAAGACATGCAGGTTAGGTGGACTGGCGATTCTAAATTGGCCCTAGTGTGTGCTTGGTGTGTGGGTGTGTTTGTGTGTGTCCTGCGGTGGGTTGGCACCCTGCCCGGGATTGGTTCCCTGCCTTGTGCCCTGTGTTGGCTAGGACTGGCTCCAGCAGACCACCCGTGACCCTGTGTTCGGATTCAGCGGGTTGGAAAATGGATGGATGGATCGCATGAGCCTTTTAGGAATGACAGCCACTTTTCTGCATAGCCCCCTCCCCATTTCCAGGGTCTCAAAAGTATATGACATTTGATTAACAAAACCGTTCAATGGCCAGATTGGAGCAGTTCCCTCATTATTTCATTAACTATTAAGCAGGTAAAAGGTCTGGAATTGATTCAAAGTGAGGAATTTGCATTTGGAAGCTGTCACTGTGAACTCTCCATATGAGGTTCAAAGAGCTGTCCTTGCAAGAAAAAACAGTCCATCATTAGGCTGAGAAAACAGAACAAACCCCATCAGAGACAGATATCGAAGAAACACGATGAGTGGTCAAATCAACCATTTGGTAGATTCTTAAAAAGAAGGAACACGCACTGATGAACTCAGCAACACCAGAAGGTCTGGAAAGCCACAGAAAACAACTGTGCGGGATAATCGCATATTTCTGTCTTTAGTGAAGAAGAAACCCTTCACAACATTTAGCCAAACCAAGAACAAGAACACTCTCCAGAAGGTAGACCTTTCATTGGAAAACTCTACAATCAAGAGAAGACTTCATGAAAGTAAATACAGACCCAAGGTTCAAACCACTGGTAAACTTCAAGCAGAAGGAGGACAGATTAGACTTTGCCAGAAAACATTTTTTAAAGGACTGTCTAGTTCTAGAACAATTTTCTCACAACAAAGGAAACTACGACCAATATATTGTATACCAGAATGTTGGAAAGAGAAGAATATGGAAAGAAGAGAAGAACTGGCTCATGATTTAATGATTACTACATCATCAGTGAAGAGCATGGCAGAGGCAGTATTATGGATGGCATGATCATGCATGGCTGTGAATGGAAGTCAATCACTGGTGTTTATTGATGATATGACTGCTAGCAGAAGTAGCAGGATGAATTCTGAAGTGTATAGGGCTCTACTGTCTGCTCAGATTCAGATAAATGCTGAAAAATGGATAGGATGACGCTTCACAGTACAGATGGACAATGAGCCAATGCATCCTGCGAAAGCAAACCAAGAACTTTTCAAGGTGTACAAAAGTCTGAGCACGCTGTCTGTTGCGTCATCACGCTCACAGGTTATGCGTGAGCATGCGCACTATTATTTCTGTATCTGATACGCGGAAAACGCTGTACTGCATGCACCTGCATTTATTCAATTTTTTGTTGACTGTGTGTGTGTCTGTTTGATGTAAGTTACGCTTTGCTGTTTATTTTATTAGAAATAATTTTCTAAAAGTAATGATAAAGCTCGTAACGTTGTTTCACCAATAAGTTCATACAATCCTTTATGTTAAAGTGTGTTCAGTTTAACATTCAAAACTGCATAAGTACATTCATAAATGTTGCTTCTTTAGTAATATAATAAGTTCTTGAAGAAATCAGACTTGGTAATAGTTGCTTAAATAGTGATTTGTTCGAGTCTGTACAGCGTTAACGTATTTGGTACGTTTTATTTAGTGCCTTTTGTCAACGACAGCATGTCATAGCGCTCTGTTAATTTCTGCTGCCATCTACTGGCCCTTATGGGAATTACCTGTTTTAGCATTCTCTGAGCGTTTAATTTGCGAGTTATTTATGTTACTGTATTTGTTCTGTTTCAGAAACCACACATAAATATTTGTCTGCAAATAAACATTTAGTTCTACAAAGCCATTGCAACTATTCCTTCCTTTGTAACGTTCAGCAGTTAGTTGAGATCTTTCCACCTTAATTCTGGTCTGCCTCATCCTTCTTATCGAGGATTAGGATTTGGTGCCACAGACACTCACCAGTTTGACGCTCGCACTGTTTAACACAAGGCAAAGAAGTGGAATATTCTTCAATGGCCAAATCAATTAATTAAACTCAACCCAACTGGATATGCATTTCACTTGATGAAGACAAAACGGATGGCAGAAAGTCCATCAAGCAAGCAGTAACTGAAGACAGCTGCAGTAAAGGACTGGCAAAGCATCACTAGGGTGGAAACCCAGCACTTGGAGATGGCCATGGGTTCCAGACTTCAGGCAGTCATTGACTGTAAAGGATTTTCAGCCAAATATTGAAAATGGTCACTATATTTATGATTGTTAATTTGTCCAAACACTTTTGAGCCCCTGGAAATACAGGGACCATATATAAAAATGTATGTATTTTCTAAACAGCTCAATATTTTTGTTTAAACTCTTGAATTAAATCTGAAAGTCTATACTTCAGCCACATTTTGATTGCTTTGTTTCAACTTCACTGTGGTGGTGTACAGAGTCAAAATTATGAAAATTGCACCACTGTCTAAGTACTTATGGACCTGACTTTACACATGAAAAATGTGCATTAGTGTCCTCAAGCCAGTACCTTGTATTATCAAGAGCTAATTTTATAGCCAGAAGTTCCCTGTCACAAATGTCACAGTTTTTGTTCAGTTGTGGATAACTTCTTGGAGAAGCCGGTGCAGGGATGATACTTCCAAGAATCAGGAAAATGTTGGAACAGGACTGCACCACACGAGTGCTGAAAGCTACCAATAATAATAATAATAATAATAATTCATTACATTTATATAGCGCTTTTCTCAGTACTCAAAGCGCTATCCACACAGGGAGGAACCGGGAAGCGAACCCACAATCTTCCACAGTCTCCTTACTGCAAAGCAGCAGCACTACCACTGCGCCACATAAAATGGTAGATCAGAATCTGGATGGCATCAGTTGATGATGGTTGTAAACCCGGACATTAACATCATAACAACAGTTTGAGTATCTACAGTGCAAAAAAACACATTTATACAGTTATTGAATAAGACTGGTGATGGGTGTGACTGCAGTACTACATTAAAAGCATATTTTAAATATACTGTGGTAACACAAGAGTTAAAACAATTTAACACTTTTTTTAATGCTTAACTTAAAATACTTTATATTCTGAAAATGCTCCAGTTTAAATGCCTTGGTGTGCTGAACGGAGTGTAACTTCATACCTGCACTTCTTAGATTAGGATCGAGATCGGGCATTTCCTTAGTGGCTTCTGGACTCACACTATAGATAGAAGCTCCTGCTTCATTAGTGATACTGTGAAAAAGAATACACAGAATTAATCACCAGAAAAAAAATAATCTGGCAGAAAATGTAAGCTATTCACATTAGCTACTAATCAAGAAACTGACAAACTAATACATTCCTAAGCAGCAAACTGCCAAATGACTGAACCATTTTAGCCAGGATTAGTTATTTGATTTATTTCAACATATAAACTGTAACCTGCTAAAAGTTAGTTTAGCTTAAACAAAAGAAAGAAACACCTTTCAGAAAATATTCATAAAAATTAATTACATCTTAAGTACCCCTTGTCTAAACCTTGTTTGGGGAATAATATTTAGACTGTTCCGTCTTTGAGATTTCGCTAATGTCAGTTCTTTTGGAATTCATTGCAGGTTGTCAGGAAGTCCCTACACACATTCAGCAATTGCTTACACTTACCGTAGTTAACTGTAACAACGCATACAGCATGTTTCCATTTCACTTGGCTTCACTCAAACCTTTACTAATGCAACCATCTGTGTTTTTATTTGGTGGTAAATCAGATAATACACAATATCTGGCATATCCAGAATATGTCTGCTATTGTAAAGCTGTAAAAGGCAGAATCTTGTTTTAAGGTATTGCTTTTGTTTGGGCAGGACCCAGGACTCTCTTTTCTTCATTCAAAATAAATCTTAATCGCCATACCCAACCCACTGGGTATTTTTCTATAAAATTTACAAGATCCACACCTTCCTCACTAATTATTCCAAACAACGTTTTGTTTAGTTTCTGATTCTTATTACACAGATTACTGTTACTTCCCTACAATGGAGTGGCTCCCTGCCCAGCACTTATTCTTGCCATGCATTCAGTGCTGCTAAGACAGGTTTTGGCTCCCCACTACCCTGACTGGATTAAGTGGGATGGAGAAAGTTATGTTATGCTGCAGTTCTTTCGTTCTGGTGAGGCTCCCTTTAATTGTTTTTCAGCTTATCCAGAATACTGCTGACTGCCTGGTGTATGCTGTTCATCACTAAACTCGTACGACTCCTCTGCTTCACAGCAGCTAACAATACGATTCAGACTCAAGTCCTGACCTACAGCTCCCTACATGGCTCTACCTTTTAATATCCCCAGTCTCTTTGTGACAGACAGGCAGATAGAGAAATAAAAAGAAACAGAAGAAAGATAATGCTATATTTCTTCAGAAGCAAAGCTGCAACAATGGCAGCACATTTCTTGCATATATCTGGAGAGTGAATACCCTTCAATCCACTAAGTGTCAAATTCTATTTTTTTTTTTAGCATTGTTGATATTTTTCAACCTTCTTTAATTAACTTATTCCCAGTGTGCAAGAAATTTACAGTAGCTATGTTTAATGATTACCATTTTGCAAAATAATAATCCCCAAACTGAAAATTCATACTCCATTTATCTCTGAGCTGCCTTCTTTACCTCTGCATTAGTCACCTCTAACTGAATAAAATTTGGAAATTGGGAAAAATAAAGTATAGCCTACTAGCCAGTACTTGCTCTGGCCTCTTAACATTGCCACCTTTGCTACTGTTGTGAGACTCAGAAATACCGGTAAATACCTGTTAGTGACCGAAATAGTGTGGTACCCGGTGGGGGTTCATGCCTGGCCAGGATGCCCAGGAGGAGGGCTTGTGCCTCCTCCAGGACACGAGGGGGCATCCTCCCTGGTTGCTTTGGGGACCTGTAGGGGCCCGTGGTCACCGCCAGGGGGCGCCCTGATGCCTTGGGAGCCCTGGACCTCAGTACTTCCGCCACACCCGGAAGTGCTAGGGGGAAGAGTATCGGGGACACCCGGAGGACTTCCGGATATGCCGACAGAGCTTCCGCCACACAGGGGTGTGGCTACAGAAGCCCTCAGGATGCACCTGGAGTCCTTCCGGGGTGAATAAAAGGGGCCGCCTCCCTCCAGTCAAGGGCAAGAGTCGGGAGGAAGAGGATGAAGCTTGGTGGAGAGGAGTGGAGGCGGACCAGAGACTGCAAAGGCATTGTGAGTGTGGCCAAGGACTTAAGGGGTGATTGGTGCTGAGGCACTGGGATTGTGCACTTGACCTTTGTATAATATGAATAATAAACGTGTGTGTGGTGAAACCAACATGTCTACCTGTTTGTGTCCGGGCTGTTCCCCACAATAGATAAAAACTAATGCAATACAACATGTTCGTGATGGCTTATGGGTAGTTCAAACTCGCACAGTAATCTAGCCAAGGACAAGGCCAAATGAACATGGACACTACACTGCGGGATTGAACCGTTGTTGTAAAATGCCCCGTAGTGAGATTTCTTTGGGCAGAGGAAGTGAAATGTGCTGAAATTCTCTAAAGGATGTCCGTTATATCCGTTGCGATACTGTGCAATTTTCAAATTTTGATGTACCCTCATATAATTCAACATTATTCTTACCTAATTTGTTTTTCTTTTCTTGTGATGATCTTGTAAAGCACACTAAACTACATTCTGAGTATGAAAATTTGGTATAGAAATATATGTACAGTAATCCCTCCTCCATCGCGGGGGTTGCGTTCCAGAGCCACCCGCGAAATAAGAAAATCCGCCAAGTAGAAACCATATGTTTATATGGTTATTTTTATATTGTCATGCTTGGGTCACAGATTTGCGCAGAAACACAGGAGGTTGTAGAGAGACAGGAACGTTATTCAAACACTGCAAACAAACATTTGTCTCTTTTTCAAAAGTTTAAACTGTGCTCCATGACAAGACAGAGATGACAGTTCTGTCTCACAATTAAAAGAATGCAAACATATCTTCCTCTTCAAAGGAGTGCGCATCAGGAGCAGAGAATGTCAGAAACAGAGAGGAAAGCAAACAAATCAATAGGGCTGTTTGGCTTTTAAGTATGCAAAGCACCGCCGCTACAAGGCTGTTGAAGGCGGCAGCTCACACCCCCTCCGTCAGGAGCAGGGTGAGAGAGAGACAGAGAAAAACAAACAGTGAAAAATCAATACGTGCCCTTTGAGCTTTTAAGTATGCGAAGCACCATGCAGCATGTCGCTTCACGAAGCAGCTGCACACAGAAGGTAGCAATGTGAAGATAATCTTTCAGCATTTTTAGATGAGCGTCCGTATCGTCTAGGTGTGCGAACAGCCCCCCTGCTCAATCCCCCTACGTCAGGATCAGAAAAAGTCAGCGCAAGAGAGACAGAGAAAAGTAAGCTGGGTAGCTTCTCAGCCATCTGCCAATAGCGTCCCTTGTATGAAATCAACTGGGCAAACCAACTGAGGAAGCATGTACCAGAAATTAAAAGACCCATTGTCCTCAGAAATCCGCGAACCAGCACAAAATCCGCGATATATATTTAAATATGCTTACATGTAAAATCCGCGATAGAGTGAAGCCGCGAAAGGCGAAGCGCGATATAGCGAGGGATCACTGTACTTGGTGCAGAACAGCATGGCTACACTTATTCTTTACTAATCGGGAAAGGTAAAACAGTGAAGAGGCACACTTTCTGATGAAGAAACGATTCTTACAGTCCAGTCAATTACATTATGATGTAATATACATGTATGTAATATAATATACATTATATAGTCTAGTCAAGTACATTATATACAGTATTTTGCATTTACCAGTTTTTGCTTTCTTCAAACTATTTGTGAAAAAAATCAGTACAATTAATAAACAAACTGAATTTTTCTGTATACTTTTTACTTGCCCATAGTAACAGACTTGCATAAAAAGAACATATGTGGAAAATGCGGCTACCACAATAAGTAGTTTATCATATTATTTATCACTTTTCTGTTCTTGCCAAAACACATATTTAAGTAAACATACAAAGGTTTTGTTGATTACAATATAAAGTAAATTTGCAGATGGGTGTACATTGGCTATAAGGACTCAGTAGTGTGTGTATTACCAATTCAACATACTATAAAGCAAAAAGCACTTTCTGTTGTGTGGAGTTCCTTATTGCTGAAAATTCAGTCTGAGCTTTTAATGAACTTTTCTAGTAATATGGGTTAAGTAAATAAGGCATATTCGGCATTGGTAGTAGTTCTGTTCTTGTTCACCTGGGTGAGACTGTAGATATGAAAATAAAAAATTGAAAAGCAGCTCAAGAACAGGAAACCTTTAAGCCTCAGGAGTTAAATGAAAACACTGATATGTACTTCCTACCAAAAAAGATAATTATCTATGCTCTGTTTAAATAGCAACCTTCTTGTTGGCTCTGAAGAATGCCTGACACTTGGGTACACTGCCACACAGTCTCTTGTCTGTTCAACATGGAGCCAACCTTCTCCAAATCCATTTTTGCTTTCCTTTGAAGATGACTGGCCACGACTTGCAGCATTATAAGGGTCACATTATAATAATCCGTAGGCTCCAGGTGCAGCCTGCTGATCACTCATTCCAAGTGGATAACACAGCCTCTGGAAGAAGGCCACCTAACAGAACTCAAGGGCTCTATTCATGAGGGCAAATGTTTTTGAAATGCAGCAAAGAGTTGGCAATTTCCTAATGAGGAAAGGCACAGCAAAGCACAGGCACATTCCAGGCATGAGAAACAGGAAAGGGCAGTGGCACCGGAAAAGGTGAAGACAGACATGGTCTGATTTCACAGACATGAGAAAATGCTGATAAAAAAAATAAAGTGTAGAAGGGATTCAAAATTTGCATAAAAACATGCTTATTCCCTCCATCTTTAATGTGTGGGTACATATATTTTACACCCATACAACAAACCTTCAGACAAATTGCTGATGGACAAACTAGAAGGTGCACCTCAGAAAGTCAATCATTGAACTGACATCATGTCTGTAATGTGCGTCTCCAAAATATGAACCCAGTAGAGCTAGTCGTTTCATGGAGGGTAAATCTGCATCATATTTTTGTATAGCACTGTCAGTAATACATCTGACATTATGTTTATGAGGAAGAGAAGAAATGGTAAATGTAATGCATCAATTTGGACCCGTAAAAATAGTGAGCATGACATCACGTCTGTGGGTAGCACTGGAAACGGTGAGTTTGACAAAATGTTTGCATAGTGGAGAGGAAATGTTGAGTCTGATATTATTCAAAGCATCAAGAACAGTGGATAAATTGCCCTTTTGTTAGCATGGAACAAGCTTGGACACGGTTTTGCATTAATCAAAAGCTTAAAGAGTTGAATGAACACCTGTGAATCAAGTTAAATAATACTGCTCTTTTAAACCTGCCACTGGTCTAAGTATTTGTAAAAAAAACAAAACAAAACACATTGTTTTACTATCTTTGGTTGTTTTAAAAGAACATTACTTTTTTTTCTTGTTTTTGTTTTTTGATGAAGGAAAAAAAGAAACAAAAAAACACCCCGTGTTACACAAGTGTGCATGGTAGACAAATTCAGGGCTCGTATTATGGGTAATGACACTGCAAACCAGGGGTCGGCGCTGTTGTCTAATGTTGTCTTCTCTCTTCCTTCCTCTACAGCAGGGGTAGGCAACGTCGGTCCTGGAGTGCCACAGTATGTGCAGGTTTTTGTTCCAACCCAGTTCCTTAACGAGAACTCAATTATTGCTGATGAAGCACATATTGCTTAAGTGACATTTTAATGCTTCATTTTAGTGGTCTCGCTTGTTAAGGTTCTCCAACCTTAATTGCTTATTTCAATCTTAAACTGCTGCATTCAGTGTTTTAATTGCTC
Source organism: Erpetoichthys calabaricus (assembly GCF_900747795.2). Taxonomy (NCBI): domain Eukaryota; kingdom Metazoa; phylum Chordata; class Cladistia; order Polypteriformes; family Polypteridae; genus Erpetoichthys; species Erpetoichthys calabaricus. Next base: position 18,245,477 of record NC_041408.2, read on the forward strand.
CTTATTAGCAATAAGATGTAAAAGACAAAGCAGCCAGCAGTTCTCCAGCTAGCTTTTTTCCAATTACATCTGTGTGTGTTCATCATGCACGGTTTGATTTAATAAAACACTTAATAGAAAAATGTGACAGACTGAAAATGATCTGTTTTAGGCTTCAAATCATTTGGATGATATCATTGGAAAGGAAAAAAATCTACGATATAAAAGCCTTACATTGCACAGACTAACAAGCCATAAAATTAAATAAGGTCTGAGATTGGCAATGATTGGTTTCTAATTAAGCAATTGGGTTGAATGAAAACCTGTAGCCACTGTGGCTCACCAGGACCGACATTGCCTCCCCTGTTTTACATCTTATTGCTAATAAGGAGCAATTAAAACACTGAATGCAGCAGTTTAAGATTGAAATAAGCAATTAAGGTTGGAGAACCTTAACAAGCGAGACCACTAAAATGAAGCATCAAAATGTCACTTAAGCAATATGTGCTTCATCAGCAATAATTGAGTTCTCGTTAAGGAACTGGGTTGGAACAAAAACCTGCACATACTGTGGCACTCCAGGACCGATGTTGCCTACCCCTGCTCTACAGAACAGGGATGAGTGACAGCCAGACCATCAATGATGTCACTTCCGTATTCTATCCTCCTGAACCTGCCTCTTCTGCTTTGAATCACTATAGACTAGCTCCAACAACCCAAGATGGCTTCTGAAGATGACAATGTCGCATTTCTTTTCATTTCATTTCTTGCAAATTACAAGTTGTAAAATATACAGGGATCATCCAGGTGATGACTTTATGACCTGTCTATTCTGTTCCACCTGACACAAGCAGGATACAAATATTCATCCATTCAATTTTAAGGCTCCTCAATCAAAAGTTAATGTTACAGGGAAGAGATGTGCATCTGGCCTCATCTGGTGCAGTGCAGGATTTAACCTTGGATGGACCACCAATTCATCGCTAGGCACATTCATGCACTCACCCACACTAACTTATACCAACCACTTCAAAGTTGCCAATGTCTCAAGGATTAAAAGTGCACATCTTTGGGATATAGGAGCAAAACAAAGGCATACAGAAAAAACACACAAGTAGAATATGCAAATTTCACACTAACAGTAACCCAGTAACCCACCTTGGATAAGCAACTGACAATTTGACGTGATTGTAGGATTGGTGATTCTAAATTGGCCATAGTGTGTGCTTGGTGTGTGGGTGTGTTTGTGTGTGTCCTGCGGTGGGTTGGCACCCTGCCCAGGATTGTTTCCTGCCTTGTGCCCTGTGTTGGCTGGGATTGGCTCCAGCAGACCCCCGCGACCCTGTGTTCGGATTCAGCGGGTTGGAAAATGGATGGATGGATGTATTTCAAATTAGCAATAATGTACAATACTTTTTTCTAATTAGTATGCTGTAGGTGTTACCCAATGGTCAGCCTAAGAACTACTGTCAGTTCTGACCTGCTTCAGCTCACTGAACAACAATGTTGTGAATTCACACATAAAAGTCACAAACCATCATTAAATTACTGTTATCTAATGAGAAAGAAATGTGGTCACACATGGACTAGTAATATAATATAGTGCTAATATTTTATTAGACTGATTACATTATTTACAATTGTGGAACAAGATCATAGACGAGATTGTAGCAGGGCTACATAGTAATAGTGTTTTCAATGTATGTGCTGCTGAGTGCGTTTTGTTTCCATCGTCCCGTTTGCTGTTTATAATGTGTGCGTCAGTGAATGTTGTCCCCGTAAATACAGAGGGGACGGATGAGGGAAAGAGACCGCAACCCCAAGATAGAAAGCACCTGTTCACAATCAATTACATCCGGCTCTTTACTATTAAACGATCAGGAGGGAAAAGAGAGGAGGAAGGGGATAGACGGAGATTTCAATTAACGACGACGAACCATCATTACCTGCTATTTTTCACATCGCGCTTTGTATCCAGTTTGTTTTTTATTCTGATGGATTTACTTCAGTTCAATCATCACCACAGACCCCGGGGTTGGACTTCATTATACATCACACGCCGAGGAAACACGGGGAGATTGTTCCATTTTTCTGGGAGATTCAAACACATCCATTATTTGTTGACCAGTCATCCGTATTCAGGACAGTAATATACCCGGACTCAAGTTCACGATCATTGTCATTTCCGTATTCATCCATTATTGTTATTTGTGTTGTGTGTGTTATACGTTACGGGGCAAGGGAGGGTTTGTTATTGTATATATGGTGTTTTCACGTTGTTGCTTTGGCGGAGGGATATACAGATCTATCTATATATATACTGTATATATATATTTTTTTTCTATGTGGGGAATGTGCAGTATTGTTTTGTTATTGTATTTCATTTAATATATTTATTCACTTATTTGACATACCTACTTTTGTATGCTTGTGATTCACCATCGATTGAGGGGAAAATATTATTTGTTAGAGGTACAGCTTGGTATACAGTGCATCCAGAAAGTATTCACAGCACATCACTTTTTCCACATTTTGTTATGGTACAGTCTTATTCCAAAATGGATTCAATTCATTTTTTTCCTCAGAATTCTACACACAACACCCCATAATGACAACGTGAAAAAAGTTTACTTGAGGTTTTTGCAAATTTATTAAAAATAAAAAAATTGAGAAAGCACATGTACATAAGTATTCACAGCCTTTGCCGTGAAGCTCGAAATTGAGCTTAGGTGCATCCTGTTTCCCCTGATCATCCTTGAGATGTTTCTGCAGCTTAATTGGAGTCCACCTGTGGTAAATTCAGTTGACTGGACATGATTTGGAAAGGCACACACCTGTCTATATAAGGTCCCACAGTTGACAGTTCATGTCAGAGAACAAACCAAGCATGAAGTCAAAGGAATTGTCTGTAGACCTCCGAGACAGGATTGTCTCGAGGCACATATCTGGGGAAGGTTACAGAAAAATTTCTGCTGCTTTGAAGGTCCCAATGAACACAGTGGCCTCCATCATCCGTAAGTGGAAGAAGTTCGAAACCACCAGGACTCTTCCTAGAGCTTGCCGGCCATCTAAACTGAGCGATCGGGGGAGAAGGGCCTTAGTCAGGGAGGTGACCAAGAACCCGATGGTCACTCTGTCACAGCTCCAGAGGTCCTCTGTGGAGAGAGGAGAACCTTCCAGAAGGACAACCATCTCTGCAGCAATCCACCAATCAGGCCTGTATGGTAGAGTGGCCAGACGGAAGCCACTCCTTAGTAAAAGGCACATGGCAGCCCGCCTGGAGTTTGCCAAAAGGCACCTGAAGGACTCTCAGACCATGAGAAAGAAAATTCTCTGTTCTGATGAGACAAAGATTGAACTCTTTGGTGTGAATGCCAGGCGTCACGTTTGGAGGAAACTGGCACCATCCCTACAAGTGAAGCATGGTGGTGGCAGCATCATGCTGTGGGGATGTTTTTCAGCGGCAGGAACTGGGAGACTAGTCAGGATAAAGGGAAAGATGACTGCAGCAATGTACAGAGACATCCTGGATGAAAACCTGCTCCAAAGCGCTCTTGACCTCAGACTGGAGTGACGGTTCATCTTTCAGCAGGATAACGACCCTAAGCACACAGCCAAGATATCAAAGGAGTGGCTTCAGGACAACTCTCTCGATTAAATATCTCTGGAGAGATCTTAAAATGGCTGTGCACCGACGTTTCCCATCCAACCTGATGGAGCTTGAGAGGTGCTGCAAAGAGGAATGGGCGAAACTGATCAAGGATAGGTGTGCCAAGCTTGTGGCATCATATTCAAAAAGACTTGAGGCTGTAATTGCTGCCAAAGGTGCATCGACAAAGTATTGAGCAAAGGCTGTGAATACTTATGTACATGGGATTTCTCCGTTTTTTTATTTTTAATAAATTTGCAAAAACCTCAAGTAAACTTTTTTCACGTTGTCATTATGGGGTGTTGTGTGCAGAATTCTGAGGAAAAAAATGAATTTAATCCATTTTGGAATAAGGCTGTAACATAACAAAATGTGGAAAAAGTGATGCACTGTGAATACTTTCTGGATGCACTGTATGTAGGTTAGCCTCAGTAATTTATCCAGGCCACAGGTCTTAGTAGTGTAGCTGCCGGCTGGGTAAGTGGTAGGCCGTTACAAGATGTTTCCAAATACAAACAATATAATGCAATTTAATTACCACTTAATTTTATGTGTTCATATTCCAAGTGAGGATTATGTTTTGTGATTTTGCAGTGACTTCAATACCATTCAGCCATCGCCGTTAAGGAGTAAACTCGGAGATATGCAGGAGGGTGACCCTATGGAGTCCTGGATAATGGACTATCCGTCGGGTAGACTGCACTTTGTGAGGCTCAAGGACTGTGTCTCTGTTATGGATGTGAGCAACACTGGAGCACCACAAGGAACAGTTCTGTCTCCCTTTCTCTTCACTGTGTACACCACTGAATATAAATATAACACCAGATCATGTCACTTACAGAAATTTTGAGATGATTCTGCACTTATGGTGTGTATTGATAAAGGAGGTGAGACACAGTAAAAGAATCAGATGGAAAAGTTTGTTTCTTTTTGCAGAGTCAATTGTCTGCAACTTAACATCAGCAAAATCAAGGAACTGGTTATTTGCTGCACCAAAGACCCTCCATGTTCAGTCACTATTCAAGGAGTGGCTGTAGAGGGGGGTCCATATTAATGACAGGTTAGACTGGTCTTCCAATACAGAGGAACTACAGAAGAGAGGGCAGAGCAGTCTATATTTTATTAAAAGAGACTGCATTCTTTTAACGTGGGACATCCTACACACCTTTTACAACTCTGTGATGGCCAGTGTGATTTTCTATGCTGTGGTGTACTGGGCTGATAACATCAATTCAAGAGAGGCCCACTGAATCAACAAGCGAATTAAATGGACAAGCTCAGTTATGGGACACACTCTGGACACCCTGGAGGTAGCAGAGAAGGAAAAAATTAAAACAAAACCGAGTGTCACTATGAACAATACTGCACATTGTCTCTCTGACACACTAACAAGGAGGACTTACAGACAATGAATTATTTGGCAGAAGTCTGTCAAGGAACGCTACTGGGGCTCCGTCATACCAACAGTAATAGGTCTGCATAATGCCAAAATGTGACAGCCAAGTTAGAACTTTTCTTTCTTTTTAATTTTCTTGCTTCATAGTCATTCTCATGTGTGTTCAGACCAGTGTGTGTGTATATTTATTTATTTACTTACTTATCTACCTATTTATGTATTTATTGATTTAAAGATGTTCTATAAAAAGCCAAATTTGGCCATGGGAACAAATAAAGTTCTATCTATACATCTATCTATCTTAAAGGCAATCACATATACACGCATACCTGTCTTCCTTTAAGAGGCAGTGTATAGAGTATCTCTCTCATCTTCTTAGTTAGCAATAACTTCAGTATAAACCGCATGCTGTGTAAATGAGGAAAAGAAAAAATGTGAAACAGCCGGCAAATTGTGCTCTCACAAACTCTGATAAGGATACCACAGCAATGCATGAACTTCCTTTGTAGCAAAGTAGTACAGTCAAGCACAACCTTCTTTTTAATTTAGACTAGAATATGTTCTTTTCCTTATGCACTTCAGCCATCTTATCATTCTTCCGTAAAAGCAATATCATTAAGTGAAATGTGCATTAGTAGGTCTTCAAAAGTGATCACAAAGTCGTCTATATATTTGGGGATTTATTCACAAAGGCCGAACTTGGCAGACTGCCAGAATGTTATCACTGAACAGCATCATGTCATTAGGATAAAGATTATGACTGAATGGGCCACTTTTCTTTGGTCACCTGACTGATCCTTAATTGGAATTGTAAGATAACTGGATTTTATGTGTAATGGTTAGGAGGTTTAACTGACTGTTTCAATCATTGTTGGTTTTGGTTACATTTTTATAATTACATAATAAGATATAGATTTGTTTTAACCATAACAGATGCATCTCAATGCGAACTAGGCTGACAGAAAAAAAAACTGATCATAAATGGCTGATTGAGATTTTCTAAGAGAGCTTTTTTGCTTATTATAAAATTGGCAATTTGAATATCTATGGAAAAAAAACTATGTTTATGATAGAGCAATATATACAGTATATTTTATTTTGAAAATTATGTCTTTTTATATTGAAGTGTTGCTGCTACCCCCAATTATCGTTGCAATGACTGTTACAGTATAAAACAAAAATGCATGAAGGAGGTTATTCCTCAGTGACAAAGCATATCAATCAATAAACCTACACTCAGACATGTCTAACACAAAAATGTATCCATATCACAACTTTCTTAACTCAGGTGGTGTACACTGGGAGGCTTAAAAGACTGCAATTTCAACTATGAGAGCTGGAGACACAGGGTACAGATATAGGAAACCACTGAACCTGTTTTCAAAACACCACATTTAAACTGTAAACCACAGCCAAGCCCCCAACAGTGATACTGGCCCATTAGGATACAGCTTTGGATTTAGGCCTGTGTGGCACAAAAGATGCGACATTAAGTCTATATGGAGAAAAACATCTGCAAATATACTTGAGTCCAGGAGAAGAAACAATATATTTGGCATATACTGGTGCAGTAGAGTGCAAATGGCGAGTCTCATAGCATACGTAGAAAATGAAAGATGGTTCATTTGGAAAGTATGAATAGTAGAAACATTGAGCTTTGGAGAATGGTGAAATAAAACATCTGTAAATTATGCCTTGCTGGATATTCCACAGTCAATTGTAAGTGGTATTACTGGAAAGTGGAAGCATTTAGGAACAACAGCAACGCAGCAACAAAGTGGAAGACCACATAAAGTCACACAGCGGGGACCAACAACTTCTAAGGTGCATGGTTTGTAAAAGTCACCAACGCTCTGCTGAATCCACAGCTGAAGAGTTCCAAATTTCCACTGGCATTAATGTAAGCACAAAAACTTCACGGAATGGGTTTCCATGGCCGAGCAACTGCATGCAAGTCTCACATCACAAAGTTCAATGCCAATGGAGTGGTGTAAAGCAAACCACCACTGGACTGTGGAGCACTGGAAACGCATTTTACTACAGAGTGACAAATCACGCTTCTCCGTTTGGCAATGAGATGGGCATGTCTGGGTTTGGCAGATGCTGGGAGAACGTTACCTGCCTGTATGCATTGTGGAAACTGTGAAGTTTGGTGGAGGAGGAATAATGGTGTGGGGCTAGGCCCCTTACTTCCAGTGAAGGGCAATCTTAATGCTTCAGTATACAAAGACATTTTGGACAATGCTATGCTTCCAACTTTTTGGAAACAGTTTGGGGAAGGCCCTTTTCTATTCTAGCATGTCTGTGCCCCAGTGCACAAAGCAAGGTCCATAAAAACAGTTTCGGATGAGTTCAGTGTGGAAGAACCTGACTGGCTCGCACAGAGCCCCAACCTCAACTGTATCAAACACCTTTGGGATGAACTGGAATGGAGATTGTGAGCCAGGCCTTCTCGTTCAACGTCAGTGCCTGACCTCATAAATTCTCTGCAGAATGAATGGGCAGAAATTCTCACAGAAACACTCCAAAATCTTGTGGAAAGCAAGAACAGTGGTAGCTGTTATAGCTGCAAACGGAGGACCAACTCCATATTAAAGTCTGCAGATTTGAAGGCAATGTCTTTAAAGTCCCTGTTGGTATAATGGTGAGGCATCCCAATACTTTTGTCCATATTTTTATATATATATATATATATATATATATATATATACATATACACATACACACACACACACACACATTATATACAAACACACATACACAGTATATTTAAAGAATATTCTGTAACACTACAATTTAAACCACATAGGACTTTGGTGTTAGCAAATGTTTGAAAAGAAAGTTTTTACGCCACAATATCCTGTAGCCGTTTTGGAAAATATTAAATACGATTTCTCGAGAACAGTTTGTTTAATTTATCAAAAACTTTGTCTGAGTAAACAAGAACTATTCTTTTAAAAGTGTTACATACTTTAGTGGAATGTCAAACTACTTAAATGTATAATGCAGTGCTGATCCTGGTGCACTAAATATCACTTTATTAAGAACTTATCATTGTTCACACCATCAGAGCATGCAATATGAGAATGACAGACATGGAAGAATTCCACAAACCATTTTACCTGGTCTGCTTTTTATAATATTTCATGCCGCTGTGCAACTTTGAATTATAGTATTGATATGCATTTTGACAAAGAAGCTATATTGAAATCTTGTTTTCTCTGTAGAGCTCATTGTGGTTGGGGGAGGTGGAGGGGCTTAGGTGCTAACCATTTTTTTTAACATTTCTTAAATGGTTTTCATCTTCAAATTGGCTAAATGTTTAAACCGTTTTTATTCAAATCCCTAGAATCAAGTAAACATATGTAGGTTGATATTAGGGCAATGAAAATGTGTCATGTCAGCTACTGTATATGTGATGTAGACTTCCACTGAAATAAATGCATGCCTCTGGACAAAGAAAGTGAACAATTAAAGCTAAACAGGGTCAGAGTTGGCCATTTATAAAGCGTGGATGGCAGGTAAAGCAATGAAAAGCATAAAACCTGAAGAAAAGCCCATCACTTGGAATATATGAAAATCAATCACAGTTTAAGAAAATGGAGAAGGTTAATGGAAAAGTAGCACCATCATCAGCATGTGAGCGCAGACACTAGTTTTTCATAGACCACGGTACCAAACCATAGTGCATCAATATATAGTAGATATCTTTCTCATTGCTGGAATATTTCAATACTCAACTACATGCTTTCAATGCCTTCTACTGCACTTAACAGAATGATGCTAACAAGGGCACTCACTCTCTGTACCTTACACAATCAGATCAATTTTAAATAGACTAAAATTCCAGCTTCTTATTAAGACAAAGGTTTCTTTAGCTGATGCTACCTAACCTATTAAAAGGGGCCTTAGCTTATGTCCGTAATATTACCAGCAAAGTAAAATCTATAGGAATATTTTGTCATTGTTTCATTTACTCTATATGCTGAAGTAGGCAGGGATCTGTAGTACTTCTAAGTATGTAGGATGTCAAAATAGAAGTATAAACCCTAGTGAGTTGAGTAGTTCATTTGATTGAGTGAAATTACAGAGTACAATACATACTCACTGTACAACTGAAGGATGACTAATAAAGATATATATATTCAATCGCTGTGCTAAAGAATTAAAAACAATTTACCAGTCTAAGAAAAGTTAACTTTTACATGTATAATGATTTTCAACATTTTATAATACTCTATATTATAAATAAGGCTGACTAGTGTTAAAGAAAATAACTGGACAGGCAGACATGAAAGGCACAATATGATAGATAGATAGATAGATAGATAGATAGATAGATAGATAGATAGATAGATAGATAGATAGATAGATAGATAGATAGATAGATAGATAGATAGATAGATAGATAGATAGATAGATAGATAGATAAACTTTATTAATCCCAAGGGGAAATTCACATACTCCAGCAGCAGCATACTGATAAAGAAAATATTAAATTAAAGAGTGATAATAATGCAGGTATACAGACAGACAATAAATTTGAATAATGTTAACGTTTTTAACCCCACCACCACCGGGTGAAATCGAACAGTCTCATAGTGTGGGGGAGGAACGATCTCCTCAGTCTGTGAAATGAATTAATGAAGTATCTATCTATCTATCATATTATGATGCATCAAAATGTTATACTGATATGTTTGTATTTGGATAAGAATGTTTTGCATTATAAAGACAGTGCTAGAATGAAACTGTTTCAATTAGTTGGAGGAAAAGAACTGTTACATGAACTGTACATGTTTTCACAAGGAATGTGTTTTGGCTAGCATTCCATACATAGCGCTAGAGTTGTGTGTGATGCCTTCCTACTTGTGCGTAAGTTACCCTCATTGGCATATAAGGTCTGTCATTAAATAATAAGACTGGTTAAAAACATCCAGAGAGCTATAACTGATGTATTGAAGGACTCCACAGAATACAAATTCCAAGAAAACTTCCAAGAGCGGAAGGGCCAATATGTATAATGTTTTCAATAATATTTCAGTCTCATAAAGTATGTTTCATTAAATTCTTTGTTTGCTTGAAACAGGCTCCTTTTGTGTTATAGCAGCAGCAGGTTTCCACTTCAGTCAACAGTGAATCTGAAACTAATTCTGCTAAAATCCTTGTTTAATAATTTGGCTAAGGAAAATACAGTAGCTGCAACAGAAGAACACGTGCCACTTATCCATTTTAAGTTAAGAGACTTAGTTATGAGACATTTCTATGATGACTGCAATCCTAGTTTTTATATTTTGCTAATCTGTTTGGATTTTAATGCTGTACTATTTCCACAAAATGAAACCAACTACAGAACAGCAGGAAAATGGTTTTAAGTTGACCAACAAAAAAGGACAAATGCTCTTCACAGGTGTGTAACTACCCTAGGATCTGAAATAATTTGCCATCCAAAAGCAAAGCAGACATTTAAACATGATTGTTAATAGGTGTTTGCTAAATCAGTAGTTAACTATACTCACAGCCTCTACTTATATAAATATTTATTTTCACATCTATAATCCACTCACTTCGTAAATTAGTCAGTTTTCATTTCATATACCCCCATTAAAAATTAACAGGAGGATTACTGAAATATATAACAGAATAGACAACATTTACAGATAAAAAGAGAGCAGGTGTGGTTGGACATCAATATACATAGAGCGTAATAATGAAGACAGGTGAAGGCCTAATGTAAACTAAAAGGCATTTAAATGAATAATTCATATATTGTGACTTACTGTATATGAGAAATAGTAGTAACCCAGCCACAGGGGATGCACAAACCAGTGTGTTTCTTCGTGCCGGTCCCAAGCCCAGATAAATTGGGAGGGTTATATCAGGAAGGGCATCCAGTGTAAAATTTTGCAGGATCAATATGCAGACAACAATACAAATTTCCATACCGGATTGGTCAAGGCCCGGGTTAACAACAGCTGCCACCAGTACTGTTAGCCAACAGGGTGCTGTTGAAAATTGGGCTACTGTTGGCCAAAGAAGGAGAAGAAGAGCGGAGAGATGTCTCTGGAGGCAGGAGGAGGGTAAAGAGAATGAAACTGAGGGTAGGAACTTTGAATGTTGGCAGTATGACTGGTAAGGAGAGGGAGTTAGCTGATGCGATCGAGAGAAAGAAGGTTGATATATTGTGCGTGCAAGAGACTAAATGGAAGGGGAGTAAGGCCAGGTGGATCGGAGGTGGATTCAAATTGTCCTATCATGGTGCGGATGGGAGGAGAAATGGAGTAGGAGTTATTCTGAAGGAACAGTATGTCAAGAGTGTTTTGGAGGTGAAAAGAGTGTCAGACAGATTAATGATTATGAAGCTGGAAATTGGAGGTGTGATGATGAATGTTGTTAGTGCATATGCCCTTTAAATTGGGTTTACAGTATGATGGATTAGAAAAAATGATTTCAGGAGTGACTTGGATGAAGTGATGGACAGTGTTCCCAAGGGACAGAAAGTGGTGATTGGAGCAGATTTCAATGGACATGTTGGTGAAGGGAACAGAGGGGATAAGGAGGTGATGGGTAGTTATGGTGTCAAGGAGAGGAATGAAGAGGATCAGATGATAGTGGATTTTGCGAAAAGGATGGACATGGCTGTGGTGAATACGTATTACAGTATAAGAGGAGGGAGGAAAATAGGGTGACATACAAGAGTGGAGGAAGATGCACACAGGTAGATTATATCCTATGCAGGAGGGTCGATCTGAAGGAGATTGAAGACTGCAAAGTGGTGGCAGGGGAAAGTGTAGTTAGGCAGAATAGGATGGTGGTCTGTAGGATGACGCTGGAGATCAAAAAGAGGAGGAGAGTGAGGGCAGAGCCAAGGATCAAATGGCGGAAGTTAAAGACTGCAAGTCTGAGTTCAGGGAGGAGGTAAGACAAGCACTGGGTGGCAGTGAAGAGTTACCAAATAGCTGGGCAATTACAGCAGAAGTAGTAAGGGTGACAGCAAAAATGGTGCTTGGCGTGACATCTGGACAGAGGAAGGAGGAAAAGAAAACCTGTTGGTGGAATGGGGAAGTACAGGAGAGTATACAGAGGAAGAGGTTGGCGAAGAAGAAGTGGGATATTCAGAGAGATGCAGAAAGTAGACAAGAGTACAAGGAGATAAGGTGCAAGGTGAAGAGAGAGAGATAGTGAAGGCTAAACCAAAGACATACGATGAGCTGTATGAGAGATTGGACACTAAGGAAGGAGGAAAGGACCTATACCGAATGGCTAGACAGAGGGACAGAGCTAGGAAAGATGTGCAGCAGGTTAGGGTGATAAAGGATAAAGATGGAAATGTACTCACAAGCAAGGAGGGTGTATTGAGAAGATGGAAAGAGTACTTTGAGAGGCTTATGAATGAAGAGAATGAGAGAGAGAGAAGGATGGATGATGTGGTGATAGTGAATCAGGAAGTGCAATGGATTAGCAACGAGAAAGTAAGGACAGCTATGAAGAGGATGAAAAATGGAATGGATGTTGGTCCAGATGACATACTGTACCTGTGGAAACATGGAGGTGTTTAGGAGAGATGGCAGTGGAGTTTTTAACCAGATTGTTTAATGGAATCTTGAAGTGAGAGGATGCCTGAGGAGTGGAGAAGAAGTGTACTGGTAGTGATTTTTAAGAATATGGGGGATGTTTAGAGCTGTAGTAAATACAGGGGGATAAAACTGATAAGCCACAGCATGAAGTTATAGGAAAGAGTAGTGGAAGGTAGGTTAAGAGAGGAGGTGATGATTAGTGAGCAGCAGTATGGTATAGAGAAGGCCAAAAGTAGTTGCATTGCGTCTTTGTGGACCTGGAGAAAGCATATGACAGGGTGCCTCAAGAGGAGCTGTGGTATTGTATGAGGAAGTCAGGAGTGGCAGAGAAATATGTAAGAGTTGTACAGGATATGTACGAGAGAAGTGTGACTGTGGTGAGGTCTGCGGTATGAGTAACGAATGCATTCAGGTGTGGAGGTGGGATTACATCATGGATTGGCTCGGAGCCCTTTCTTATTTGCAATGGTGATGGACAGGTAAGATTAGACAGGAGTCCCCGTGGACTATGATGTTTGCTGATGACAATGTGATCTGTAGCACAAGAGTAGGGAGCAGGTTGAGGAGACCCTGGAGAGGTGGAGATATAGTCTAGAGAGGAGAGGAATGAAGGTCAGTAGGAACAAGACAGAATATATGTGTGTAAATGGGATGGAGGTCAGTGGAATGGTGAGGATGAGGGGAGTAGAGATGGCAAAGGTGGAAAAGTTTAAACACTTGGCATCCACAGCACAGAGTAATGGGGATTGTGGAAGAGAGGTGAAAAAGAAAGTGCAGGCAGGGTGGAATGGGTGGAGAAGAGTGTCAGGAGTGATTTGTGACAGACAGGTATCAGCAAGAGTGAAAGGGAAGGTCTACAGGACGGTAGTGAGACCAGCTATGTTATAAGGGTTGGAGACGATGGCACTAACAAAAAAACAGGAGACAGAGCTGTGAAGATGTTAAGATTTGCTTTGGGTATGATGAGGATAGGCAGGATTAGAAATAAATACATTAGAGGGTCAACTCAGGTTGGACGGTTTGGAGACAATGCTAGATAGGCGAGCTTATGTTGGTTTGGACATGTGCAGAGGAAAAATGCTGGGTATATTGGGAAAAGGATGCTAAGGATATAGCTGTCATGCAAGAGAAGGTTTATGGATGTGGTGAGAGAAGACATGCAGGTGATGGGTGCAATGGAGCAAGATACAGAAGACAGGAAGATATGGAAATAGATGATCCACTGTGGCAACCCCTAATGGGAGCAGCCGAAAGAAGAAGAAGATATATGAGAAATAGTAGTGCCAATTAGCATAAATTAAATGTTTAATTACCACAACATTATTAGTTGCATGGTATTTGACTTGGTGAAGCTGATAACAATAAAACAACACAAACATAAACCATATGAATCATACCAATTACAATCCCCTAACAGCTTACACATTCAATAAATTGTGTATAAAACTTCTAAGCTGAAGATGTTAAGTTTATGCACCTCACAGCTTGTGGGTAAGAACTAAATTTGAAATGTGCTGGTCCCGATTTTAACTGACCTGAGAAGCAACAGAGGATGGATGGGATGTAACACGTCAGAAAACATCTTAATGACTTTACTCTACACAGTGAAGAAGTGGTGATTAATGACTTTACAAACAGTGTGCTGCACACACAGCACACTATGTGGCCACTACTAGAGCTCCACAGAACAACTGCCATTCCAAATAGTAATGAAAGTAAAACGTAATTAAGGGTAACAAGAGACTCAGGGGTGCAAGGAGTTCAGAAATAATTCTCCTAGAAAATACACTAAGAACTTATTTTTTTCTTCAATACTTGCATTTAAATTATTTCAGGTATTTATACAGATTTAAATAAGCATACAGGCTTTATTGTAAACTGGAGAAAAAATGGCTGTATCCACTAAGGGAACATAAGTTAAAAGAAAGGTAACATAAGGAACAAGAACAATACAAGCCAAACCTTTGCATGATATTTGCCCTCATTTGACCAAATGCAGACTTTATTTGCTGATGATGTAGAAACCTAATAATGCAATTTGTTGAATCTGCCATCACAGATGTTACACTTTTAGGATTACTCAAGGATCATTTACTTGGCTGTAGTGCAATTGTTACAAATGGTTAAAATGACCACCAGTTGGTAGCTTGAAATCTTAAAGCAAATCATCTATATTACTGCAATAAGGATCTAATTCGATGTAAATAAAGAAAATATTTTGCTTTTTTATTGACTATACATTTATGATGTAATACTTCCTTTCAATTAAGGCAGCTATGAATGCACTGTATTTTGCAAAATTGCCCAAAAAACTATTTTTATTTGTACAAAAATTATCTATATTTTAAATGTTATTGATGCACACTTAATTTTTTGCTTCAATAAAAAAATTAAAGTCCAAATACCGATATAATATTAACTTGAACTTACTGTACATTAGATGCAGTACATTTAGAAGCCAAATTAATGGCTTGTGATATGGGGCTTTCATAAATCTGTGTGTAACTTTTTCATGCTGTTCTACCAAAACCAATTAACTGATCTCACGATTGTTACGAGGTACACCAGAAATTTTCACATTACTGCATTGTAAAGCCAAAATATACATCATGTTTTAATAATGTAACAAAATATAACTTGCAGCGGTGTATAACTTTAGTTTTGCAGAGGCACAAAAACATGGTGAAATAACGGTAGGACTGTCACCATTAATTTTTCCATTTTTAGTCCAATCTGTATCTTGCCGATTTACATTTTTGTTCTCAGCAGAATTTAGCTTCGACTTGTGCTCAAAAATATCTGGTTGTGTTTATTAGTGACTCCAAATTACCCAGTGGGCTTGTGTATGTTTGCGTTTTATAGCTGTACAAGGAAAATAACAGTTTAAAAAATACATAGGCTTAGTGGGATGCATAATCTGATCATTACATATGAGACAAAGGGAATGATGGTTAAAAAAAAAAAATAGTTCACATAATAAGTTCTGTGCATCTAGTTTAACTTTGTATTAAATGTAAACTTGGTTAGGAGGGGAAAATATCAGAATACTACTCCAGTGTCTAGTGAAGTCCTTTCTAATTTCATTTAGCACTCAGAATACAACTTCATTGCTCCTTGCATCACTTGGAATATATGACAAGCAATCACAGTTTAAGAAAATGGAGACGGTTAATGGAAAAGTAGCACCATCATCAGCATGTGAGTGTAGACACAAGTTTTTCATAGACCACGGTACCAAACCATAGTGCATCAATATATAGTAGATATCTTTCTCATTGCTGGAATATTTCAATACTAAACTACATGCTTTCAATGCCTTCTACTGCATTTAACAGAATGATGCTAACAAGGGCACTCACTCTCTGTACCTTACACAATCAGATCAATTTCAAATAGACTAAAATTCCAGCTTCTTATTAAGACAAAGGTTTCTTTAGCTGATGCTACCTAACCTATTAAAAGGGGCCTTAGCTTATGACTGTAATACTGTATTACCAGCAAAGTAAAATCTATAGGAATATTTTGTCATAGTTTCATTTACTCTATATGCTGAAGTAGGCAGGGATCTGTAGTACTTCTAAGTATGTAGGATGTCAAAACAGAAGTATAAACCCTAGTGAGTTGAGTAGTTCATTTGATTGAGTGAAATTACAGAGTACAATACATACTCACTGTACAACTGAAGGATGACTAATAAAGATATATATATTCAATCGCTGTGCTAAAGAATTAAAAACAATTTACCAGTCTAAGAAAGTTAACTTTTACATGTATAATGATTTTCAACATTTTATAATACTGTATATTATAAATAAGGCTGACTAGTGTTAAAGAAAATAACTGGACAGGCAGACATTAAAGGCACAATATGATAGATAGATAGATAGATAGATAGATAGATAGATAGATAGATAGATAGATAGATAGATAGATAGATAGATAGATAGATAGATAGATAGATAGATAGATGTAAGGCACAATATGATAGATAGATAGATGTAAGGCACTATATTATAGATAGATAGATAGATGTAAGGCACTATATTATAGATAGATAGATAGATAGATAGATAGATAGATAGATAGATAGATAGATAGATAGATAGATAGATAATGTGAAAGGCACTATAAGACAGACAGACAGCACTATATAATCTATAGATGGTTGGACAGATGGATAGATAGACAAATTTGTTGATTCAAAGTCCTCAGTGCTAGTGTGTCAGAGAGAGGATGTGCAGCAATATACATAATGGACATCAACTCTGTCTTCATTCTCTCCTCCACTACTATCTGCAGACAGTCGAGAGTGTGTCACATAACTGAGCCTGCTCTCTTAATCAACTAATGGATTCGGTAGGCCTCTCTTGAAGTGATGTTACTGGCCCAGAATGTTAGAGAGTGGAAAATGGCACGAGCTGTACATTTTCAGTAATATATGAATGTTCAGTGAGAAAAACATATCTGAACATTTTACAGGGACATGCTGGGATAATCAAAACATACTTCTTACATATGTACTGAGAATACATTACTTGATATCACCAGTCTTTACATTTGAATAATATAATATCTGTGTGTTATGAAGCCAAAACATATACCACACAAAATGTCTGCCAGATCTCTCAAGAAGAGAAGCATAAGACTAAAATAGTAAAGCGTATTAATAAATTAATCAATGCAAGTTAATTATACAAAATTAATTTAGACAGAGGAGTGAATGCATGGTGAAAAAAGAAGTAATCTTAAGTATACTGTACAGCTAAATGTAAGGAATGCAAGAAACAAAACAAAATAATTAATAAGCAAACAAGAGAGATCATAATGGAAAAAATGAAATAACTTGAGGACAAACAGTGTGCTTAAATGTAAAAGAGTAAGAATTTATACAATGCCATAGTCAAAAAAAGAAGTAATGCACAATTTTAGCACTGTCTAGAAATACATATCATTAAATAGTGAGTATTCCTTCAAGTAACAAGTTATTTCAGTGCCTAGATACAGTATGTGCATTACTGCTGCAGTTTTACAAAAAAGAGAACGCCATGGCACAAAGCACTCCAATGGTTGAATCCAGAAATGTGCAAACCATCACTGTTACCACATTGCCATCTAGTGGAAGAAACATGTTACTCACCTACACAATACTGTAAAGTCAATGTTCACTACCAGAAAATACAGCTTATGAAATCCAAAGACAAGCATCTTTACATTTCACCTTGCATGTGAGATCAGACTTATAGCTTCCAGGTTTTTCAAGTTCTTATAAATTGCACTGTATGTGTGTAAAAAGTTTAGAGAAGTAATAGGTAGCAAAGCCTAACCATACAGTATGTGTAAATTCTACACAGTAATATACTCATCCAATTCAGGGTCATGTGAGTCACAATTTAAACTAACAGCAGCAGACACAAGGCAGAAGCCAGCCCTGGAGAGGATGCTGGTCCATGGCAGCGTGAAATTAAGGCAAATGTTATAGGTGACATAGTTGTTAGTGCTGCCATTTCACAACTCCAGGCCTGGACACTGTCTGGGAGAAACGTGAGTGTACTCATTACTGGGCCATTTAATGGGTCTGCATCTTATGTACTTTTCACAGAATGCTTCCAGCTCACTTTGACCCTCTAAAGAAGATCAAAATGATGCCAAGCAATGACAGTATAAAACTACAGCAAATGTTCATTTATAGTAATTGAAGCAGGAAACAAACAAACAAACATGCACTGAGCACATAAGACGATTACAGCTTAAAATGAAAGAACAGAATACAAATAGAAAAAGCAAAGATGAAAGAACTCTCACATTATGCTTCAAAAATGTGATTTAATCCTTGCAGACCTTTAAAGAGTATACAGCAGGGGTCTCCAACCTTTTTTCCCCTGAGAGCTACTTTAACAAAATGAAAATGGCTGAGAGCTACTCATGTTTTCTAACGTTTCTTCTCATAGCTTATTTCAACCCAAACAAACTGAATAAGCTTGTTTTGCCTGAACATTTACAAAAGGTTGGTGTCCACAACTCACATTTTGCATTAAATCATCACAAAAAAATATTTAGTTCACCTGCAAGTGCATTTTATATGTCTGTATGCATTTGCTAGCGTATCTCGAATTAAAACATGAATGCTGTCAAAACAAAATAATGCAATTCCAAATCCACAGATATTTCTTATTCATTTGTCATTTTGTCACATGTCATTGTGTCACTTTATTCACATGTCCAGTTGCATGTGTTAGTCAGATGACTGGCACTGCATGGAGTCAACAAGAGAGGCAGGTGTATGGTGGAGTGGAGCCACTCAGGTTCATCTTATGGAGTCATTTAAATGTTCGTCTGTCAGTCTTGTTCTGAACGTTGATTTCATGACATTCATGTCAGACTCACAGAGGTATGGAGACCCAAACAAAGCAGACATTTTCAACAACAACATTTATTTATAATAAAAATAATTTGCATTTATATAGCGTGTGATGGACGACCGGCTATGGACTCCGGTCGCCACCCCCAAGCCGCTAGGAGGAGCCCTCCGGACAGCATGATGGTGCCCCGACTTCCAGCAGGGCCGCATGGACTTTGTAGTTTATACACACAGCCCTGCTGGATACCTTGGGGGCCACCGGGAGTCGCTGTAGGGGGGCTAGTGGGCTCTTGCGTGCCCTATAACCCGGGAGTGCGTCACAGTCACGTGACTGGAGGAAACGATGTGCTTCCGGGATGAAGAAGAGGCCTGTTTACCCTGATCCGGAAGGAAACAGACTTGTGGGTTGTGCCAGGAACCACTTCCGGGTCAGGGGCTATAAAAGGACTGTGGGAAGCCCAGTACACTGAGCTGAGCTGGGAGGTAGGAGGGCGAAGTGTCTGGGAGTGGAGGATTGGTTTATTGAGAGAATTGTGATTTATATGAGTGTGGTGTGGAGAGTGCTTTGTGCACAGTATATTTACAAAATAAATAGTTGTTATACTTTTACCTCGTGTCTAGAGTGGTACCTGAGGGTGTTAGAGGTGGCTCCATGCCTCAACTGCTACAAGCGCTTTTCTCACTACTCAAAGCGCTCAGCAATTGCAGGTTAAGGGCCTTGCTCAAGGGTCCAACAGAGCAGAGTCCCTATTGGCATTTACGGGATTCGAACCCACAACCTTGCCAGTGCAGATCCCTAGCCTCAGAGCCACCACTCCACTTATATAGCACATTTTCATACAAACAATGTAGCTCAAAGTGCTTTGCATGATGAAGAAAGAGAAAAAAGACAAAATAAATAATTAAAATTAGGGAACACTAATTACATAGAATAAAAGTAAGGTCCGATGGCCAGGGAGTACAGAGAAAAAAAAAAAAAAAAACTCCAGAAGGCTGGAGAAAAAATTAAATCTGCAGGGGTTCCAGGCCACGAGACCACCCAGCCCCCTCTAGGCGTTCTACCTAACATAAATGAGCTCAATCTGTCCTCATGGTATTCAGGGTTCTCATGGAAGAATTTGATGATGACGGTCATGTGGACTCCTGGCCTTTATCAGCTGCTTGGTGAAGATTCTTAGCTATCTGGCTCTACTACGCTCCAGAAATGGTGAGAATTCTGTTGAGACTTTAACTGCACATTAATTTGAAGGTTTACTAATATATCCCCTTTAATAAAACACCTGTGTGCGTCCAAGGTCTGTGCGTGTGTGTCTTCTGGTGAAGTGCGCATGTGCGGGGCACGGTGCGGTGCTTTGAGCAGATGCTTCAAAGGGCGCCTGACCCGTCACACAAGACAGAAAGGGCGGGACCTATAAAATATCGCGCGGTCGATCCAATCGGATTTCTGTAAATGAGGTAAGACTTAAAACAAAAGGCACAAAAAATCCAAACAGGTACTGAGACGCGGAGACTAGCTTCCCCAAAGAGGTGGGATTAGTATTTGTTGTTGTGCAAGTGTTCACTCTGAGGATGTCAGATTTGCGATTAAGAAGCCTGGCCCGGTAAAGTGTAAAGTGTCAGTCGTTGGAGGGGTTTTCCTAAATATATGAATTTTCATGCTATTACAATAGGATGACTTTTAAAAGTAGATTTATTTTCGCGCACATATAATCCATTGCTGAAGAGACGCCACACATACAATAATCAGCTGCAAGCCAGCACGGATTAAAATACTTGGCTGGGGAACTGCACAGTACTTGCTGGAGAGACGCCACACATTACATCAGTTGCTGGGGAGAATCTGCTGATTGCCCACTGTTGTGACAAAAAATTAAACGCATATTACGATATCAAAGCCAGTATTACTGTCAGAGAAAATTACACACATTTTACGGAAACACAAACCAGTATTACTGCGAGAGAAAATTAAAGGCACACAATACAGTGACACAGTAATACTGGCTTGTATGTAGCTGTAATATGCAACAGAAAATATTACGGACGTACAAGCCTATATTACTGTGACTATCTACTAACAACGTGCCACCTAAAAAAGAAGAAAAAGAAAATGAGCGTCAGAAAAAACGCTAACAGAGAAAGACTCAGAAGAGCAAATAGATCTATAGAAGAAAAGGAAAATGAGCGTAAAAAAAATTATCAAAGAGAATGCACTACTGTTCTAGCACCCGTTATTGTAACGGGCTTAATGTCTAGTAATATATAAAATCCAATGTCTGTCTGGCTATCCTCTTTAAACGAGAGAACTACTTAACGCATTTAGATCTGGCTTTTTTGTATAATTTGCTCGAACATTCCGGTTGATTTTGCAACTTCTCTCATTTCGCTATGTATCATAGTTCACTTGCAGTACCGATTTATTTGCTCGAATCCAAGAAACAAGCAGCAGGCCGAAGGGAGGGGCCTACCTCACTCACTCGCCAGCTTCGGGGCGTGTACCTTAACTCCGCTTAGCTAGCAAACGAGAGAACAATTGTATTCAACTTTGTTTGATATTTAAAATCAGTGTTTCTTAGGTCTTGATGAGTTTGAGTTCGGATATTCTCTTAAGTGTATGCCACATTGAAAAGACAGATTGCAATTCAGATTGAGGATCGTGATTTTGTGTTAAATATGATTTTTTGGAAAGATCACCAACCCCTAATTTGACTAATGAAATTTTCAAATTTATGTAAGATTCATTACACTTTGGTGAGCTACTTGGAAAGGGGTTGCGAGCTACCGGTAGCTCGTGAGCGATGTGTTGGAGACCCCTGGTATAGAGGCACAGGACATAAAAAGCCCTGATTTTTTGGTTTATCATTCACATTTGACTTATCTCTACATGCTGAGTGAGTACAAAAATACAATAAACATAAATGGAACAAGTAAAACCCCAATGACATTATGGGAAAACAGTCCATCTACACAAGATGCCATTCTGTCTTCTAAATACAGCCTTCAGTTTTATTTACATCACTCAAAACGGTGAAATATCCAGGTTAGTAAATGACCCATTCCATTAGCTGGCCATTTTACTTCTACCTGTGATGTTCCTTAAGCTGAAAAAGAGATTCCGAAGACGGGGCAAAATCATTTTATAACATCTTTGAGACACAACATAACTTACATGACTAGGAGACCGAGAATTCTAGTAAGGATTTCTGCTTCATGCTTGGCCTCCAAGACACCTGTAATTCATATCTACAAATCCCTACAGTTCCCTAGCACAATAATATGAGAGATGACAGCATACTAAATTATACAGATCTTATTAATTATAGCACTTCAAATATGTACACTGTAGGTGTGCTTAGACCTAGGGTATCACAATCATATCTGTTTCACACCAATTCCTGAAAAATGTATCTATTATCAGGAATCCTCCTGAATACAAAAGAGCAACCATTACTCAGTATAGCAAGTCTAGTATGTCCTAGGAGCCCACTATTAATTATTGAGAAGCTGCAGGTTTCTACTTGTTCCCACATCTCAGTAAAGGCCATGTAACGTTAGATGACCTTTCCAGCAGTTTTCACTTATAGCTTTCATTTACATAATCTTAGGGAGTTGATGACATGCTCTCATGAAGTCAGTTGCATAATGTGGTCTAGCCAGTGACTCACTCCAGCTAATCCACACCTTGTTTGATTATTTGCTTTAATCACAGGGGTGGGCTCTATGTGCATGACAGCTGACAACCAATAAATGCTCATCCTGAAGTAAAATACATGTAATGCACAGACAAGGAATACAAACAGAAAAGAAACTCATCTATCTGATGTCTTATGTTTTATATTCCATGGTAGAATGGGAAAAACACAAATAAAAGGGCACAGATTGTACTTTTTTGGTATTTAAAATTTCATTTTAGAAGCAAAAACGAAAGTACGAAAATGAAAGAAATTTTCAGATTTTGATTTTTGATTAAAGAATAAAATAAGAGAAAATAAGGTATTTTTAATTCAGTGGTAACAAATAGCAGTCATAAACATAAAATTACATATAATTTTCTGGATTTAATTGTGATTCAAATAATAAAAGTGTTACAGCTCAAAAACAATAAAACAGACACATTTTCGTTGTCTGAAACCGGAGGTACTTCTGTGCGATTTTTGACGACACGTGCGAACAGTCCTCCTCCTCACAACACATCAACCGACGGCCTTGAAGGTACACTGCATGGCATCAGAAGAGGATGGACCATTACGTTGTTTTTCGGAACAGTAAAAGAGTGACACTCCGGGACGAGGACATGACTGCAGAAAAACTGAGTCGCATCTTTCCGGTAAAAATACAAGCTTTGCAAACTTTGCTTCACTGATGTTGCAGTTCTTTAATGAATGTTATTGTTGTTACTTACTGAGAAACAGCTAACATTTGGTGATTTCATTTACTAACACTAAGTCTGGCAATTTTTATAGTGCTAGCATTTTGAATGGTTGCTCATTGACTTTTACCTGCTACTATAGCTAGTAAACGTTTCGAGTATTAACAGTGCGCACAAGTGTAACACGTTAGTAGAGCAACGTGATTTACAGAAAGTTTTCTTAACATGTGTTACACTTGTCAATGAGCAACCATTCACACATTTACACAGTGTGGTGGATTGCCGGCTTTCTATTCCGGCTCTCACCCCCAGGCCGCCAGGAGGAGCTCTCCCAACAGCGTGAACGTCCCCCGAGTTCCAGCAGGGCCTCATGGACTATGTAGTTTTTATACGCAGCCCTGCTGGATACCTTGGGGGCCACCAGGAGTCGCTATAGGGGGACTCGGAGGCTCGTATGTGCCCTATAACCTGGGAGTACGTCATCGTCACGTGACAGGAAGAAACGACGTGCTCCCGGGTTGAAGAACAGGACTGTTTACCCTGACCCGGAAGGAATAAGGAACTGTGGACTGTTGGACAGGAACACCTCCAGGTCAGGGTGTATAAAAGGACTGTGGGAAAGCCCAGACACTGAGCTGAGCTGGGAGGTAGGAGGGTGAAGTGTCTGGGCGAGGAGGAAAGAGTATTGTGAGAGAGAATTGTTGTATTTATATGAGTGTGGAGTGGAGGGTGCTTTGTGCACGTGACAACAGTAAAATAAAAGAGTCTTGTGCTTTTACATCGTGGTTGGAGTGGTACCTGAAGGTTCAAGAGGTGGACAAAGGGCATATTATTATTATTATTATTATTATTATTATATCTGCTACAACAGACAATGAAAATGCGTCTGTTTTGTTGTTTTTGAGTTATAACACTTTCATTATTTGAATCACAAATAAATCCAGAAAAGTATGTGTAATTTTAAGTTTGACTGCTATTTGTTACCACAGAATTAAAAAAAAATACCTAATTTTCCCTCATTTTATTCTTTAATCAAAAATCAAAATCTGAAAATTCCTTTCATTTTCATTTTTTCGTTTTTGCATCTAAAATGAAATTTCAAATACCAAAAAGTACACGGACCTGGCTGAACATGCTATGGCTGTTAGCCCTTTTGTACAGAGCCAGTTCTGTCAGGCAGCATGCTATTGGTGGTCAGAAAAAGTGTCGATCATGACTGTGCTAGAAGGTCAGCATGAAGCTGGTAATTTAGACATGTCCAGTGATTTTCAGTTGTTTAAACTGAGATGGTGCAGCAACTTCAGTTGGCAATTCTGACATAATCAGAAGTTGCGCAGCATCACACAGGCAGCAGGCAATAAGATGTTTCTGCTAATCTAGAGTATGCATGTATTAAAGAGATGCAGTACCATTATAACAACTAGGTCAACTCCATACGCTACTTTTATCATTACGGACGAAATTCCAAAAGTAGATCGGTCATGACACCACTGTCACTAAGGTTGCATTTCACATAGTGGCTTAAAAATATAATAATTATCAATGTCGGTGTCAATGTCAAGTTATTTATAGAGCACATTTAAAAGAACATCAGTAATGCTGTAACCAAAGTCATTTACATTAAAATATACATTGAACATAAATAGAACAAATAGAAATAAAATACAATAAAATGAAATACAGCCAGCGCTCAGTTAAAGAAAAGAAAGAAGAGACTAAGAGTAGGGAAACCATCCATATCAGTGAAGGTCACTGAAAGGCAGAGAACAGAAATGCGTCTTCAGTCTCGTTTTAAACAGTTCAATTGAAGGTGACTCCTTAATGTAATGAGGTAAAGAATGAATTGTGCACAATTCATGCAAAGAATAAAACTGGCTGATCTGAATGATCACATTTGTTTTTTTGTTACTATAGATGTTGTTTTTAAGAAGCTGATAGCCGCATCCAACTGTTTAAAGCTTTTATAATTAGTGCACTTTCACTTTGAATACCCAGTAAACAAATAAACAATATTGGAAAAGTTAGTTCAATAATTAAAAATATTTTATGATGTATATAAAAACGCACATTACTCCATTTACACAGCAAACAATACAAGAAAGAAAGATACTAAAAAATATAATCCTGCAAAAGTCACTGTAGTTGTTTGACAGTCAGCCTTTTGGGCTTTGTAACAAGAAATGCCTGCTCTTATAACCTGTGTGTTAATTATAGCCATGCCATTAAACCATGTGTCAAACGAATGGTTGCATGTAGAAGCATAGTGTTATTAAAAAAAAAAAAAAACAGAACTGATGAGTATGAAATTATTTGAAAACAAGTGCAAAGGGAATGTAATGGTTCAGCATGAGGTAAGACGTTAAAGATTTAAGTCAATGATACAATGACTGTGCACAATAGTAACGAATTACAGTTTACAGACCATAATGTCAAAGCATTCTTTGTGTGCCTTAGCACCAGTATAAAGTTATAAACATCTGGCCACGACTCCATCTTATGGTAAGTCTAATGTACATTTTGCTAATCGAAGATGTAGTGTAACAGATATGTACACCCAATCCTCTGCGTAACTATCCATGATGGTCTCCCATGCAAGTAAGATAACTGATACCTGTTGCAGATGTATTTGGCATTAAGCTTCCTATATTTGGGGAAAAGTGACAACAAAAATGCATACTAAACATCCCTGCATTACTGAAAAGTACTGTGCTTGATGGCAGTTACAGATTTCACTTTGCAATACTAACTAAAACCAATAAGAGGCATTTTTTCACATTTAGCTATTGTATATCTGGCACTGTCATAGAAGTGACTGCAACTACACAGGCAATTTCGTATAGAGGATTCTATAATCACTGTACTAATAGGGGGAAGTGATGTATTTGTGAACGGTAGCCTTCTCTGTGCACTGCTTGTGAATAACCTCAGCTGGCACAACCAGACGCAGCACTGTGGGCATCCGCAGGATAGGTGGTGGTGTATGGGCAAGCCAAGTGATATATTTTCTGTACTGATGCCTTTGTGTTAATGGATTTGGATGGGAATTAATGTTGCAAAACTATTAATTATATTGTGTTATTAATTTTTAATTTGTATTGTGGGATTTTACTAACGGGCGGCACGGTGGCGCAGTGGGTAGTGCTGCTGCCTCGCAGTTGGGTGACCTGGGGACCCGGGTTCGCCTCCCGGGTCCTCCCTGCGCGGAGTTTGCATGTTCTCCCTGTGTCTGCGTGGGTTTCCTCCCACAGTCCAAAGACATGCAGGTTAGGTGGATTGGCGATTCTAAATTGGCCCTAGTGTGTGCTTGGTGTGTGGATGTGTTTGTGTGTGTCCTGCGGTGGGTTGGCACCCTGCCCGGGATTGGTTCCTGCCTTGTGCCCTGTGTTGGCTGGGATTGGCTCCAGCAGACCCCCGTGACCCTGTGTTCGGATTCAGCGGGTTGGAAAATGGATGGATGGGATGGATTTTACTAACTGAACTGTACACCAATCCTTTGTACTCACTTTATTCAAAAGTTAGTTATATTTTTGTACAAAGTTCACCATACACCTCAAACCCCTCATATTCTTTTCAAATCTACTCGAACTCTTCAGATTGCTTGCCTGACAAGAAAAAATGAAGAGTGTGCTACAGACAGACATGTCTTAGGGCTGCACTTTGTGCTCTCACTGTTTAAAAATGTTTTACATTTTTTTACCATTATTTTTGCCCATTGATCACATGAAAAATGTTTACAAAGAAACTGGACAAGAATAGTGTAACTACCACTCTACCATCCCCTCTAGCCACACAAACATTTTCAGTTTTTCAGTCAGCAAGTAACCATTCTTTCAAAAAACTATATTTTGGTAAGCATTCTATCCATTCATTACGTGTTTTAAATGTTCACTTATATCACAGTATTTGCCCAGTCCGGTGTGGAAGGAAGTAACATTGTTTTGCTTTTGACATGCATACTATTGCATTTACAAAGTGCTAAACAAAGAGGTCATATGTGTTTTAGATTTTTTTATATTATGTAGAAATTCTTGTTGGACTGTAATAGAGGAGTTTCCATTTGTGTGAACATTTTATTAACCTGGTCAAATCTCATACTGACCTTGAAGTATTTTGACATTCTTGATATCCTTCTGCTGTGAAACATTCTGACCTGTCATTGTTTACACATGTCTTAAACAACTATTATCATACACTGATCATTTCTGTATACAGAAGAAATGACGTACTTCCGGGATGAAGAAAAGGAGTTTTCACCTGACCCGGAAGTGTTAAGAGTCACATGGACTAAGGGACAGAAACACTTCCGGGTCAAGAAGTATAAAAGGACTATGGGTAACCCCAGCAGATCGAGTTGAGTTGGGAGGAAGGGTGACTGAGCTGCTGGGAGGTGTGTTGAATTATAGTATATTTGTTGATTATTGAGAATTGTGTTTATTATTAAGTATAGAGGTGGTGGAGGTGCTTTGTGCACATTATTATTATAATAAATCCATTATTTGGACTTTAATCTGGTGTCTGGCGTCTGATCTGAGGGTTCAAGGGAGCGATAGCGCCCCCCTATCTGTCACACTACACTTTTATTTGTGCATGATATATTCAGCTAATTAATATTGAGCACAAGAATAAACTGTCTAAGTTATTAATAGGTTAAGACAAATTAAGTGCGGACTATTTCTGTTCAAACAACAGTGATTAAATAAACAAGGCAGTATTAAGCCTCCTGCACAAACTGGTACAGGTACAATGACAATAAAGGCTTCCTTCCTTACTCACATATTATGTATATTGCATATGATAATAATAAATCACATACACAAATAACTTCAAAAAAAAAACTTTAATTGGGTGAATGTCATCTTTCTGCTTTGTTCATTTGTGTACTGCAATAAAAATAAAGTGAGGAGTACAACATTGCATCTACGGGAATTGAACTTTTCTTCTGATATCACAGTTAATGAACATGAATTAAACATATTAAGAATATGCTGAAGTGATATGTAAATGAGTGTTTGGGGCCAAATAAAGTAAAACACCACAAAGAGATAATTTATGTAGATATGGCATTGTTTCATGCGTCTTATCTCATGCATCTCACATTGGTGTCTGCTGTTCATGTCTCAGATTTGGACTGCACACTGATGCTAAAGATGCTAGAAGCTGCGAATCCCAGCCCTCTCTTGACTATTGATAAGGTAATTTTTATTAGTCTCAACTGCAGTATTAGCATCTTGTTCAAATCATTTAACTTAAGGTACTTTTTTTAAATATATGGTATACTTTTTCAACACAACAGGGTCTTCTGTTTTGATCTTGTTTACCTTTCCTTTCGCTGCACCACTGGGCTGTTATTTTCTGACATTTTCTCTTCTTTCATCACGATAACACATTACATGTATGATCTCAAACGAGTGACCTATGAAACACCTGCTCTGATCATGCCCCACTCATGTCAACCAAGAAGATTCTTTTCTTTTAAATATTTTAAATTTATTTCTAACTGGATAGGTTTATAATCGTGAGGATCAAAATGGGGTTGAGATGTGTGCTGGATAATGGATTGCTGTCGGCACCTGTACTCTTGGTGAAAACATGGACTTTTCTTGTTATTACCCATTTTTTATTTCACATATGCTAAAGCTCCTTTGTGAGCAGGGCCACATGGTGTGCACTTAAGATACCCTGATGGTAGGTCCGGCCACATAGTCTTCTTTATTCATCGGAAGGTTGCCGGTTCGAATCCCGAAAATGCCAATAGGGACTCTGCTCTGTTGGGCCCTTAACCTGCAATTGCTGAGCGCTTTGAGTAGTGAGAAAAGTGCTATATAAATGCAAAGTATTATTATTCAAAGAATTTTTATCCTCACAATGTTAGACTATACCTGTTTATTGGAATATAATATCAAAAACCTAAGTGCTTACTGTACAAATGCTTTTTTAAAAATCAAGAAATCAGATGTCATTTTGGGCTATTTTCTAATATTGCCGTTTAACTTCTGCTAAATATACTGCTTACTCCTCTTTCTTATTTTTTCCATTGACCACTATGAACATTCCTTAATTTTCTGTGGACACCTATTCTCAGCATGGATATTTATGTATAACATTATTGCGTAATATTTAAATGCCTAGCAGGCCATATAGTGTAGCGACCACAGCACTGGACTTTAAAACTCAAGTGTGCCTATAATGGTTTGGTCAGGGTTTGCTCCGTAATTTTAGTTTTTTTTTGTTTTGTTTTTTTTAATCTCTGTCCATTTATTTTGCTGTTTCTGCAATTTATTCTTTAATGTCTACTTGTTTATTTCTAGGTGTCTTTCTCTGTTTAAACCATTTTTTTGTCTTTTTATTTTCTCTATGGTATTAGTTACATATCTTGTCCTTTGTTTGTTGAGCCTAGAGGCTTAGATAGCCTGACACCACATTTGTGGGACTGCCTCCAGACCTATAAAAACTGGTAGAAACACCAGCATTATTGACTTATAGGTAGTGGACTTGGCTTTAACTTTTTTCTTTGCATCTTTTATACCAACATTTTTGATACTGATTACTTTTTGGTCCTTGTTTTTGAATTCTTGTATAATAAATGTATAAACGTACAGAATAGTTGGTTTTCTTATTGTGGACCAGCTATTTTCATGGTTGCTCTCTTCCAATTCTGAATTTTTTGATGTTAAAACCTTTTCCTTTTTTTGTTGGGCCTGTGTTGTCCAGAAACCTGCTTCTTGAGTTTGGGGCCAAGTCGGTTTGTGCTGGTGGAGGCGTCCCTTTGTGTTTAGACCTTTGTATAAGTACAGGTCCAAACTTTCGATTTGAAGCTTACCACCTTTATCGGTTTTTGTAAGCTGGCAACTCATAACATTAGAGCTTAATTTCTGCCTTTAACTCATTGTGCAACTCAAATTCCATTACATAACCTGCCTATGAGCCAATAGCAAAAAAAAAAAAAAAAAAATCTGCTTAACAGTCGTGATGTGCCATACATTTGCATGTGACCTTAGATATAGGCGTCAGCTAAATATACAATAAATAACAACAAAAATGTCTGCTCAAGGTAACTGATCAGAAAATACACTTTTATTGTTTATATATTGTTAGAATAGGAACACAGGTACACCTTCCACTTTGGATGCACCAAAAATAACTAATACTACAGTGCATCCGGAAAGTATTCACAGCGCATCACTTTCTCCACATTTTGTTATGTTACAGCCTTATTCCAAAATGGATTAAATTCATTTTTTTCCTCAGAATTCTACACACAACACCCCATAATGACAATGTGAAAAAAGTTTACTTGAAGGTTTTTGCAAATTTATTAAAAATAAAAAAAACTGAGAAAGCACACGTACATAAGTATTCACAGCCTTTGCTATTGAAGCTCAAAATTGAGCTCAGGTGCATCCTGTTTCCCCTGATCATCCTTGAGATGTTTCTGCAACTTAATTGGAGTCCACCTGTGGTAAATTCAGTTGACTGGACATGATTTGGAAAGGCACACACCTGTCTATATAAGGTCCCACAGTTGACAGTTCATGTCAGAGCACAAACCAAGCATGAAGTCAAAGGAATTGTCTGTAGACCTCCGAGACAGGATTGTCTCAAGGCACAAATCTGGGCAAGGTTACAGAAAACTTTCTGCTGCTTTGAAGGTCCCAATGAGCACAGTGGCCTCCATCATCTGTAAGTGGAAGAAGTTCGAAACCACCAGGACTCTTCCTAGAGCTTGCTGGCCATCTAAACTGAGCGATCAGGGGAGAAGGGCCTTAGTCAGGGAGGTGACCAAGAACCCGATGGTCACTCTGTCAGAACTCCAGAGGTCCTCTGTGGAGAAAGGAGAACCTTCCAGAAGGACAACCATCTCTGCAGCAATCCACCAATCAGGCCTGTATGGCAGAGTGGCCAGACGGAAGCCACTCCTTAGTAAAAGGCACATGGCAGCCCGCCTGGAGTTTGCCAAAAGGCACCTGAAGGACTCTCAGACCATGAGAAAGAAAATTCTCTGGTCTGATGAGACAAAGATTGAACTCTTTGGTGTGAATGCCAGGCGTCACGTTTGGAGGAAACC
The DNA here is from genome assembly GCF_900747795.2 of Erpetoichthys calabaricus. Classification (NCBI taxonomy): domain Eukaryota; kingdom Metazoa; phylum Chordata; class Cladistia; order Polypteriformes; family Polypteridae; genus Erpetoichthys; species Erpetoichthys calabaricus. Next base: position 18,276,867 of record NC_041408.2, read on the forward strand.
AGGCACCATCCCTACAGTGAAGCATGGTGGTAGCAGCATCATGCTGTGGGGATGTTTTTCAGCGGCAGGAACTGGGAGACTAGTCAGGATAAAGGGAAAGATGACTGCAGCAATGTACAGAGACATCCTGGATGAAAACCTGCTCCAGAGCACTCTTGACCTCAGACTGCGGCGACGGTTCATCTTTCAGCAGGACAACGACCCTAAGCACACAGCCAAGATATCAAAGGAATGGCTTCAGGACAACTCTGTGAATGTCCTTGAGTGGCCCAGCCAGAGCCCAGACTTGAATCCGATTGAACATCTCTGGAGAGATCTTAAAATGGCTGTGCACTGACACTTCCCATTCAACCTGATGGAGCTTGAGAGGTGCTGCAAAGAGGAATGGGCAAAACTGGCCACGGATAGGTGTGCCAAGCTTGTGGCATCATATTCAAAAAGACCTGAGGCTGTAATTGCTGCCAAAGGTGCACCGACAAAGTATTGAGCAAAGGCTGTGAATACTTATGGACATGGGATTTCTCAGTTTTTTTATTTTTAATAAATTTGCAAAAACCTCAAGTAAACTTTTTTCACGTTGTCATTATGGGGTGTTGTGTGTAGAATTCTGAGGAAAAAAATGAATTTAATCCATTTTGGAATAAGGCTGTAACATAACAAAAGGTAGGGGCGGCACGGTAGCGCAGCTGCCTCGCAGTTGGGAGATCTGAGGACCTGGGTTCGCTTCCCGGGTCCTCCCTGTGTGGAGTTTGCATGTTCTCCCCGTGTCTGCGTGGGTTTCCTCCGGGCGCTCCGGTTTCCTCCCACAGTCCAAAGACATGCAGGTTAGGTGGATTGGCGATTCTAAATTGGCCCTAGTGTGTGCTTGGTGTGTGGGTGTGTTTGTGTGTGTCCTGCGGTGGGTTGGCACCCTGCCCGGGATTGGTACCCTGCCTTGTGCCCTGTGTTGGCTGGGATTGGCTCCAGCAGACCCCCGTGACCCTGTGTTCGGATTCAGCGAGTTGGAAAATGGATGGATGGATGGATGGATGGATAACAAAAGGTGGAAAAAGTGATGCGCTGTGAATACTTTCCAGATGCACTGTATGATCAAACTATTTCCACACTTACAAAATCAAAAACTGCTGACAAGCAAAGTCACAAAAATAAAAATACTGTATAGCAGAGATTGTGCACATCTGCAAAAAGGAAAAAATTCATTACAAACACTACAGAGTCATTAATGGTCCACACTTCTTGAGCTCATATTGCTTTAATTGACTCCTTGCTCAGAGGAGCCTGTGATTCAAGAGGATTAATGAACTTGACAGCAGACGTCCTCATGAAGAATTCCTGATTCACACATCACTTAATCAAAGGTGGCACGCGACCTTCAGTGAGTCAAATGAGACAGCAAAAGCAGGCCTGGGACTTCAAATGACAGTATAAAACATTGCAAACCTGAGCTCAAGATGACAAAAGAAGCAAAGATTGCGCCTTGTGTGGTAACAGACTGACCCTGCCAAATCTGAAAATTACAAAGTACCTGAAGGTCATCCTTCCAACCTACTCTTCATCACCCTGAGGCCATTTCAGGATTATCTGCAAGTGCAGAGGATCTTGAAATGTGACAACCAGAAAGGCTGAGGTCCAAACACTCACTTCTGACATCTAACCTTAAATAAATAAATACAAGCATCTCACCCAGCCAATGCCCCCCCCCCCCCCCCCCCATCAAACACTGAGACGCTACTACTTTCCAAATGGTTGCATGTAAGAGTGATGACAGAAACATATGACAGCAAGCAATCATTGCAGGATAGGACCTTTCCTATCAGCATTACTCAAACAAAAACAAATGTTTGCAGCATGATCACCTGAGAATAGGTGCTTATCTTTCTATAATTTTCCAACATCTTTACAATTCTTATATACAGTAGCTTGCAGATTTAAGGAAACGGGTCGAAAACGGATGAGTATTCCACATCAGGAGTTTAGGGCTATATCACCAATCATCAAAATGCCAACTTACTTTAAAACATTTTCAGAATTAAATTATGTGGAAAAGTAAAGGTGTCAAGAAATGCTGTTTAGTAAACACTGCATTGCTAAGCAGCACTCAATACAAGATTATCTTAAAATGGGTCATGACAGAATGTTTACCTTAGGTTACCTTTAACTCATTTTTTCATTGACTTTACTTATTTGAACAGAGAAACAAGTACAATGGTTGTCGCTGTTCTCCACCTAATTGTCTTTTGTATATTAATAAATAAGATCTAGAAATGTTCTAATGCCAAAATTAAGTCTAACAGACATCCTGTTAGGTGTGAGAGATGGACTCGTCTCACAGCTTTACTGGAGTGATGGCTTATAACAACAGCTTCATTTCACAGCAAAACCCATCATTTTGAAAAATAATTAAAACTAACTAACAAAGTATTACTTTGCCTTTACTGGTTCATGCATCAATCAAAAGACTGAAGGACTGTTTTAAGGTGGACACCTTAATTCAGCCAACACTCATAATGACATCACGCTGCTCAGGAACTGTCCATCTGTTAAAAACTGGCCTGCATAATTTGATTTACCATTCCAGCCAGATGTTCTACATTAATCAAATAAATATTTATTCACCTTAATGAATTAGGCCTGAAGCCCAGATCTTAATACTACACAGTCATACTGTATCATCACTTTTAATTGTACTGAGCATTTTTCAAATTTAATAATCTAACAAATTGCCTAAACAAAGGGGCCATGAACAAAAACAAGTAAGAATAAGAAAATGCACTTACAATTGTAATATAAAGAATAATATGGAGTGTTGCACAGCTTCTTAGCTCGGCTATGCAGAACATCTCTACATACTTGTGCATAAATTTCACTACTGCTGAAGCTTCTTTTCGTATTAATGATTTTTTAACTGTAGGATTCACTGTGGTTGGCTGCTTTTTCCCCAAATGATCATTTAATTAGAAGCTAATTTATGCTGTTATGGTTCAGTGTCAGTTACTATAATTATATATCTACTCACTGGCCCTATGCTACTAAATCAAAAATACTATTCAGTGTTTCATTTTTCATTGTGGGACCTGAAGTACAATAGAATATCTGTTAATAAGCATTTTTGCTGTCACTTCTCAGTAATTATTTTTATTTTAGCATCTACTACTTGCATTTACTGACAAGTAAAAGACACAGCCCTCACAAATTCAGCAACCTGGATGAAAATCCAGAGCATAGTCGTTGCCTGTGCGAAGGATGCATCTTCTTCTTCTTCTACCAGAGAGCCTGAGAACACAGCAGATTGTGGGCTGTTTTAAAAAACAGATGAAGACTTTTCCATTTAGGAAAGCATATTAACAAGAATGCTATAATTATTGTTGTTTAATCTGTTTTTATCTTGCCTTTGTTTAATCTTTTTATGTTGCACTTTAAGATTTAATGCTAATGTAAAGTGCCCCTATAAATAAAAAACATGCATTATTGTTTGTAAAGGGTTTTCTCGTAATATCTTCCCAAATACCCCAGGACATGCGTATTAACTGGTCACTGTAAAATGTTACAGTGTCAGTGTCGATGTATTAATGGGCCCTGCAATGATCAGGATTTGCATCGCACCTTAATGTGCCACCGGAAAGGTCTAGATCACCAGTCCACCTTGTTGTGAATAATGTTATTTAAAAAGGCCATTCAAAATAAAAACAAGAGTAATCAAAGTAGGTGCTTATTTTTGCTTGAAATTCAAATGTTCGAAAGGAATTGTTAAAGTAATTTACAAATTTAACAACTATTAGGCTCTAAAGAAACATCTTAGATATTGAACATTACAGTAAGAATAATGAAGAACACATTTTTCAATTTCAATAAGGATACTTTTACCACAATTAAAGGAATACTTATTTTTTTTAAATGTTACTTATCCCATGTGGCTTGTGGAAGAGGTAAAAAGAGCTTTTAATCACTTGTTTTCATGCAGAACAACGCTAAGAAAAGTTTATTCTGTAGACGAAGTGCGCAGTGACCAATGCTGGAGAACAGCAAACAATACCAAAACATCCATGGAAGTAAGTAAGAAATATCTTTATGAAATTAGTCTACATTGAAATGTAAAGTGGTGAAGTATTTCTGAATCCCCTGACAACTGAAAATAGTCAAGCAAGACAACTCATTAAATAAGAAGTCAGTGACTTTTGTTAAAGACCTGCTTGAAAAAGAAGTCTAGACAAACTCCAGTGTCAACAGGCAGCAAGATTTGACAGAACTCTTTTGACCTCACCATTTAGTTTAAATATTAAAGGAAAACAAGCCTATTTCATGAGGATTGTAATTATAAGACAGACTTAATTTAAGATCTCAAGCTCAGATACAAATAAGAATCCACGATCAACGCAGTATTTGGGCATTTCTGTTACTTGCCAAAAATTGCACACATTTTTTACCTCTTAACATAGAAATCTACCGTCAAATAGCACATTCGGAATTAATGACACTGAATATACATTGGGGTAAAACATGCAAAAAATTATGACAAACCTAAACATAAGGCATGTATAATTTTGAACCGAAAAATTTTATTTAGAACAGAAAAGTAAAAGAAGTGGTAAAGTACACAAAGGTCAAGACATAAGCACCCAATCAACAATGTGCACATCCAAGTTTTAACGAAACGTGAAAAAAATAAAAACAATGCATACATGACCCATACATCACCTTTTGAAAAAGATTTAAAGTTATATAACAGAACAGCTAATCGTGCTAATGGGGAGTACCACACTTCATCGAGTCACTGAGCGCTTTCCACATGTAGAGTTAGGACAACAAAGTAATGCATGCAAACAGCAAATGGTTCAATAAAAAATGATGTAATGCAAGTCAGCTGTTTTAAAAAAAACACAGAAGCCAAGCAATACATATTTTAATAGCACACTGATGCTAATGTATATACTGTATTTTTGCTAATTTCTCAAGAAGAAGTGAATTAATATATAGAATACCATTTTAAATTGTGCAGTATTCAGGGAAAAAAATGGCCAAATCACGCATTGCAAGTTTCTTTCTGTTTTGGCAAAATAGGCATTTCTGTTTCCAGTAAAGGTGAGCATAGCATGTGGGGCCAAAATCATCCCATATACTATTACTTGAGCAACTAAAACTTATTTCACCATAAAAATCTAATCAAATTAATTAGGTCTGTCATCTAACTCTCAGCAGTGTGAACAATGAAGGGCAGACATAAACAGGAATCAGAATGACCTTAGCTGTGCTTTCTATTCCTGCATCACTGAGAGGACAGCACTGGAGTAGCGCCTATCAAATAAAACTAATGTACTTTTTTTTCTAATTATTATTTAAAGCACAAAGGAATTTAAATTAGAAATGATGCAATGAGCTGTTTCTTTTATTCAGGCAAATGTCAATGAAAGCAGGTCTGTTAATGTATGGAAAAAATCCAGCTTCACTGTCATGTTCCTTTAACTAATACCGAGTTTCCTTACTAGTCAGTCTAACTTGAGGCTTCATTTTGTTCCTACAGAGAAAAGTGAAATTATCTTTATTTAAATCACCTTTTAATACAGTAACACCAAATCTTATAACCATTTCTAATTAGAATAACCAAGTAGGAAAGTTGTGGAACAGCAAAAAACCTGGACTATGTGTATTCAATAGGTAACTGGACAGTTGTACTCCTCCTTACATCTTTTTTGCAAACTCAAAATTTCAGTCTTTAATTTGTGAAAAACTTTTTAAATGTAGGTCACAATCTGCAAAGTCAAGACTTCATTGTTAATCTTAACCTCAGCCGTTTATCATAATTAAGAAATATTTGCAAAGTTTCATCTCAATTTCTCCAGGAGAATTAATATTACTAAAATTAATATTTTTTTACAATTGTTTGATATCTTTTCCAAATCAGACTAATTTAAAAATACCCTTAATTTAACAAACTGGAAACAAATAGGCGATCAGTTAGAAAAAATCCATCTTTGAAAAAGCTGGAGTAAAGGGAATAGCATCACCTAATTTTCAATTCTACTCTTAGTCATGAGTAAATATAGTATGAGATTACAAAAGGAAGTAAAACAAAATAAACTTGTGCCCACTTTGTTGGCCATGGAGGGTACATTCTACCTATATGCTCTGCTCTGTGCACCATTTGCCATTGACTAGCACCAACAAGAGAAAGATGCTGTATACAGAGATGTTAAGGTCAATTGCATTTTCCCAAGATGGTCACATATTTCCCAGCATGTCTAAATGAGACAATATTTCATTAGGCAAAATGATCAGCACTGGGACAATTACAAACTAGTTCTATGAAAATATATTTGCAGGATTTGAACAACTGTGCTTAAAATAACAGTATAACCACTAATCAAAAATTTCTTCTACTTACAGCATTTGTCAACAGAAATGCAGCTAATTTTCTACATCTTCACTAACAATTTACAGTAGACATACACTTTTTAACAGTAAAGATAAAGGCAGTACTTGTAAATAGTAGCAGTATGCAATTTATGTTAAAGCGATATATAAGAATTACACTGCAGTTATTCAAGAATTTTAACAGTTACAGTTAATAGCAAAGAAAATTCTATATGGATTAGAAAACCAATGTACTGGACACAGTCCAGGATGCAGCTGTGTTTTTGAGCTGTGGTAATACATTAATATTTAATACAGGAAAATTATGGAGAAGTGAACTGCAATTTAAATTAGTAAAAACATAGACAAGCCAGTGATTAAGAGTTTGGACAGCATTCAAGAAATGTGTCAGAAGTAATAGAAAGATGTTTTTAACATTACTTAAATACAATATCTGTATGTACTTCAGTTTAACTACAGAACTGCACGTACTTACATGAAACACCAAAATAAAGGATATAGAAGCCATGCCGAATACTATAGAAAAGTCAAGAATGAATATGTACTTGATAAGTGGTCAAAGAATATCTCCTGTGTATTAAAGCATGCATTTCTTTCTAGTAGATGTAGTGTATAGTGTGCAGTAGGGTAGTCCACAAAGCAATGCAAAGAGTTGTTTGCAGAATCATTTCACCACAACACTTATTTGTCTTCATTAAAGATGGTTTTCTTACCTGTGAAATTTTGGCCTGATTGTGAACCATTTGGAGGTCGCTCCATTCTGAACATTTTACTTGTATTGTTACAAAGTACGTACTCTTGAATGGGATTTTGAACTGGCTAAGTGATTTAGTAAACAATTAAAAAAATTAAACAATACATTCTAGTACTAAGGTGGAGCGCCCAGAACGGTCTAGTAGTAAGTAGTAAGTAAAAGTTTTCAGAACATTCTATCATTAAGTAGGAGTTTCAAGAATATTCTAGTAGTAGTTTCTATTTTAACTATTTTTGATGACAATGTCTCAGCAGAAACAAATGAAAAAAAAAACATTACCAGACATTCCCTTACATCTTAAGCTGAAATTAATCTAAACAGCGAAAGTTGGAAGATTTGGTAAAAGAAAGAACAACATCCTTCTTTGATGTCCTCATCGAACAAGGCAAAGAACGGTCTAAGTCATTTCTCAAGAAACCACCAGAATAGTGGACAGATGATCCAAACATTATGGAATTCTGCGAACTGTAGGCACGAGTAATGGTAGTGAACATCACACTGAATAGTACAGTGACATACTGATAAAGGACAAAGAATAGATGATAAAGGACAAAGAACAGAAACAATTTATTCTTTGACTGGTCGCAAACCATCATTGGAATTTTCCAACTTCATCAAGGACAGTGCTAATGTTGTAGACCTACAAGTTTATACAGTTTCATTATAATTTTGAACTTAAATCCGTTTTTCATCCTAGTTGATCACCCTAGTTTACAGTACGTTTCTTCTGAGGAAAAAGTCAACAAGAATTCAGCAAAGTCAAGTACCAATCTAATAAAGATTTCCAATGGACAAAACGGTCTGCTCTTGAGCAAATGTCAAAACCAAATGATGGCAACAAAGCTAAAGTACATAAAAAAAAAGGTTTTATTACAAAAATAATACTACACAGAAGGGTACAGGGTGTTGGAGACATCAGTACCCAACAAACAGGGAAAGTGCAAAATACATCTCTCTGGACCTGGCTATATTAGACTTTGAAATTTGTTTGCCAGGTGGGATGGATGAGTAGCTATGTGCCACCCACCAAGAACCTCTATGGCAACCCTAGGTGTCCCTGCAATTCTAGATCCCAATTTCCTCATCAAGAGTTAGGCCAACCGTAGGTCACCTATCCATTAAAAAGAGAAGCTGACAGCTACGCACACGCTAGTGGGTCTCCATGATGATACACGTTGGTTTAGTAGCTAACTAGTTTAAATTTCATTCTCCCCAAATATGCCCAGGAGTAATTAACATACATACAACTCACACTGTAAATGTATATATGGGAGTATGTGTGTGCTTGCCATAGTTGGTTCCATCTCTTTATTAGGCCGAATGAAGGTACCCGGGGACAACTGACGGTGGAAAAGTCAAAGGACTCCAGATATCTCAAAGCATGCTCTTTTCTTTCCAGGAGCAACCCAGAAACATAAGTAGATGGACATGCTGCAGGAGGGAATCAGAAGACAAACAGAAATAACATTGTCCCATCCCATATAGTCAGAATGAAGAAGTAACAGATGATTTCCAGTGACATGACCTGGTAATAATACAAAAGAAAAACCTCTAGAAGAGAAGCTCAATTTAATTACCAGTAACTCCAGCTTTTACAAGAATGGAACTCTGCTGAGGACCAGCCTCACTTGCATGGCAATATTAAAGAACAAACCTTACTCTGTAGATTAAACAATTGGTTAGCAGATGATGATAAAAAAAAGAGAAAAAGACACCACTTATCTTGTACCATATTTCCAGCTATATGAATTAGAAATGACTCTGACTTCAAATGTATGTTTTTTGTGCACCTATTTTCATCTGATTTATGAACTTTCCTATTAAAATAACTTCAGTAAAGACTGTGGTTTTACTCCTTTCTTAATTTAAGAGTTCATGTTCTCATTGGTTAAACACCCCAATATGGTCACAATATACGTCTCATCTCATCCTAAAAACTGATAGGTCCATTTTAGAACTACAGGGAGATTGGAGTTAATCCTGACAGCACCATATGCAAAACATTTAAAAATAGGTTTTAAAAGACATAAATATTAATAAATACAAGGAAATGTATAAATATGTGATGAAACTCTATAATCAGGCTACTGTCAACTATGATACCAATGCTTGTGGTTCAGAAATACTGGATAAAATGAACCTCAGATTCAGTACAGAAAAGTCAGACTTAATGACGGTAGTGAAAAATTCCATATGAAGCAGTTCTTCTTGGATATAGTGAGCTTATTAGTATGGTGTATGCAACTGTGCACGGATGATAATTACAGTAATATGACCAGGCATGGGTCCTAAAGGAAAGCTACAAGAAAAAAAACGGCACAAAAATGGATTTACAATCAATGATGACTGACTGTATCTGATCATAGGTAGGACAGTACAGTACACAGGAGCAGAAAAATCCAATAGGCTCAATAACGCTATTCAGTTGTTTTAGAATAGTGCTGTAGTCAATAATTTCAAAAAAATCAGTTCAGCTATTGTGCTCAGGCTCATGGGTGGCACCACTTCATAGCCAAACAAGAGTAGGGATGCAAAACTATCAAAAAGTACATAAGACAAATGTATTATGTTCAAACAGTGTAAAATTAAAAGCTATACTGTTTACAGCAGAGTTGCTGCATCTAGATAAAACTCTCTTTAGGATAGCACCAAACAAAAGTCATTCGAGTCGGGGAATTTTCTTTTAATTTGCAGGGAGAAGGACAAAGCACACCAGAGACATAAAACTTTTCAAACTTTCCCAGCAGCCAAGAAAAGTGATGACTGTTGAAAATATTTCTGGATGGGAAAAGACAGCTGCAAATGACTTGCCATGGCGAGATGCGTCTCTAGCCTAACAGGAAACACATGTTTACCATGACTACATGATACGCCTCATTTCTGCCAAGAGAAATGGTCCTTATACATTGCATGTATATCATGAAATTATCCTATACACAAAAGACAAAGTGAATGCAGAAAAGAGGATGAAACACAAAACTTTTTGCTGTAATGGAAGCGCAGATTTTCACTTGTGTATCACAAGGCTAAAATTAAAGGTTCGCTGAATAGTGAACAGAAATAGTTTTCAATATTGACAGAACAGAAAACAAAAAATTTCCATCTCTGCATTGATATGAAAGTCGTTGAAAACGATACATGGCTTAAACCAGGGGTCCTCAAACACAGTCCTGGAGGGCCGCAGTGGCTGCAGGTTTTTATTCCAACTAGTTTCCTAATTAGAAAGCAGTCCATGCTGATAATGAAACTTGGTATTGAACTATTTAGCTTGTTAATGCTTGCATTCATTCAAGAGCATTTGTAATTGCACTGTAGAGCTTCCTTCTGTGAGAACATTATCCATGTGTTTTGTGGACCAGAACAGATTTAAACTTAATGGTCCTTCCAATTTTTTTCTCATTCATTTCTAAACATTTTTTATCACAGATACTTCATGGTAAGCAAGTTAGCTGGAGAGCTGCTGGTTTAATGGTTATCTGCAGCTCATTATTAACAAACAGGCAACAATTCAAACTTAAATGAAGCTGCTAAAATCTAAAATAGGCAATTAAGGATTCTGAATGGTAACAGGCAAGAGAACTAAAATTAACCCCAAAAAATCTATTGCTTTAGTAGTAAATAAAAGGGTTCTAATGAAGAAATTGGTTAAAGGGAAAACCTGCAGCCACAGCAGACCTCCAGGACTGTAATTGAGGACCTCTGATCTACAAAGGAACTCAAATTGGTCTTTGATGAATAAAGGCACTAACAAGGCTAAAAACACCAAGATTCATTATCAGCAAGAACTGAATTCTAATTAGGACACTGTCGGGAATGAAAACCCGTAGCCACTGCGGCCCTCCAGGACCGTGATTGAGGACCCCTGGATTAAACTATTCAAAATTGTAATTATGATTACAGGATATCATAAACAACAGATAGCATTCAAATTTTAAAATGCAACATTAAACTAACAAGTTGTGGTGGTAGTGTAGGAGAAAGGGGTAACACCATAAAGTCATAGAAAATTTAGAGAAAATAATCAGTATTTTATGCCCAATTACGTTTTGTAACATTCTTAGCAAAAAATTTCAATGTATACGAGAAACGACAGTACAATTAGCTAAGTGCTGAAAGAGTATCAATGCCGAAAACTAGCCTTTCAGCATGCAAACAAAAGACCAGACTTACTATACATCAGTCTGGAATAAAGACCTTTAATCTATAAACCAAATTTTCAAGGACGAAAGTACATAAACATGATGTTTTTTTTTATTTCTTTTGAGCTGTAAGTTCAAGTATAATACATGATACAAATCCCAATATCATGTTTGTGTATATGGGTAAAGTGAAACATGTCGCAAAAAATGACTTTTTATAATAAAATCTGAAATGTCAGTTTTAAATCTTTTTTCTTATTTCAACAAAGCTGACAATTTTTCATCTGCTTAAAATGGCAAATGTTCCACTAAATAGATTTCACTTGTTGAGTGATGCAGATCATTATCACAAAATTTTTAAATATGTAACGCAAAAAGGAGTCAATTTTATTTAATACATAAATAAGCTGAATTTAATTCATTTCTGATGTCGCTGAAGTGAGAAACACCTAAAAGAGAAACTGCTGTGACCTTCAATGGGGCGTAAAGCAAAGAAAATGTATGTCACAGCCCTTTTTTCTCTCTCCTCCGCGTAACTGACAATAAAAGCTCATCTGATAACTCAGTCAGCCGTTTGGATTCCTTGAACAACACTGCTTTTATTCCCGATGCTGATGTAATTTATTTGACTTTTTCACAAGGAGAGAATCTTAATCCTATTAAAAAAAATATACAAAGGAAGTAGAAAGCAATCTTGTTAATCATTACACTTAAATGTGATTAAAAAAAAGGGAGAGTCATTTTTTCATTTCTATCTCACTCACATGTACCTATGCATACTTCACATCCAGATGCTGTTTGATAGGATTTTTTTTTTATGTTTTCAGGTTAGTTAATACAAATCACGTCTTATCCCTTTCTAAGCTTTGAGCTAATTCAAATTATTTATTATAGAAAAAAGATAAAAGTCTGAGGGTATGCTTTTCTCTCTACACATGTAAAAAAATGTTCTCCTTCTTCTTGTTCTTTAAATATGTTGATTAAGAGCTACTTAGCTGTACAGAACCCCTTACCATTTATTGTACTGCAAGCCTTGTGCAGTTCGCTAAGCTCGGGCAGGTCAGCTATAAACTAATCGGCTTTTTGCTAAACGCCAAGTAGAACAAAGACCTGTTGATCCTTATTAAGCAACCCTTATCTTCTGCTTCACTGTAATGTAACAGATTGCAGCAGTTCAACACTGCAGCCTATTACCCACTCGGCTGTAAAGCATGACCTTAGGACCCTCGTCAGGGAAACAACGATCAGATATCTGTCTTCATCTTGTCTGAAAATTATGACATTTTTCAGTAAGAAAAGGGTCCAAATGGCAGGTGTCAAAGTGTCTTAGCTTCACACATGCTGCTAGAAGGCAGGAGAGCCAAAATCAGCATGTGGCCATGTCAAAGCCACACTCTAGCTGCCACAAGAGTGCATATCTGAAAAGAGCAAACCTCACAGTCTGTTACATCAATCTGGTGCCAGACGCTTGTACCGGAACAAAAAGCTGGTACTGAGCACATGGCCCCCGGGAGAATTGTGCTTGGCGAGTCTCCTATGCAAGCAAACAGAATAAGAGCGGCACCTCAGTGGCAGGGAGCAGACAGCTACCTGTGTAAAAAAGGCAATGAGAGCTTGTCAGGGTGCAAAGGAGTGCTGCTGACTTCTCCATACAGGGTCATCCCGGGTTTGAAAAGTCAGTCTTGACATGTTTGCTTTTCATATCCTGCATCTAAAAAAACAAACTTATTTCTTAATGCTGCTAAAAGAAGATTCAAGGCTATTTTGTAATAAAATAATAAATAAAAATTATTTATTCTTCTCCGCCTACTCCATTACATTAATGGAAGAGAGAGGTCTGATTGAGGGGGCTTTTTATTTTGTGGGCTTTATAAGACGCAGAATACCCAGCTACAGAGGAAAAGTGATTTTAAAAAAACAAAAAAAATTGCAAAATTAGAGAGAAAAAAAGTAAACTAACAAAGTTAAACAGAGAAATGCAATAGAAATTTAATCAATGGCCAATTTTATGGTAGATCGGCATCACAAGAAATCAAATCAAAACTACTGATGTATACTTACTGTATCTAGTTTGAAGAACCTGTCTGTTAACATATATTTTAAAACTTTAAAATGGAGGTATTAAATATACAGTAAAAGTAATTACAATATAGCCATCGATTTCAAGATGTAGCTCGGGGTTGCCAATGTGTTCGTCCCCATCTCTGCGGCACTCTGCACAAGGCAGGAAAAAAAAAAAAAAAAAGGACCCCAAGGTGGGGCACACGTAACCAGTCCCCAGTTAGCCTAATAAACATGTTTTTGAAGTAAATAATTAAATGAGTAAAATTAAAACTGTGCAAAAAAGTACGCATTATTGTATGGGCGACAGTTTCCCATCAATGCATTTACTAGTTCCTTCCAATAATA